>NC_058081.1:667179703-667848390 GCF_014858855.1 Bufo gargarizans
GGTTACCACCTGACAATCCCTGAGCCTTTCCCTGACTGCTGACAACATGAGCAAATCTTTAGGGTGGAAGTGCTCATGCACTGGAACCTAAGCCTAGCTGAAACAAACCCTTATCTAGGGAGCAGGAGATAAGACAATCGGTTCCTAGCGCAAGGTGCAGGAACCAAAGTCTTCCTGAGGCCTAGCCAGAACACACAACAAAAGGGAAGGAGTAGGACTTAGCTTAAGATGGACGGGGAGCAGGCGATCCACCAAACACCAGCTGAGAACTCCAGAAGCAAATATAAACCACAAGGGCTATAGTGAGAGGCGGGTGTAAATAGCACCACTAAGTAGCTGATGAGCAGAATCTGTGGGGAAGTGGGATCCTGCCCAAAACCACAACAAAGAGAAACAGAATAATCTGTCAGATAGAATCACGTGTAGCAAGTCTGTCAGATCTTCTCAGGCCTCTCACGGGGCAGGGCACGACACATACTTATAAGGCATAGTGCCAAGTGAAGTCTTCAATGAAATTTGTATCTGGATAAATATTATCTTATTGTAATATTGCCCCATCTATGTAAACAAATGGAAATTGTAGAGATAATTGTGCAGACCCCGGGTCTGACAGGACCATTATCGTCCATAGCGCTTAACTGTTTTTCATGTTGTAATTTGTCTTGTCCATTTACTGCTTGTCCAATTTTACATATTGTAATAAGTAATGTATCTGTACTTTAAGTGTGGTCTTGTTCGTTTGGTGAGGTATACATGGTTACCACACATAGTTACTTGCGTATTGTGGGGATCAGCTCAAACAGTGACTTCAGGTGTCATTTAAACAATAGTCTTTTTATTTTGTTCAACACAGCCTTAACAAATGATTGCTTACTTCAGCGGGTAAACACAAAGAATCACAGTTCATATGAAATGATACAACTCACAGTCCTCTGTAGTTCCAGAGTTCCACCACCCGCTGGAGAGGGGGGAAAAGAGTAATAGTACGAATTGAGGGGTGCTATTGCTATATACCTTGTTCCACCAAATACTGATTGAGGACTGCGATGTACCTTCTTCCACAAATACTGCTCTTCTCTATGGACTTAGTCAGAGGGCCATTTAGAAAATGACAGGCAGAGGAAGAGGCAGAGCGTTCTGCAGGGATGGTAGGGGTCGGGCAGGTGCACCAGGCCGGAGCCTAAGTGGGAAGTTGGAGAAGGCGCGTGCAATAACTTCAAAGGGTGCACCAGAGTTGGTTGAGTGTCTCACTCTGTCCACTTATGCACCCTCCTCATCTTCTTTTTCTGCACCCTCCTCACTCTCTGCTGTGTGCACCCCCAAAGACACCACCACCACCAGCACCCCCACCATAGCCCCTCCACTCGAGTCAGAGGAATTATTTTCCCATTCTTTGCAAGACTTTACCGATGCGCAGCCATTCTTGGCATCGGATGAGGAAGAGGAGGTAGCAATGGCTGCCAACCAGCGGTCTGACGACAGTACCCATGTCAGCCCAAGGAGGGTGGTCCCCGCTGTTGCTGCCTACTCTGAGATCTCTAATGTCAGTGGTGGTGAAGGTGATGATGATGACGTATCAATGGACGTCACCTGGGTGCCCACAAGAGAGGAAGAGGAGGGGAGTTTAGAGAGAGAGACGGAGCAGCAGATAGGGAGGAGAAGGAGGAGATGCAGGCAGAACTCGCAGTGCACAGGAGGCAAAAAGCAGACTGCAAATGGATCTGAAGCAAGCCATCCACTATGCACGGTCACATCTTGCACTCTCACAAGCAGTGTGGGCTTTTTCCCTTTCATCCTCCATGACGGCATACCATGAGAGATGACCCGCCTCCAACCAGGTAGGGACAGGAAGTATAAATTTGACCCTCCTCCGGCTCCTCCTCAGTGTCTTCCTGTCCCTCCAGGTAGGAGATAGGTTTTTCCCTTATGGTCGCCGACCATGAAGAAAGAAGAGGATTACCATGTGAGGAGGCAGCAGAGTCCGGACCCTAGTTGGGGAAAACGGGCTCTGAAAGACCTGTCTCTTACCTGCTGCTAGCGCGGGCAGACAGGTCCACGTGGGCCGGACACTCAGGGAGTCCCTCCGGTCGGTTGCTAAACTCCACACTGCGATCCGGCATGGCCGGCGCTCACAGTGTCGTCACCGGAAGTGGACGCGCTCCATGCGTTCCACGAAGCGTTCCACAGGCTTACTTCCGGTATGGGGCCTGAGAGCACTTCCGGGCGGTGGATCGCATGCCGGCGGCGGCGGGAGATTCAAAATCGCGCAGGATTATGACGGAGGTCGTCCTCTGATCTGAGGTCTTAAGGTAAAGCTTTTTAAGGGGGAACAGTGAGCTGGCTTCTTACCCTAAAATCATGCTGGATCCAGGTGAAATATGGAGACCACTCAGGGATCCGTACCAGTGAGTAATGTCGCCAGGACAAGGGTAAAGGCAGTATATTCTGTTAAGTTAACCCTTATGTATTTTCTTTCTTTCTGTATGTGTGTCAGAGAAAGAGAGTGCTCAGAAAGAAAAATCTAGTCAGAGGGCAAAAAAGTGCAGTCTCTGTTTTGTTAAACTTTCTGATTCCTCTACTAGGAAAGTATGTAAAAAAATGCACTGACAACATTTCTAAGGATTTAGTTCCGTCCCTAAAAGAAGAACTTAAAAACACAATTAGGGAAGAAATCAGGGCTGCTATGTCAGATACCTCATTAATCCCTTCCTGCTCCAAACAGGCGCAGGGACCAGCGAGGGGGATTCAGAATCAGGCTGAAGATTCTGGTTCGGATTCAGAAAAATCTGTAGACCAGTCCATGACGAGATGTTCAGTGGATTTGAGCAGAGGTCTAACCGAGGCTTTCCGGTACATAAAAACATGCACGATCTAATTAAAAGGGTATAGAGATCCCCGGATAGGAAACTATTCATTCCTAAGACAATAAGGCGACGGCTCCCCTTTTCTAGTGAAGATGAAGCTCTTTTAACTACCTGTCCTAAGATAGACGTTTCCCTATCTAAATTAGTGAAGGGTCCAAACGCCTTACCATTTGACCCATGGATAAAAAGACGGATCAGACCCTCAAAAAGACATGGGAAGCTTGTGCGGCCCTGTTCAAACCAAACCTAGCTGCAACTTCAGTATCCAGATCACTAAAGAAATGGCTCACGCAGTTAGAATCCTGACTGAAAAGCGGAAATACATATGGTGATCTAAAAGATTCCTTTCCGCTCTTAATTAAAGCTGTGGATTTCCTATCAGATTCCACTGCGGAATCTGTCAGGATAGCTGCAAAGGCATCTGGGTTAGCGGTCGTGGCAAGAAGGTCCCTCTGGTTAAAGTCTTGGTCAGGTGAGGTCAGTTCAAAATTAAAGTTATGTACCTTACCTTTTCATGGTAATTTGTTGTTTGGAGAAGATTTAGAGGCCATCCTAGAAAAGGCTTCCGATTCAAAGTAGACCTTTCCCAGAGATTCCGGGAAAAGGAAATTTCCCTTTCGGAGGGTTAAAAAAAAGGGACCCCCTTTCAAGCAAAGTCAACAAACCCTTGGGTCTTAAATACAATATCAGAAGGCTACAAAATAGTTTTCCGTCTTCCTCCTCCCTCAAATATTTTCAGGGTAACTCCCATTCAAAAAAAAAAAAAAAAAAAAAAAACAGCTGTTCTCCAAACAAATCTGGAAGAAGGGATTCGGAAGCTACTGGCTCAAAAAGCCATAATTCCGGTTCCCTATTCTCAAAAAGGTCAGGGATATTATTCAACCGTTTTTCTAGTAAAAAAACCAGACGGGAAATTTCGGTTAATAATAAACCTAAAAAACTTAAACAAGTTCATACAGTACAACAAATTCAAAATGGAAACAATAAGATCAACCGTGAATCTGCTGGAAAAGGGAGACTTCTTAGCCTCCCTAGACTTAAGAGACGCATACTACCATATTCCGGTATGCAAACAGTCCCAAAAAATTCCTGCAGATAGCGGTTTATTTGGGGAAAGATCTGCTCCACTTTCAGTTCCAGGTATTACCCTTTTGGGATAACCTCGGCCCCCAGGGTCTTCACAAAGGTGATGCTAGAGCTGGTGGCCCACTTGAGAAGGAGGAACATCCTGATTATTCCGTATCTAGACGACCTACTGATAGTAGGCGAGTCAAAACAGTCACTGGGGAACAATCTCTTAGTGACCTGCCAGACGCTGTATCTAGCAGGATGGCTAATAAATTGGGAAAAATCAAAGCCAGTCCCGTCCCAGGAAATAATTTTCTTGGGTCTCTCCCTGGACACCACTCGTCAGAGGACGTCTCTTACAGAGCAAAAAGTCTCTGGAGTGGTAGAAAAGGTCTCAAGGTTTCAGAGTCATCCATCTTGTTCGATACGAGAAGCTATGAGACTACAAGGGACCTTGACCTCTTGCATCCCTGCAGTAAAGTGGGCTCAGTTCCACTCTCGAACTCAGCAACAGTGGATATTAGCCTGCTGGGACAGAAACCAAAGTTCATTGGAACAAACAGTTCTGATTCCCTTTACGTTAAACCAGAGTCTTCTGTGGTGGAAACAAGTAAGTCACCTATGCCAGGGAATTCCATGGAATTCGGAGGAACAGGTGTTCATCACTACAGATGCAAGTCCTTGGGGGTGGGGAGTGCATTACTCTCATCACTATTTCCAAGGGGCCTGGCAGACCACCAGAAGACTTGGTCCTCAAACCAAAAGGAATTGATGGCAGTTTGGGAGACTATAAAAGTGGCGAGTCAATACATAGAAGGAAAAGATGTCCAAATAAGATCAGAAAACACAACAGTGGTAACGTATTTAAACCATCAAGGTGGAACAAGAAGCCAATGTCTGAGCCAAATAACAGAAAAAAAATTTTCCTGGGCAGAAGGAAATATAAGATCCCTTTCAGCAGTCCATTTAAAAGGAAGCTTAAATGTAAAAGCAGACTTCCTAAGCAGGGTCAAAATATGTCGAACAGAATGGAGTTTGAAGGAAGAAGTTTTTCTCCAAATAACCCAAAAGTGGGGGGTTCCCCAAATAGACCTCTTGGCA
Organism: Bufo gargarizans; assembly: GCF_014858855.1. NCBI lineage: Eukaryota > Metazoa > Chordata > Amphibia > Anura > Bufonidae > Bufo > Bufo gargarizans. The sequence goes on from NC_058081.1 coordinate 667,184,737, forward strand.
TCAGCCACAAACGCAAAAGTAGGTCGTTTCCTTTCCCTCAATCCAAGAGGCAAAAGCGAAGGCATAGATGCTTTTTCAATAAAATTGAATTTCCATCTAGCTTAGGCCTTCCCCCCTGCAACTAATGTCTCGAGTGATAAAGAAGATAAGGCAAGACAGGGCTCATGTTATTTTGATAGCCCCCTTATGGCCCAAAAAATCATGGTTTCCTCTTTTGAAGATCATGTCCATCCAAAGTCCATGGATCCTTCCTTGGGATCAGGATTTGTTGTCGCAGGGTCCACTTCTCCATCCCGAGGTGGAAAAGCTGCATTTGGCAGCTTGGAACCTGAAAGGTTTATCTTAAAAGCTAAAGGCCTGACAGATCCTGTCATCAATACTATGTCGGCTAGTAGAAAGGAGACAACCTCAAAGATCTATAATAAAGTTTGGAGAGCCTTTAATACCTGGTGTATAAAAGAGAAAGTATCCCCTGAAAAATTTTCAGTCCTTTTCAGTTCTAGGTTTCTTACAATCTGGGCTGGAGAAAGGTCTTCGTCCCAATACTCTGAGGGTTCACATATCGGCCCTTAGTGAAAAAAATTACCAATCATTCTTGGGTTGTCAGATTCCTTAAAGGGGCAGATAGACTGAGACCGTCATTGAAAGCTATGACTCCCCCCTGGGATCTTAATGTAGTTTATCGGGCTTAATAGAAAGCCCCTTTGAACCCTCATCATCGGTCTCTGTAAAATATATAACACTGAAAACCCTGTTCTTAGTAGCAATTACATTAGCCCGCAGGGTTAGTGAAATCCAGGCCCTGAAAATTAATGAACCTTTCTGTGTTATTTCTTCAGATAGAATTACGTTTAAATTGGATAACTCCTTCCTTCCCAAAGTTGTGTCTAATTTCCACAGGCAAGAAGAAATATTGGTTCCCTCGTTTTGTGAAAACCCGAAAACAGAAGGGGAGGAGAGGTTTCATAAATTGGATGTGCGGAGAGCAGTGCTTATATATTTAGAGGCCACGAAGGCTTTCAGAAAGACTGACTCCTTGTTTGTTCAGTTTCTTGGCACAAATAAAGGGCAGAGAGCGACAAAAAATACTATTCCAGATTGATTAAAACAGCGATCTCAGATTCAGATAAAGTGCTAGGGAAATCACCTCCTGAAGCCTTTACAGCCCATTCTACGAGATCAGTTTCTGCCTCTTGGGCAGAGAGGGCTAACGCTTCACTAGAGCAAATCTGTAGGGCGGCCACTTGGTCTAGCCCAAATACTTTTATCAAACATTACAGAATCCATGTTAAGGCAGGTCAAGATCTAGCCTTTGGGAGGAAAGTCCTTCAGGCTATAATCCCCCCCCCTAAGTTGTTAATATGTTATATCTCATGGTATGCCGTCATGGAGGATGAAAGGGAAAAACCAAATTACGTACCGGTAATTCCCTTTTCATGAATCCTCCATGACGGCATAGGGGTTTCCCACCCGAAAAAATAAATAAATAAATATATATATATATATATATATATCTATATAAAATAATAAAATAAATATAAAAAATATATATATAAAGTATATACGTTCATAAGAATATGATAGGCCTACACATAGGTGATGGTGTGTGTGATGGTGTGCAAATAAAAATAAAATAAAAAAGGGTATAAATGGAAAAAGATTCGAAAGAACACTCTCTAGGCTGTCGATCCAGAAAGACACTGAGAAGGAGCCGGAGGAGGGTCAAATTTATACTTCCTGTCCCTACCTGGTTGGAGGCGGGTCATCTCTCATGGTATGCCGTCATGGAGGATTCATGAAAAGGGAATTACCGGTACGTAATTTGGTTTTTTTAACGTGTCAGCTGCTGATAATAGTGTTGCCATCTGCAGCCTGTTCTGTCAACACATAAGTCGCGGTAGGCCCAACACTCACCTAGGCACGACCGCCTTAAGAAGGCACCTGGCTTCACATCACTGAGCCCAGTGGGAGCAATGCCGTCAGAAACCACAAAGCCACACTCCCAGCGTTCCATGTCCAATCTCTTCTCTTTCTCATTCTCCTCTCTCCTCCCATTTGTCGTTTACTCCACCTTCCACTGTGCCATCGTCACGTTCATCTGGCACAAGGCAGGCTTCTGTGGCCCAAATGTTCGAGCGTAAAAAAATGATGACGCCGGATAATCCTCATGCCCAATGGCTGACCGCTGGCTTGTCGGAACTGCTAGCCCGCCAACTACTGCCATTTAAATTGGTGGACTCAGAGGCCTTTAGAAAATGTGTGGCCTTTGGCACACTACAATGGAGGGTCCCCGGAAGGAAATATATCTCCCAGAAGAGCATCCCTGAACTATATGGCCATGTTCAGCAGCAAGTTAATATATCTCTGGCACACAGTGTCAGTGCCAAGATACATCTCACCACAGACACGTAGTCTAGCTGTCATGACCCTTGGTAATGGTCATGACTCCTTGGGAGCCGCATGCAGTTGCCCGCGGTTTGGTGTTGTGTCAACCGCAGCTGGGGGCACTTAGTGGTTTGCCTCAGGTGCGGTGCGGTGCCGCATGCGTGCGGTTGCCCTTGGCAACGTGTGTTTGTGTGGCTGTTCTTCAGGACACGGTTGCCACGCATGCTGTTGCCGGCGGTAACAGGTGAGTGTGTTTGTGTGCTTTTCCCTTTGTGCGGCTTCACTACCTTCCCTGGTGTTGGAAGGGTTAACTCCCTTTCTGTGTGTGTGAGACACTGGGCGTGTCTGTGTGGGTGTGGCCTCTTAGGCCTATAAAGCCTCAGTGTTTGGCATGTGTCAGTGGGTTGCTTCAGCCATGCTTAGCTGGAGCAGCCTCCTGTGTATATCACCTGCCAGTGGGGGCCACCCTTGTGGTCATAGGTTTATCTGTGAGGTTTATGTCTTGATGTTCAGTTGATGTTTTCCTTTTGTCTCTGTTTATTGCAACTACGGATGTCCTGGTCTCCTGTGTGTTATGGGTGCTGTGTCCTCTAGTTGTTCTGTGGACATTAGTAGTGCATGCATGGGTTCCAGTCAGCGTGGCTGTGACAGGTATGTGTGGAACTAGTAGTTCGCCTGTCATATCTGTATGTCGTATGTGTTTCCCCATTCCTTGTAGCTTGGCCAGTGAGACCCCTGTTCCTCCGTGTCCAGAAGGAACAGGCCGTCTTACCTTGACTCCTAGTTCAGGGACCGGTCGGAGGGTGAGTTAGGGATCCGAGGTTCCTGAGTATGGGCCCTCCTACCTTCAAGGTCGGCCCATGCAGCTAGGAGTTAGGGTCAGGTTAGGGACGCTTTAGGAGGTGACCTGCTCCCTAATCCTGTTGTCCTGGCCGAGCAGCCTAACATCTTCTGGCATCACACGGCTGAGGGTTATCCCCATCCTCAGCCGTGACACTAGCAAACACGGGCAGGGAAGGTACAGTACATAACTTTTACTGCCCACTGGGTGAACCTTCTGACGGCCGTCAAGCATGTAACCCGTGGCACCCGTGTGGATTTGGTGTAACCGCCACGGATTGCATGTAGGCCTGCCTCTTCTTCTCCTCCTCCTCCTACTCCATCCTCCGTCTCCTCCTTGGCTGATTCCTCCTTTTTTCATTGCTACCGTCTCTTTCACTGCACCCCCCCAAGCTCCCCAGAACCTATTCGACGTGCCAGGTGATACGTTGTCATGCTGTGCTGCGGCTTTTGTGTCTGAAAGCCAAGAGCCACATCAGTCCTGAACTGCTTCAGCTCTGTGGTCACAGGCCGATCAGTGGCTAACCCTGCTCAATTTGATATTTGGTAAAGTGGTGTGCGACAATGGTGCCAATCTGCTGAGCGCGCTGAAACAGGACAAAATTACACATATGCTTATGCGCAACCCATGCAGAGTTCTGCGGCCATTTGATGAGATCACCAAACTGGGTATCACCAAAATAGTGTATGGATAATATTCTGTATCACAGTGAACACTTTAACCACTTAGTAATGAACTTGGTATTCACCCTCTAGCAGTAAACCAGACATTAACCCTCTAGCAGTGAGCCAGCGGGTATCTGCATATACAGGTCCTTCTCAAAAAATTAGTATATTGTGATAAAGTTCATTATTTTCTGTAATGTACTGATAAACATTAGACTTTCATATATTTTAGATTCATTACACACCAACTGAAGTAGTTCAAGCCTTTTATTGTTTTAATATTGATGATTTTGGCATACAGCTCATGAAAACCCAAATTTCCTATCTCAAAAAATTAGCATATTTCATCCGACCAATAAAAGAAAAGTGTTTTTAATACAAAAAAAGTCAACCTTCAAATAATTATGTTCAGTTATGCACTCAATACTTGGTCGGGAATCCTTTTGCAGAAATGACTGCTTCAATGCGGCGTGGCATGGAGGCAATCAGCCTGTGGCACTGCTGAGGTGTTATGGAGGACCAGGATGCTTCGATAGCGGCCTTAAGCTCATCCAGAGTGTTGGGTCTTGCGTCTCTCAACTTTCTCTTCCCAATATCCCACAGATTCTCTATGGGGTTCAGGTCAGGAGAGTTGGCAGGCCAATTGAGCACAGTAATACCATGGTCAGTAAACCATTTACCAGTGGTTTTGGCACTGTGAGCAGGTGCCAGGTCGTGCTGAAAAATGAAATCTTCATCTCCATAAAGCTTTTCAGCAGATGGAAGCATGAAGTGCTCCAAAATCTCCTGATAGCTAGCTGCATTGACCCTGCCCTTGATAAAACACAGTGGACCAACACCAGCAGCTGACATGGCATCCCAGACCATCACTGACTGTGGGTACTTGACACTGGACTTCAGGCATTTTGGCATTTCCCTCTCCCCAGTCTTCCTCCAGACTCTGGCACCTTGATTTCCGAATGACATGCAAAATTTGCTTTCATCCGAAAAAAGTACTTTGGACCACTGAGCAACAGTCCAGTGCTCTCTGTAGCCCAGGTCAGGCACTTCTGCCGCTGTTTCTGGTTCAAAAGTGGCTTGACCTGGGGAATGCGGCACCTGTAGCCCATTTCCTGCACACGCCTGTACACGGTGGCTCTGTCCACTGCTTCCGCAGGTCCCCCAAGGTCTGGAATCGGTCCTTCTCCACAATCTTCCTCAGGGTCCGGTCACCTCTTCTCGTTGTGCAGTGTTTTCTGCCACACTTTTTTCTTCCCACAGACTTCCCACTGAGGTGCCTTGATACAGCACTCTGGGAACAGCCTATTCGTTCAGAAATTTCTTTCTGTGTCTTACCCTCTTGCTTGAGGGTGTCAATGATGGCCTTCTGGACAGCAGTCAGGTCGGCAGTCTTACCCGTGATTGCGGTTTTGAGTAATGAACCAGGCTGGGAGTTTTTAAAAGCCTCAGGAATCTTTTGCAGGTGTTTAGAGTTATTTAGTTGATTCAGATGATTAGGTTAATAGCTCGTTTAGAGAACCTTTTCATGATATGCTAATTTTTTTAGATAGGAATTTTGGGTTTTCATGAGCTGTATGCCAAAATCATCAATATTAAAACAATAAAAGGCTTGAACTACTTCAGTTGGTGTGTAATGAATCTAAAATATATGAAAGTCTAATGTTTATCAGTACATTACAGAAAATAATGAACTTTATCACAATATGCTAATTTTTTTAGAAGGACCTGTATAGCAGTTGGGTTACAAAAAATATCCCAAACGTTAAATATGCCATGGTGCGCAATAATGCTATTATAACAAAATAGAAAGGATATAGCACAGCTACAACCATGACAAGAAATTGCATAACTTAAAGAAAAACATAACAAATATATTTGAAATTCACTAAACAGCATAAAATTAAACTTTTTGGCTATCATGGGAAACGTTATTTGTAACTCAAATTAAATAACCCCAAGAACACTCTTTCCACACATAGCGGTGGCAGAATCATGCTATGAGGATGCTTTTCATGGGCAAGGACTGGAACACTGGTTGGGTTTGAAGGAAAATTGGGTGCAAGTTAATACACCTTCCAGCAGTACAATGACCATAAGTATACTGCTCAAGTATTTCTGGAGTAGTTTAGGCAGAACATTTAAATGGTTTGGAACAGCCTAGTCAAAGTCCAGACCTCAATTCAACTGAGAATCAGAGGCTGGAGATTAACACAAACCATCTAAGTTAAAGGAGTCTGAAAAATTTGGCCTAGAAGTAATAGCAAATATCACAGTGTCTATATGTGCTAAGGCTACTTTCACACTTGCGGTGGGACGGATCCGGCAGGCTGGTCTCCCTGTCGGATCCGTCCTTCCGCTGTTTCGCCGTATCGCCGGACCGCCGCTCCGTTCCCATTGACTATAATAGGGACGGGGGCTGAGCTGCGGCGCAGCATGGCGGTGCACGGCGAAAGCCGCCGGATTAAAGAGTCCTGCATGTCCGACTTTTTAGTCCGCCGGCTTTCGCCGTGCACCGCTGTGCTGGAGCTCAGCCTCCGTCCCCATAATAGTCAATGGGGACGGAGCGTCGATCCAGCGATACGGCGAAACAGCGGAAGGACGGATCCGACAGGGAGACCAGCCTGCCGGATCCGTCCTGCCGCAAGTGTGAAGGTACCCTAAGCTAATGAAGACATACCATAAAAGACTGTGATTGCAGCAAAAGGTAATTTGACTTTCAGGAGGAGAGCACTTGAATTTTCTTTGTTTTTGTCTTACAGTAGTTTCTGTTACAGTAACAAAGTGGTAGACATGTTATGTAAATCAAAGGATACAACTCCCCCCAAAATAAAATAAAATAAATTCTAGAAAAGTGCTGGGGAGTTACCTTAATATCAAATAAAAAATGCTCAAATATTGGACAAAAGCATTAACAATCTAAAGAAAATATGGGGGTCATTTGTTAACCTTCAGGTGCAGATTTCGGAGCAATGGTTAGTTGGGCTGCAATCTGCTACTTTTCCCCGCTTACACCAGGTCTAAAAAAGTAGGCATGGTATGGGCGGGGAAGGAAACGGGACGGTAAGCTTGTCTCATTTACCAGTTTCATTGCCTGTTTTAGGCGTAGAAAATGGTCTAAATGTAAGATGCTAGGAAGCGGTAGATAAGCCAAAGTTGTGTAGAGGTCTGTGTCTCTACATAACTTCAGTGATCCACCACCAGAGCAGGGGTATTATTAAGACGGGCATCTAAAATGCTGGTCTTAATAAATGACCGCCTATGTTTTAGTATCTGGTTTAGCTTAGGTGAAAACCCTTTAGAACAGACTTGTCTATTTAGTATGAAATGTATCTAACGTCTTTTGCATGTACATATTATAAGGAGAGCACATGGGTCAAGTAGCTTGGGACTTCCACCTCCTTGATGGTCACTCAGTCCTATCCAGGTAAAACAAAAGCTGGATTGGTGACCACAAATTAGTGTGGATCTCTCTTTTGAAGTCTAGGGGTCCATAAATCCCACAATTTCCTATAGTAGTGAGAGCTGCAATAGGGAATCTGATTGTGTCCTGGTATAGAGGTGAGATCTGGGTTGTCCAAAATCTTTTCCTAGGGTCCCCATCATCCTTAATCCAGTCCTGGTCTGGTGTATGTGTCTCTGATATATTAATCATACATACTCTCTATTCCACAGCACTGAAAGATCTGGGAAATGAAGCATTTTCAAAAGGTGACTATGAAACTGCAATTCTGCATTACAGTGATGGGCTCAGGAAACTAAAAGACATGCAGGTCTTATATACCAATCGAGCTCAGGTAAAGATATAAAGATAAACCTCTAATAAATACAGTACTGTATGAAGTTATAACTAGTACTCAATATCACCCCAATGATATAATAAAGGTATTACATGTACTAATTTGGAAATCTGAATTTACAGAGGGCTCTTCCTTGTAATTAGCACCATATTATTGCTGTCAGGTTTCCTCACAGATGATCATTGGGGATCCCAGTAGTGGGACATCTTGTGATCAGTTTATTATTGGGGGAACTTTTCTAGTCAAAAAAAGGACTGACCGAAGCGAAGGGCTGCCTTCGACCGCTTTTTGATTTTTTAACCTATGTACCATATAAATTGTTGCTACATGTGTTGGGAATGATGCACACTATAGACAAGAAGAGCATAGTAGCTTACCTAATGCACATACTTAAAGGGGTTGTTCCACAAAAAATATTCTACAGTTTTTAACCTCAGCACCTGTATCTGATTACTTTTGAAATTGCATGTAATTAAAAATGTAGCACAGCCACTGAATTATTCAATAAAATTTATCTGTATAGCGCCACCTGCTGTTTTTTATTTATTTCTTTGACCTGCTTACTGAGAATGCCGCACATGCTCAGTTTTATCCTTCATCTGCCTACTGACCTGTGATAGGGAGAGCTGAGACACGCCCCCTTTGCTGCAGCAGAAAAGTCACGCCCCTTGAGCTGCCATCTTGATATAAATCTATCAGAGCAATGAATGTGGAGATCTCTGGATCCATGTGAGGTACAGGGCTGGTTCTAGCTTTGTTAGAAAGAGGTTGTCATGTACTAGATGATGGCTGAATTTCATTTTTTACATTAGTCACGGGATAACCCCTTTAACATTAGTAAAATCTAGCTAAATAGGACACCTGATTAGTTTTACTAGTTGTAGGGTGCAGCTTGGTCTCATCTGATCTTATATATATATATATGTGACGGTGCGGATTCCTTTAGTGGACATACATAGACACACACACACATACATTCAGCTTTATATAATATATATACAGTTGCAAGAAAAAGTATATGAACCCTTTGGAATGATATGGATTTCTGCACAAATTGGTCATAAAATGTGATCTGATCAGCTGCAGGAGTGGGAAGGAGGGTGACTTTCTCCTTGCAGCCCACACTCAGACAGCACCATGCGCTGTTTAAAAGGACACACTCCTATCCAGTTAGTCCACGCCCGCTTCCACTCCTCAGCCGACAGGGATTAAAAAAGTGAAGTTAAAAATCAACTTCTTCAGCTGCAGGGGTGGGAGGGACGGTGACTTTCTCCCTGCAGCTTACACTCAGTGAGCTGTTCAAAAGGACATACTTGTGTCCGTCCAGACTCTGCGCCAGACAGAGGACAGGGAGTCTGAAAGCTGGACTGTCCAGCCTAAAACTGGACCTTTGGCCACCCTAGGGGCAGGCTGCTTTGGAAGGGGATGGGCTGCTGTGGAGGTCCCATTTTAAGGAGACGGGGCACTGTGGGGGGTCATTGTTAAGGGTTGGGGGGCTATGGAGGGCACTGTTAAGGCGGCGGGGTACTGTAGATGTCACTGTTATGTTGGAATACTGTTGATGGGGCAGCACAGTGGCTCAGTGGTTAGCACTGTTGCAGCGCTGGGGTCCTAGGTCCTAGGTTCCAATCCGACCAAGGGCAACATCTGCATGGAGTTTGTATGTTCTCCCCGTGTTTGCGTGGGTTTCCTCTGAGTACTCCGGTTTCCTCCCACACTCCAAAGACATACTGATAGGGACCTCAGATTGTGAGCCCCATTGGGGACAGTTGGATGATAATGTCTGTAAAGCGCTGCAGAATATAGTAGTGCTATATAAAATGCATAAAATAAAATAATAAATGAAAAAGATTAAATATACCCGAGCAAAGCCGGGTACTTATATATATATCACATCACACTTGGTTACTACTGGAGAAGGGACTTGTTATATACATGTATCAAAATGGTATATAAAAATGTGTAGAAATGTTGACTTTATTGGTAATATCTAATATTGGCCGTTATCTTGTGCAGACCCGTTTGGAACTAGCATCCAGCCTTTCCACTACATCCTTTCACCATTATAGCAGCATCTTAAAGGGAGCTTCTAAGCTGAAAGCAGCATGTTATAGAGCAGAAGGAGCTGAGCAGATTGATTTATAGTTGTATGGGAACAAAAATCTGTAAAACGTAATTTTTCCATCTATGTTTGTGCTCATTCTGGCCTTTGAAGTCAAGGAGGCGGTCCTATCAGTGACTGACAGCTTTTCTTGTATGGTAGCTGATCGGACCACCTCCTTGCTCTTCGAAGGCCAGAATGAGCTCAGATATATATGGAAAAATTACAATTACTGAATCTTTTTCCATAAAACTATACAGGTAAAACTCGTAAAATTAGAATATTGTGCAAATTTCATTTATTTCAGTAATGCAACTTAAAAGGTGAAACTAATACAGTCCTGATCAAAAGACCTCTTGAAAAATAGCAAAAAAACATATTTAGCATGGCTGGATCTTAAGAAGGTTCCAAGTAGAGCTTCAACATGCAACAAGAAGAAATGGGGGTGAGACAAAAAAAATTTGAGCATTCAATTTATTGAAAACAACAAATAAACTGAAACAGGCTGTTTTTCAGCTGATCAAAAGTTTAGGACCACATGCCTTTAAAAGGCCAATTCTGTGCAAAGATGTGGATTTACTGTCATTTTCTGTCATGTAGTCACACGTTGTGATGGCAAAGGTAAAAAAAACTCTCCCTTTTTTAACGTGGTCGGGTTGTTGAACTGCATAAGCAGGGTCTCTCACAGCACGCCATTGCTGCTGAGGGCTGAGGTGGGACGCAGTAAGACAGTCATTTGGATTTTTTTTTTATGATCCTGAGGGTTATGGAACAAAAAAGTCAAGTGGAAGACCCCAAAAAATTTCATCAGCACTGAGCCGGAGGATCCAATTTGCTGTCCGTCAAGACACTGGACGATCCTCGACCCAAATTAAGGCCTTTACTGGTGCTGACTGTAGCCCCATAACCATCAGACGGCATCTGAGACTGAAGGGCTTCAAAAACAAAAAACATCTTCAAAGACCTCGTCTCCTTGAATGCCACAGAACTGCTCGTTTGGACTTTGCAAGAGAGCACCAAACATGGGTCATTCAAAGGTGGAAGAAAGTTTTATTCTCTGATGAGAAAAAATGTAACTTTGATAGTCCTAATGGTTTCCAACGTTACTGGCATGACAAGCAGATCCCACCTGAGATGTTTTCTACGTGCCACAGTGGAGGGGGCGACATAATGGTCTGGGGTGCTTTTTCCTTCAGTGGAACAATGGAGCTTCAGGAAGTGCAGGGGTATCAAACGGCCGCTGGCTATGTCCAGATGTTGCAGAGAGCATTCCTCATGACTGAGGGCCCTCAACTGTGTGGTAACGACTGGGATTTTCAACAGGACAACGCTGCAGTACACAATGCCCGCAGGACAAGGACTTCTTCCAGGAGAAAAACATTACTCTTTTGGCCCATCCTGCATGTTCCCCTGATCTAAATCCAATTGAGAACCTTTGGGGATGGATGGCAAAGGAAGTTTACAAAAATGGACAACAGTTCCAGACAGTAGATGGCCTTCGTACGGCCGTCTTCACCACTTGGAGAAATGTTCCCACTCACCTCATGGAAACGCTTGCATCAAGCATGCCGAAACAAATTTTGGAAGTAATAAACAATAACAGTGGAGCTACTCATTACTGAGTTCATGTTTGGAAGTTGGATTTCTGTTTTTGGAGGGTTTAGTTTTTTTTTTGGAGGTGTGGTCCTAAACTTTTGATCAGCTGAAAAACTGCTTGTTTCAATGTATTAGTTGATCAGGACTGTATATGATATATACTCATTATACATGCAAAGCGAGATATTTCAAGCCTTTATTTGTTATCATTTGGATAATTATGGCTTACAGCTTATGAAACCCCAAAGTCTCAATTTTGAGGTACCCTTTGCTCAGGGGATATGGATTAATTAGCTGACTAAAGTGTGACACTTCGAGCCTAGAATATTGAACCTTTTCACAAAATTCTACTTTTAAGCTGCATTAATGCAATTTCTTTTGAATGGACTTTTGCACGATATTCTAATTTTTCGAGTTTCACCTGTATATCAATCAGCTCAGCTACTCTTGCTTTAAAACTGCTTGCAGATTATTGCATTTTCATGGTGGCAGGTTGCTTCCTAGTGGGGGGCACAACCCTTCAGGCCCTGTTCTAGGCATAATACAGTGCATTGAATTTTGCATGAAGTGTCCATTTAAATACTTAAAAAACAGAAAATGTGTCACAGCCAATCTGACCACTACCTTTATGCCTCATGTAATCTTTACCGTATATACACTTTTCTTTTGGCACAGGCTTACATAAAACTAGAAAAGTATCAAGACGCAATAAGCGATTGTGAGTGGGCATTAAAGGTAAGTCATTCCTATAACTTAATATATGGCGAATGCTGCCGTTTACACTGATACACCGCCGACCGCATGCTGCACAGCGCGGTCAGAGATGTATCAGTGAGGAGGGGTTGGGGGCCGGCATCTTGTTTTGTAATGGCAGCGGGGCCCGGTGCAGTCACTGTATTCTATTGCATCGGGCCCCGCTCACTGTACTAATCGTATGTAGCTGCAGGAAATGTTTAACTATAGAAAATCTTAAATCCAGCAGCCTGTACTTACGTCCAGGCGGGGCAGGTGGGCTCTGGCAGCGTAACTCACTACGTCACGCGCCCGCTCCGCCCACTTTATGATTGAAGCAGGCACGTGACGTAGTGAGTTACACTGCCAGTGCCCGCCTGCCCGCCCACTCAACCTCCTGCCTCCTGCCTGCTATGGTCGTAAGTACAGGCTGCTGGATTGAAGATTTTCTATAGTTAAAGGGGTTGTCCAGGTTCAGAGCTGAACCTGGACAGCCCTCCATTTTCACCCCGGCAGCCCCCCTGACATGAGCATCGGAGCAGTTCATGCTCCGATGCTCTCCTTTGCCCTGCGCTAAATTGCACAGGGCAAAGGCATTTTTCAGAGTTCCGGTGACGTACCGGGGCTCTCCATGGGGCTGACAGGAACCCCGGTGACGTCACCGGCACTGATGGGCGGGATTTGGCTCTGCCCTAGCCAGTAAAACGGCTAGGGCAGAGCTAAAGCCTGCCCCTCAGAGCCGGTGACGTCACCGAACACACCGCTGGGCGGAAGTTACCGCCCGGCAGTGTGTTATTGAAAACAAAAGAGCCCGTGCCCTGCGCGATCTAGCGCAGGGCACTGGAGCGCATCGGAGCATGAGATGCTCTGATGCTAGGCTCAGGGGGGCTGCCGGGGTGAAAATAAGGGTATGTCCGGGTTCAGCTCTGAACCCGGACAACCCCTTTAAGCATTGCCTGCAGTTAGATACGATTAGTACAGTGAGCGGGGCCCGGTACAATAGAATACAATGACTGCACCGGGCACCCGCTGCCATTACAAAACTACTGTAGATTCCAGCCCCCACTAACTGTATTGGGGGTCATTCACAATACACAGGGACACTGCTATGTGGGGGGGATCTGTGGATGACACATAACATATTATTTATCTGTCATCCACAGATGCCCCCATAACAGTGCCATCCAGAGATGCCCCTATAACAGTGCCATCCACAGACGCCCCATAACAGTGCCATTCACAGACCCCAATAACAGTGTCAGCCACAGATCCCCCATAATTGTGCCATCCAGAGACCCCCATAACAGTGCCATCCACAGACGCTCATAACAGTGTCAGCCACAGACCCCCATAACAGTGTCATTCACAGGCTACCATTAGTTCAAAGCCCACCAAAAGCTCAACTTTTGGTTAAAATTTTATTTTTCTTATTTTCCTCCTCAAAAACCTAGGTGCGTCTTATGGGCCGGTGCATCTTATAGGGAGAAAAATACGGCACACCGTGGATGGAGCTTTTTGTTTCTGGCTCCATTCACTGTATAATTTCTGTCACCGTCTTATAGCTGATTTGTTTGAGTGCCAGGGGTCAGTCCCCTGTCTGATATTGATGACCTATCTTGAGAATAGATCATCAATATGTAAGTTCTGGAAAACCCCTGTAAGTGGGATAGTTCTCTACCTAAATGCCCCCTTGGACATGATGACTTAATAAGCTTTTGATAGTTCTCCAATACTGAGCCCAATACATGAATAAGACGCTTGGTAACGGTAGGTTATAATGTTTACTGCAGTTGAGCATGTTCCTTGTGTCATCTCTTAGAAATACGTGACTGGAAAGTTGACTATAATAATGTTGAGGAGGAAATGACGTAGATAAGAGACATTAGATCAGCAACCTGCAATTATTTATGTAAAGAATTTCATTTTTCCTTTGTATGTCGCTGTCATGGTCTTAACATGTTGTCTTCATTGCTCAGTCATTGGGTTTGAGTACTCTTATCCTTTCATAAAGCTGTTTACAGTGGAATTCATCATTGCATTCGAATGTTCTCTGTGTCAGATTTAGCCAGAAAAAATGTTGGTTTATGATGTTTCCTAGGGATATTGTTTTGCATTTAGGCTTACACAATCACAATACCCAAGGGCAGAAGCTCTATACTACAGCTATGTACTGACGTCAGTAATTTGATTATTTATAGACTTCTTGTGAAAAAAAATATCTTTAGTAGGGTGGAGAGAAATTCTCATGTTTGAGTTATCTCCAAACTTACAACTTCCGACATTCATGATTGTTTGAGGTTAAAAGTGTATCAAAAACAATTTTAGGTTTTGATGATAATGCTGTAGCCCTGTTGGTCTACTGTAGTTAATATATAGCACCACAATATTCCACAGCACTTTACAATTTGGAAGGTACATGTATAAATCAAATTATACATCATAGGCTAATATACAATTGAAACACTGGGAGTGCATGCTGCGGTTTGCTTTCCATCATGGGATGCGGAGCAAATTGGATCCGTCATGACCCACAATGCAAGTCAATGGGAACGGATCTGTTTTCTCTGCCACAATCTGCCACAATAGAAAACTGATCCGTCCTCCATTGACTTTCAATGGAGTTCATGAAGGATCCATCTTGGGTATATTAAAGATAATACAACCGGATCCGTTCATAACGGATGCAGATAGTTGTATTATCAGGAACGGAAACGTTTTTGCTGAACCCTGCCGGATCCAGCAAAAAAAAAAAACACTAGTGTGAAAGTAGCCTAAGGAAGTTGGGGATTAACCTGATTTCCTGTGCAAATGCATTCCAGGGACCTGGTGCAGCTTGAGAGCTTGAGAAAAGTCTTGAAGATGGGAGTGAGATGTTGGAAATATGGAGGATGTTTATCTTAGGTCATTGGAAGAAGAAAGAGTGATAGTAGGGTGGTAGACAGAAATGAGGGAGTAGATGTATGGAGGTGCAGCACCGTGGAAAGCTTTGTGGGTGAAAATGAGATGTTTCATATGTATTCTGTGGTGGAGGAGCAACCAGTCAAGTGATTGGCAGAGGCTAGAGGCATCGGTGTAGCTACTGGACAAAAAGATGAGCCTGGCTGCTGCATTTAGAACATGCTGAAGCGGGGAGAGTTTAGTGAGGGAAAGACTGATTAGTAATGAGTTACATTAATCCAGATGAGAATGACACAACGCAACAACAAGAGTTTGGGCCGTTTTCGCCGTGAGAAAAGGCAGGATTCTGGAAATGTTCTTGAGGTGCAGGAGACATGAACAAACATAACTCCAAGACAGTTGGGGTGCTGTTCTGAGGTTATGATAGTACCACAGACTGAAATTGAAATATCAGGCTTAGGGCTCGTTCACATGAACGTATTTTGCGTTCCATATATGGGCCATTTTCTGCGTTCCGCATATGGTACGTATACGAAACCATTCATTTCCGTTCCCTGGCACCACCAAAATTATGAGTCCAGTCCTATTCTTGTCCGTTTTGCGGACAAGAATAGGCATTTCTATAATAGGCCTCTTGTTCCATTCCACAAATTGCGGAAGGCACACGGGCGCCATAAGCGTTTTGCAGATCCACAATTTGTGGACCGCAGCAAATGACACGGTCATGTGAACGAGCCCTTAGATAGGTCAGTAGATGGGGGAGAGACAAGTAGTTCAGTTTTTGAGAGATTTAGTGTCAGGTAGAAAGAGGACATGATTGTAGAGACAGTTGCCAGACAATTGCTGGTGTTTTGTAGCACTGCTGGAGTGATGTCACCGGATGTATCAAATTGTCATTTTGGCTTATTTGAAAGTGAGGAGTTAAGATAAGTGAAGTAGGCTTGTTTGGCAAGGTGGGGGGAAGACTATAGGTTTTAAGCACACATTTATGGCACTCCCAGATCACCGCTGAAGAAAACATATTTCAATAATGTGCTAAGGTTGCCACAGTCTGTGTTGGGAAGGTCGCAAGGTAATGGGAGCTGCTTCATCCAGGTTGGTTTTGAGGGTATGGTTACACTGACTGTTGGCCAGATCTTCGCTAACATGCATTTTTAGGAATGCTGGTTAGCGATGATCTGGCAGTGTAATACTGCCGTCGATTACATTTGAAAGATGAATGTTAACTCGTTCATCAAGCGAAAAAAGTCACAAATCCTAATTTTGCGACTTTTGAAGCCAGAATTGAGGAGTGCAGTGGCTTTAACACAAGACTACAGAGATAGAGATGACTATGCAGCTATGATCTTCTCCACACTCCACTTTCATAAATAGATTGTAAGAGGACAATGAGAACAGAAACAGATATTTGACTGGGGTCACATAATACTTCCGTGCTTCTGCCTATGTCTGCTGTTTGTGCCCTACTACTTGTTGATGCCTATGAGTTTGTTTTGCTGCCACATGATGCTGCCCTGGAGTTCCTCACTCTGCCCTATACTTCTCCAGGCACGTGTGCATTTTCTATCCATTTAAAGGGACCGTGCTCAATAATCCCTGACATACTGGCTAATGATATTTTGCATGTTCACTTTACATTCTGGCCATCCTCTGGGAGTGGGTTTGCATTAGTGTTCCTAATTCCATCATAGTGTTCTGTTATGACAGAGTTATAACGAAATCTAACATAATTTAAGGACAGAATGCAAAAGGGAACCCTTCAAGAGGCATTCCATTTTGCTCCATCCTAATGCATTTGTATGGGCACAAATAACTGTTCAGTTTTGTTCTGTTATGCATAATGGAACCAATCTTTGTACCCGTAGAAATGTATTAGGACAGAGCAAAACAGAAATGCCTCTTAAAGGGTTCCATTTTGCATTCCGTCCTTAAATTCTGTTAAATTCCGTTATAACTGTGTCATATACTATAACGGAATTAAGAATGACAAAGTGAAGCCGCCCTTACTCTGTTCAGACACTTCACTGCAGCAAAATCCATGGCTGCTTGCAGAGTTTTCAAATAAATCCTTCAGACATCAAGCGTCATGGTACTCAGTAATAAAAACAATAATTCCAGTCCGTAGTTAGATGGGATGTGCAGCGAGTCTCCAAAGTGATGTGGGTTCAGTTCACATAAAGCGTTAATGGATAAATGAGTCCGCGCGTGTTTGACTCCTCCTAAATACAGGTATGATCCCTCTCACCACGCCAAGGAGAAACCAGGGTCCACGGACGTCCTTTGCTTTAAAACATCCTGTGGAACATCAAAGTGCGCTAATAGTGAAGTACCGCTATTTTGATCTTAATAAAATTGGGCTATTATACTCACAAGCACATGCAGGTTACAGGCACATCAAGTGAATTCAAGTCTCCTTTTTTCCTTTTAATATCAGCTCAAACGATATATCAACCCAGCCTGATGAACGTATAAAAAGAAAACAAAAAAGTCTTTATTGGGATATGTGTGTAAAGGTGCTCGCCAGATGAATGAGCTAACTAGAGATGAACACAAAATTTAAATTCGGCTGCTTATCTGAATTTCACAAAGAAAATTGCTTTTTGACGAAATACGGTACTTTGTCACGAAGCACATTTCTTTGTAAGCAGTGGGCACAATGATGGGGAATGGCGATTGCGCTGCCCATTGTCATTGAACCCCTCAGAAGCCACGTTCATCGCTGATCACGGCATCTGAGATGAAAAATAAGGGCTTTTAAGGAGTTAATCCGTAAAAAAAAAAAAACGTATTCATTTGAACACGAAGAGTTCGCTGTGGCCATCCTCATCGAAGATCCCACTCGAAATTTTGCGCAGTGCATAGTAACATCATACATCACAGCGCACGAGATTTAGCATGGGATCTTCAATCAAGATGGCCACGGCTGATTCTTTGCGTTCAAAGGTGAGTATAATTTTTTTTTTTTTACCAACATTTAAGTGAAAATTGAATCGTGACCACAAAACACAAGGAAATTCTGCATCATGGTAAAAAAAAATTCCCTGTTATTCAGATCGAAGTCCACTTCAGATACTTTGATTCGCTCAACACTATAGCTGACACCCGTTCATTTGGTCACACAATTGTTTATGTAAACCCCAAATAATTTTTTCGTGGTGGTAGGTGGTGCTGTTTAAACATGGGGACAAGAGATTGCAGTTGAGGTGATTGCTGCATGTAAATGTAGCTCTCATCTCCTTTGAAGTTATTATCAGGAAGGAACAGTTTCTTCCCTATCATTGCCGCTCAGTCGGCACATATACATATTCTATTATTGGCTTCTGATGAAAGGTTTAGAAGCAATACAGACGCTATTGGGCACTGATATGAAGAAAAGATCTGAGAGATGATGATCCTCTTATTATAGCAGATAACTTTATAAAACAATAGCAGACTAGCTGTCAGCAATGGTGGTGGCCAACAAACTTTATGGTCATACTAAGATTTTGATTTAATTTTAAAAGATTTATGTTTAATAGTCTGAAATATTATTTCCAAGTGCATTTACTAAATGAATGTTTAGAATTAAATAAACTGGCTGTTTACTCCCCATTAATCCCAGTCAACATTGTAAAAAACATATTACCGTAAATGGACTGGACTGCTGGGATGCGTTTAAATCCTACATTTAAAGGATTAATACCTTTTAGAAATGGAATCATAAAATGTCTGTGCTCACTGAGAAATTCTTATTTCAAATTCTGCGTTCACCTGGGGTGGCAATAGAAAGTCATTTAAGTGATTTACAATTAAATCTCAGTTTCCCCACAGTCAATGGAAATGT
This sequence comes from Bufo gargarizans, assembly GCF_014858855.1. NCBI lineage: Eukaryota > Metazoa > Chordata > Amphibia > Anura > Bufonidae > Bufo > Bufo gargarizans. The sequence continues at coordinate 667,203,575 of NC_058081.1, forward strand.
GAACAAAACCATTTTAGCTGCTTTATAAGCTGCTCCTCTAAATGTAAACTTTCTGCTCTCAAGGCTCAGATAACAGACATTTTTAAATTTAAATTGAGTTAATTAACATTTCAGAGTACGCGATACTACAATGGCCAAGAGAAGCATCTGCTTTCGTACTTTTCCATTTATATAGTTCATTAATGTTTGAGTTACTTAAATGGCAAAAAAGTCTCTTAAAGTGGAAATATGCAGAAGACATGGGAATGCAAATGTCTACTTCCAGGCATTCAATCATAAAAATATCCATTTTACCCCAATTCATTAATTTTGTATCATTTTTAAAATGTGAAAGTGGACCTCTAACCTCTCCTGACATGTTGGTTTTACTACCTACTTGCATTCCCCATGTAATACCAATTCTGGAGCATTTATTCTTATGACTCTGTGTTGCGCCATTGCTTTATTATTCCTGCTAGAAGTTATGAATGAATTTCTAGCAGTTAGAATGAAGGGCCTGCTTGGTCTTACCAACTGGGGGGGGGGTGTCTAAAAGAATGTTTGAAATCAAAAACTTTGTTAGTTCCCGAAGGACCCTCAGTGATATCTGTCAACTGGACCTTTGTAAGAGCCAACCTGTCTAATCGTGTCCTCCTCTTCTAGAGAGTCTGAGAGAGTAAAAGTTTTAGTTAGCCTAGATTTTAATGAAACACAAATAAAATATATTATAATAAATTTTAAAGTGTAGTATATAGTGTATATCATATGTAGATGCTAAGACACAGCTCTATCCTCAGCATGTCTAGCCCTGTCCATCAAGGGGAGAGGGGAGTGTGCAGAGCACAGGGGGTGTTACAAGGCAGTGCTCAAAGGATTAAGCCCCGCCTCCTGGTGCTCCACCTTCTCATTTGCATTTGCATAAAAACACAGATATCTTTCCAGACAAAAGAAAGGTATTGTTTTAATCCGCATGATGAGCCCTACCAGCCAGTACATCTGGTTTATTAAGGTTGATCCTGGTGACAGAGCCATTTTAAACATTTATTCAGGTAGGCTATTGAATCTTACTAGTTAAGCGGTCTATCTTATTATATTTATTATATTTTTTCTCCTTATTACACTTGGGCAATCACAGCTAATCTCCAATACAGTGTTCATTTTAGGACATGGTCCGATATCACAGTCAGATAGTCACAGATTTTCAGGAGCCACACTGCAGCTCATAAAAAAAGAAAGTGTACCTTATTTGAGTTTCAGCAAAGACAGCTTATTAAATGGACAGTATATATTAAAGTAACTTTACTCCTTAAGGACCAAGCCAATTGTGGGGAAGACATTTTAGTATTTGTTGTTCAGTAAATGCAGTATTTAATGGTTCACATAATGTATTGAGAAAATATTGAAAGGGAACCCAATCCCAATTTTCAACTTTTCACATTGCCCATTACCTTATTCTTCTGCTCATGCTGTTCTGATGGTACCCTTAGGCCTCCTGCACACGACGGCGTGCGCCCAGTGGCCGTGCTGCGGCCCGCAAAATGTGGGCCGCAATGCACGAGGGTCCACGACCCCATGGAAGCACGTCGTAGTGCTTCCGTAGGGTTCCGTTCCGTGCTTCTGTTCTGCACTATTCCGCATCTCTGGCATTGAAGTGAATAAGGTCCGCATCGCGGAATGCACACGGAACGGTGCCTGTGTATTGCGGATCCGCAAATGCGGTCAGCAATACGGCCACGGAGCGCACACATTCGTGTGCAATAAGCCTTAGGCTGCTTTATTTGATGGCTGGTGCCAAAATCCACTTTATTCAATAATTCTGCAGAATGCAAATATGCTATTTGAAGCCAAGGAGGCTGGTTCTTTTGAACTCCAAGTCATGCTCGCTGCGCCCTTTTCCTGCCTTCTGCCTCTTGATGGACGTATAAGACTTGTGGCACATCATCTCCTCCTTTTTCAAAGTTTTCCACATGAGTGCAATGTCTTCTCCATGGTGCCTACGTAGTATATATTGGTTTTCAGTGCCTGGCTCCACCGCTTCTGTGCATATGCGCCAGACAAGGGATGCAGTGCATAAAAATGAGGAGATGACGTGCCACACGTGATACATGTCCATCAAGCGGCAGGAGGTTTGACTTTACAAAGCGTATTTACATTCCGCAAGTGTTGAATAAAGTGGATTTTCACATCAACCATAAAACAAGCAGCATCAGAAACTGCATGAGAGAAAGAATAAGGTAATGGACAAAGTGATAAGATGGACATCAGGATGTCAGGTTCCCTATTAAAGATTATTCATTGTGTATAACAGAAAAAACACAGATCTTTTGTTGTTTTTTGGGTTTAGTTTTTATAGTTCATATTTTGTGTTTCGATCAAAATATATTGGCTAAGTGTCTCAGACATTATCATATCAGAGTGAGGACTTTGTCCATATATTATGCTTGCATCTACTTTACTAAGTGCATTATTACTTATTTCTGTGATTTTCTTCAATAATATGGCCAGGGACATTCGCACATTTATATATCATACAGTGCAGAATGTTTTTATCAGTTTTTTTTCTGTGATTTTTTTGTTTTGTTTATGTAGCATATGCTTGAGGGAGTGGCACTTTCAAGTGTGAATGTGCTCCTATTTTATCTTGGGAGTAACATTCCTGTGCACTTTTGCCCTTCCTATCTCATAGACAGCCTTGATTAGGTGGTACATATGGCTGTGCTTGCTCCTCCTCTTATAGGTTGCGTAATGCATGAAGGTGACTAGGAGCAGCACACCATATGTGCGGCGTCTGCGCTCCTGAACATAGAAGCCCAACCGATTAGGTAGGTTTAGCGTAGGACCCGCCTGACCTGAGACCACCTTGGCATTTGGTAGGCGGGCTCAGATGTGTTTTGATCAAAATATATTGGCTAAGTGTCTCAGATTTTATTATTAGAGTGAGGGCTTAGTTTATATATAATGCTTGCATCTACTTTACTAAGTGCACTATTACCTTATTTCTGTGATTTTCTGCACTGCGGTATAACTGACCCTGCCAACTTGTATTGGTATCTACTTGTCTTGCCCCACCTTCTATCAATATGGACCCACCTACAACATTGGGGCCTATTTAAAGTTTTTCATCCAGGGCTATTTTAAGTTCCCAGTCAGCCCCTGAACCTTAGTAAATATGTATATACTATATAGGATAAGCAAAGTAATAAAATATTTCTGAAAATAATTACACATACTTATTTATGTCTTGAGAGCCATGTCAAGTGCAATAATCATGGGAATTACAAATGTAATGCTCTGTCATTTGAAGGTTTTAATTCTGGAGAATGCTTTAGAACGTTTAGACTGTTTGTGTACAGTTTTAATTGTGTGAAATGTATAGCTTAATACCTATAACACATGTAGTATTATTACTTTCTTTTAGTGTGATGATAAGTGTTTAAAGGCTTATGTTCATATGGGAAAAGCTCACCTTGGTCTGAAGAACTATGAGGAGGTAAGCCCAGCTTACAGTATGTAAGTCATAGCTTTTATTTTGGCAAGACCAATGAAATGAGAAAGACTTGCCAGTTTAAAAATATTTTACATTTTTAGCAAATAAGTCTAATTTGTTGTATGAGACAAAGTTATGCACATTTTAGTTAAGGAGGTTGTGTAATGACAGGTAGGGAACAGTGCAGCCCTGCACCACTGTCCAGGGGCATTGCTAGTTTAAAACATTCAGGGCCTGGGCCCCTGATGTTTTGTGACAGGCCCCGAATGTACTGCCTGCCAAATAGATACAACTATATTGCCATCCTCAGGACGGCAATACAATTGAATCTAATGCCCTGCAAGAACTGAAGGAGCTGTGATGACATCACAGTCCATGTGATCAGTTCTTAATGCAGTAGCTGAAAAGGACCTGCGATGATGTCACCATCATGTGACCAGTGCAGGAGAGGATAGCACAGCAGTGAAGAGAATTCCTGGGAAGAAGCTGTGGTAAGATCTGCTACATGAGGAGAGGTAAGTGAAGGGAGAGGCAGAGCAATGCTGGGAGTTGTAGTTATTTAACTTGGATAATATGTTAGGGCTCAAGGGAGGGAAGCTATTTACATGGGACTGAAAGTTGAGGGGGTGATGTTATTTACATGGGAATGCATGTTGGAGGTGGCTGTGGCACGGTGATGCTATTTACATGGGACTACATGTTGAAGACAGCTGTGAGAGGGAGTGATCTTATTTACATTGGACTGCATGTTGGAGGTGGCTGGGGAGGGGGTGATTTTATTTACATGGGACTGTATGTTGAAGGTGTCTGGCGGAGTGATGTTATTTACATGGGACAGAATATTAAGGGGGTAATGGGACTGTATGTTGATGGTGGATGGGGAGGGGGTGATGTTCTTTACATGGGACTATATGTTGAAGGTGGCTGGGGAGGGGGTGATGTTCTTTACACGGGACTGTATGTTGAAGGCGGCCGGGAAGGAGGTGATGTTATTTACAGTCAGGTCCATAAATATTGGGACATCGATACAATTCTAACATTTTTGGCTCTATACACCACCACAATGGATTTGATATGAAACGAACAAGATGTGCTTTAAATGCAGACTGTCAGCTTTAATTTGAGGGTATTTACGTCCAAATCAGGTGAACGGTGTAGGAATTACAACAGTTTGCATATGTGCTTCCCATTTGTTAAGGGACCAAAAGTAATGGGGCATAATAATTATCATAAAACAAACTTTCACTTTTTAATACTTGGTTGCAAATCCTGAAGTCTGGAACGCATAGACATCACCTAAAGTTGGGTTTCATCACTGGTGATGCTCTGCCAGGCCTCTACTGCAACTGTGTTCAGTTCCTGCTTGTTCTTGGGGCATTTTCCCTTCAGTTGTGTCTTCAGCAAGTGAAATTCATGCTCAATCAGATTCAGGTCAGGTGATTGACTTGGCCATTGCATAACATTCCACTTCTTTCCCTTAAAAAACTCTTTGGTTGCTTTTGCAGTATGCTTTGGTTCATTGTCCATCTGCACTGGGAAGAGCCATCCAATGAGTTTTGAAGCATTTGGCTAAATATGAGCAGATAATATTGCCCGAAACACTTCAGAATTCATCCTGCTGCTTTTGTCAGCAGTCACATCATCAATAAATACAAGAGCCCTGGAACAGCTGAGAAGCCAATTGTCCCATTACTTTTGGTTCCTTAACAAGTGGGAGACATATATGCAAACTGTTGTAATTACTACACCGTTCATCTGATTTGGATGTAAATGCCCTCAAATGAAAGCTGACAGTCTGCAGTTAAAGCACATCGTGTTTGTTTCATTTCAAATCCATTGTGGTGGTGTATTGAGCCAAAAATTTAGAATTGTGTCGATGTCCCAATATTTATGGACCTGACTGTATGTGGGACTGAATATTGGAGGGGGCAGGAGAGATGGTGTGATGTTATTTACATGGGACTGTATATTGGAGGGGGCTGGAGAGATGGTGTGATGGTATTTACATGGGACTCTATGGCGGAAGGAGGGAAATAATGTTATTTACATGGGACTGTATGGTGGAGGGGCTGAGGAATTATAAATACTGGAGGCACTTAAGGGCAAGCATTATAACAGTAGGGGGCATTATAAATACTGGGGGCACTGGGGGGCATGGTCAACTTAGAGAATTGGTCCATATGCATTGGGGCTTGCGCCCCAGATCTTTTGAGACCCTAGCAACGCCCCTGCTACTGTCCCTACCTACTTGTATGATTGGTACTAAGGAACGGCCCACAACTTAGTGACAGTCCCTGACTTAACTGAGTGTAGGGGCCTAAACCTAATGGGGCAAAGAGAGTAGTCAGATAGAAAAAGGTCAAAACCAGGACTGGATCAGAATCCAAAAGCTAGTCAAATACACAATAGAGTGAAACCATGAAAAAAATGTCAGAGACAAAATAAGCGGGAAAATATGAGGCCACAAACTAGCAGAGCCTAATACCAAACAGTGTACAATATCAAGCAAGGTCAAATAACAAGCAGAGTCAAATACCAGGAGGTCACATCAGTGGCAAAATCAGAACAAAGTGGCAAAGTCAGAGAAAAGGTAAAATGTCAGCGATCCACAGTAACAAACACAAAACTAGCTAGTGATGCAGGAATACCAATCACAGGCAACCCTCAAAAGCATGTGACTCCGGAGCAGAGCCTGATTCACCCCCCCGTGCTTGCTTCCTGATAGGTTGACCAGTCCCACTGTCAGCGGGCTGGCTTCCACAGCAACAGAGCAATGCCAGTGGTGCCGCCATAGTGCGGCCGGACTCGTTGTGGAAGTGCAGGCATGTAGGTATGTTACAGGTTGACTCATCTTGACATTACTAAGGCAAGATGATATATAGTCTCGAACACTAGCGAGCTGGGAAACAAAAAGCTATGCTGTTTCCGTAGTTCTCATGCAACACAATGTGAGCTACTGAAATAAGTGAGCCCCTGCGTGCTCTGCTGTTTCCTGGCCGGCTGGTGGACAGGACTGTGTCTCACGTCGCCTTAGGAATGAAGATATGAGACAAACTCTTTATTATATTTTGAGCATAATGTCCTTTGGTTTGTAAGATCTGTGCATCTAATAGTTGAATTGGAGGATTGTCTGCTGCCATAGGATGCACATCTGTCCTGGCTGTAAGCTTGTGTGATCATTAGTCTTGAGCGAATTGCAGCCAAGAGAATTGACTTTGATCCGAATTTCAGGAAAAATTTGGTTCACCGTGAAGCTGAATTTCCTTGCACTTTGTGGTAACGAATCTATTTATCCTGAAATGGTGTTTAAAAATAAAAATAAATACCTCATACATTTGCGTGCGAAGATGCCATTACTGCCATCTTAATTGCAGAAACCGTGCATAGTAATGTGATGACGTCATCACGTCACCATGTGAGGTTTTGCGTAGTGTCTTAAATCAAGATGGTTCATCGGCTTCTATGCAAGAAAATGGATAAGGTAATTATTTATTTTACCCTGATTAACCCCTGAAAAGCCAAAATTGTAGCCTAAGATGCCACGATTAGTGATGAACGCAGCATCTGAGAGGTTCAATGATGGGGGGTGGCACGATCGCCATTCCCCGTCATTGAGCCTGCCACATACAACGGAATGTACTTTGTGATGAAGTAATTCGTCACAAATTGAATTTTTTTGTGAAATTTCACGAGGCAGCCAAATTAAATTTTTCAGAACTTTGCTCATCTCTAGTGATCATGACAGGACCAGGACATTTACCTGGAAGTTAATACTGAAGGCTTCTATTCAATGCATACCATTAGGGATCATAAAAACGACCAGAAAATTACACAAAACATTAAAAAACAGTATAACTTATTGTAATAAAATGAGTAAAATGCTAATTTCATTTTACTTGGTTGCGCTGAACAGCAGATTTGTAACTCAGGCAGAATGTTAATGATAGGACCCTGCAGGACCCTGTCAGCAGTCCCCCAGCAAAAAAATATATATAAAAAGTATGAATTTGAAGAATAATCAGACTCCTTGGCTTCCGATGCTGAGCTGTGCTTTAGATTGTGCTGGCACTCTCTGCTTGAAAAGGAGACATTGCTGCATCACTGAATGTCAGGACTCTAAACTGTTTATACGGCTTCTGCAGACATCACATATTAAAATAATAGTAAAATAAAAACCTGACGATTGTGCACAATGTTGAATGCTTTTCTACAGATGAATATGCAGTGGTGGAAGTCTTAAATGAAGCTGTAATACTATATATATGTTCAGGTGCAAGTAATGCTAAGTCAATTTGGTGCTTAATAACTCTTTATTTTCTGCAGGCAAGACAATGTTATAAGAAGGTTACAGATATAGACATTACCAAAGAGAAGCTTGTGAAAGGTAAGTGACTTCCAAGATACCTTTTTAAAAGTAATAAATAATTTGAGTTCATGCTGACCACACACCTTCAATAGCCAGTTGCTGGATGTTTATTCATCCGACAGTTATTCCTTCTCCTCCGCACACATTTCATTTGGACGAGGGGTCTAAGACACTTCCAGACAACTCTGGTGTTAGCTTATCTCCTCTAAAAGGGTTTGTCTGTGATTACATAGTTTTTAACAAATAGTGGCAGCTTGCCTCCCCTACTGAAAGGATCATTCTTATCAGCTCCCTGTAGATCCTAAGTCTCCATCTTCCAATCTGGGTCATAGGCATAGGCTTGGTCATGGGATCCTCTTCATCCAACCACTGGATTCAGCAGTGACATGTCTCTTGTGGACACATCGCAGTCGATGCTAGCGAAGGATCAGGTGACCATGAACATATCAGGGAGGAAGAAAAAAAAAAACCTGGACCAGAAGTGGGAAAACTGGAGCAACAGGGAGCAGGAAAGCATAATTCAGTAGGGAAGGCAAGCTGCCGCCATCTGTTAGAAACTATGTATTCCCGTACTACCCTTATAAAAGAGTTGTCCTTTAAAAAAAAATAATAAAAAAATTTGAACTTCCAGACATTTGGATGTGTCAAGAAATTCATACTTACCTGGTCCCTGAGGCTCGGTTTCTATTCCTGAGCTGTTTTCATTGACTTCTGGTCCCCATTAGTGTTGATCGATCACCAAAGTGCTCGGGTGCTCTGTCCGAACACATCGGGTGCTCTACAGAGCCCGAGCATTAAACCAGGCACCACCTGCTCTGAAGAGGGGAGGGTGTCTGGTTCATAGAAAAAGGTCAGAAATTGATGGAAACACCACCAAAATGGTCTGGGAATAGCATGGGGAGGATGTCTGGATGCGTCTTGGAATCCCAGGTCGCTGCTGGGAACAATGTTGTCCGAGTAGTACGCCACTTTTACAGACTGACAATAATACGCACAAAACCGAAGAAAAAGATTTTAGAGGAAAAATTGTTAAGAAACATTCTTTCTTGCATATTTACTTGTATATAAAGTGCAAGTGCTGTCAAAAATTACAAGGAAGAGGCACTCCGATACAACCTGCATATCACATAAAGGAGTGCCTCATTCACATTGTGGTACAATTGTTCATGTAGTGGGACTCCTAAACTCATAAAGCCTTTGCATTAAGTGAAAGGGCTGCCAAAAATTACAAGGAACCGGCACTCCAATACATCCTTTGTTACACATAAAGGAGGGCATCATATACACCTTTGAAAAATTATGATTGATGGCCTGCTGGTGACCCTCAAAAACATTTGGAGCAAGGACCTGCTGATCTGACCATGTAAAACATTATGGGCGAGGGTCTGCTGCCGCTTTGGTGACTCTAGATAACCTGGGGCTGATCGCACGTCCTTGTGACAGCGACGATCCATTCGGATGTCTGACCTATCAACTTTTTATGTTATTGTCATGGTGACTACGGGTAACGGGGAATCAGGGTTCGATTCCAGAGAGGGAGCCTGAGAAATGGCTACGTCTACCACATTCAAGCAAGGCATCATGCGCGCAAATTACCTATTAGGTATAATTAGGTGAGGACTCGCAGGTGAGCTGACCCTCTAAAAAATTATATCCAAGGGCCTTCAGGTGAGCTGACCCTGTAAAAGATTGTAGGTGAAGGCCTGCTGGTGAGCTGACACTGTAAAACATTACATATGAGAGCCTTCTGGTGAGTTGACCCTGTAAAACGTTGAATGCGAGGGCCTGCTTATGAGCTGACGCTCCAAAAAATTATATACGAGGGCCTTCAAGTGAGCTGACCCTGTAAAAGATTGTAGGTGAAGGCCTGCTGGTGAGCTGACCCTGTAAAAAATTATATGCTAGGGCCAGCTGGTGAGCTGACCCTCTAAAACATTATATGTGAGGGCCTGCTGCTGAGCTAACCCAGTAAAACATATATGAGAGCCTGCTGGTGAGCTGACCCTCTAAAATATTATATGCGAGGGCCTGCTGGTGAGCTGACCCTGTAAAACATTGTACTTGAGGGCCTGCTGGTGAGCTGACCCTGTAAAAAATGATTATACTGTACAAGGGCCTCCAGCTGAGCTGACCCTGTAAAACATTATATGCAAGGGCCTGCTGGTGAGATGACCCTGCAAAACATTATATGCAAGGTCCTGCTGGTGAGCTGACACTCTGAAAAATTATATGCGAGGGTCTGCTGGTGAGCTGACCCTGTAAAACATTGTAGTTGAGGGCCTGCTGGTAAGCTGACCCTCAAGGGCCTCCAGCTGAGCTGACCCTGTAAAACATTATATGCAAAGGGCATATATACGAGGGCATTATATGTCATGAATAAGCATGTTGACATGATGGAAGAGGAGAAGGAGGATGAGAAAAGGAAGATTCATCCATATACCCTTGTTTGTGGTGGAAGGGATGCATGGGAATACAGTGTATTCAGTACATTTATAAGCAACACATTTAAAGTGCCTTTATGTTCATCAGCTTTTCTCTGTTGGAGTCAAGAAGTCATGGTCAATCCAGGCCTTGTTCATTTTTATAAGAGTCAACCTGTCAGCATTTTCAGTTGACAGGCGGATACGCTTATCTGTTATAATGCCACCAACAGCACTAAATAGCCGCTCAGACAAAATGCTGGCGGCAGAGCAGGCCAGCACCTCCAAGACATAGAGCACCAGTTTGTGCTACGTGTCCAGCTTGTACACCCAGTAGTTGTAAGGCACTGAGGGATCATTGAGGATGCTGACACCGTCTGCTATGTACTCCTTCACCATCTTCCAAAATGTTTCCCTCCTTGTGACACTAGGCCACGCATCAGGGTGAGGGTGCTGGCAGGGTGTTATGAAACTGTCCCAGGCTTTGGAGAGTGTTGCCCTGCCTCTGTTGGAACTGCTGTGTGTTCCCCTTGTCTCCCCTCCTTGGTTGGCCAAGAAACTACGGACTCTGCCACCAGTGTTGTCAGATGGACATTTTTTTAGCTATTTTTTAACAAGAATATTCTGGTATTGCACCGTTTTGCTCATCCTCTCCACCAGAGGAATGAGAGATAAGAAGTTCTCTTTGTAGTGGGGGTTGAGAAGGGTGAACAACCAGTAATCCGTGTTGTTTAAAATGCATATAATGCGCGTGTCGCAGGAAAGGCAGCCTAACATGAAGTCAGCCATGTGTGCCAGAGTACCAACAGGCAAGACTTCGCTGTGGTCATCAGGAGGATTACTCTCAATCTCCTCATCCTCTTCCTCCTCTTCTACCCACCCACGCTGAACAGATGGAATTGAACTTCCATGGGTGCTACCATCTGTAGCAGAGGCAACCGTCTCCTGCTCCTCCTCCTCTTCATCGTTCAATTTGCGCTAAGAAGACGAACTGAGGGTGGTCTGGCTATCACCCTATGTAATGTCTTCCCCCACTTCAACCTCTTCCACATGCAGAGCATTGTTGTTAATTGTGAGCAGCAAGCTTTTGAGTAGACACAGAAGTGGGATGGTTATGCTGATAATAGCGTTATCGCAGCTCACCATCTGTGTTGATTCCTCAAAGTTTCTTAAAACCTCACAGAGGTCAGACATCCATGCTTACTCCTCGCTTGGGAATAGCGGATGCTGACTGGAAAGGCGACACCCATGTTGCAGCTGGTATTCCACTACTGTCCTCTGCTGCTCACAAAGCCTGGCCAACATGTGGAACGTCGAGTTGGGGCGCGTGCTCACGTCACACAACAGCCGGTGAGCTGGAAATTTTAAGCGCTGCTACAGCGTTGACAGACCTTGAAAAACAGTGGCGGCCGACTGCGTAACGTGGCACGGCCGCTGACATCAAGCTGTGGAAGGCCTCAGTGTCCACAAGCCTAATTGGTGACATTTCTAATTTGGAAAGCTGCGCATTTAGTGCTATGGCCTGTAGGTGGATGGCTGGGTATTTGCGCTTGAGTTCAAATGCCTGGGGTAAGGACATTTGGACGCTGCGCTGGGATGTGGTCGCTGATGGTGCTTGCAAAGGTCCTGGTGCAGGGAGGAAGGCATCCGGGCCTGTATCTTGTACAGGATTGGCCAGCACATAACACAGGGGAATAGGAGGCAGTGGTGTGAGCCACAGACACAGATTGTGGACCCAGGCGTTTGGCCCACCTATTACGGTGCTTTGATGCCATGTGGCAGATCATGCTGGTGGTGGTGAGGTTGCTAGTGTTCACGCCCCTGCTCATTTTTGAATGGCACAAGTTGCAAATTACAATTCTTTTGTCGTCCGCACTTTCCTCAAAAAAGCGCCAGACTGCTGAACACCTGCCCCTTGTCAAGGGAGATTTCCACAAGGGTGTACTCCGGGGTATAACGATCTAGGTTCAGGCTTGGCGTCCAGTTGCTGGAAGCAGCAATGCACAAGCAGAGATAAATGAGAGGCAGCAAGCAGATGGAAGTCAGGACAAGCGTGGGTCTATAGCCGAGGATGTCAGATAAGTGAAGGAGCACGAGCAAGCGTAGTAGGATGATACAAGCCACGGGTCGGTACATGGATGATAACGTCGATTTCACAGGAAGCAGCAAGGAGCAAGATATTGGCAGAGAGCACAATAATCTGGCAATGAAACAGAGCCAGGACATGGCTTTTAAAGGAAGTACATGGGAGGAGCCAGGAGTTCATAATTCAGCAATGAACTGGGAAGCAATGTATCTAGTATAAGAGATCCGACAAGGTAACAAGTCAGAAGTGAAGGTGGCTCAGCAGACAGAGCTGCAGCCAGCCACTGAAGCTTTACTGGGCTCAAATCCTGACACGGGGAAACAGTTGCGGGCCTGTTTGGTGTGGTCTGCCTTCTCACTTTTGCCACCCCACTGCCTCTTCCAGCACAAGATCTGTCCTTCTTCAAGCGTGCTTGGCGAGAGGGCATAATCAAGGAATGGCGCTGAAAAGAGCTCCTCGGAATATCCGAGTGTGGGATCACTTGTTTGCCAAAGACTCTCCATGGTGAGAGGAAGGAGGATCAGGTTGAGGATTTGGTTGAACAGACTCTTGGCTACTGAGACTGGACTTGGTGGAAGACAGGGTGGTGCTTAAGCGACTGGAAACTTATCTGCTGCAATCCAACTGACCACCTGGTCGCACTGGTCTGACTTCAAGACTGGTGTCTTGCACCGCCCTGCAAATGGGACATGAAGATAGGTAACGTGGATGATTGTTTTTCTGACAGAAGGCACTGTTTCACCGCACCCAGGGCCACGGCCTCTGCGTGCACCATCAGCATCACTGCCACTTCCTCGTCCCTTACTGCTTGTCTTCTTTATAGTAAATGTTATATATAATTGAAAGTCTGTAACACGTACAGTAGCGTAGGATTTGGAAGTGTATGCGCAAACAAATTAAAAAGGTATTTGGGATGTGGAAACGTTATACAGGAGATATCCTGCAGGTAATGTCAATGCTGTCACCAGCGGCTAATGAAAAATTACAGTGAATGTCACAGGTATATTGGATGAGTAAACGTTATACAGGAGAGGTACCACCGGTCACTGTATGCAGCGTCTACGCAAAAAAGTTCACTTTATGTCACAGATAAATGTTAGAAGCGCACACTTTACACTGCAGATTTGGCGCTGGTCATGTCACTGTCTGCAGCAGACACCGTCTACGGAAAAATTACACTGTATTTCAGATATTTTTTGGATGCGCACACTTTACACTGGAGATGTGGCACAGCTAATGTCACTGTCCGCAGTAGACACCGTCTGTGGAAAAATGATACTGTATGTCACAGATAAATGTTAGAAGCGCACATGTTACAGTATATCACAGATACATTTTTGAAGCGCACACGTTACACTGCAGATGTGGCGCTGGTAATGTCACTGTCCGCAGCAGACACTGTCTACGAAAGAAGTACACTGTATGTTACAGATACATTTTTTAAGTGCACATGTGGCACAGCTAATGTCACTGTCCGCAGCGGACACAGTTTATTGAAAAAGTACACTGGATGTCACAGATATTTTTGGGATGCGCACACTTTACACAGGAGATATGGCGTAGCTAATGTCACTGCCCAATAGCGGACTCCGTCTACGGAAACAATTCACTGGATGTCAGATATTTTTTGGATGCGCACACTACACACTGGAGATGTGGTGCAGCTGATGTCGCTGTCTGCAGCGGCCTAAAGATTTTAAGCTAATTAGCGCAGGCTGTGCTAAAAATATAGATTGCTGCTGACACACACAATAGTCCTTAAAAGGACTTGAAAAGTTTTGGTGGTAATAATATTCTTAAATCACTCCCTACACTGTCTGTCCCTTCCTCAGCACAGCTCTCCCTGACTAAGAATGAGATGAACATGCGTCATCGTGGTGCTATATAGCACCCGATTACGAGTTTTCGGACAGCTAATCACTTTAATGCCATCAGCCAACATGGCATTACAGTGAGGGCAGCACTTACCTGCACGTTTGTTGGCTGCGTAGCAGCCATGAAACGTGCGGGGCGGAGACTCGAGCATTGCGCTCGAGCACATGCAGTAATTGGCCGAGTACCGCCATGTGCCTAGCATCGAGATGCTTGAGCCGAACAGGTGTTAGGCCGAGTATGCTTGATCATCGCTAGTCGCCATCTGTCATTTTCCAGCATGGACAGGGTCATCTGCGCTGCTGCAGCTAATGACTTGCTTCAGTAGTGATGTGTGCCCAGTCACAGAATGCAGCCGCACACAGGACCCTATCCATGCAGGAAGCTGGCAGTTGGGGACAAGAACTCCAGCAAAGACAGCTTGGGAGCCAGGGAACCTCCACTAAGCAGAAGGAGGTATGGATTTCTCCAAAAAGCTCAATGTATGGGGGTTAGATTAAAAAAAAAAAAAAACCTGGACAGCCATTTTAAGTACACCAGGATCAGACCTGTTTAAATACAACTGACCGATCCCATATACATTAAGTGGTCGACCAGTCACAGCAAAATTGGCAGGTTCAGATGACATTCAGACTGGCCATAAACCCTACAGGGAAACTTCCCATTGGGCTAATGCCCATGTGTCTCCTAAGCCCTCCTCATGGCCAAAAGCCAGGTAAGTAATGATCTGACGCTCCCAGAATTGGTTAACACTGGGAGTGCCATATACTTATGTACCTTGCTGGCTGCCACAGGTGCTCTCCTGACTCCTGAATTTGATTTAGTCTCAGTGCACTGATCACGCAGCTTAGCACATACACATACAAGGGTGACTTAGAGTGCATTAAAGGGGTTTTCTGAGACTTTACTACTGTGATGACCTATCTTCAGACTTTAGTACTAATGACCTATCCTCAAACTTTACTACTGATGACCTATCCTACAGTGAGCCCCGATGCCTTCTTAATCAGCTGATTAGTGAGGGTCCTGGGTGTTGGACCTCCACTAATATGATACTGATGACCTATCAAGAGGATAGGTCATCAATTATAAATTCTCAGAAAACCTTTTTAACTTCTACTTTAGGAGTCCTGCAGATTCCACTGAAAACCAAGGGCAAAATAGTGCGTCATGGTATAATTAGTGTTGAGCGAATTGAAGTATCCGAAGTGGACTTCGATCTGAATTTCAGGGAACGCTGAATTTCTTTGTGCTTCGTGATACAAATGGGTTAAAATAGCAAAAAAACAAAACATACTCACCTTATCCGTTTTAGTGCGAAGAGGCCACCTTGATTGAAGATCCCATGAGAAATCTTGTTTGTAGTGGCCAGTGTGATGGCGTCATCACGACCTGTATGAGATTTAATGTGGGATTTTCATCAGGATGGCCACAGTGTCCTTTTCACGCTCAAACCGATGAATGTGTATTATTTCTTTTAACCCCCGAAAGGCCTCAATTTTTATATCAGATGCTGCAATCAATCAGCAATGAACGTGGTATCTGAGGGGTTCAATGACGGGGGATGGAGCAATCTCTGTTCCCAGTCATTGCATCCGCTACCTATAAAGAAATGTGCTTTGTGACAAAGTCATTCGTCACGAGGCGAATTTATTTGTGAAATTCGGCAAAGCAGCCGAATTCATAACTTCACTCATCTCTAGCTATAATGTTTGGTAAATGGACAGACACTATAATGCAAACCCAACAGACCTCTTCATGGCTGCAGACATTTCTGTAAATGCCAGGTCACTACATCTAGATGAAAAATGTAGCTGTATCTGTAGCTAGCCGCATATAAATATCTTTCCTGTGCAAGGTTTCTCCCATTTAACACACAGTGACAACAGAGGTTGTTAATTTAGTTTGACACTGTGTTTTTTTTAAAGACAGTCCTGAGAGGTTTCTCTTCCTAGCACATAGACATCTCGCCCTCAGGCCATTACATCCTGTCCACCACTCTCTGAGAGTCGCCCCACTTTTGGTAATTTGCCATGCCAGGGAAGAGGAAATAAGGTCAGTTTCACAGCTATAAAAGATTGGCTGAAACTAGATACGTTCCTCACTTTCTGCATCTATTTGCTAAACCATCTGGCTTAGAATTTTTTCATTTTCAAGATATTTTTTAATCTTTTCCTCTTCAAATTGTAGTGTGATGTTAGCAAAAAATATTTTGTTTTAATTTTACTAACATTTATAGAGTTTAGGCAATTTTCACTTTAGCGGGAAGCATCGGTGCCATTCAATGATGGAAACAAACTGCGCCCTGTGGACCCTGTTGGCTGGAATGGGATTAAACGGGTTTCCTTTATTTAAAAAACTGCAGTTTCCTGGACAAAATAGCGCTGTACTTTGCTATTTAGTGCAGAATTTATCATGGAATCTGCAATGTTGGCGCCTTATGGACCCTCTGATGCAGATGTGAAAAAATGTCTCCTTTTTCCATAAATGGAACTTGTTTGGCTGACAGCTGTTCCTCCTGACATCCTACCTCCATGCACATACATGCTCGGCTCAGCAAGTCTTCTCAATGGGGAGAAGGGAAAAAGACGCTTCTAGACACTTCTGGCGGCAGCTTGTTTCCCGTGAGAATGACCGTTCAGGTCAGACATGTTGAAATCCAACATGTCTAATCTTCCTTTCCCCAACATCTTCTTTTGGAGTAGAGTTAGGACACCCCATACACATTAATCATCCATCAGTTCTGACAAAATTGGTTCATTCAGCCAACATTCATCTAATTTGTAGGGGCACAAT
The DNA here is from genome assembly GCF_014858855.1 of Bufo gargarizans. Lineage (NCBI taxonomy): Eukaryota > Metazoa > Chordata > Amphibia > Anura > Bufonidae > Bufo > Bufo gargarizans. The sequence goes on from NC_058081.1 coordinate 667,220,581, forward strand.
AACACTTGGTGTCAAAAATGTCAAGAATATCATGTGAAATATTTTGAATACTAGAAGATATATGAAGTGTAGGCTCATTAAAGTAGTCACTCAAAAAGTAGATGCATATTAGAAAAATGATTATTGTGCAGTTCACTAATAAATAGTGTCAGCACGAAATGCAGGGCAGTCTGCAGACAGCAAGCTATAGAGCAGGAGGAGCTGAGCAGGTTGATATATAGCTGTATGGGAAATGATGCAGCACAACTTGTAATTAATTCATTTAAATATCTGCTCAGCAGGAGCTTAGGAGTCTTGTGGGCAGTGCTACGCAGGAATGAGTAACTTGCCTTGTGCATAAAGAGATAGCTGCCAAGCACTTAAAGGGGTTATCGGGGTTCAGAGCTGAACCCGGACATTGCTCAATCTTCCGCCACTCAGTGCTTCTGACATGCTGAAATGCTCCGATGCTCTCCCTTGCCTTGTGCTGAATTGCACAAGGAAAGGGCTTTTCTGGAGATCCTGTTATGTATCAGGCTCTCCATGGGCAAGATAGACAGAGGCTTTAGCCTTTCAGTGAGCCCGGTGACGTCACCGGCACTAATGGACAGGCTTTAGCGCTGCCTAAGGGCTCTTTCACACCTGCGTTATTGTCTTCCGGCATAAAGTTCCGTCGTCGGGGCTCTATGCCAGAAGAATCCTGATCAGGATTATCCTAATGCATTCTGAATAGAGTGAAATCCGTTCAGGATGCATCAGGCGCTATTTGCTCCGGCCCAAAAAACTGAAGACTTGCCGCAAGGCCGGATCCGGAATGAATGCCCATTGAAAGGCATTGATCCGGATCCGGCCTTAAGCTAAACGTCATTTCGGCACATTGCCGGATACGACGTTTAGCTTTTTTAGAGTGGTTACCATGGCTGCCGGGACGCTAAAGTCCTGGCAGCCATGGTAAAGTATAGCGGGGAGCAGTATACTTACCATCCGTGCGGCTCCCGGGGCGCTCCAGAGTGACGTCAGGGCGCCCCAGGCGCATAGATGACGTGATCGCAAGGCACGTCATCCATGTGCATGGGGCGCTCTGACGTCACTCTGGAGCGCCCCGGGAGCCGCACGGATGGTAAGTATGCCGCTCCCCCGCTCCCCGCTCCTACTATGGCAACCAGGACTTTAATAGCGTCCTGGGTGCCATAGTAACACTGAAAGCATTTTGAAGACGGATCCGTCTTCAAATGCTTTCAGTACACTTGCGTTTTTCCGGATCCGGCGTGTAAGTGGAGTACACGCCGGATCCGGACAACGCAAGTGTGAAAGAGGCCTTAGCTTGTTAATTGGCCAGAGCAGCGCTAAAGCCCACCCATCAGTGCCGATGACATCATCGGGAACACTTCTAGGTGGAAGCCGTCGCCTAGCAGTGCGAGAATGCAAACAAACAGACCTTGCCCTGCGCGATACAGACCAAAATGCCACCAACACTTAACCTTTCTCCCATTTTTCCAACAAGCCTTCTTATAAAATCTAGTCCATCCAAAGTGTAGGTCCTCTAGAAAAGCTCTTGTACTACTTTGGGGCCCATGGACAAAGGGTCCAGTCCAGGTTGTCTCAGTGGATGTGGTGAGTTTGGCCAAGAGCCCCCTCTGTAAAGATACCTCAGTAGAAAACAAGCAGTAATAGAAGCATCTGTTTAGGTTCCCCTCATGGAAGAGAATATTATTACACATAATTGAAATTACTCATTGATAGAAACACATAATGCAATTCTGTTTTAATTCATAGTGACAAATACTAATGGTCTTCAAGCAAGAAATTATATGCGAAATTCACTTATGATAATAGCTGCAGCAGTAATTTCCTATTCACTAATTAAACCAGCTTGAAGCACAATGGATGTGCAAAAATTGTTCAAGAGGAATTACCTCCAAGTCCTCATTTCTCCTGGATCATTAAATATTACTATGAGTAAAAATTGTTTTATGATATACCAGCTTAATTTGGTCTTAGCCATTTTCAGATAAATATTCAATAACTTCTTAGATGAAAGTAACTACTCTTCCTTTTTTTCACACCACTTCTCTGGTTGAACTTAAAGTGTAACTGCCATTTTTTATTTATTTGGCCATTGTGTTGGGCTAGTGATAATGACATTTTTTTTAATTTTTTTATTTAGGCATTTTCAGGTGCAGATTGCGGTGCAACATCTAGTTGCACCGCAATCTGTGACTTCACCCCGCTCACCCCAGGTCTAAAGTTGTGTGCGTGTTATGGGTGGTAAAGGGGACAGGTCGGCAGGGCCGTCTCATTCACCACTTTCTATGCCTGTTGGTCTAAGTGTAAAATTGCTCAGAAGCTGTCTTGCATTTAGAACTGCGCCTCTTCATAACTTTGTTGGATCTTCCGCCAGCTTAGGGCTTTATTAAGACCGGCATCTAAAATGCTAGTCTTTATAAATGTGCCCCTATATCTATTTCTATATACTGTCCTCTCTGACATCAATATACTGTTGGCAGTGAGTACTAACAGTGTCTGTGCGATCTGTATGCTGCTGGGAGATGCAAGAGATCACCACTGGCTCCCCTGCATCTCCTGGCAGCACATTGGTCAGCGTGCCCAGCATACAGATCACATGGACATTGTCAGCATTCACTGCTTACAGTGTACCGATGTCAGAGAGGACAGTATATATAAATATACAGTTGGGTTCAAAATAATAGCAGTCAGACATCACTTACCTGACCAATCACTGTTTTTGGTAGAAATGATATTTCTACATGGCAAATAATTTACTAGCAGGTGTAGAAGAGTAATAGAAATCCAACAGACCCAACAGTCATGCCATGCATGCTGCTGATTCTGTGTAATTGAATCACTAATTGAAAGGGGCATGTTCAAAATAATAGCAGTGTGGGGTTCAATTAGTGAGGTCATTCATTCTTTGAAAAACAGGTGGCAATTATTGCCCTTATTTAAGGAAGGAAGGCAGAAAATGTTGTACATTTTGGTTACAGTGCATTTCTCTCTAAAATTCTGAGGAAAAGGGGTAGTTTCGGACATTGTTTAGAAAAACAGCGTACCTTGATTAAAAAGTTGATTGGAGAGGGGAAAACATATAAAGAAGTGCATAAAATGATAGGCTGTTCAGCTAAAATGATCACAAATGCTTTAAAATGGCAACCAAAACCTGAAAGACGTGGAAGAAAGCGAAAAACTACCATTCAAATGGATAAAAGAATAGCCAAAATGGAAAGGATTCAGCCAACAATCAGCTTCAGGAAGATCAAAGAAGGTCTAAAGTGACGCCTATGTGAAACCAAGCTATCTGCAAGAAGCCCCCGTCCAAGTCCAAGTGTTGAAAAAAAGACATGAGCTGAAGAGGTTCCAATTTGCCAAAGAGCACATTGACTGGCCTAAGATTGTTCTTTTTGGGTCTAGTGGCCGGAGACAGTTTGTCAGACGCCCCCCAAACAGTGAATTCAAGCCACAGTACGCCACAGTGAAGCATGGTGGCACAAGCATCATGATATGGGGATGTTTCTCATACTACGGTGTTGGGCCTATTTATCGCATACCAGGGATTATGGATCAGTTTGAATACATCAGAATACTTGAAGAGGTCATGCTGCCTTATGCTGAAGAGGAAATGCCCTTGAAATGGGTGTTCCAACAAGACAACAACCCCAAACACACTAGTAAACATGTTGGTTCCAGACTAACAAGATTGACGTTATGGAGCGGCCAGCCTAATCCCCGGATCTTAATCCAATACAAAACTTGTGGGGTGACATAAAAAATGCAGTTTCTGAGGCAAAACCAAGAACTAGAGAGGAACTGTGAAATGTAGTCCAATCATCCTGGGCTGGAATTCACAGGGGCCAGAAGTTGGTTGACTCCATGCAACCCAGATGTACAGCAGTTCTCAGAAACAGCGGTCATACAACTAAATATTAGTTAAGTGATTCAAAGGAAAGTATAATCTTCAAACATTTTTCAGTTTATATAGTGAATGTTTGAGTTTCTAAAGAAGAATACAAACACTGCTATTTTTTTGAACAGCCTAATATTCACTTTTTTTTATTTATTAGGAGGAAGAACACACATTTTATATATTTTTCTTCATGCTTTGATTTGGAATAGAATGTGTAGTGTTCCCAATGCATTTGTGTGTATGGAAATAAAAGCTATTAGAAGGATTTTGAGCTTTAATAACTTTTTTAAACACACTGCTATTATCTTGAACACAACTGTATATATATATATATATATATAAATATATATATATATATATATATATATATATATATATATATATAGTATTTATGGCCAGCTTTAGTGAATATATGAGGGAGGCAGTGATGGCAGGGTAGCACAGTCAGTGAGGAGCAGTGAACATGGAAGCTCACTGCCAAAAGTAAAATTTAGAAACAACTCTGTTTCTTAGTCTAGCTTACACTGACTTAGAGTAAAATGACTCTAGAATGTTCTGCCCTCTCTTAAATAGCGGGTGACACCAGCCCCATCTAATGGTGGCTAAAATATGGCCTGTTGTTACTGTGTGCATACAGAAATATACAGTAAATGCATACATGACAAATATATTTGTGCACTTTACAGTATACGGCGATTCCAAGAACAGGATGCTGCAATTGTTCTTGTCACTTTGTCATCATTAGAAAGATTATTCTTGTAGATCACAGTGAGGTGTGGGCCACTATATTAATGCACAATTGCATATATGGTACCACTGGTCTTGTAAGTGATATCTGAAGGGCAGTGATTACTGGACTTTTAACTCAAATTAACTAGCTATTCACACCAGTAATATTAAATAACAGAGAATAAAAGTTAAGTCTTAATTAGATAGGTAGGTGCAGGGAAAATTGGTGGAATTTAGTCCAATAGGACATTAGTAGTAGCGAATGTTGGTTAACACACCATACCCCTGCTCTTAAAGGGGAAGTACAGTAATTGTAACTGGTCCTGTTAGTCACACAATGACAAAGAATTCCTTGAATAACTGTATTTTAAATGAATAACCATATTTATAGTGTACACAAGGAATCACAAATGTATAGAGTCTGTTTCTTGATATCTCACAGGCTACTTGAATCAAGTGGACTTGCAGGAGAAGAAGGACATCCAAGAGCAGAAAGCCTTGCTGGATCTGGAGGCTGGGGTAGAAGATGCAGTATCTGTTACACAGCTGCTCACAAAGTTATCCAAAGCAGATCAGAGTCCTCTCTATTACTCTGGAGGAATACGGCTTCTGGCTCAAGCTGTAAAAGATTGTGAGTATTTACCATACCTTATTTTGCCTTCAAGCTTAATGAGGACCTATCAGCTCTCCTAATGTACTTGTATTCTGTATGAAATAGCAACATCTATATTGTGTTGGTCCTATATTATAACTCATAGAAATGTATGAATTGATTGACAAATGAGTGATACCAATAGGGGGTGTGTCCATGTACAGTCTGATATTGTCCAATAAGGAGCTCCAGTGGCAGACTGTGTAGGAATACACCCCTCTGACTAGGGAAATGGTAACAACTAGGTGTATTTTTTTGTTCATACATGTTAAGGATCTTTCTTTTCTTTGTAATTTTCCCTTATCATTAAATTTGACATTGAAAAAAAAATCAGTTTGCCTCCTCAGCCATTACTTAAAGGGGTTATTCCACCTGGAAACCCCCCTTCCATATATTACAATTTATGAGCCAGAGTATAGAGCCACTGCTTCCATATTTGTGGATTCAATGCAACCTCATATGGTGATCCACTCATGTCAGCAGAAACCTTGTAGGACTATGAAAATATTTCCAGGCCAATCGCAGCTCGTCACCAGAAGTTAAAGAAGATGGACCTATCAGTTAATGGCCAGGGCTAAGAAAAATCCAGACAACTCCATTAAACTCAAACTCTGTGCATGAAGAACCATAGAGGGAACACTAACTGTATGACAAATTCTGATGCACTGACACTAAGTAGATGCAACAGCAGGAAACCCTCAACATACAAACTGTGTTGGAAACTGGGGTTCAAAAATATAGGTCTAGAGCAGAGATCAGCAATTATCGGCACTCGGTTTTCAAACTATAACTCCCAGAATACTCTGTTCACTTCTATGGGAGTTACAAGAGCAGCTGAGGAAGTATGCATGCTGAAAGTTGTGGCCTAACAGCGGCTGGAGTGCCAAAGGTTGCTGATCCCTGGTCTAAAGGAACTAAGTGGAGCATGAAGTGGTGTCATGTCCTGCCATGTGGTCAATATGGACCTGATAGAGTTTGTCTTCTCACAGACTGCAGGGAGGACCATGACACCACTCTGTTTAGAAGATGGGGGTATCATAACCACATCCAATATCCTCTTTTAATCACATATTTTTTTATTAAGAATTTCGAGAAAAGCACAGATTCCATCATATAAGGACAAGGCAGTATTGTACCATATTGTAATACACAGTCACAGTACTACACATTATATCATAGTACATTGATGGGAGCTCTGTACAGAACAAAAAAAATAAAAGGAGCAACAGTTAGACAATTAACAATGGCTACATCAAATTAGGAGGTAGTTGTTAAGGCACTATACCACTTGACTCGAGTTATAGGTCTAGTTCTGGTAGAGAAGGATAGTTGTTTGCCACATCACAGGACCACTTATTCCACCGTTTATTATATCTGTACAATTGAGATAACCCTTTTGCAATGAGCATTTCCATGTTGTAGTTATAGTTTACTTTTGCCACTATCTCAGAGATGGATGGGACTTCCCTACATTTCCACATCTTAGCTATTGCTACTCTGGTAGTAATAAGAGCATGGAAAATAATTGTTGCATCTGTCAAGGGCCATGACTCCAGACCCAAAGAGAGCAAAGCCATTCCTGGGACACATAGGACCTCCTTCCCCACCACAGAGCTTATAAGTGAAAAAATGCATGACCAAAAGTGATATATAGCAGGGCATTGCCACCATATATGCAGCAGTGTACCAGTAGCCGAATGAACACCTCCAACAAACATCTGAAGTGTTTGGGTATATAGTAGACAGTCTATAAGGGGTATAGTACCACCTATATAACAACATCCTAGAGGCTTCTAGGTGGTTAACACATCGTGAAGCTTTGGAGCTGAGTCAAAATCCTGTTTTAATGAGAAATTCAGCAAGCAAGAATTGGGAAGTTGCAAGCTTGACTCCAATCTGTGGCAAAATAATATACCTTTTTATATCAGGTTAATCCCTCTGCTTATTTTGTTCTATACTTGTCCCATATTATTCTTTTTTTGTCTTTATACTAGGTACAACGCAAACTCTATTCAGAACAAACAATGGATTCAGTATTATAGGAGACAATGGTATAATAAATAGGTAAGAATTACAAGGGTTGTCCAGCAGGTCAAAATCTTTAGTAAAATACTCAGTGGTTTAAAAAAAAAGAATTATATCCTGCAATCCCTGTTCAGACTCTATACTGATGCCTGCTGGCCTCTTATTTCTGGTCCAGTCTTGACAAACTGGAAATGTCAGGAAAGCCCCATATAAGCCAATCACTGTCTGCAATAGTCACTATTCCTTACATTTCGTTTCCAGTAAGTGGTGGAATAGGAGTGGCAGATAATAAATGAGGGTGGAAATCAATACTTTTTTTAAAACCGTATTTTACTAAAATGTTGCCCTGCAGGACACTCCTTTAATTGTTTTTGAGGAGGATTGTGGGATAATGTTGGTTTTCTGATTTGTAGCCATGGATATAATTAACAGGGTAGCAACTACAATAATAGTAGCTGTTATGGGGCCCAACATCAACTTACAGAATAGGTTCAGTTAGTTATATCTGTGTGATAGAAAAGGAGAATGGGAAAAATGAATGTAACCCACTGGAAGACCTAAGAAAGGGTTAATATATACATGATTATTTCTTTATGTGCTATTGATATTGATATGCTTGCATTTCAGGAGCTTGGTCTCTAAACAAACAGATACAATAGAAGCTGATTTGTGTCTCTCTGTCCTGTCCTTATGGCAGGTGGTCTGCAGTGAAAACGGTAAGTGACCACTTTAGAGATTTATTATTTCTCCCTCATTGATATTTCTCAAAGCATTTGCTTTCAATGTGAATATATTCCTTTAATGGAAAAGTCTCTAAATGGCCATTATTGCTTCTATTAGAAGAGAACCAGCGTGTACTGATAAGCCAACCCAATGTGAACAGCCAGATCTTTGCAATGCTGACATCAGAGATCCCTGAGATACAGTACAAGTCTTTAGCCCTTCTCAATGTATATTCCATGACAGAAGAAGGAAGATCTTTGCTTCTGGTGCATTTAAAGCCATCTAGGTATGTTCATGGTTTTAGTGAAATTTAGTGGAATGCAAAAGACAATCTGGAGTAATTTTCCAAGTTAAATAATTTCTCATGGTAAAAAAGATTCTGTAAGAACCTCAGGACATAATGTGTTCACAGTCTGTTATTTTCAGTATTTTCAAGACAACAATGGAGAAAACTGAACACGTTGGCCCAGATTTTCTAATGGGTCTGTGTCAAGAACTTGTCTGAAAAATGTCACAAATTGGTGCACTTTAGTACAACTAGAGTTTCTGCAACTTTTTCTTAGCTGCTTGAAAAGGGACCTGGTTTTTACATGAAAAGAGCAACGGTTTGAGACAAAATTGTCATAAAAGTCTGAAAGCATGCTGGAAGTTGTAGTTTCCCTGGAGCTGGTTTGCCAGAGGTTCCTGACCCCTGCATTATTGCCTTATTTTATGACAGCCATTTGATCCCCATGTTTTCCCGGGCTTGTTACACCATGGGAAATATGCTATTACATGTTTCTACAGATTAACAAAGTTCTGAAAACTTCGATTCAGCGGCTTCCCCAAATTTCAAAAAGAAATTTGATTTGTGACTAATAACTTTATTACAAAACACATTCCTTTGTATGTAGCGGGTTCAATGACAGGGCACCACCATCGCGCTGCCTCCCATCATTGAACTTCTCAGGTGCCATGTTCATCGCTGATCACGGAATCCGACGCTACAATTTGGCCTTTCAGGGATAATAAATAAATACTTACTTTATCCATTTGCTCGTGTAGAAGCCACCTTGATTGAAGACATTGTGGTAAATCTCGCTCATTGACGTGATGACAGTCATCACTCTGGCCGGGCATGGTGACGTCACTGCGCCTGGCCAACGCGGCAGCATGGTGACGTCATACGTCACCCCGCGCGAGATGTCATGTGGTTTCTGCAATCAAGATGGCCACGATGGCATTTTCACACACAAATGAATGAGGTGAGTATGTATTTTTTTTAACTCCATTTCAGGAAAAATAGATTTGTTACCACAAAGCGAGAGGAGATTTGGTTTAGTCGCAAATCAAATTTTTCCTGAAATTTGGATCAAAGTAAATTAGTTTGGCTTCGATCCATTCCACACTACATGTCACCCATTTAAATGATTAGTAGACCATGCAATAAATGGTCATGATGGTCATACATCAGCACAGGGGACAATTTTTGCAATTCTTTTCTTTTTGGGCTCAGGGAAGGGGTTTCTGATTATAACTACAATATTTCAGGTTTGGGGAATATATATCCACTACCAGAAGCAATTTATATTTCTAGAAAATGAATATATTGGCTCTTTTAAACAGAGGATTTTCTATAATAGGGGTCAGGATAAGGCTTCAGTCTGTGAGGACACTATAAAGAGTACGATGAAGTTTTTTCCAACAGATAATAGGAAAAAAGTCATTTTTTGGCTCTAATTTTTCAGAATACCAGAAAAATAGTACTGTGCTTGTATCCTAATTATCAGCCGCAGGACTAGAGACCGGTATAACATGTTGACCTCGACCTGTACTTGAAGAATATTTCTGATAACTTGGCGTCCATACAGTGTTCATAAAATGCCTCCTGCGTGACATACTGTAATCTGCTCTTCACAGGGACACAATGCATATAACTATATTTTATAACAAAGGGAAGAGGAACAAGATCAATCCTCGGTCGCTTTTTTTTCATGATTCTGGCTGAGGCATTTTTAAAAGGATAAAGAAATGCTCATGCTGCGTCTGCTCTTGGAACAGTGTGTTCGATTAATATCGACTCGAGAGCAATAGAACTGACAGATGAGATCAGGAAAGAGAGATAATGTAGAATAGTGAGAATCATAATACCGTATCATAAATCGCTAATATTCTTGCGGGATGTGTGAAAAGTTTAATCGCAATGGAAACTGGAATATTGCTGAAAATGAACTTACTGTAGTTGTAGGCACCACATATTATGCTGGCCATACACAATAGATGTGTGTAGGATGAATCTGCCGTGGGAGCACTCCAGCTTTTGTAAAACTCCCAGCATGCACACCTGCTCAGCTGTTCTCAGAACCCCATACAAATGAATGGAGCTTAATGGGCTTTGCAGTTTCTTAACAGCTGGAAGTTGCTGACCCCTGATCTAATGTGTATGACCCCCAACGGCAGAGGAAATATCGAAAAAACGAAAGATCATGCATATTGAATTTCTAATGCCTCATTCTTGGGGAAATAAGCTGTTTGGAAACACCTTCCTCCCCTCCTTGTGCAGAGAACGCATAAATACATGGTTAGCAGAACTGAGCATGCATAGGTATAGAGTGGTGGGAGTGATAGCTGCCTGCCGAATGCTATCTTATGTGTATGACTGGCCTTAGGCTTCTATCTGTACTTATAAGATAGCAGGATATGGCTCTTGTCTTTAGCTAGGGTAATAAATATCAATGTAAATAGTAAGATTTTAAAGGGGTTTTCCGGTAATTAGGAAAATGAAAATACTTAAATATGACTTTATTACAAATATATTTCCAAATACTTTTCATTAGCTAAAATGGCTCGATTTTGTCTAGGGAGCAATCATTAGGAAAAACAAAATGGCCACCGTCCTATTAGTACACACAAAACTTGCCCTAATCACTAGTGATGGATGAACATCGGCTGGGATGGTTCACGAACGCGATCACTCGAACAAATGTTCGCGAACCGCAAGTTCGCGGCAGGCCCCATTTACTTTAGTGGCAGGCGAACCTGAAAAACCTTCAGCTCATATTTGCAGCCACCAAATACTTAGTAGAAGTGCACAAATAGTCCCACAACATGGACAGTGACGTACTAAAGGGGGATCATAGATAAAAATTCCAACAAAAAATATGTATCTTAATCAGGGGACATTTTAATGTGTCTTAAAGGGATATTCTCTGAAATATGCCCTGTTAGAGCCTAGAAATTTTTTATTTTAGGCCACGGGAGTATGGGCCTTAAAAATTAGGCATTCACCTGAAATAAAATAAATTCTGATTATGTGTCACACCGCCCTGGAAGGAGAGAGGGAGCACATGCACCCACTAGTCTGCCACCCATGCCCCTGTCCCTGCCTACTTGCACTTACTCGTCCTAGGCGACGGAGCACAACTAGGCGGCGATCCCTAACTTGAGTAAGTGCGGGAGAGACAGAGAAAAGCAGAGACAGGCAATGGGCGGCGGGCGGAGACAGGAGTGTACAGCAGTCGAGAAGGATAAACAAACTAACAAAGGTCACAACGAGAGGTCACGTAAAACTACAAGTGAGATGCAAAGACAATACCAATAACAAGCCGGAGGTCCAACCTGGAGGTAACGTCAGAGTACAAGGGAGAAGCAGGAGCGTGGTCAAATAACTTAGCCGTCAGTCAAATTCAAGAGCAATGGAACAGAGTATCAAGAGCCTATATAAACATTATCACAGGCAACCTGTGGCCAGCAGGTTGCCTGCTTATATACTGAAGGGCTAAGGTCATGTGACGTGGCCAGCGGACCTGTCCCAGGACTGATAGCTGAGTGCTGAGTGTCCAGCTCGGCGCTCAGCCAACACAGGTATCCTGGCAACAGAGGACGCTGGCCGCACATAGAAGGAGCGTGCGACTGGGCGCGCTCTGCCCTCCGTTGCCATGGCAGCGGAGACGCCGAGCGGCTCCCCGCTCTGCGCGGAGGGCACCTCCTCGCAGCTGCCGAAGAGGAACAGGACGCCGGCGGGGCAAGGGGAAGGACGCGCATCGCCGGCGTCCTGTGACATTATGTGGCTCGAGGAACATTATGCGGTCAATGGATAAAAATGTTACTGCTAGGCCACTGGTCTACAGGCCCCAAACATTAGGCATTCACCGGACAGAAACGATCAAGTGATTATGTGGCCGGAGGTATATTACACGGTCAATGGATATCAATTTTAATGCAGGCCAGTACAAATAAAGGTCAAATACATATGTTTAAAAGAACTAAAAATATAAAATTGGATTAAAAACATGGCTAACAAAATCCCCCCTCTTGAAAAATCCCTAATGATAATAGTTGAAATTCAATAACACGTGGTCGTCACTGGTGTTGAATACCTCTGAGGCCCCAACAAATATTCATTCACCGTACAGAAAAGAACAATTAGGTATGTGGCTGGAGGTAAATTACACTGTCATTGGATATCAATTTTACAGCAGGCCAGTGGACTACAGGCCCCAAAAATTTGGAATTCACCATACAGAAAAGGACAAGTAATTATGTGGCCGGAAGTAGATTACACAGTCATTGGATATTAATTTTACAGCAGGCCAGTGGACTACAGGCCCAAAAAATTATGCATTCAGCAGAAGTAAAAGAACAAGTAAGTATGTGGCTGGAGGTAGATTACACGGTCATTGGATATCAATTTTACAGCAGGCCAGTGGACTACAGGCCCCAAAATGTATGCATTCAGCGGACAGGAAAGAACAAGTATGTGGCTGGAGATAGATTACATGGTCTTTGTATTTCAATTTTACAGCAGGCCAGTGGACTACAGGCCCCAAATATTATGCATTCAGCGGACAGAAAAGATCAAGTGATTGTGTGGCTGGAGGTATATAAGATGGTCAATGGATATCAATTTTACTGAAGGTCAGTGCAAATTCAGGTCAAATACATATGTTTAATAGAACTAAAAATATAAAATTGGATTAAAAACATGGCTAACAAAATCCCCCTCTTGAAAAAAAAAATAGTTGAAACACATGGTCGTCACAAATGTTGAATTCCTCCGAGGCCCAAAATACTCAATGGACAGAAAAGGCCTTTTATGCCTCATTATTTACATAAGACAGGGACCGTTCTTTGTTCTTGGTGTTGTGGGATATGTGTGGGCTGGTATGAGGAAATTCAATTAAATGTGGTCATCACAAGTGTTGGCTTCCTCCGCGATCCATGCCTCATTCATTTTTAGAAATTTTAGGTAGTCCACACTGTCGTGATCTAGTCGAGTGCGCTTATGGATCACGATCCCCCCTGCTGCACTAAAGTCCTTTCGGACAGGACACTGGACGAGGGGGCAAGCCCAAAATTTCCATGGCAAATTGTGCCAGCTCTGGCCACAGGTCAAGCCTGCACACCCAGTAGTCCAGGGGTTCCTCACTTCTCAGAGTGTCCACATCGGCCGTTAACCCGATGTAGTCGGACACCTGTCGGTCTAGGCGTTCCCTGAGGCTGAATCCAGGGGGTGGCTGTCGATGCATTGGCTGCAAGAATAATTTCATATCCGAAGTGACCAACACATCTTCAAACCACCCTCTTCTTGAATGCGCTGTTGGATTGGTACCCGCAACTGTTTCTCTGTGAGTAGAAATTCCTCTGCCAGTGTCCGCAACAGCAGAATGCAGGATTTATCGAAGCAAGGCCTGGAAGTGCTGAATTCTGACAGCCCTCTGTGATTCTAGTAACATGTCTGCCATTTTCTGTTTGTACCAGGGGTCTAAGTATGTTGCCGCCCTGTACTGGTCCTTGCCCTTTATGCTTTTTATACGGGGGTCCCCCTTCGAATACTGGAGCATGAAGGCCCCCATTTGCACTAAACTGGAAGTGGTGGAATGGCCTGGCTTCCGCTCATCGTCCAGAATAATGTCGTCTTCTGTCTCCTCCCCCCAGCCACGGACAACACCAGGGATCCCAAAAAAGTTTAAAGCATGCTCTTCTTGCTCCTCCTCTGCCCCAGCACCATCCTCCTCTGACTCCTCTTCAGACTCCTGTTGACTTGTCTCAGATGGAGTAGCCTCCCCTAGGAATTCATCCAGCATTGTGACTTCCTCATCTTCCTGCTCCTGCTCCTCGACGGCTTGATCAATGACATGACGCAATGCACGCTCCAGAAAGAAAGGTGTTAGGTACGATGTCACTGATGGTGCCCTGGCTGCGACTGACCAGTTTAGTGATCTCATCAAATGGCCGCAGAAGTCTGCATGCATCGAGCATGAGCAGCCACTGGCGCGGTGAACAAAAACAAAGATCCCAGAACCTGTCCTTCTGCAGACTTCGTACAGGTAGTCGTTAACTGCGCGTTTCTGCGGGAGCAGCCTATCAAGCATATAAAAGGTGGATTTTTGGGATTTCCAGAGTGTCAGGCTGTCACAAATCAGACGTCTGACGGGCATGTGGTGTTCCCACTGAATGTTAGCAAGGTGAGCCATGGCCGTGTAAGATCTTCTAAAATGTCAAGAGATTTTACAGGCCTGCCACAAGACGTCCTGGACCCTGGGGTATTTGGCAACAAATCGCTGCACCACTAAGTTCAGGATGTGTGCCATGCACGGCACGTGTGTCATTTTGCCCTGTTTCAGCGCGCTCAGCAGATTGGCACCGCTGTAGCACACCACTTTACCAACTGTCAAATTGAGCGGGGATAGCCACTGATTGGCCCGTGACCGCAAAGCTGAAAGGAGTGTAGGACCGGTGTGGCTCTTGGCTTCCAGGCACAACAGCCACAGCACAGCATGGCAACGTCTCACCTGGCACGTCAAATAGGCTCTGGGGAGCTTAGGGGGCGCAGCGGAAGAGGAGGTAGCAGTGGAAAAGGAGGTGTCAGCCGAGGAGGAGACGGAGGATAGAGTAAGAGGAGGAGAAGAAGAGGCAGGCCTGCATGCAATCCGTGGTGGTAACACCAAATGCACACGGGTGCCATGGGTTGCATGCTTGACGTCCGTCAGAAGGTTCACCCGGGCAGTAAAAGTCATGTACCTTCCCTGCCCGTGTTTGCTAGACCACATATCTGTGGTCAGATCTATCTTGGCACCGACACTGTGTGCCAGAGATACATTCACTTTCCGCTGAATGTGACCATATAGCTCCGGGATGCCCTTCTGGGAGAAATATTTCCTTCCGGGGGAACTTACATTGCGGTGTGCCAATGGCCACAAATTTTCTAAAGGCCTCTGAGTTCACCAGTTTATATGGCAGTAATTGGCGGGCTAGCAGTTCCGACAAGCTGGCAGTCAGCCGTTGGGCAAGAGGGTTATTGAGTGTCATCATCTTTTTACGCTCGAACATTTAGGCCACGGAAGCCTACATTTTGCCAGATTAAGAAAAGGCAGGACGTGAAGCGCCGGGAGTGTGGCTTTGTGGGTTCTGACGGTGTTGCTGCCACTAGTCTCGGTGATGGGAGGCCAGGTGCCTTCTTAAGTCGGTTGTCCCTAGGTGAGTGTTGGGCTTACCCATACTTATGCATTGACAGCACAGGCTGCAGATGGCAATACTATTGTCAGCAGCGGACACATTAAAAAAAAGCCCACACTGTGGAGCCATGTGCCGGCGTCCTGGGAGCGCCAGATGTGAACGTGCATGGCGGATGGCTTCTTCCAGATACATTAGCAGTCTGCTTTTTGCCTCCTTTGCACTGTAAGTTCTGCCTGCTTCTCCTCCTTCTCCTCCCTATCTGCTGCTCAGTCTCTACCTCTGAACTCCCCTCCTCTTCTTCTCTTGTGGGCACCCACGTGACGTCCATTGACATGTCATCATCGTTACCTTCACCACCTCTGACATTAGAGATCTCAGAGTAGGCAGCAACAGCGGGGACCACCCTCCTTGGGCTGATCTGGGTACTGTCATCAGACTGCTGGGTGGCGACCGTTGATACCTCCTCTTCCTAATCCGATGCCAAGAATGACTGCGCATCGGTAAGGTCTTGGAATGGATGGGAAAATAATTCCTCTGATTTGAACATAGGGAATATGCTGGGGGTGTTGGTGCTGTCTTTGGGGGTGCACACAGCAGAGAGTGAAAAGGGTGCAGATACAGAGGATAAGGAGGGTGCAGAAGTGGAAGGCTGAGTGAGCCACTCAACCTACCTTTGACATAATCGCACGCACCTTCTGCAACTACCCACTTAGGCTCTGGCCTGGTGCACCTGCCCGACCCCTACCACCCCTGCGGAATGGCCGATCTCTTCCTCTGCCTGTGATTTTCAAAATGACAAAAGTCCCTTTAGAAGCGCAGTATTTTTGGAAGAAGGTATATCACACCCCTGCCTCAATCAGTTTTTTTTAGGGCAACTGATATATTGCACCAGTAGAATTTATTTGTTCCAATAGCGTTTTTCACTCTGTGTAGCTGCGGTAACGCAGCAGAACCGCAAACAAATTCTGCACTACCCAAATGCACTATATAGATAGTATATTATTGGTATATCACACCCCTGCTTCAATCAGTTTTTTGGGGGGCAACTGGTATATCACACCAGTTGAAATTATTTGTTTCAATAGCGGTTTTCACTCTGTGTAGCTGCGGTAACGCAGCAGAACCGCAAACAAATGCTGCACTACCCAAATGCACTACATAGAAAGTATATTATTGGTATATCACATATATCAAGGGATTCAAGAGGTTGTCCAGCCAAAAGCACGACGTGACAGAGATAAGCCTCCCTAGCGTCACCAGCGATGCTAGTGAGGCTTGTCCCCGTCGCGGCCTTCTATTGGCTAGCCTCCCATTGCCTGATGTTTTGGTGTGCGCAATGGGGAGATGCAGCAGAAGGCGGTGTGGGAGCAGGAGCTACGCAGGTGTAGGGAAGCTGGGTGAGTATAACCTATATGAGGCACCTGGGCATTGGGGAGTCATTATAGGGGTTGATGACCCCTTTAAAGGGGAGGAGGAAGCAAAAAAAAAAAAAAAAACTATGTATAAAAAATATGGGATCTAGAAGAACTCAAACTATTATATACCAATTTCCGGGCCAGTTGGAGCACTTTTGATTTGGTTAAAATCAATTAGGATCGACATCAGATTGTTTGACCAATTTGTTTCACTAGGACCAGAAACGAATTTTAAAAAAGTGCTCATCTTTAGGCCTCATGCACACGACCGTTGTGTGCATCCGTGGCCGTTGTGCCGTTTTCAGTTTTTTTCCGCTGACCCATTGACTTTCAATGGGTCCGTGGAAAAATCGGAAAATGCACCGTTTTGCAGCCGAGATCGTGATCCGTGTTTCCTGTCAGTCCAAAAAATAGGAGCTGTCCTATTTTTTTGACGGACAACGGTTCACGGACCCATTCAAGTCAGTGGGTCCGTGAAAGAACACGGATGCACACAAGATTGGCATCCGTGTCCGTGATCCGTGGCCGTAGGTTACTTTCATACAGACGGATCCGAAGATCCGTCTGCATAAAAGCTTTTTCAGAGGTGAGTTTTCACTTTGTGAAAACTCAGATCTGACAGTATATTCTAACACAGAGGCGTTCCCATGGTGATGGGGACGCTTCAGGTTAGAATATACTGAAAAACTGTGTACATGACTGCCCCCTGCTGCCTGGCAGGTGCTGCCAGGCATCAGGGGGCAGACCCCCCCCCCCCCTGTTTTTAACTCATTGGTGGCCAGTGCGGCCGCCCCCCCCCCTCCCTCCCTCCCCTGTAGTTAACTCATTGGTGTCCAGTGGGCCCCCCTCCCTCCCCTGTAGTTAACTCATTGGTGTCCAGTGGGCCCCCCTCCCTCCCCTGTAGTTAACTCATTGGTGTCCAGTGGGCCCCCCCTCCCTCCGCTGTAGATAACTCATTGGTGGCCAGTGGTCCCTCTTCCCTCCCTCCCCCTCCTAATTAAAATCCCCCCCCTTTCATTGGTGGCAGTGGAGAGTACCGATCGGAGTCCCAGTGTAATCGCTGGGGCTCTGATCAGTAACCATGGCAACCGGGACGCTACTGCAGTCCCGGTTGCCATGGTTACTTAGCAATTTGTAGAAGCTTCATACTTACCTGCGAGCAGCGATGTCTGTGACCGGCCGGGAGCTCCTCCTACTGGTAAGTGACAGGTCTGTGCTATAGGCAATGCGCCGCACAGACCTGTCACTTACCAGTAGGAGGAGCTCCCGGCCGGTCACAGACATCGCAGCTCGCCATGGGAACGCCTCTGTGTTAGAATATACTGTCGGATCTGAGTTTCACGATATAGCTCATATCCGACAGTATATTCTAACATAGAGGCGTTCCCATGGTGATGGGGACGCTTCAAGTTAAAATGTTCGGGTGTCCGGTTGTGAGCTCCGTTTGAAGGGGCTCACAAGCGGCCCTGAATGCATCCGTCCAGCCCTAATGCATTCTGAGTGGACGCGGATCCGCTCAGAATGCATCAGTCTGGCAGCGTTTGGGCTGCGCTCCGCTCAGCAGGTGGACACCTGAACGCTGCTTGCAGCGTTCGGGTGTCCGCCTGGCCGTGCGGAGGCAAGCGGATCCGTCCAGACTTACAATGTATGGGGACGGATCCGTTTGAAGATGACACACTGTGGCTCAATTTTCAAACGGATCCGTCCCCCATTGACTTTCAATGTAAAGTCTGGTCGGATCCGTCTGAGGCTACTTTCACACTTAGAAATGTTTTAACAATATAATGCAGACGGATCCGTTCTGAACGGAGCCACCGTCTGCATTATATGAACGCAAGTGTGAAAGTAAAGGGACTCCTGACTTTACATTGAAAGTCAATGGGGACGGATCCGTTTGCAGTTGCACCATATTGTGTTAACGTCAAACGGATCTGTCCCCATTGACTTGCATTGTAATTCAGGACGGATCCGTTTGGCTCCGCACGGCCAGGCGGACACCAAAACGACTTTTTTTTCATGTCCGTGGATCCTCCAAAAATCAAGGAAGACCCACGGACAAAAAAACGGTCACGGATCACGGACCTACGGACCCCGTTTTTGCGGACCGTGAAAAAAAACTGTCGTGTGCATGAGGCCTTATTCACATCTTAGTCATATCACACAGTATACACATCTGTGTATCCACAGTTACAGGCAACCCACAAACTTTGCATGTACTCTGATCTTATAGTAATATGTTACTTTCTTCCACTTGTCCCTTCAGTCTCTCGCTGTATGGGTTACCAATACCCAGAGCCAGAAGTGAGTCATGTACTACCCCTTTCATTTCTCCCCATATATTGCTAGCCTACTTATTGTACTGTAGTTCTTTGCACAGTGTTACCTTTTGTTGCAGTACCTCCATCATGGGGCCAATCATGGAGCACTGAGTGAAAAAATTCAGAAGGAGCTATGGGGCTCCATGGAGGGCTGTGACCCCTTTGTTCTGTCAACACAGAACAGGGGCAGATCTTTCCCTTATGCCTTATGTCTGTGGAGGCTCCTCTCCTGGTTTTGGCTGACAATCACTGATGGAAATCACTGATCAAAACACTGATGTGTGAATGAGTTGAAAGTTTTCTGAAAGCAGCACTGTTAAAATAGCTCTTTCTTTTTCCTCATTTTTTTGAAATTGCATGCTGTACCCATGGACTTTCTGGCCCAGTAAGAGGAGGCTGAGCAGCCCCATTGAGGGTGGTTCTATCTCCAGAATACTCTTTCCCAGTTAGAGTTGCTTTATGAATTGCTATGTCTTTTTTATTTTTTTGATTTGTATGACACAGAATTATATTTCATATTTTCTAGGCTATTTGAAAGTCTCATCAATTGTGTAATATTAACAGATTTAAGAGCAAGCAGAGCAATGGATATACTATACCGTCTCACACAGGAGGAAAGGTAATTTTTTTCCCCTTCTTTTTCGATCTTTGTCCTTTTTTTTTTTTTACTAAACTGATTGCAAATATCATTATTGACCCAACCACTAATAAAGTTGCACCTATGCTTTGTGGGTTTTGGTTGCTGACGATGACATCAAAGTGCAAAACGTGTGTTTGGGCCCCTATGCCTTTAATTATGGAAGCTGTAGTTTTCTGTTCACATATTGCTTAGGCCATATTCATTAAAACACAGTTTCCCAATTCCTGGCATATAATCCTAATAGATATTCTCTCTTAAGTCAGTTAGGGTCACTTTTATATTTGTGAAACGTCAGAATCATATTGGAGAAAAGGCTTTATTTTAGCTTTTATTTTTGACCGTGCCTTTAAATTGTTTGAAAACTTGATTTAATGGCTTCAGGCACATACGATAGGCTAATTGAAATGATTTTAATTTATTGGAGATGTTCCCATGGCAGTTTCTTAAGGCCTACCTTAAAAGCCTACGTGCCTCTTTGCTTGACACCACAGAAAAAATCTAAAGAAATCGGCTAAGATATCAAAAAAAGTTATGTGGACCATGACAAGTTTAAATAGCATGAAACCATGCAGCCATCATACAGGTTAGAAAGGAAACACATTCACTTTCCTAGAAATGAAAACACTTTGGTGAGAAAAATACAAATCAATCGTACAACAAAGGTACAATAAAGGTAAATTTACTGGAGGAAAGAAGCATAAAAGTATCTATTTCAACACTAAAGCCACCAGACTGCACAGGGAGATAAAGTCCCTGATTTAATGACAGGAGACATATTTTAGTTTGTCTTCACATTTTTCAATTTGTGTAAAGGTAACGGTCTGCGAGCCAAAGTTATGAAAGTGGAAAACAGCAGTTGTTGAATTTAGCACAGGCAAACTATTACATTCTAACTTATTATCACCTGTCACAGCTACTACATGTTGGGAATGGAGATCAGTTGAGAAAAAGTTTAGGAAATTTCCCATTGATAAATAAGTCCAAAAACCAATGTGCTTTACAGGAATGACCACTAAACAGCTGGATTCCTGAAACTGACTTTGCAGGCACAAAGAATACATTTGGCCTGTCATATACTATTGATAAATGCATCTTTCAATGAAAAGTGTCAATTTACTCCAAAATAAACTCAAAACCAGTTTGATTAATCACAGCCAAAGAGTTTTTTTTTTTTTTTTTTTTAAATCATCTGGTCTGAAGAAACAAAAATAGAAATGTTTAGCCTTAATGGCCATCTTTACTTATGGACAAAAAAAGGGGAGGCTTGCAAGTCAACGAGCAACAACCCAACCGTGAAGCATGGAGGTCTCAGCATAATGTTGTGGAGGGACTGGTGCAACTCACAAAATAGATGGCATTATAAGGAAGGAAAATGATGTGGAGATATTGAAGCAATATCTCAAGACATCAGCCAGGAAGATCAAGATCAAGGTATTCCAAATGATCAATGACCCCCCAACTATACTTCCAAAGTTGGGCCAGTGCTTACTTAGGGTTATTCCCTTCTTAGATCACAAAAACATTGCACCTAACGGATATACCACTGACTATACTGGCTAGTTATACAAGTAGATATTAAAAGCTGAGACTTTTGCCAATATATTCCTGTCAGGAAGATATCGGAGCCCATCATGCACCACGTCACGGTCCTCAGCATGGCAAGGGGTCCTACCACTACGCTACCTCTTTTTGGTGTAAACAAGGTGATGAAATCCAGCTCACAGCCAAGCTTCCACACAACCGCATAGCAGGACAACTAATGCAATGTGAACAAAGCAAGACTGTAAGCCACACCCATATCAGACCATGTGATGGAGGCTACCAGGTGCAAAAGTGCTTAAGTGCCAAGTAAAGGCACATACACTGCATATCAAACAAAAACACAAAAATATCGTGGCAAATATGGAGGGACTGTTCAAACCCCGAACACTGTAGCGTGTTTCTCATTGGGGGAGCAGTCCCACCGCATGTGGACCGCAGCAGACGACTATCCCCAGCAAAAAATGCATACAATGGAGGATGTCGGCGCAGTCCACATGCACCACTTAGGCATCCCATACACAACAAGGCATTGTGCGGATGAAAATACAATCATATATCACAAAAACATTGCACCAAACGGATATACCACTGACTATACTGGCTAGTTATACAAGTAGATATTAAAAGCTGAGACTTTTGCCAATATATTCCTGTCAGGAAGATATCGGAGCCCATCATGCACCACGTCACGGTCCTCAGCATGGCAAGGGGTCCTACCACTACGCTACCTCTTTTTGGTGTGAACAAGGTCTGAAGGTGATGAAATCCAGCTCACAGCCAAGCTTCCACACAACCACATAGCAGGACAACTAATGCAATGTGAACAAAGCAAGACTGTAAGCCACACCCATGCGGTTGTGTGGAAGCTTGGCTGTGAGCTAGATTTGATCACCTTCAGACCTTGTTCACACCAAAAAGAGGTAGCGTAGTGGTAGGACCCCTTGCCATGCTGAGGACCGTGACGTGGTGCATGATGGGCTCCGATATCTTCCTGACAGGAATATATTGGCAAAAGTCTCAGCTTTTAATATCTACTTGTATAACTAGCCAGTATAGTCAGTGGTATATCCGTTCGGTGCAATGTTTTTGTGATATATGATTGTATTTTCATCCGCACAATGCCTTGTTGTGTATGGGATGCCTTAGTGGTGCATGTGGACCACGCCGACATCCTCCATTGTATGCATTTTTTGCTGGGGATAGTCGTCTGCTGCGGTCCACATGCGGTGGGACTGCTCCCCCAATGAGAAACACACTACAGTGTTCGGGGTTTGAACAGTTCCTCCATATTTGCCACAATATTTTTGTGTTTTTATTCCCTTCTTAGCCAAAATAGGCTAAGATTGGACAAGACAAGATAACAATGTAAAGGTGATGGAGTGGCCATCACAAAGATCTGACCTCAATACCATAGAAAAAGTATGAACATACCTGAAAAAGCATGTGAGCAGGGAATCCTACAGGTCTGGCTGAGTTATACCAGTTATATCAGGAAAAATGGAACAGAATTACAACCACTTATTGTGAGGGATTTGTGTAGGGCTACCCAAAATGTTTGACACAAGATAGACAACTTAAATACAATGCAAAGAATTACTAAACACGTAAACCATTTTAAATTCTAATCCACTGGGAAGGTGATGACAAAAATAAAAGATGAAATAAATAGTCTTCTAGAATTATTCTGACATTTCACATTCTTGAAATATTGTAATAATCATAACTGACCTAAGAAAAGGAATGTGTAATAGGACTTGTGAAAAACAGAGTTTTAACTTACTTGATTAATGTGTATGTAAACTTATAACTTCCCCTGTGCTCTGCACACTCCCCACCCCCCTAAAAGACTGGGGTAGACATCAGAATGGTGAGGGCAGAGCTGTGTTCTAGCATGTGCATATCATACACACTACTTACTAGTGATGGACGACATCGGCCGGGACGTTTTGCTAAAGCGCGTACACGATCAAATGTTCGTGGTGGGACCCATTCACTTTAATAGCAGGCGAACCTGAAAAACCTTCAGGCCATATTTGCAGCCACCAAAAACTTACTAGAAGTGCACAAATAGCCCAACAACATGGACAGTGCTATGCATGAGGGGGATCAATGGCAAAAATTCCCATAAAAAATATGTATTTTAATCAGGGGCCATTTTTATGTGTCTTAGACGGAATCTCTCAAAAGTGTGCCCTGCTGGAGCCTAGAAGAATTTTATTTTAGTCTACGGAAGTACGAGCCCCAAAAATTAGCCATTCACCTGACAGAAAATAACAAGTGATTATGTGGCTGGAGGTATATTAGACAGTCAGTGGATAACAATTTTACTGTAGGCCAGTAGAGTACAGGCCTAAAAAATTAGGCATTTACCTGACAGAAAAGAACTAGTGATTATGTGTCTGGAGGTACATTAGGCGGTCACTGGATAAAAATTTTACTGTAGGCTACTGGAGTAGAGGCCCCAAAAATTAGGCATTCACCTGACAGAAAAGGTATTTTATGCCGCTGTATATACATAAGACAAGGACCATTCTTTGTTCTGGGTGGTGGCGGATATGTGTGGGCTAGCATGAGGAAATTAAATTACATGTGGTTGTCACAGGTGTTGAATTCTTTCGACATCCATGCCCCATTCATTTTTAGAAATGTGAGGTAGTCGTGAGCTAGGCGAGTGCACTTATCGGTCACAATCCCCCCTGCTGCGCTGAACGTCCTTTCAGACAGGACACTCAATGAGGGGCAAGCCAAAAGTTCCATGGCATAATTGTTGCTGCCCATACAATGCTATTGGGAGGGGATTATACTGTGTTTGTTGTTTTTTTGAACCATGCCTTTGGCTGCTGTGTTCCTATTTCTATCATCGGTTCAGTAAAGAAAAGTAGAAGTGGATCAGCACTCCCTTTCTTATGCTAATAAATCTATGCTTGTTTGTAGGCTTGAGCAAATCCTGCTGCTTCCGTACAGCATTATTGGCTCAGTGGAGCCAAACTTTGTCTTGGCCGAAGTGGCGTGAGACTTTGGTAAATTACTTTTATATTCCTATGTGCAATTTCAATTCCAATTGAGAAACATTTTAAAATAGGAATCTGAAGTGGGCTTTGGTACCAATGTAACAGACAGTACCAAAGCCCACTTTGTATTCCTATTTTAAAATTAATTTTAATACGCACATAGGAATACCAAAGTAATTCACCAAAGTCTCTTGCCACTTTGGCCGAGACGAAGTTTGGCTCCACGGAGCCAATACATTTTAATGTTGTATGGAAAAGGCATTAAAACTGAAGTTTCTGAACAAATCGACTTTGGATCTATGATCCAAAGCTCGATTCGCTCAAGCCTACTTGTTTGAAAACGGACGTTTAGCCGAATCGTGTCACATCTGCCTGTATTTTGTTTATGGTAATAAAATGAAAATTTATTAGCATCAAAAAGTGGGTGCTAATCTACTTCTTCTACTTGGATGTATGGGCCTGCAACCCACTTTCTTCCACAGTGCCGACTGATTATTTCTATAAATTCAGTACAGAAAGACTTTATTTATTGCAGCCAACAGGCCTGATTATTGACTGCATCTGCACTCTTGCCTTGCACCCAGCCAAACTGTTTACCATCAAGGGCACCCCAACTACCACCAGGCAGTAGCCCCAACACCAGGGTGTGCCCCAAGGGAAAAAAGGGTGCTTCCTCCAGTCACTGCAGGGCCCTAGGGAGATTCAGGGTGGAGCAATCTACCCTGAACTGTGAGTACTACTACCACCATTATAGCCATTACCATTAATCTTATCCTCTCTTCCCCCTCTGGTCAATGCATAGGCAAAACGTTAAGGTTGCCCTTCCTCGTTTTAGGTCTCCAGATAGTTCCTAAATATATAAAAATTTAATATGAACATATATTTATAAACATGTCGAGGCATTACCTTCCCAATCCTTAGTGTAGATCCACATCATTCCCAGGCTGTGTGTGTTCATCATCTTCTGCTTTCTGTTGCCAGATCATAGATATTGTGAACCCCCTCTGGGTAAGATGCTATAGACCACCTCACGAGGGACTCTAGTGCTGGATTATAATGTAATTCTCTGCTAATCCTGCATGCAGTGTTGAAACAAACTGAAAGGTATACTTGTACAGTACTTTATTCCAGTTTATTATCTTCATTGGGGTTCTGGTATCGTTGATGGCAAAATAACACTGCAAACTGCGCTATTCTTGCTGCCCAAAAATACCAGAAAACCTGAAGGAACCCCTTAAGGAAAGTTTGAACAAAGACTTATTTTTATTTACACATTTTGCCTTCCTTCTCTATTGTCCTGTTCCAGCAGAATACATTCTTACATCAGGTTCTCGGGCGTGCCAGCCAGGCTATTGTGTATTGTGTAGGAGAGAAATGAGAACAGTTTTACGAATGTCAGTCTTAATTTCTTCACTAATGTAACTGGAAAACAATTTGTTTTCATGATTTAATAGACATGTAGGCTTATACTGGGGTGACAGGTTCACTTCAACCTATTTGTCCTGATGCGAACTCAAAGTGATTGAATCTTTTATTTGACTTGGAGGACATTTGTGTGTTAACTTGTAGTATGAGCCTGGGCCTGGGGGTGGACAATTCTCTGCACATTGCTGTGTCTGAACAGCTTTAGATCTTTCCTCATCTTCTTTACCGTCCTTTCTTAGACTTTAATCTTTCTTGTTACTGAATTGCAGGTTGAGATCACATTTTAGAGCGGACTTTACATCAGAATTACTGCCCTCATGTACGTCTTTATTGGTAAGAAAAACTATTTTATAGAAAGTTATCATTAGCTTTTTAAATGCAGTATAAAAAAACTAAACGTGGATCCTACCTGTGTCACAAATCTGCACTAAAGGAATAGACCCTTATAGAATTTATAGTGGTATATAGGTGTAGCACCTGTCATTTCCAGGGATGAGAAGAATAGAAGAACGCCTAGGGCATCTTTAAAGGAAGGTGCAATGTATGGATTTCAAATTAAAAAAAGCAGAAAAAAAGATTATGACTTGTATAATGAAGTACACTAGGTGTGGATGGGAATGGTACACTAAATGAATAATTGTCCATAGAACAACTTCTGGTGTAGAGCTTGTCTCAGCCCTGGTCCCTGCCACTGATGGAAATATGACTTCTCTGCTGCAGGAAGGAAAATATACACATCCAGTTACTAGCCACTGGTAGGAGGGCAATGTTATGGTCATCAGTTTAAAAACAGGATGTTCCATATACTGTATTACATTGTTTTCAATGAAAAAATAAAGAATTTACTCTGCAATAGTAGATAATGGTAGGGGAGCCATAGAGATTGAGCTGGATGGGGAGAATTTCCAGACCAGAGTAGACGGTACCATACTGTATGCGGAACCTGGGCACAATAGTTAAAGTGGTCCACAATGACCTTAAAGGGGTTGCTCACTTGGCTGGAGCTGTAAAGGAAAGATTACTTACCTGCTTCCTGGCTCCCCGCTGTTTCTCCTCCCTGGGCTCCATCACTGAAAACATCTGGTTTGACGCTACCTGATTGTCACATGATGCAAGGGAATTTGGTGTCACACCAGATGTTGACATCAAAGGAGCCCAATGGAGCATCGCAGGCCTGGAAGGGAATGAATAGGGAGCAACGCTGGGAAGAAGGTAAGTAATCTTTTCTTTATAGGATCAGCCAATTGTGGTATGTGTGTGGTTGGGTTGGGGGGAGTTGCCAAAAATCCCCAATTTTTGCACAACCCCTTTAAAAACTGGTTCTTACTTTCTATTAAATTCTATACATTTCTATGAAATCCACATCCACGGATAGAACTGGAACTTGATGCAGCTCCATACACTGAGTGGTGGTGGAGATATGTACTACAAGCTCAGTCCGATTCTAATAAATCTTCCTGTACAGAACATTATTCAAATATGAACATAATATTAGAGGAGGTTACAAATAGCAGTAGTCCCCATACAAGAGCAGTTTATAGGACCATTCACCAGTCAGTTTGATCTATGAAATGAATTTGCCCAGTAGTCCCTTATATGCTGCTTTCTTCTATAAACAGTGCCACGCTTGC
Source organism: Bufo gargarizans (assembly GCF_014858855.1). Classification (NCBI taxonomy): domain Eukaryota; kingdom Metazoa; phylum Chordata; class Amphibia; order Anura; family Bufonidae; genus Bufo; species Bufo gargarizans. Next base: position 667,248,030 of record NC_058081.1, read on the forward strand.
TCACAGGTTGTGTCTGGTATTGCAGCTTAGCTGTAATATCCAAAATAAAGTCCTTGTCGGACAGTCCATGGAGTGGCGGTGCCAGCAGTGTCAGGCCCTAACCCAATGAGAATATGAAGAGAATACTACAGCACGCAATGTCTGCCAATTAAGTTTATTCACCAACAGCCCCCATTCATTTCAATGGACAAATGCGCCACTGTTCCTTAGAAGGAGCAGCTATCGATTTCTAGTCCTTGAAAAGCCCTTTAAATAATACTTGCAACATACAAAGCTGGTGAAGTCTGCATATTGTATATGCGCCTATTTATCTGACTTACAGCGCTTTTCATATTCTACAGAAGAACCTGCATTTAGCTCTAGTAAATATGGAAGAATGTCTCCGATTCATTGCTGTCATGGGACATCTTAGTGAAGACGGCGTTATACGGAGGCAGATGGCAGGTTCACTGGAATTCTGGGACTCCTGCTTACAGCTTGTGGTAAGGACCCCATAAATTCCACGTCTTTGCTTTATTATAGTATAAGTATCATGGTTACGTCTTCAGAGTCTTTTGCTGTGTCTCGTGTGGTATTGATTTTGTCATATTTCTGTAATTATTAGGTTAATATTTCATTCTGATGAAATCTAACAAATAAGACCTCTGTATAAAAACGGAGTCATACAGAGGTAAAGTACCGTAGACCCCATAAACCTCTATGGGTGCTCTATTGACCTTTGTACAGAACCGTAATGATCTGAATATGCGAGAGGTCAGCGGAAAGGATGTCCCTGCCTAACGTCACACTATATGTCTCCTTAGGATGCGTGCGGCTCGCCTGCCGAGGGACGCAGAGACATTCAGGCTGCAGCACTTGGGCTCATGTTTAATTTATCTCTTGAAGCAAATTCAGAAATCAAGGTAAGACATAAGGAGTCATTTATGACATCAGACGTGTCCGTTTTGTGACGTAAAAAAGTCGCAAGTCATGGAAGCTGTGCATTTTGTGATATTTTGTGATCCTCACCACCTTTTACAGTGGCCTATGTTTAAGAGCCAAAATTGAGATTAGAACTGGATTATGTGAGACTTTTGCAAAAGTTGCAAAAAAGTCGCGACCCACGCCAAGCAACCCCCTGGTGTACCTAGGGTCACAGAACAGAAAATAAAACAAAAAACAGGATCCTGTAAAAAAAAAAAAGAAAAAAAAAAAAAAGAAAAGATCCTGTGCATCAGTTATGCACATTTGTCATCCGTTTAAACCAGGGGTGCACAACGTTTCCTGGATGGGGGCCACATTGCCAGACTGAACCAGTGACGGGGGCCGAAATTAAATTTTAAAGTTGTATTAACAACTGAAATATTGTACTTATGGCATATTGAACACACATTTTATACCATTAATGTCTAGTTACACTTCCAGGACTCCCATCTAATGGCAGAAATACATGTAAGCAGCCACAAGACAGGTTTAAAGGTTTAAACCACATCACACTCCGCCACATGTACTGTATTATTAAGGCGCACCAGTTCAATAATTTGGGGCAGGCACACAAAGCAAAGCCAGCCTTAAAATGACACAAAAACAAACTTAGGTCATTTTTACATCTGTGTTTTCCTTTCCAATTTTGAGATCTTATTTTGGATATGGAAGGCATCTGTATTTTGCGGATCCGAGGTTTCCATACGGCAATGTGCTCACGGTTGTGTGCATGAGGCCAGGGCCGGCTCCAGGTTCATGTGGGCCCTTGGGCGATAAAGTCTCAGTGGGCCCCCTTACACAGTGATAACTCTCTGAGTACAGATAATATAGTATATATCACCTGCAGTCCTATGTAACAGCACAGATAACACAGTCATGGCTATCTGAGTGCAGAAAATGTAGTAGTGTTACCTGCAGGCCTATGTAAAACCATAGATGACACTAGTGCTAATAATGTGTTAGTATTACCTGCAGTTCTATGTAAAACCACAGATAACACTAGTGCATAACGGACGTCTGATTGCGCTCTGTTCGGCGTCCCACATGGGTGTGGCTTGTCTTCCTCCCGTCCGGATTCCTCTGCTGATATATACAGCAGGCTCTTCAAAGAGGATTTTCCTTAAATTTTGAGAACTAGGATAAAGTCCTCTATAGTGATATATAATAAATTAATATCTTATGATACCCAAATGTGTTTTAGAGCTTAACTTTGCTCATTCTTCAGTGGCTAATTAGCCAGACAGACACACACACAGACACACACACAGACACACACACACACACACACACAGACACACACACACAGGGGCAGAGAGACACACAGACACACACACACAGAGGGACAGACACACACACACACAGACACACAACTAGACCTCATCACATTCCAGCCAGGCTCCATCAGGAAGGTCCTTTAGCCCTGTAGGAGACTCCATCTAACCTGTTCTTAGTCCTGGGGCCGCCCACCCCAGCAGTGCCCATGGCAAAAATTCTCTGCATTGCTGGGGTAAGCGGCCCAAGAATTCAGAACAGGCAGTTTAATGAAGACCAGGACACATTAGCAAGTGGGCCCCAGCGCTTGCCCTGGTGTGCCGGGTGCTGACGCCGACCCTGCATGATGCCTAAAATGTTAATAGATACTGACACTGCCGACTCTCTACATTCTTAGGAGCGAGGAGTTGATATCAGTAGAAGATGTTTGTCTCTGCTTAGCAGTAACGAGGAAATCATTCTAACTGTAAGTAAATGTATTGTTCTTATATTCATTTGTCATTTAGAAATAATTTGACTCTGTGGCAGCCCTCGTATTTTACACTCCAGCTGCATTACCAAATAACATTTATTCTAATTATCTTGCGAACTGGAAGTCAGTTTAACATTAGTGTGAAAAATAATCCTTGTTAATGGCAATTAGGGATGAGTGAATTTGCATACAACTTTGTTTCAGTACTGTACGGAGCGAGCGCTCCATACAGTATTAAAATGTATTGGCTCCGATGAGCCGAAGTTATTACTTTCCGAAGTCTCGCACGACTTCGCGTAATATCTTCATGAATTGATTTTTTTACTGTAAAAAAATTCATTTCCCGAACCCAGGTTTGGTACCAAGGTACTACTTGTCATCTGCTGGACATGATAGGCTCTTTGCTGGATGAGAGCTTTACTCTGGCCACCATTTTCATCAATACCCTTAACTGGAGCCTGTTACCTCCAAAGTCAATTTCAAAGTAAACACACCGCAATGTAGGATAGAAGCCACAAAACGTTTCCTGTGAGCGCACCGAGCCCATGTACTGTGCCATGTACTGCGCCGTCGCCATGATGTACTCGGCGTGCATCATCAGGCAGGAGCGCTCGTTAGTGAGTATCAGCTGTTGTATTCAACTATTAGGATTACATGCCCTGGAGCTACATGGGGGATATAAATAGGGGACTATGGTCACACTTTCATTCACCTCCTGACGAAGCTGAGGCGAAACGCGCGTCGAGGTTTCCAGCCTGTCCTGTGCCTGCTGCTTCTACCCTCCATCATGTCTTATGGTATGCCTTAATTTTTCATCAGGTGCCTATAGAGGAGCTCTTTCATAGCCTTTATAATAAGGTTTGGTGCGTGGGGTCTCACTTATGTGAGAATTCCACATATATATAACTTTTTCATATTTTTATTTGTGCATTAGGACCTAGTGTTTGAGACTCATCTAGCGACTAAGCACTAGAGCAGGCATGTCCAAACTGCGGCCCTCCAGCTGTTGCAAAACTACAACTCCCAGCATGCCTGGATAGCTTACAGCTATTATGGCATGCTGGGAGTTTTAGTTTGGCAACAGCTGGAAAGGCCGCAGTTCGGACATGCCTGCACTAGAGTGATGATCACAGCTATAATACTTGAGAAGTCATTATTGTGTGCTACTTTTCTGTGAATCACCCTACTGCATAATATATACATACCTGACATGTGTTCCATCTATTGGCGGGTAGCAGAGACACTGGTCAGTGGATTGTGGCATCCGTTTTTTTGCTGACTCTTCCTATTCTTCTTTGTTATCTCCAATATTTTAATAATCATGATTTGTTTATTATTATGAAATAAAGTATATATATTTTTTTAATACATTGGGCATTCATTTGTTGTTTGTACAACAACATTTTAGGTTTGTATGGTTGTCTTTTCCCTGCCCTTAACTACGGCTTCACAGTGAGGCTTTCTTTGTTTGGTTCCATGTACTGCGCCTAGGGCTCTCTGCTGCCTTTGTCTGACCAACATGAATAGTGGCTTATCCTGTTTGCTCCAAACAACTTTCTCTCATATACTGTAGGATGTCATCCATCCCTTTTTAAAAAAAAGAACAGAGGGTAACTACAAAGGGTGGCTTGCCTCTTGAGGACCTTCTTTGTAATTTCCATGGATGGTCTAGGGAACCTATTTCTAGGAGATTTACTGGTAAACCGTGCAGAATGCCTTGTAGGGTTATCTCAGTATGTACAGTAAGGACACCTTTCACTTAGTGATCAGTTGCGTCATTCTCGAGAAAAAAGTACTTTAAACCATAAGCAAATGAGCAATTAAGTGCACCAAGGGTGGGCCCAAGCCACTCTGTGCAATCTTGCTCCTCCTACTTCCTGTGCTTCTTCTTGTATGGTCATCACTTAACTGCTCTTTTGCATATGGATTCTAAGTCTAAGGCTGAGTTCACACGGGCGAGATTTCCGTGCGGATGCAATGCGGGAGGTGAACGCATTGCACCCGCACTGAATCCGGCACCATTCATTTCAATGGGGGTGTGTAAATGAGCGTTTTTTTTCATGCATCACTTCTGCAATGCTTGAAAATAGCAGCATGCTCTATATTCTGCGTTTTTAACGCAGGACAAGCCCCATAGAAGTGAATGGGGCTGAGTGAAAATCAAGTGCGGATGCGGTGCAATTTTCACGCATGGTTTCTAGGTGACAGTCTATTCACTGTATTATTTTCCCTTATAACATGGTTATAAGGGAAAATAATAGAATTCTGAATACAGAATGCTTAGTAGGTGATCAATTGAGGGTTAAAAAAAAATGTAAAAAATTAACTCGCCTTCTCCTGTTGATCGCCTAGTTCCCGGTCTCTTCTTTACTTCTTTAATGATGAATTACTGGCTAGGACCTGTGCTGACGTCAGATCACATGCTCCAATCACATGGTCCATCACCGTGGTGATGGACCATGTGATTGGAGCATGTGATCTGACGTCACCACAGATCTTTTAGCCAACAGCTCATCGTTAAAGAAGTAAAGAAGAGACCGGGAACTACGCGATCAAGAGGAGAAGGTGAGTAAATTTTTTTTAAAAAATGTAACCCTCAATTGATCACCTACTAAGCATTCTGTATTCAGAATGCTATTATTTTCCCTTATAACCATGTTATAAGGGAAAATAATAACATCTACACAACGCCGAACCCAAACCTGAACTTCGGGTCTGGGTACCACAGTCATTTTTTTATCACGCGCGTGCAAAACACATTGTCAAAACTGACTGCAATTGCGTACCTAATCGTGCGGGTTTGCCGCAATACACCGGGACGCATCCGGACACGCTCGTGTGAACCCAGCCTAACAGTCAATTTCCTGGTGACAGATTCCCTTTAACAACTGATGATGCAATGTTAGTAATCAGATCATGATAATTAGTGTTGAGCGAATTGAAGCCGATATGAATTGACTTCCATTCGAATTTGATTCACCACAAAGCCGAATAACCTCACGCTTTGCATTAACAAATCTATTTTTCCTGAAATGGCGGGAAAAAAAACCCCCCAAAACATACTCACCTCATCCATTTGCTCATGGAGCGGCCTTCGCGCTGTATCTTCAATCAATATGGCCGCCATGACCTCTTTGCAAGCAATTAGATAAAGTGAGTATGTTTTGTTTCCATTTTTTTAACCAGATTAGCCCCTGAAAGGCCCCAATGTTAATCTCAGATTCTGCGATCAGCGATGAATGCGGCATCTGAAGTGTTCAATGACAGGTTCATCTGTGTTCCACATCATTGCGCCGTTTACATACAGAGGAATACACTTCGTCAGGAATCAAATTTCTTTTTGAAATTCGGCAAAGCAGCTAAATCGAATTTTTCTGAACTTTGCTCCTCACTAATAGAAATGAGCGAATTTCTCAAAAATTCAAATCGGCCGGTTAGCCGAATTTTCCGGAAAAATTTGCTTCGATACAAATTAATTTGCTACGAATCGCATTAAAAAACAGCTATTTCAGGGCTGCATATAGCCTTTATAGTGGTGTAGAACACTGTGCCTTGCAGTAACACGCATAGGGAGTCTGCTGGGGTAGTGAAATAATACTGTCAGTCAGTATGACATGCAGATGACAGGGGTCGCTATTAAAATCACTGCACACTTCATTTATTTGGGCAGTCATGGGGCTAAAACTGACCAAATAACTCAAGTATTAACTCAGCCTTACAGGTCGATGTTAGTGTAAAGAAGGAGCGCACTCCTTTTACACCCTCATCAGCTGATTCTACATAGATGTTGTGGGGATTTTCTCTGGTAGACAGGCTTGTGGACGCAGTATAGAGGCAATCACAAAGTCTTTAATTTAAACAGTTCGGTGTTTATTCACACATAAGGAAACACATTGGGAAGTGTTCTACTTGAGTACCAGAGCACATGAGCACTTTGGTGCTCGACCAACACTGGTCACCACTAAACAAGTAAAGTCGTTCCTAGGAATTATAGGCTATTACATAAGATCTGTTCCCCACTTTGCCACTATAGCCGTGCCATTAACAGAACTCTTGAAGGGATGAAAATAAGTGATGGTTCGCTGGGATGAGCAGGCGGAAGAGCCTTTTTCCACTTTGAAGTCAGCCCTGTGCAGGTAACCGGTTTTGGTGACGCCTGACTTCAATAGGGAGTTCGTGGTACAGACAGACACCTCTGAAGTAGGCCTCAGTGCTGTACTCTCTCAGGAAGTCAACAAGGGGGTTGTCTTTCTAAGCCGCAAGCTCACGCCAGGTGAGACCAGGTATAGCATAGTGGAGAGAGAGTGTCTGGCTATCAAGTGGGCACTAGAGTCTCTCCGCTACTATTTGTTGGGGAGAAAGTCCCGCCTGGTGACTGACCACTCCCCTCTCAAGAGGATGAGCCAGGCCAAAGAGAGAAATGCCCAATTCACCAGGTGGTTCCTGTCCTTACAGAACTTTAAGTTCTCTGTGGAACACAGAGCAGGCCGGTTGCAGGGAAATGCAGATGCCCTGTCCCGGGTATACTGTATGGCAGGTGTTCACCCCCTCAGGGTTGAACAAAGGGGGGGGGGTATGTAAAAAGGTACCTGGAATCATCGTGGATGGAAGGTATGTGTCACCGAGGTTCCTGGTCTTGGTGAAGTAAGAGCTGGTATTTTATGTGTGAGCAGCAGCTATTGCTAATTGGCACCTAAAGATTTAGCATGGCTGTTATAACTGATCCGGGACGGCCCTTACTGGGAGTAGTCAAAGTGCTGGGTGGGTGACTACTCCCCATGTTTCAGAACCAGCACTGCCAGGTGTGTGGATTTACTTCCCTCTGACAGTGGAGCTCAGGAGTCTGTGTGCTGTGAATTGAGGGCTGTGCTGGAATTTAAGGTTTGAGCCAGGCTGAAGGACTCAGGCCCCTCTAAAGGTGAATCGGCCGCCTATGGACTTGATGAGGCTAAATGTGACTTTTATTGTTTATGGACTTTCTTTGTGTGTGAACAAATACCAAGCCACCTGAGTTTTGTGACACAGCTTATCTGCATTTTGTTATACACCAATGTGTGAATAAACACCGCTGTTTGATTCAAGAACTGTGTACTTTGCCTCTAAACTGCATCCGCTAGTCCTAACTACCAGAGCGAATCCCCACAGGCACTAAACGCTTTTACCACATATAGCTGCAGAAATGAACAGAGTATATATTTCTCTTTTTCCACAGATATAAGCCACTAAAGGCTTTTCAACATAACACTTGCACCCCTACAAAAAATTACTGGAATGACAGAGCTGTATAACGGCTATTTGGATCCCCAAATAATCTTTCCCTGCACTTGTAAATGGTATTTTTTTCACAATGATGTTTTCTTTATGACTCTCCCTAGCCCCTGCAACGTCTGTCCCTGCACTAAGATGGTGTGAAATGATTCCTCCCTATCCTTATCGTGCACTTATAAACCGCTTTGTTTTTCACAATCATGTATTCTTTATCACTCTTCATAGCGCCTGAAACGCCTGTCCCTGCACTTAGATGATGTGAAATGATTCCTCCCTATCCTTATCGTGCACTTATAATATCTTTTTTTTTTCACAATGAGGTTTTCTTTTACTCTCCCTAGCGCCTGCCTAAACGTCTGTCCCTAAACAAAGTACAATGGTGAAAGGCAGAATCTAAGATGGTCGCTGTATTTATAGGGCTGTGACATCACCGGGCTGGCCGGCTGGCTGCATGGCATTATGGGTCATCCCGCCTTCCCAGAGTTCCTTGCCCCATGTCCTCACATGTGTAGCTGCCGATTTAGCTGCCATTGTAGCCACCATGTTAGGAAAAATTGCGATTCGTTACCATGAAGCGCGAGGAAATTTGCATTTGTTCAGAATCAATTTTTTCCTGAAATTCGGAACAAATTCGACTTAGTCAGCTTCGATTCGCTCATCTCTAATCACTAATGATGATGCTACATAGAGTAAAGTAGTAACAATGAGCAAATCATTTTTAAAGGGGTTAGCCTAGGATGAATATAAAAAATAAAAATCGTACATAATCTAGTACATGACAACTGTTATGCAAGCGGGTGTGTAGCCACTGCGCCACTGACTGACTATACTCTGGAGGGGCATGACTAAGCAACTACCTGGTCTTCACTAGAGCCTCTGATGGTGAGGATAGGCTTGGGCCATTAGGGTAGTGGCCAGGTGCCACTCCAGAGCAGTCCCCGAGTCAGTGGCAGCTGACCAGGGGGTCAGAGATACCGGTGCAAGCACCAAGGGGAAGTACATGGTCAGGAAGTCCGAGGTCAGGGCAGGCAGCGATCAAGCAAGGTCCGTAAACAAAGTCCAAGGTCAGGGGTGGGCGGCAAACAAGCAAAATCTGATAATTCCAAAGTAGGGTCCGGTACACAGCAAAGCAGATCTTCAAAAACACCTTCACACCAGGAACTAGACAAGCTAGTGATCCAGAGAGTTAGTCGTTGATCCAGGGAGTTATTCTGATTGCCTGATTGGAGTTGGGAAGCCCTTAAGTGGGGAAAATTGGCTTCTACCTTGCAGCTTTATTTTTTATTTTTTGCATTCCTCTGGATCAATTTGCAGGATAACAGGCCGAACTGGATGGACAGATGTATTTTACTATGTTACTATGTCAGTGACCATGAGTTGCTCAGGCGCCTTCCTGGGGTAGGAACATCTTTAAATACTTCCTGCAATCCAGCCATAGGCTGGTAAGATAGAGGGCATGTACGTGAGGAGAGACACAGGTATGCAATCCCTAACAAACCGTTCAGGTCTCCAGCAGGAAGTAAACTCTGACATGGAGCACAGAAGCAACAATTAAGCTACCTACTGCCTATGCTTGTCAGCACGGCGCATGGCAGCAGGAGGGAAGGAGGGAGCCTGGCACCTGGGGGTAGGGGCAGCAGCGCTGGCACGGAACACTGGGCTAACAAAAACCTCTTTCTAACAAAGCTAGACCCAGCCCCATGTGGATCCAAAGATCTCCCCATTCATTGGTCTGCTAGATTTATGGGGGGGGGGTGTCCATACTCTGGAAGGTGTCCTGTCTCCTACAGCTAATGGCAGTTGAAGGATAGAACTGAGCATGTGCTTCCGTCTGAGTGAGCAGGACATAAAAATAATAATAACAAATAAAAAGTGATGGTGGAGCTATACAGATAGATTTCAGTGAATAACTCAATAGGTGCTGGTTTGAAAACTGCAGAATATAATTCTTGGGAAAACCCCTTTAATACTGATATTTTGTCATATATGTCATGTTTTTTCTTTCTGCAGAGATCCGTGGGCATTCTCAGCAGGGTTCTCCCACAATGCACCACAGCAGTAGAACTGTCCGTACAAGAAGGAATTGTGAAGAAACTAATCAAATTGCTTAAGGTATAAATTCTGTCTGATAAGAAATTGTATAATTGGATCACATAGATAATGGGTGTGATATCTCTTACTTAATATACGCCTGCCACTGCAAGGAAGCCATGGGAAAGGTCTCATATGTTGTGGGTTTATTATAGATAACAGGATGTATTTCGCATTGGGACTAGCTCTAGAAAACACTTCTGGGTCGCATAGATAGTTATATAATTAGGTGCGGTGCTGATGGAATTGTGTCATATGAGGTGGGCACATACGGCAATTCTCATCAAATGGACACCGGGAGGTCACCTGTCATTGCTGTTGGAATTGATGGGAGATTGTTAGAATGAATCTGTTTTCTACGTTGCCTTGAGCTGATCAATCAAAGAACTGATGGTTTTTACTATGCAACAGAACATGCCATTAAAAGTGAATTACAGTTTATTTACAAAAATCAATAGTTATCCCCGTATGGCAATAAATCATGACTGGTTCAGGGGGGGCCCTTTTTTGGGAGCATCCCCATTGTCCTAGTTTCAGTAGGCTCCACTACTGTCTGAAATACTGGTGCGTATTTGAAGCTTACTGGATTGGTTCAAGTAGTCACATCACACAGTGACAAGCCATGTGATATTTCCACCCTATTAAAGTGGTTATCTGGGCTCTCCTATATAGATGGCCTAGGTCAGTGATGGCTAACCTTGGCACTCCAGCTGTGGTGAAACTACGACTCCCAGCATGCTCCATTCATTTCTATAGAGTTCTGAGAGCAGCCAAGCAAGGGGGGCGTCTTGGGAGTTGTAGTTTTACCACAGCTGGAGTGCCAAGGTTAGCCATCACTGGCCTAGGTCATCATTATCAGATTGGCGGGGGTCCGACACCCCCGCAGATCGGCTGTATGAGGAGACGGCTTGCGCAGTGCGCACATGCTATCTTCCTTCTCGCTGCTGCTTTGCCATAGACATAGCATCAGCAGGAAGAGAAGGTAGACAGCACATGCACATTGTGTGCGCCGTCTTCTCATGCAGCTGATCATGGTGGATGTTGGGTGTCGCACGGTGCTTGCATGGACGTCTGTTATCTCACTATTATGCAGCACACGAGCCATGTCCACTGCCGTGTTTGTCGCGCCAGAATTGATAGACCCTGCGATGATCCGACTTGTTGACTCTGATATTTTGCCTGAACGTCCATCTCTTGGCTTTGGAATGGATGGAGGGACTTCATTTTGAGATGTTCCACCTCTCATGGCACTCCTATGATGCAGTTTGGCAATTTTCTTGGCCGAGATATCACTATCGATGAGCTGGATGATGCTGTTTCTCTTTTCATGGCAGCTCTTAGATTCGAACCAATAATCAACGGAATAACACACTGAGCTATTAGGGAATGTGAGAACAGGTTGTAATTTGTAGTAGACAAGAAGAAAAAGATTGTTCAACCACCAGGAGCAAAACAGTAAGAATGCAGTTACATGACAAGAATCTGCCTAACTAATCATATGCTAAATAGTTGCAAGTCCAGGATGATTGTCTATAAAATGATGGTAGTCATAGTAGCTGTAGTGGATGGTGAGATATGGAGCCTGGAAGTCAAAAGTTCAAAACATTGCTACCCTTTTGCTCGTCAGTCTATTCACTTTATCATTCACAATGGGCTTTCACTTCATAAACTGCATTAAAAAAAACCTGAAAGTATAAACTAATCCTCAAGGTCCTTTTACACAGACCAATAATCAAGTCAATTATCAAGGATGAGCATTTGTAGAAAGGTGCCAGAAATCACCCGTTCATTTATTCATCTGATAATTGTGTCTTTCAGACGGCACCAAAAATCATCGCTTCTGTTAATCCGGGATCAGCTTCCCAGAAACAATGAATCTGTATGTGGATGAGTGCAATAATGATCACTTGTCCCCATACAGAGAATATGATTGCTGCATCTAAATGTAACTCTCACCACCTCTGATAATCAGGCAATTATCAGTAATGAACAGTTTGTTTCCGATAATTGCCTGTAGCATCAATGGGTGTGAAAGGACCATTAGTCTTCCTGATACTTGTATCTCATTATAATAATCACAGGAGAGGACCACAGACCTTTTATATCACAAAAATGACTAATGTCTCAGCCTGCAGATCTACAGCATGCATTAAGTAGACAACTAATTCTCGAAGCAAGTACGGTCGTAGTTAATAGGGAAGAAAGAGCAATGTACTGTATGAGCACGTATCTTCAGCACATAGATACATCTTTTAAGTGACATTATTATTGGCTATATCTTTCACAAGAACACGGCAGAAATGTGTAACTTAATTGCACGTCTCTTCTTTTCAATTAATTATTTAATAAATGTCCGGAGATTCATATTTAATGATTTCTTCTAGAAAAGTGGAAAGCAGCTACAGGATCTGTCTAACGTGCAACATCTTAATTATTCATATAGACTTCTCTATTATTCCAAAGTTGTGCTCCTGCACACGATCTCTGAACCTGCACGGCTCCGCACAGCCTCTGTACTGCTCCACAGCTCTGTTGAGCATCTTATGTATAGAGATATTTTTACTTCCAGGAGAGGATGCCTCCATACATACACCATTCACTGAAACTTGGAATGCTGGAGGAATCTGGAAGAATACAGAGAAGTATTATAATGGCTCTGTACAAGGAGAACCATCATATGTAAGGCTTAGCCTGATGTCAGAGCCGGTATGGAGACACAATATCTGAGCCTCCATACTCCAGAGACATAGGAAGATCATACATAGCCATACTACAGAGATATTCTTCTCTTCTCTATATTATGAATACATAGTCCATCTGATTGAGTAAAAAAAAAAAACATTTCTGATAGCTTTCTCTAGACAGGATATGATTGCTATGGATCCATCATGGGGCCATATTATGACCATGTGCATGACCTCCCACCCATTACCGTATGTGGGAGAAGTGAAGACAGTGGTGCATGTTCACTTGTCCTAAACCTCGCTTACACGAAAAAAGTAAAAAATAAATAAAACTTGTATCAAAGTCAATCAAGTGTCTTAGACCCAGACCCATAATGGCTTCTGGTAGTGGATTTAGGATTAAACATATTAGCTAATCTAAACAGTGGAAGCTTCAAGAATGGGAAGGAAAGCTTGGAATTAGACAAAATGTGGTATTTAGACGTCAATTAGACACAGCAGAATCCATAAAGCTGTGTTTTTTATTCAGTACTGCTCAAGCAGTAAGCTGATGACTGGAAAGTTGTCTTCTGGCAATACATTTCCACTGAAGTGCCTGAGCTCGGGATATGTAGCGTTACATGCTGGTTATTCATATTAATTATTATTCATATTAATTGGCAAATGTACTGCATGAATGCCTTAGGTTCTGGCTCATAGAGGATGGTCCCATTCAGATTACCTTGTTTTCTGACATCCATAAATATCCTAATAGGGCATATGGACAGGAGTTGTCTTCATGGTGTAAGATGACAGCCAGATATAGTAATGCTTTATGCATGAAGAGGGCATTGGCTATTTGTTCAGTCCCACTAGATTAACCATCACCTTACTCCCAACCCCTCCCCCTAACCCATAGAAATAAACACACCACACCACTGCTTGGATTTAATCGGCCACAGCAGCCGTTTATTGAATAAATACAAAATATATAACATAGGTTAACCAATGACGAGGGAGGTCCTAGAAGCCCCAATAACTTCATAACACTGGAACACCTGCGTCACCATCTTGCCCCCAGCCGTTGAACCCAACTCGGAGGCAGCAACTGATGGACGCGTAATTAGTTCCTACCAGCTCCTCAATGAGAGTCCAGCCCCTCCCGCGGGGCCCTCCCATCCTCAGGTACCACCATATTCCTCCACTTCAAGGACCTCCCCCGCCTCCAAGAACGCGCAGCTTGACCCCCTCAACCCTGCGCGTCCCTCCACATACGTAAAGCTATTTCAACACCACCCTGGAGCCCCAGAGACCACAAATCCATCCCCACCGCATTCAGGTGCACTCCATCTGCTCTCCAAAATGCACCCTCCCCCTTCTCCAATATCTCATGCCGCACCACAACCCCGCCATTTCTCGCCATAAACCGGCCCACTGCCCTATTTACCTTGATCCGTGCCTTATTAAGGCTCTCCACTGACCTCGCACCCCTCCAAGCCTTCCGCGGAACAATGTCAGACCAGACTGTGATCACCCCTGGAAACAACGCCCAGATCCTAAGCAAGTCAAACTTAACGTCACAAACCAATTCCCTAAAAGGACGCTTGCCTAAGTCATTCCCCGCCACATGCAAAACTAACACATCCGGAGGACGATCCAACCACACAAAATGATGCACCTCCCGCAACACTCCGCCCCACAACATACCTCTCACACCTAACCACCTGACCGTAGCCAACTCCGGACTAATACCCAACTGTCGCCCGCTCGGCCTCACATCCGCTCTGATCGCACCCCAAAACACATAGGAGTGCCCTAAAATCCACACCAAAGCCGCCGTCGTCCGACCTGTGAACACAAAAGAACAAAATTAACACCAAACTACCACCCACAGTACTACTACAACAATGCAGGCCGCACATACGATCTAAAACGCACCGACTCCCAACGCCCAATCCTCCTAATCACCTCCTCACTGGCGCCTAACCTGGCTGCCTCAGTCGCCGCCCCAATTCTGAACGAATGACCAGAATAATCCTTGACCGGCACACCCAAAACCTTTAAACATTTTTTAAAGACCGCCAGAAACTGAAATCTAGACAAAAAGGAACCATCCTCATGCCTAAGAAAAGGAACCTCGTCCCTCTGCAGACCCGCACCATAAGACCCTGCACACCGCACCGGGCACATACTACACCCTGGTACCGAAAACAACGTGAAACGCTGCCCCCTACCCTCCTGATCCGTTTTTGACCTGCGAATCCAGACAGACAACCTATCCCCCGCTAACTCGACATCCTCACTCCTAAGCCTCCCCGCTCTATGAACACTGTCACACACCAACTCCCCCAAGCGGAAGGCACCGAAAAACGCCAAAGCAAACACAGCCTTAAACAGCCCCAGCTCCCACCCGGAGCTACAAATACAACTCAACTTATCACCCATTTGCACCAACAACTCAAAAGACACCGGCCTCCGACAATCCAGCACCCTGCCTGCACCCCTGCGCCATCCCTTCAAAACCTGCCGCACCAAAAAACTTAGTCAAATCCTGTAGCCCCCGCAACTTAAAACCAAACGCTACACCCACAATAAAATGATTCACCTTCGACACCGACCACCCCTCGCTCTTCAACTGCCCCAACAACATCAACAACCTCACATCACCATCCCCTACCCCAGCCCCCCAAGTCCCATTCCAAGTTTCCCAGGTCGTCCACGCCTTACCATACTCCCTCCAAGTACCCGGACTCAACGAATCCCTCAACATCCCCATCACTTCTCCTCCAGGATCCCCCACAGCCACGACGGACACTCCAGACCCTCCGCCTCCGCTTCTGGCGCTAGAAGCTGGAACCGCTCCCACTGTAAACGAGAAAGAGAATCCGCCACCGAATTAGACACTCCAGCAACATGTTCCGCCACCAACCACATATTAATCGACAAACATCGCAATACCAGAAACTGCAACAGCTTAACCACCGGCGGAGAAGATGCGGACAAACTGTTGATAGCCTGAACCACCCCCAAATTGTCACAATGAAAGCGCACCTTCCTGTTTTTCAATGTCTCACCCCACAACACCACCACCATCACAATGGGAAAAAGTTCTAACAAAGCCATGTTCCTCACCCACCCACGACTTACCCACGACTCCGGCCACACGCCCGCACACCATTGTCCCTGGCAATAGGCCCCAAAACCCACCCCCCCCACGCGTCCGTATATAACTCAAACTCCACACTATCACATAACTCCGCCATCACCAAAGAACTACCATTGTACCGACCCAAAAACTCCGCCCACACCCTCAAATCCCCTTTTAACTCCTTACGTAACCTGATAAAATGATACGGCGCTGACACCCCAGCCGTAGCCGCGGCCAACCTTCTACAAAAAATCCTACCCATTGGCATAATTTGACAAGCAAAGTTCAATTTACCTAACAATGACTGCAAATCCCGCAACCTAATCTTCTCCTTCCCTATGGCCCTATCAATCTCCTGACGAAAATCCACCAACTTATCCTGGGGAAGCCTACACTCCATCCGCTCCGTATCTATAACAATCCCCAAAAAACACAATTCCGTCACCGGACCCAATGTCTTCTCCCGCGCCAACGGTACCCCAAAACGCGCAAAAACCGACTGCACCGTGTGCAGCAACAAAGAACAAACCCGTGAATTCGCCGCCCCCAAACACAAAAAATCGTCTAAATAATGGATAACGGATGAACAACCTGAAACTTCCACCACTACCCATTCTAGAAACGAGCTAAAAGTCTCAAAATACGCACACGAAAGAGAGCACCCCATCGGCAAGCACCTATCCACAAAATATTCCCCATCCCAAAAACAGCCCAACAAACCCATGCTCTCCACGTGCACCGGCAGCAAACGAAACGCCGCCTCCACGTCAACCTTAGCCATCAACGTCCCCCGCCCCAACCGCCTCACCCATTTTACAGCCGCATCAAAGGAAGTGTAGACCACCGAACAAAGTTCAAGATCTATACCATCATTGACCGACGCCCCTTTTGGGTAAGACAAGTGATGAATGAGCCGAAACTTGTTCGGCTCCTTCTTCGGCACCACTCCTAATGGAGACACCCTCAACTCCGGGATCGGCGGTTCCTTGAATGGACCCGCCATCCGCCCCAACTCCACCTCCTTCCTCAGCTTCTCCGCCACCACTCCCGCATGAACAAGCGCAGACCTAAGATTCTTAGGAACAATAGGCCCCGCCGTAACAACCGATGGAATACGAAAACCAAACCTAAAACCATCCCCCAACAAAACAGCCGCAACCTGATCCGGATATCTATCTAGAAACCCCTGCATCTCTTCCACCCGCACCGGCGTCCGTCCCTTTTCCAGCACCATCACCCCCCCTATTCCTACCCCCTTTGAAGCAACGGTTAGCTCCATGGGCTCCCCCACACCCCGTGCACTTGTACTTAAATTTGCACTTGGCCCCAAATCTGCAATTTCCTTCATTAAAAAGGAAACACAACCCTCTTGCCGATGCTGCTGCCAAAGCACCCGGGGATGACCCCCCGGACTCCCCCCGAAAGGACTGCCCAGCCCTAGGAGGCGCCGTCACCCTTAACCACAACCCAATATCCTTATGATCCCACCGGATATCAGGTCTCACCGCCTTACGCTGCCGGAACTGCTCATCGTAACGGAGCCAACCCACACCACCATAAACCCTATAAGCTTCCCCAATAGCCTCCTGGTAGCAAAACAGCGCCGAACAACAATCCGGCGACCTTTCCCCAATGACACTTGCTAATATGGCAAACGCCTGTAGCCAATTAGCAAAAGTACGTGGGATCAATCGATGCCGACGCTTATCCTCATCCTCCTTTTTCCCCTCCTCCTTCTTACCCCTATCCAGGTTAAACCGTTCCAATGGGAGCAGCGAGAATATTTCCACATACTCTCCCTTCCAGATCTTTTCCCTCACTTCCTGCTTCAAATGAACCCCCAGCGGCCCCTCAAAGCATACGTACACCTCACCGCGAGCCCTATCATCCAACCTCTGCACCTCCTCCTCACCCCCCGCCTGCGTTTCCACCGACACCGACCCCGCCGCAACCCCTTGCGTCCCTGCCCCTGACCCCGGCACCACTCCCCACCCCGGCAACGGAGACCCAACGCCGGCCCCCATACCAGACAACCATCCCGCCAATCCCCCCAAAAACTGCCCCAAACCCTTACCAAACTCACCCATGGACCCCCCCCCCCAGCAACCGGGAAACCCTGCGCTAACATGGAGCCCCAAGCAATCTCACCAGGCACCACGGGCGCTGTGACTCCCGCTGCCGTAGATCCTGACTCCCGCCGCACGGACACTTCACCGTCATAGCTCCTGGACGTCGACGGCTGTTCCTCCTGGACCACCTGCACGACCCTCTGCACCACTGCTGGACGGACACCGGGACGAGACCGCGGCGCCCACCACGGCAAGGGGACCTTCTTCCATACTGCTTAGATCTTCTCTGGACCTGCGCTGGTATTTGTCTCCACCCAGTGCAGCCCGAGGAACCCGGATGTCATCTAGAAGCCGAGTGGACCGCCTGCCAGAGGAAGGACTGGGCCGGTCCGCCATTCCTGATCCAGAATCCGGTGGAACTGCCGCAGGGAGCGGGGGAAGGGGCGTCCCGCTCCTCTCAAGGCCCCGCCGTGTATTGGGATTCCTCCCGCGGCGAGAGCGACTCGCAGAAGGCTGAGCGGACGCTCTCCGCCGCCGAGGGTCCGCAGGGGGGCTCCCTACTCGGCGCCGGGCCCGGGGGGTGATTTCAGGGCTTAGGCGCGCCGGTGGAATGCTCCGCCACGGCCGGGTAGCCCGAACAATGGGGGTAGCCACAGGAGCAGGTGAAACTATACACGCACCAACCTGCTCCTGCAGCCAGCCAGGCCCCCGCACCTCCGCTTCACGCCGCAACCTCTCCAGCATCTCCTCCACCGTCATGACAGGCGCCGACATCATACCGTCCGTTTCAGTCCCCTGGCCACACTGCTCTTGCTTCCACCTTCTTCCTCTCTCTCCGCTCTGGCCGCACCCCCCGCTGCCCTAGCAACTCGCGCCTCTTCCCCGATCCCGCCCCCACTCACATTTGACCCTTTCCTCACCTGTTCCTTCACCGCCAAGCCCCTTCATGCACGTCCTCCCCCACCGCTGCGCTCCTGTCCGGCCTGACTGACAAGGGGGGACATTTTGATCACTGCTTGAAAAAGTGGCGAACAGGGCATCAGACCCCCTAAATTAAATTTTTATGTAAGTGGGGCATGTGCCAAATTTTGTGACTTTTTAACTGCCAGTTTGAAGAAGCATAGGGACTGATAAATGTCCTCTATGGAGTCTGTTCCCCAAATCTACACAGAAGTGTTATGCAACTGAAGTTAGTTTAGTTCTTTCAAAAGAAACCCTCCATAGGGGAATACCTCAATGTCACAAAAAGGCTTCAATGACCATACAGGGTGGGACAGGAACAAATACAGTCCGTCCCCAGCCATATGAGCCTTTGATCTGATGTATGGACTTCTTTAGGTTTGTATCACACACTGAACCCCAAATGACAAGAACAGTGGCCGTTTATCACATTTTCATTGCCCAGCGAAGCATTCCTGACAGCAGCCGTACCATATGTTCTCACTACCGCCGATTTGAAAACCTCTCATATACATGGCAGACTGAGCTATCTTTTTCTCCACTGCCAACAAATACACATACATGCTATCAAAAAGGAAAGCCATTGCCATTTATACACATGGTATATATTACATGCTCACAGAAAATAGCCTAACATATTGCATGAAGGCAGAGATGGACACAGGAGGAAGGACCACTCTACTTAACACAGAATATAAATGGAGCTATACCCACTGGACACCAGCTTTCATGTTATTTGGTTTCCTTACAGTTTTTTCTTTTGTTCATCTATTTAGGCAGATGGAAAGAAGACCTCACTATATGCAGTGAAGGTGCTTGCAGTATGTACCAAAGAGGATACGCAAGCACAAAAGGAAGTTTTCAAGTATGATAAAAGTAAGTGTAACCTGGGTCTATTGATCTAACCTCATCATAGAAACCATTTTGGCTAACCATGACGATAATATATTTAAAGGACCCTTATCTTAGGATATAATGACACGGAATTATCTGCAATTGCTTGTTATATTGTGTATTATGTTTTATATAATGTTTTATGTTCTGACATGTACTCCAGCAGAGGAAATATGGTTGGCAGGAACAGGGCTAACCACCCTATCCCTCCCCTCATGGTAGCAGTGGGCTGGTCCTACGTCTTGTAAGGACATGCTTGAACTCCTTTCTGAAAGGACCGTAACCAATTCTCCTGTAAGACTTTCATTCAGGTTAAGAACACTGCTTTCAAAGAACGTCAATGTGCCTAGACAGCTGATCGATCAGCAAAACCACAGCTTTACAGACCCTGCTGCAGGTCAGAAACTATGGCTTAGACAACCATCACTCAGACCACTTCTTGGCCAGTCTAACTTCAGACCTGTATCACTGTGTGGACACCTATATCTACAATTATCTGCAAGTGCCATTGAATTGTCACCTAACCAGCCACCATACCTCATCACCTAGTGACTGAAATTGCACTTTGTACCGACTACTACTGGATGTTCCTTAAGTTATATTTTGCACTAAGTGAAGAGAGACTTTCATACTTTTACTTGTGGCCTGATTTGTCAAACCACCTTTCCACTGCACTGATCCCCATGGAGCAATGTCCAGAGTGAATACATCTTGACACAACACCACATCAGGGCCACTACCACTCCCATCCTCTGCATGGGCTCCTCAGGGGCTCACTGCTCATGCAACCACTAAATGGCCTAAATGGTCTGTGCCCAATCCCTCTCAGTGAATGAGATGCAAGTGGGCTTGCGTTAAGCAATTTCTGCACATCAAGCAATTTTTACACATTTTATACCATAAACACTGCAATGTGCTGTGGTATATACGGAAAATAATGTCACAGGGCTACATGGATATAGCCTGTATTAAATATTGAAATAGTGTTAAAGTCACCTCTTATTGGGCTAAGTGATATGCCTTTATGGAAAAATGCGTTGTCTCAGGATAGAGTACCTTTACTACCTACCTTGAAGATGATCATACTAGTGTGATCGAGCACCAAAGTGCTCCGATGCTTGAATAGAACACTTTGGGATGCTTGGGTGCTCTACAGAGCACCAAAGCACAATGGAAGTCAATGGGAGAACCAGAGCCTTAAACCAGGCACCCCCTGCTCTGAAGAAGGGAGGGTGTCTGGTTCACAGGAAAAGGACCGAAATTGATGGAAACACCACTGAAATGGTTCAGAAACAGCATGGGGAGGATGTCTGGATGCATCTTGGATTCCCAGGTTGCTGCTGGGAATAATATTGTCTGAGTAGTACACCACTTTTACAAATTGACAATAATACGCAGAAAACCGAAGATAAAATCGATTTTAGAGGAAAAATTGTTAGAAAACATTATTTCCTGTATATTTACTTGTATATAAAGTGAAAGTGCTGCCAAAAATTACAAGGAAGAGGCACTCCGATACAACCTGTATATCACATAAAGTTGAGCCTCACTCACATTTTGGTACTATTGTTCAGGTAGTGGGACTCCTACACTCATAAACCCTATGCACTAAGTGAAAGGGCTGCGAAAAATTACAAGGAACTCCAATACACCCTTTATTACACATAAAGGAGGGCATCATACACACCCTTGAAAAATTATGATTGATGTCCAGCTTGGACACCCAATAGTTGTAAGGCATAGAGGGATCATTGAGGACGCTGACACGGTCTGCTACGTACTCCTTCACCATCTTCCAAAACTTTTCCCTCTTTGTGACACTAGGAAGCGCACCAGGGTGAGGGTGCTGACGGGGTGTTATGAAACTGTCCCAGGCCTTGGAGAGTGTTGCCCTGCCTCTGTTGGTACTGCTGTGTTTTCCCCTTGTCTCCTCTTTTCGATTGCCCAAGGAACTATGCACTCTGCCACCAGAGTTGTCAGCTGGAAGTGTTTGGAGCAATTTTTCCACAAGGACCTTCTGGTATTGCACTATTTTGCTAGTCCTCTCCACCACAGGAATGATAGATGAGAAGTTCTCTTTGTAGCGGGGGTCGAGAAGGGTAAACAACCAGTAATCGGTGTTGGACAAAATGCATATAACACGGGTGTCACAGGAAAGGCAGCATAACAATAAAGTCAGCCATTTGTGCCAGAGTTCCAACAGACAAGACTTCGCTGTCCTCATGAGGAGGATGACTCTCAATCTCCTCATCCTCTTCCTCCTCTTGAGGGTGGTCTGGCTATCACCCTGTGTACTGTCTTCCCCCATTTCTACCTCTTCCACATGCAAAGTGTCCTCCTTCATTGTGAGCAGCGAGAGTTTCAGTAGACACAGAAGTGGGATGGTTACTCTAATAATAACGGCATTGCCATTCACCATCTGTGTTGATTCCTCAAAGTTGCGTAAAGCCTCACAGAGGTCAGACATCCATGCCCACTCGTCGCTTTTGAAGAGCGGAAGCTGACTGGAAAGGTGACGACCATTTTGCAGCTGGAATTTCACTACTGCCCTCTGCTGCTCACAAAGCCTAACCAGCATATGGAACGTGGAGTCCCAGCGTGTGCTCACGTCGCTGAACACTCAGTGAGCTGGCAATTGCAAGACCGGCGGCAGCTGTAGATGACTTTCGGAAAAGGGCACACACGCGGCGCACCTTCAACATTAGCTCAGGCAAATTGGGGTAGGTTTTGAGAAACCACTGAACCACTAAGTTGAACATGTGGGCTATGAATGGTATGTGTGTGAGCTTGCTGAGCTCCAAAGCCGCCACCAAGTTACTGGCCAATATCAGACACAACCATGCCTAGTTGTAGGTTGAGTGGCGATAGCCACAGCTCAGTCTGGTCTCTTATACCCTGCCACAGCTCTGCAGCGGTGGGCTGTTTGTCACCTAAGCAAATTAGTTTCGGCAGAGCCTGTTGCCGCTTCCCTACTGCAGTGCTACACTGCTTCCAACTACTAACTGATGATTGACTGGTGCTGCAAGATAAGAATTCAGAGTTGGAAGTGAAGGAGGAGGTGGAGGAGGAGAAGGGGGGTTGCAGCCACTAATGTAGGTGCTGGCGGAAATCCTAATGGAAGTAGGTCCCGCAATCCTTGGCGTCGGTAGCACCTGTGCCATCCCAGGGTACAACTCGTTCACAGCCTCCACAACATTCACCCAGTGTGCTGTCAGGGAAATGTAACGTCCCTGGCCAAAAGCACTTGTCCATGTGTTAGTCGTTAAGTGGACCATCCCAATAACTACATTGGTCAGGGCACGGGTGATGTTATGGGACACATACTGGTGTAAGGCGGGGACGGCACACCGGGAAAAATAGTGGCGGCTGGGGACTGAATAACGAGGGACGGCCGCTGCCATCAGGCGGCGGAAAGCCTCTGTGTCCACAAGCCTAAATGGCAACATTTCCAGGGCCAGCAATTTGGAAAGGTGCGCATTTATCGCTATGGCCTGTGGGTGGGTGGCTGGGTATTTGCGCTTTCGTTCAAAGGCCTGGGGTATGGACATCTGTACGCTGCGCTGGGACACAGAAGTGGATGTGCTAGCTAATGGTGTTTGCGAAGGTCCAGGTGCATGGCGTGAGGCATCCGGGTCTGCGTCTTCGACAGGGGATTGGCCAGCACGTAACACAGGGCAAGAGGAGGCAGTGGTGTGACCGGCATACACGGATTGTGGACCCAGGCGTTCAGCCCACCTATTAGAGTGCTTTGATGCCATGTGGCGGATTATGATGGTGAGTTTGCTAGTGTTCATGTCCCTGCTCATTTTGGTACGGCACAGGTTACAAATGACAATTCTTTTATCGTACGCAATTTCCTCAAAAAAGTGCCAGACTGCGGATCATCTAACCCTTGGCAAGGGAGATTGCCGCAAGAGGGTGCTTCAGTGAACAGTTGCAGGCCTGTTTGGTGTGGCCCTCCTTCTCCATTTTGCCACCTCACTGATTCTTCCAGCCTGTTGCGGATCCCCCCCCCCCTCCGTACTGCTATCCTCGCTTGGCTTGCCACCATCCCAGGTTGGGTCAGTGATTTCATCGTCCATCACATCCTCTTCCACTTCCTCACTCTGGTCATCCTCCTTACTTGACCTAACAAGAACCTCACTTATTGACAACTGTGTCTCATCCCCATCATCAACCTCTTGAGACACTAATTGCCGTTGACTTATTGGCAACTGTGTCTTATCATCATCATCCACCTTGTGAAATACTAATTGCCGTTCCCGACCGTCATCTTCTTCTGACTGTGAATGCTCAAGAGTTTGGGAATCAGTGCACAAGATCTCCAAATCAAGGAATTGCGCTGAAAAGAGCTCCTTGGAATATCTGAGTGTGGGATCACTTGTTTGCCAAGACTCTCCATGGTGGCAGGAATAAGGATCAGGGTGAGGATTCTGTTGACCAGACTCTTGGCTACTGAGACTGGATTTTGTGGAAGACAGGGTGGTGCTTAACCGACTGGAAGCATTATCTGCTGCAATCCAACCGACCACTTGGTCTCACTGATGTGACTTTGACTGGGACATGAAGCTAGGTATAGTGGATGAGTGTTTCTTGTTCTCTGGCAGCAAGCACAGTTTCACTACGCCCAGGGCCACGGCCTCTGCATGCACCATCAGCAGCACGGCCACTTCCCCATCCCTTGCTGCTCGCTTTGAGCATATTAAACGGTATATATGCTTGCAAGTATGTCACACGTGCAGTAGTGCAAGTTTTGTAAGTGTATGCGCAAATAAATACACTGAATGTCACAGATATTTAAAATGCGCAATTGTCATACAGGAGATGCAGTTCAGGAAATGTCGCTGTCACCAGTGGCTAAGAAAAAATTACTCTGAATGACACAGATATGTAGGATGTGCAAACGTTATACAGCAGATGTACCGCAGGTAATGTCGCTGTCACCAACGACTAAGAAAAAATTACACTGAATGACACAGATATTTAGGAGATGTAGCGCAGGTAAAGTCGCTGTCAGCAGCGGCCAAACAATTGCGCTGAATGTCTGATATTTAGGATCTGCAAATGTAACACAACAGATGTAGCAGAGGTTGTGTCACTGTCAGCAACGGCCAAACAATTGCACGCAGTTTAGCGCAGGTTGAGCTAATAATATATATTGCAGCCAGATAAAACAATAGTTCTTTAAAAGGAATTTTGGGTCTCTAACACCTTTCAACAGTAAAGCCCGCCTGACAAAAAAAAATCCTGTCCATACACCATCTGTCCCTTCTGCTGCAGCTCTCCTTGACTAAGACTGAGCCGAACCACGTGTCATTGGGTGCTATTTAGCACCCGATGACGCGTTCCGGACAGCCAATCACTGTAATGCCAGTAACCAACATGGCTACAGATTACAGTGAGTGCCAGTACTTCCCCTCACGTTTATTGACTGTGTAGAAGCCAACAAACGTGCGGGGAGGAAACTTGAGCATTGCCTTCGAGCACAAGCGTTGTTCGGCCGAACACCGTGATGTGCCGAGCATCGCGATGCTCGAGTCAAAATGGTGTTCGGCCGAGCATTCTCGCTCAACACTATATCATATACATTATATTGGCTGATCCTACTGATTTTGAGAGGACTGACCTTTGAGTGTGTATTGGGGACCTCCCAACTCTCTTCATGTAGCAGATTTTGGTGGAACTTAGGCAGTTGGTTTTGAACATATCTGCGGGAGATAAGCTGGTAACTGAGTTGTCTGAAAACAATTTTCACCCCTTTTCCAATCCATACATGCTTGGTCAAGTCTAGAGAACATATATCTAAAGGGGAAGTAGGTATCTATGATCTCTGTCTGGGGTGGACCCTGTTTAAGCTGCCAGTAGACTAAGCATTCCACAAAGGGTTATAAATCTACTCAATCTGATTGCCGATGCAGACATTTATCTATTTTCTGTCTTCTTTGCACATAATTTATCATTCGATGCTACCAAGTAATTCAAAAAAACTGAGTAAGAGCAAAAGAGCAAACTTCCTAATTAATTATTGAACCCAAAGGTAGCTGAACTTAGTCTTCTCTTTATTTGTCTTTCAATAGAGTGCAACTGCATAAATACATACATTTTTAACCAGTTACTTGTATAAAATTTCACTTTTTATAAAATTTTATTACTTATTCTCTTCATGACATCCACAGAAATTCACGCAAACCTTCAAGCAAGATGTTTAAGGCTCCCTGAGAGACAGATGTAATGTGTATGATAACACTTACTGTCATGGTTGTATAGACCTTGGTGGGAAACCTGTGCCTCTCCATCTGTTTTGAATTAGATTTCCCAGCACGCTCTATCAGTTGACCGTGCTCTGTGTCGAGCGTTACTATTTTTGACAGTATGCTTTGCATGTTAGGATTGTATAGCACCTGGAAATCCATAGTGTGTCTGACAATGCCTTATGAGAAGATTTATCATGACTAGTGAAGTTTGTCCAGTTACAAATGTGTAAAGTGAAACATTGAAGGAATATTTACTTTTTTCGTGGCAAACTTTGCTTAGAAACAAACTATTTTAACCCCTTAAGGATCGAGGACGTACCGGTACGCCCTATTTCCCGAGTCCTTACGGACCGAGGACGTACCGGTACGTCCTGACTTAAAAATGTAATTCCGGCGCCGCGGGGGTTAATCGGAACGGGATTTCGGCTGAAATCATTCAGCCGGCATCCCGTAACAACGCAGGGGGGGGGGGTCATTGGACCCCCCCGTATCCGCGATCGCAGAAAACCGCAGGTCAATTCAGACCTGCGGTTTTCTGCGTTTCCGGTCCATTCGGGTGTCCTGTGACCCGATGAACCGGAAAAAGACTGCGATCGGTGGCGTAATTTTACACCACCAATCGCAGTCCGAGGATTTGAGGAGGCGGTGCTGGCCGCCCTGGTGCTGAATGCTGCTGTCCAGGGTGCTGATTGGTGCAGGGGAGAGAGGCGCGAGATTCAAACTTCCTGCACTCCTCTCTCCCCTCCTCTTCCTGTCCAGCACCCTGACCGTGCAGCATCGTCCAGCACCAGCTCCTGTGTCCCCCTAATCGGCATCCATCACCCTCCTGCACCCATCGTAACCCAGGTAGGTTAGGGTCAGTGAGGGAGAGGCACCGTTAGGCAGGGAAAGAAGGGAAAAGTAAGTTAGGAAAAAAAAAAAAAAAAAGTACTTTTATTCCAAACTTCCATCTATCCATCTAACCCTAACCCCCCCTGCCACTTGTCCAAAAACCCAGTGTCAGGCAATACTGGAGTGGGGATGTCCTGTACCAGACCCCACTGTACAGTATGGTCATGATACGTCACCGGTTTGAGGCCATCCGGAAATGTCTACATTATTCCGATAATGCAGCATGTCCACCCCGAGGTGATCCTGCCTATGACCGGCTGTATAAGATACGGCCGGTCATCGATCACTTTGGGGCCACATTTCAGCAGGCCTACGTACCTGGAAGGGAGGTCGCGGTTGATGAGTTTCTCGTTGCGTTCAAGGGGAGACTCAGTTTCCGCCAATATATTCCCACAAAGCGGGCGAGGTATGGCGTGAAGCTATACAAAATTTGTGAGAGTACCTCAGGGTACACTTACAAATTTCGTGTGTACGAGGGGCGAGATTCCCGTATTCAACCCCCAGAATGTCCCCCCACTCTGGGTGTTAGCGGGAAACTCGTGTGGGACCTTATGTACCCACTGCTGGATAGTGGTTACCACTTGTACGTGGATAACTTTTATACCAGCATTCCCTTGTTCAGGTCCCTTGCCGCCAGATCCACGTTCGCTTGTGGGACCGTGCGGAAAAATCAACGCGGCCTCCCTGCCTACCCCCTCCAGGTACCTATCCCCAGGGGTGAGACCCGTGCACTTACCAGTGGAAACCTGTTGCTGGTCAGGTATAAGGACAAGAGGGATGTCCTTATGCTGTCCACAATCCACGGTAACAGCACCACCCCAGTCCCTGTTCGAGGTACCGCGGCAACGGTCCTCAAGCCCGATTGTATCGTCGACTACAATCGGTATATGGGAGGAGTTGATCTCTCTGATCAAGTCCTCACGCAATATAACGCCATGCGCAAAACCCGGGCATGGTACAAAAAAGTTGCGGTCTACTTGGTGCAGGTTGCCATGTACAACTCTTTTGTACTATCCCGAAGCGCTGGCAGCACAGGGACATTCCTCCAATTCTATGAGGCAGTCCTCAAGGACCTGATCTTTTCGGACCGGGAAAGAGCAGGCCGGAGTACCTTGGGAACTGGAGGCGCCCGGATCGTCCCTGGCCAACACTTTGCAGGTGTGGTCCCCCATACTGGAAAGAAGGGACAAACCCAAAAAAAGTGCAGAGTGTGTCACAAGAGGGGGATACGGAAGGACACCACTACTCAATGTGACACGTGCCCCGATCATCCGGGCCTCTGCATTATCGATTGCTTCAGGGAGTATCACTACTTCCATGGAGTACTACATTTTTATAATCCCCAACAGTTCACTAGAGAACATAAAACACTATGGCTCTCAGACTTTGGAGACACGAAAACAATTTTTCTTTCCCCAAAAAATATTAGTTTTAGTGCAGGCATCCTCAAACTGCGGCCCTCCAGATGTTGTAAAACTATAACTCCCAGCATGCCCAGACAACCTACAGCCATCATCAAGGGCATGGTGGGAATTGTAGTTTTACAACATCTGGAGGGCCGCAGTTTTAGGATGCCGGCTTAGTGTCTCTAAAGTCTGAGAGCCATACATATTGGGCATCGTCGCGTGCGTAAAAGTCGTCGCTATAAAAATAACTTTTTACCAAACGCCTCGGATGAACCGTGTTAAAAATATAAATTAAAAACGGTGCCAAAGTACCTATTTTTGGGCAAAATTTCAATTTAAATCCATTTTGCCGGTAATAAAGCAAGGGTTAACAGCCAAACAAAACTAAACATTTATTGCCCCAATTCTGTAGTTTGCAGAAACACCTCATATGTGGTCGTAAATGGCTATATAGCCGCACGGCAGGGCATGGAACGAAGGGAACTCCATACGGTTTCTGGAAGGCAGATTTTGATGGACATTTTTTTTTTTTACACCATGTCCCATTAGAAGCCCCCCCTGATGTAGCCTAGACTAGAAACTCCAAAGAAGTGACCCCATCTAAGAAACTACACCCCTCAAGGTATTCAAAAGTTACTTTACAAACTATGTTAACCCTTTAGGTGTTCCACAAAACTAAATAGCGAATGTAGAAACAATTTTAGAGTTTAATTTTTTTGTTACATTGCCTCAAAAAAGAGTAATATAGAGCAACCAAAAATCAAATTTACCCCAAAAATAGTCCCAAAACAACAACCACCTTATCCCGTAGTTTCCTAGATGGGGTCACTTTTATGGAGTTTCTACTCTAGGGGTGCATCAGGGGGCTTGAAAGGGTACATGGTGTAAATAAACCAGTCCAGCAAAATCTGCCTTCCAAAAACCATATGACATTCCCCTTCTTCTATGTCCTGCCGTTTAGCCAAATAGTAGTTTACCACCACATATGGGGTGTTTCTGCAAACTACAGAATCAGGGCAACCCATTTTGAGTGTTGTTTGGCAGTTAACCCTTGTTTTACTCCTGGAAAAAATTGATTATATTGGAAAATTTTCCAAAAAATAGAAATTTCAAAATTGTTTCTCCATCTGCCATTAACTCTTGTGGAAGACCTAAAGGGTTAATAAAGTTTGTAAACCCAGTTTTGAATACCTTGAGGGGTGTACTTTCTTAGATGGAGTCACTTTTTTGAAATTTCTATTCTAGGGGTGCAACAGGGGGCTTCAAATGGGACATGGTATAAACAAAACCAGTCCTGCAAAATCTGCCTTCCAAAACCCATATGGTGTTCCCCTCCTTCTATGTGCTCCCGTTCGGCCAAACAGTAGTTTACGACCACATATGGGGTGTTTCTGCAAACGACAGAATCAGGGCAACCCATTTTGAGTGTTGTTTGGCAGTTAACCCTTGTTTTACTCCTGGAAAAAATTGATTATATTGGAAAATTTTCCAAAAAATAGAAATTTCAAAATTGTTTCTCCATCTGCCATTAACTCTTGTGGAACACCTAAAGGGTTAACAAAGTTTGTAAACCCAGTTTTGAATACCTTGAGGGGTGTACTTTCTTAGATGGAGTCACTTTTTTGAAATTTCTATTCTAGGGGTGCAACAGGGGGCTTCAAATGGGACATGGTATAAACAAAACCAGTCCTGCAAAATCTGCCTTCCAAAACCCATATGGTGTTCCCCTCCTTCTATGTGCTCTCGTTCGGCCAAACAGTAGTTTACGACCACATATGGGGTGTTTCTGCAAACTACAGAATCAGGGCAACCCATTTTGAGTATTGTTTGGCAGTTAACCCTTGTTTTACTCCTGGAAAAAATTGATTATATTGGAAAATTTTCCAAAAAATAGAAATTTCAAAATTGTTTCTCCATCTGCCATTAACTCTTGTGGAAGACCTAAAGGGTTAATAAAGTTTGAAAAAACAGTTTTGAATACCTTGAGGGGTGTAGTTTTTAGAATGGGGTCATTTTTGGGAGGTTTCTATTATCTAAGCCTCACAATATGACTTCAAACCTGAACTGGTCCATAAAAAGTGGGATTTTGAAGATTTCTCAAAAATTTCAAAATTTGCTTCTAAACTTCTAAGCCTTGTAACATCCCCAAAAAATAAAATATCATTCCCAAAATGCTACAAACATGAAGTAGACATATGGGGAATGTAAAGTCATCACAATTTTTGGGGGTATTACTATGTATTACAGAAGTAGAGAAACTGAGACTTTGAAATTTGCTAATTTTTCAAAATCTTTGGTAAAAAATGTATTTTTTTATGCAAAAAAAATTAACTTTTTTGACCCAATTTTAGCAGTGTCATGAAGTACAATATGTGACGGAAAAACAATCTCAGAACGGCCTGGGTAAGTCAAAGCATTTTAAAGTTATAAGCACTTAAAGTGACACTGGTCAGATTTGCAAAAAATGGCCTGGTCCTTAAGGTGAAAATGAGCCTGGTCCTTAAGGGGTTAAAAACCAAAAATATTCCATTCTCCTGCAATGACATTAAATGGGTTATCCCCATGATTAACGTAATTTTTTTTTTAAATGAGACATCATATAGTACATGACAATCTCTTTCTAACAAAGCTAGAACCAGCCCTGGACCTCACATGGATCCAGAGATCTCCCTATGCATTGCTGTAATTGCTCTGAAAGATTTATTTCAAGTTGGCAGCTCAGAGGGAGTGTTGTTGCTCAGCGATGTGTCCTTTTTGCTGCAGCTCTCTCCTTATCAGAGCTGAGGGGATGGGTCCTTTCTGCAGCAGCTCTCTCCCTGCAGCTTCTAATAGTAGTCACTGCTGGTGGCATAGAACTGAGCATGTGAGTCCACCTTGCTGAGGTGGACTGAGAAATAAGGAAAAGAACAAACAGCAGGTGGCGCTATACAGATATATTTTGTTGAATAACTCAGTCGCTATTCTATAATTTTTATTCTGTGCAATTACATGAGTATTCAGTTTCAGGTGCGCTGATATAAAAAAAAAATGATGAATATTTTTAGTGGGACAACCCCTTTGACATTAGCCAATTGATATGTTCAAGCTGGTAGGATGTTGAATGCTCACTGAGAGACAATGAAAGGCAGATGTAATATGTGAGATAACCCCTGCCGATTAGATGTTTGTGGAGACGGCGTGCGCAGTGTGCACGTTCCGTCTCCCCTCTCTCTTCCTGTCGCTGCTATGCCCATGGCAAAGCACCTTTCCTTCATACATCTGATAGGCGTTGGTGTTGGGTGTCAGATGCCCACCAATCTGATATCAATTGACCTATCCTGAGGATAGGTCATCAATAGTAAAATCCCGGAGTACCCCTTTAATGTCCCAGTTGTAAAATAAGACAAAAGTGTCTAAATGTGTCCAGCAACACGCACCTAATTTATCATACAGCATGAACCGCTGTGATAAATCTGGTGCATTCTTAGTCTGCCTGTCTAAGTTAATGCTGTGTAAACCTTAGACAGGATCCTTAAATCTACCCCAATATTATAAAAGAGAAAACAGAAGAATAAATATACTGTGGACTTATAACGTGAAATGAGAGGTTTGACCAGGTGTACCACATGTAACATGCAACTCAGCTACAGGTCTGATGGGACTAAAACATTCGGTACCAAGTGATTACGGTGTAGGGGGAAGCTGGAAATAATTCCAACACAGGTTTCTGGGTCAGTACGATCACGACTAAACCAAATTTTTTATAGTTTTAATACTGAAAACATATGGGGTCATTTATCAAACTGGTGTAAAGTAGAACTGGCTTAGTTGCCCATAGCAACCAATCAGATCCCATCTTTCATTTTGACAGCTCCTTTGGAAAATGAAAGGTGGAATCTGATTGGTTGCTATGGGCAACTAAGCCTGTTCTACTTTACACCAGTTTGAAAAATGACCCCAATAATTAGTTTTCTTTTTATCACAATATTCTGATATTCTGACGTTTTCAATAGTTATGTATACAGAGCTGTGTGAGGGCTCATGTCTTGTGGGACGATCTGTAGTCCCTACTGATATCATAAGTAGTGTGTGTGACTTAATTTTTTGGGGGAGGTGATCAATGAAAAAATGGGGAATCAGGCAAGGGCCTAACAATATGCAATCATCATGCAATCATTTCTATTTGGCCTCATGCATACGGCCGTTGTTTTGGTCTTCATCCGAGCCGCAGTTTTTGCGGCTCGGATGCAGACCCACTTTCACTTCAATGGGGTTGCAAAAGATGCTGTGTGCTGTCCGCATCCGTTGCTCCGTTCCGTGGCCTGCAAAAAAAAATATAACATGTCCTATTTTTGTCCGATTTGCTTACAAGCAGGAACCAGGTTTTAAAGACCGTACTTCCACGTACCTGTATAGCAGAGTTCCAGAAAGGGTTAATCATCTTTGCAATGTTTCTAAACCCGATTAGAGTCCACCTGTGTAAATTCAGTTGATTGGATTTGGAAAGACACAGCTGTCTATATAATGTCTCACAGCTAGCAATGTACAGTATATCAGAGCAAAAACAAGGCTTGAGGAGGAAAGAACTGCCTGTAAAGCTCAGAGAATATGTGGCGGTACAGATCTGGAGAAGGGTGCAAAGACATTTCTACTGCAACTCAAGTTTCCAAGAAGACAGTGGCCTACATAATTCTTAAATGGAAGATCTGTCATGGGGCTGCTATTTGAATATTCGGGCACTGCAAGGTTAAGTCCCAGGTGATAAATTAGACCTGATCCTTTTATTGACCGGTTATACTGACACACAGTAATTCCACAGCTAACAGAAGGGATTAGCTATGAAACTTGGTGACCTGCAAAGTGATGTAGACGGCGAAAAATTACAACTGCCTGTATTACTGATGGCACAATAACTACAGAACAAATTAACTATGAATTTGGTGCGCTAGAACATAATTTACATGGCGGTGCCCTCTCCCTGCAGTTTAAGTTCCAAGCCTTCACACTGAGATTGGGCCACCAACTGGGATGCATATGATTAGGCAGAGTGGCCTTGGTGATGTTTTTTTACTGTAGCTTGCAAATTGATTATTAATGGATGTGTCGTTTTGCTGTGGTCGCCACTTGAAATCCTATCATTATGGAGAGTTGTTGTTACCAAGACCTGGCTTTTTTGGGGTCAGTTTGTCTGACCAGTCACAGGCTGGTCGACCTGTAAGCATAATTTTGCTCACAAGTTCTTTTATATCAGGATATTTTTTCAAACACTCATTTTTAGTGATTTGCAGAGTGATAAACCCATTACCAATGACAAAGAAGGTATTGGTGAGGGTAGTTGTAAATGAAAGAAGTGGAAAGTACAAATGAGGAAGTTGGCGGGTGATGGTCTGTACAATAGTTGCATAATTCTTAAAAAAATGTTCAGATGGAAAAACATCTGAGATATCAGAAAACAGTTTTTTTAAAATATTTGTTGCTGTGTTAAATATCCTAATTTACAGTATATATATATATATTTTAGAATTTGGCACCCTGGTAAACCTACTACGTTCCAAGGATGAAATAACAGTTGGGAACACTGCTTTGTGTTTGGGAAACTGCTTTGATCTACCAGGAGTAGCCTCAACCTTGTTACAGTCTGATATCCTTAAGTTGCTTCTGAGCCATGCTGGTGGAGACTCCAAGAGACCCTCTGTGCAAGAGAATGCTGCTAGGGCGCTAGGGAAGCTCTGTTCTGCAGAAACAAGGTAAGTGTCTGATAAAAAAAAAAACTCTCAAATTTAAAAGACGCTAGTCTATGAAAAAATTATTCCCGACGAAACACTTTTATACCCTGCCAGTTAGTGCTGGCACCATCATAATTATTTCTTGTTTAGGTCCACCATATTGAGCTTATTCATTTAGTTATATATATATATATATATATATATATATATTGTTATAAGAGATGGGATTTGAAATTAGTTTCAACTCCTGTGTTTCTCAGCTATAAATTTTAAGGATATGTAAAATTTTGTTATAATTTTTGTGTTAATCTAGAGAGTGTATAATGAAAATAAAGCAAAATCCTGCAATTCTATGTATTTAGTTCCTTCTAGATCCATATGCAATGGCGACTCTAGGAACAATATATAGGGGGGCACATACGATACCACAGTCAAAAATGGGGGGGGGGGGCACTAATAATTTTCACCACTTAATCATACTACTGAAAAAAACGAAAAAACTATATATAAATAAGTATACAAAATACGAGAGTATTGCAATATGCAGGGATACCTTTATTATACTAACCTAATACCTAAAAGACATTGCTTCAGACCTGAGAAAGAGAGAAACACTCTCAAAAACTTTTCTTTATAGTTTAAAGCAGTTTCAGCAAACACCACGGCTGTGTAAATAATCCCATATGTTAAACATGTCCCTAAAGAAGACCAATGAACAGACGCTCACAGGCTTGTCCACAAAAGGGTGAAGAGTTTGGAGAAGGGAACAATCTAGGACAACATAACTGAATAGAAAAGTGAGCTGAATTGGATATTTTTTTTTTTTTCAAATCAGCTATGTTTTCCTATATTTTTCACTTCTCCTGACTTCTCCAAACTCTTCACCCTTTTGTGAAATAACCCTGTGCGTGTTGTCGGTGTGTGCAACAATACTACTTATTCTGCTTGTAACTCAGAATGCGGCAGTCAGGGGTGCATGTAACGCAGAGTGCGGAGGTTAGGGGTGCGTATAACTCAGGATGCACTGGTCAGGGGTGCTTGTAACGCAGGGTGCGCTGGTCGGGGGTGCATCGCAGATAGAAAAGGTACTTACAGTTCTGATGTGCTCTGTCCTCGTGCCTTCTTCCTCTAGGCGTGGTGGCACGGGGAGGGGCACGTAACAATGTTTCCTGATGTTAAATCCCCAAGCCGCATTCTTTTCTGCCTCTGCAGCCCTGGTAGGCTGAAATACACAGGAAGCCAATGGCAGTGCTGCTCTCTCCTTCCCAGCCAATAGCAATTGAGGTGGGCGGGGAAGATTCACTAGGCCGCCGACTGCCAAGGAGCCCGTAGTGAAGCGGGTGGGCAGCATGGGCAGTACTTTCAGTTTGGCAAAACTGACAGATCGCCGCTGTACTTAGGGCCGTCTAAAATATTGATTGGACCCTGGGCAAGAATTTACTTGGACCCCCTGGATCCCGCCTTCCCACACCCTAGCATGCAATCATGCCCTCCACCACAACACACACACACACAAAAAAAAAAATCCACACACCTCGTAGAGTAGTATACTTTAATAATGATGAGTGGCCACTAAAGGTGTTCCTTGGCAGTAATATAAATACTGCATTTTTTTCTGAAAAGGCAGTGTTTATATTAAAAAGCTTGCAGAGACATGCTATAGACACCAGAACTACTACGTTTAGCTGTTGTGGTTCTGGTAACCATAGTGTCCCTTAATATGGAGGGGAAAAAAAGAATCAGCACAAAAGTATCAAATAAAATGGCTGTACCATTATTTTAAAAATTAAAAAAGCACAACTTGCAGTATTGTGCAGATTGTACTGTACTAGTACCCCCTCCATCCACCCCTACATACAGGGTAATACAGCGCCACATACCTCTTACATCCAGTGACATCTCTTTGATGTATATGTTCTCTTTCCTCATCTTCTCCTTTCAGACCTTCAGACCAGACCACCATTTTTCAGCCATCTCTCGTCTCTGCAGTTTGACAAACAAAATCTTAGTTTACTACTTTTCCATCATCCTCCTTTCTTCTGGACAAATCATCCTACCACCCCCAATACTGTGCCACTGTGCTCGCCAATACTGTACTGCAGAAACAGATAAACCCCCTGATAATAGTAGTACCATGCAGATAGTGCCCCTCAATAATTATTGGTACACAGTGACCTAAAATACCTGCGCCCAGCAAATAGTGCGCCTGACACTAAT
This sequence comes from Bufo gargarizans, assembly GCF_014858855.1. Lineage (NCBI taxonomy): Eukaryota > Metazoa > Chordata > Amphibia > Anura > Bufonidae > Bufo > Bufo gargarizans. Next base: position 667,284,303 of record NC_058081.1, read on the forward strand.
AGTGTAAACATAACGTCCCCAAAAAATAATTGTGGTAAGCTGATACTGTGCCCCCACAGTAATAGTGCTCCCAAAAGTCCCACCAATAGGAATAATTCTCTACTATAGAATACATGGCAGTAATAGTGCTCCTACAGTGCCCCCAACATGTCCCCAACTCCCCACTGTGCCCCAGAAGTAATAATGCTCCCATAGTGCCCATACCAGTAATCATGTTCCCCATAGACCTCCAGTAGTAATAAAGCCCATCATAATGCCCCTCAGTAGTAATACTTCTCCTTATAATGTGCCAGTGCAAAAAATACCCCTTTAATGCCCCCCAGTTAAGCTAATGTCCCCATAGTGCCCCTATAATGCGCCAGTATAAAATACCCCTATATAGTGCCCCCAGTAAATGCCCCATAGCCTTCTTCCTAGTGCCCCCCATAATGTACCAGTATAAAATGCCCCATATATAGTGCCCCAGTAGATGCCCTCAGTGTCCCCCATAATTTGCAAGTATAAAATACCCCTTCTTAGTGCCCCCCATAAATGAGTTCATAGTACTCCTCTCTCCCCTTCCCCATAGTACCCATAATAATGTGCCCCAGTATAAAATACAGAGCCCCCCATGTAAAATATCCCTTCTTTGTGGCCTCAGTAGAAGCCCCCATAGTGTTCCTCTCCCCCCTTCCCCCATATAAAATACCCCTGAGGACGGCGATACAGATGACTATGGACTATGCCCTGCCGCCGCCTCCCACGACATTAGTGGCCAGCAAGGCTCAAGAGGCAGGTACCTTGGGCCCCCCAGGAGCAACTGGGCCCAAGACAGCTGCCCCTTTTGCCCCGCGTTAAAGACGGCGCTGGCTGTACTAGTGGCAGCAGCCAGCGTTTTAAAGGCGGGCATGCGGAGGGGTCAAGAAATAACCTGGGGGGGCAATTGCCCCCTCTTGCCCCCCTGTAACGACACCTATGTCCATATGTCTTTATGCTTACTGACTACAAATAAACACAATGTAGTCAGATCCTGTAATCAAGTTACATCTGGGCCCTTTTCGACATTCTGTGGCTTAGTAAGAGAAATGACTGTATTATAACCATGAACACTCATAGGTCTGCATTGGAGCCTTATGAAAAACATTAATGTTGAGCGAATCAAAGTTAACAAAGTGGAATTTGATCCGAATTTTGTCACAAATCCAAATTTCTTGATGCTTCATAGTAATGAATCAATTTTTTTTGAAATGGTGGTAACAAAAAAAAAAATACATACTCACCTCATCCATTTGATCACGGAGAGGCCTTTGCACCCATCTTGATTGAAGAAAACACATCATCACGCTGGGTAGGCGTGTTGATGTAATTAGTGATGATGACATGGCGACATCACAAGTCTGAGTCTATATATATTTTTTGTATTACTGACTAACTCCCTGTGGAATGTGACTCTCAGATGCCGCGATCAGTGTTGAACGTGGCATCTGAGGGGTTAAATGAAGGGGGTGGTTCGTAACTGTAACTAATCAAATTTATTGTCGAAGTTTGGCAAAGCAGCTTTATGGAATTTTGAAAACCTCGCTCATCTGTAAAAAACATGATAGGAACATAAAGTTAAATCACAGCTGAGTAAATATGTCATCTTGATAACATTTCACAAACTTTGTAGAACTATTTGCATCAAAGCTTAACCAGATCAGACCCTAAATTATTTTAGACCAGACCCCAAAGTTACTTAAGGAACCAGACCAGATGTCTAAACTCAATCGGGCATCAGATAAGACCCCCAAACTCATTCAAACCCTAGAAAGTAATTAAGGTCCCAGTCCAGACCTCTAAAGTTAATTCAGATCCCAGACCAGATAATAATAAATAAAATGTATAGTGTCCTCTCCTGGCTCCTCTTCAATTCCAGATGCCACCACACACAATCTCCATATGATCTCTGACAGAAGACCTGCAGTCATAGACTGATTGGAGGAGTCACTGCACTCCTCCTATCCATCTACGATGGCAGTTATGCAGAGTATGGACAGCTGTTGTCAGCTGAGTTCAGATTTTGGTTTGCCGTTCAGTACCGCTATTTTAAAGTATAAAATGTTATCTGCCTGCAGTCACCACTAGAGGGAGCTTACATATATCTCCCATTGGATTAAAGGAGTTATCCCATGATTAATGTAAAAAATGAAAATCGGACATCATATATACTCATATAGTAGATGACAATCTCTTTCTAACAAAGCGAGAACCAGCCTTGTACCTCATATGGATCCAGAGATCTCTCCATTCAGATTTATATTAAGCTGACAGCTTAAGGGGAGGGTATTTTCTGCTGCAGCTAATGGGTCGTGTCCATGCTCTCCCTATCACAGCTCAGGTAGTCAGTTGAAGGATGAAACTGAGCATGTGCGGCCTTCTCAGTGAGCAGGACAAAGAAATAAGAAAAAGTACAAACAGCAGGTGGCGCTATACAGATACATTTTATTGAATAACTCAGTTGCTATACTACATTTTTAATTACATGCAATTATAAAAATATTCAGATACAGGTGCTGGTTTGAAAACTGTAGAATATTTTTCATGGCAGTGGCCTCACTTCCATTACTACCCACTATGTTTGTTTTCAGCTCTGGAGCTCACAGAACAGATAAGGAGGGATAAAACACACTTAAAGAAAGGTTGGAGGCTCCTGTGATGTTCAGAAGCAGTGTACAAGCAGTTCAGTATCACAGCTAGATCTGACAACAGGCAGTGAACTGCAACTTAGGAGAAAGTGTGACCCTCTAGTGATCATGACTTTACAGCTTTTTTTCAGGTGGATACAGACATAAGGGGTCATTTATTAAGACTGGTGTTTATATCCACTATAGCTAGCGGTGGATCCGCCAAAGTTATGAAAAGGTGCCAGCCTCTACATAACTTCTGCACATCCAACGCCATTTCTAAATGTAAGAAATCTTCTTTCCTAGCTTTGGTCTGTATAATTTGAATGTAATGCTGCTGATATATATGTGATTCCAATTTAAAAAAACTATTTGTTTAATAAAATTTTTAACCTTGTGTCATACAATTGCTGTCACGCACTTTAGTTGTTTTGGGTATATTTTGTAGACAGGGAAATATTAGTAAATTTTTAGCATACATTACATTTTTAGTAGTAATTTTCTCAGAACTGGTTTAGCTACCAGTATTTAGATACACCCTGCATACCTTCACAAGACCTTAAGCGTTGACATCTTGTCTTGACACTTCTAATCCATTCTTTCTTTGTACTTTTTAGATACATGACACAACTTCGAGAACTTCATGGAATCGAGATTCTGAACTCTTGCATGAAATATATCAAATGATTATCATCATCCACCCTATACGGGTAACCACAACAGTGTTAGCAGTTAGAGACTACAGGTTATTAACAGCAGGAATTTTGTGTATGTATTTATTACAGTACTGCTATTTGTAATGTTCAAACGTCCAAAGGGTACATTTAAAACCAATAAATACGTTTTTATAACCATTTATTTATTTATTAGACTATTTAACCTGAATATGTGTTGGACCACTGTATGAATGACTTATGCTGTTTTTATAACAATGTCTAAACAAATAATTTTAGTTGATCCTTCCTTAAAGGGCTAATTTGTTGATATACAGTACGTCTGTTCATAGGGTGGGGTGCCCCAAACACATATAAGAGCTGAAGGATGCTTGCTCGACTGCCACTTTACTCAAACTCCTATTGATTGTGGTCATGCAATGGGGGAGAACAGAGAAACCTAGACTGAGAATGAGCTGAGTTGGACTAAGACATTGACCAAGACTGTGTGCTCTCTTTGTAACCATAGGCATGTTAACTCCTGTGAGACTGTAACCCCAAGGTAATTGCCAAATTTGATGTTATAAGCTTATTGCATCTTTTAAGACTGTTGTAACAAGCAAAATTGTTAAAGAAAAAACAAAGTCCAACAGACCTAATTTAGAAAAGGTGTAATGTCAGTAGGTAGGGACAGACATGGACAGTGAACTCTAACTGGAACTCCATCTGCTTTCCCTGCCTACTTGCAGTGCAAGCGCTAAGTAGCAAGGCCGCAGCTGGTCAATGTTCCCTACTCTGCTAGACTGTGATACAGAAAATCATACAAAAATGGATCAGAACCAGGAGGACAACAAAGTACCAATACTTTAGACAGAGAGTGGTCAAAAGGGCAAGCCGAGGTCAAAACACAAGTAATCCGAAAATACATGAACAGGAACACAGCTAGTAAGTCAGAGACTATCACTGGCAAAGGTGTATTGCCAGGAGGGAATTTAAAATATAGTGCTGAGTTCCTAAATCAGAACCTTATAGGTCCATGGACTTAGAACCCAATTGGACAGTATACAATCCTCACAGCAACTGGGCAGCTGGCACTTAGCCTGCCAGCAATCTCCCCAAGCGCACACACACACTGCTGGGAGAAACAAAGCTTTACTCTCTGTTTCTAAGGACGCAACCACGTCACTGGGGGTATGGCCTGGCAGCCTGTCTTCTGCGGCCACACTGAACCCAGATACCGCAGCCCTGGAGCCCGTACTGGTAAGTTCTTGACAAGAGGGATATCTTAAAGGTATAGAGGCACAGAGAATCCCAAGTTGGTGTCAAAAGGTTTACTTTATTGACTCTCATAAAATCCAAATTATAACAGTGGCAACTGCTTGCACATCTCAGCCCCTTTAGAATTTTTAAGGTTAGCAAGCTTCAAGCATCAAGCTTGTTTCTCCACTTGAGAGCAGGCTGCATTCCCTGCCATGCTAGAGTGGGAAGCTATGCATGTCACTCAAGGACCTGAAACATCTTTAGTAAGGTCTGACCCACTTAAAGGGAACCTGTCATGTGGATATTTGATTATAATCTAACTAATTATATACAATCATTAACTACTAAAAAGTACCTCATAATATGGTTCCCTCATAATATATACACAAAGATGCCACATGCCGCATGCAAATGAGCTGATTTGAGTCCAGTGTGATTTCAGTGAGTCCAGCGTATTTTTAATTCAGAGCTATAGCCACTCCCCTGCCCACCTGCTGCTGATTCATATGGAAAAAAACTGTCAATCAGCAGCAGGTAGGCGGGGAGAGTGAGGAGCTCATGAATATTCAGGACTCATCATTATGAGCTGGAGCTTTTCAATACAAGATGTTGGCAGATTGACTGGGTCAATTAAAGAAAGTGACCTAGCATTTTGCTAAGAAAATCAGTCACTTATTTATGTTGCCCTTAGTTAGGACACCATAACACTGGTGACAGGTTCCCTTTAAATGTGGAATGAGCCTTCCTCATCAAATATGTTAGTAATAAGAGTAATAAATAAACTTGCCCAAAACGAAGTCCTGAGCTGTCGTTTTTAGGGCACCACGCAACATATGGCAAAATATACCGTAGCACATGTCCCATCGTTTGCGGTACAGAGGCAAGGACCAAAAAGCCCACAGAAGCACTTCTGAGTGCATCTGTGGGTTTCCAATCTGTTCCTCCGCTCCGCGCTGTATCTTGCAGTTTGTGGACCCATTCAAGTCAATGGGTCTGCATCCGTGATACGGGATTCAAATGGCCGGTGCCCTTATATTTGCGGTCCGCGATACGGGCACGGACGACCTACGGTTGTGTGTATGGACCCTAACCTATATAATTTATTTTGACTTGTATTATGGGGTAATGCAAACAAAAGGTAATTGCACCATTTTATTTACACCATTTCCAGATCCACTGTATCGCACACAGGGGTGCTCGTAGGGTTAGGGTGGGCCATGCACATCTTGTTCAAGCTGACAACAGCACTATCACCTTATTCGCATACATTCTGCATCTAGGCCAAGAAGTCCAACTTTGGTCTCATCTCGGAGCACCTTCTTCCACTTGTTTGCTGTGTCCCCTACATGGCTTGCTTTCAAAAAGGACTTTCTTCTTTCCACTCTTCCATAAAGGACAGATGTCTGAAGTACATGATAAATAGTTGTCCTGTGGACAGATTCTCCCACCTGAGCTGTGGATCTCAGCAGCTCATCCAAAGTGACCATGGCCCTCTTGGATGCTTCTCTAATTAGTACTCTTCTTCCCTAGGCTGTAGGTTTAGGTGGACGGCCGTGTCTTGTTAGGTTTGCAGTTGTGCCATGCTCCTTCTATTTTCAGATGATGAATAGAACAGTGCTCCGTGATATGTTCAGAGCTTGGGATAATTTTTTTATAACCTAACCCTGTTTTACATTTCTTCATAACTTTATCCCTGACCTGATCTGAAAGGTGGTCCTTAGTTTTCATGATGCTGTTTGATCACTAATGTTCACACACAAACCTCTGAGCAGTGATGGCCAGTTCTCATTGTTCGCCAGCGAACATATGCGGGCTGCCATCTTTTTTCAGAAGTCCAGTGAGGCACAGGTGCAGCCCGTCCTTACGATAGAGCCTGTAGCCGATAGAAAAATCGGCCCAGTTCTCCAGGAACCCAAACCCCTCCTTCCTACACCAGTTCTTGAGCCACTTGTTAATCTCCCTAATCTCCCGTTGCCTTTCTTGTATTGGCTCGTGGTACAGGCAGTATGGAGTGGTTATTAGGGGGGACTTCAACTACCCAGATATAGACTGGGAAACTGAAACTTGTATATCTCATAAGGGAAACAGGTTCTTGGCAATAACCAAAGATAATTACCTCTCCCAACTGGTTCAGGACCCGACTAGAGGGACGGCCATACTGGACTTAGTATTAACCAATAGGCCTGACAGAACAACAGACGTGCAGGTTGGGGGACACCTGGGAAATAGTGACCATAATGTAATAACCTTCCAATTATCATTCAAAAGAGCGTTTCTACAGGGAGGAACAAAAATACCAAACTTCAAAAAAGCTAAATTTAGCCAACTAAGAGAGGCCATAGGCCGAACTAACTGGGACAAAGTCCTCAAAAATAAAAATACAGCCACAAAATGGGATATCTTTAAAAACATCCTAAAATCTCATTGTGAGAGGTACATACCGTATGGGAATAAAAGGTTAAGGAGCAAAAAGAAACCAATGTGGATGAACAGAACTGTAAAGAAAGCAATAAATGACAAAAAGAAAGCATATAAAACACTAAAACAGGAGGGTAGCACGGAAGCACTGAAAAACTATAAAGAAAAAAATAGAACATGTAAAAAACGAATAAAAGCGGCCAAACTAGAGACCGAGAAATGAATTGCCAAAGAGAGTAAAACTAACCCTAAAATGTTCTTCAATTATATAAATGTTAAAAAATATAAATCTGAAGGTGTCGGCCCTTTAAAGAGTAATGACGGTGAAGTCGCAGAGAGCGATTAGGAGAAAGCAAAGCTGTTAAATATTTTTTTCTCCAATGTATTCACTGAGGAAAATAGACTGTCAGATGACATGCAGAATGCAAAAATAAATTCCCCATTAAAAGTGTCCTGTCTGACCCAGGAAGAAGTACATCAGCGACTTAAAAAGATTAAAATAGACAAATCGCCAGGACCGGATGGCATACACCCCCGTATCCTAACGGAATTAAGTAATGTCATAGCCAGACCCTTATTTCTGATATTTGCAGACTCTATACTGACAGGGAATGTCCCACAGGATTGGCGCATGGCAAATGTGGTGCCAATATTCAAAAAGGGTCCAAAAACAGAGCCTGGAAACTATAGGCCGGTAAGTTTAACATCTGTTGTGGGTAAACTGTTTGAAGGTTTTCTGAGGGATGCTATATTAGAGCATCTCAACGGAAATAAGCAAATAACGCCATATCAGCATGGCTTTGTGAGGGATCGGTCATGTCAAACTAGTTTAATCAGTTTCTATGAGAAGGTAAGTTCTAGACTTGACAGCGGCGAATTAATGGATGTCGTATATCTGGACTTCTCCAAAGCATTTGACACTGTACCACATAAAAGGTTAGTATATAAAATGAGAATGCTCGGACTGGGAGAAAACGTCTGTATGTGGGTAAGTAACTGGCTCAGTGATGGAAAACAGAGGGTGGTTATTAACGGTACACACTCAGATTGGGTCACTGTCACTAGTAGGGTACCTCAGGGGTCAGTATTGGGCCCTATTCTCTTCAATATATTTATTAATGATCTAGTAGATCTAGCTTGCATAGTAAAGTATCAATTTTCGCAGATGACACTAAACTGTGTAAAGTAATTTACACTGATGAGGGCAGTATACTACTACAGAGGGATCTGGATAGATTGGAGGCTTGGACAGATAAGTGGCAGATGAGGTTTAACACTGATAAATGTAAAGTTATGCACATGGGAAGGAAAAATGCAAGTCACCAGTACATACTAAATGGTAAAACACTCGGCAACACTGACATGGAAAAGGATCTAGGAATTTTAATAAACAGCAAACTAAGCTGCAAAAACCAGTGTCAGGCAGCTGCTGCCAAGGCCAATAAGATAATAAGTTGCATCAGAAGGGGCATAGATTCCCGTGATAAGAACATAGTCCTACCACTTTACAAATCGCTAATCAGACCACACATGGAGTACTGTGTACAGTTCTGGGCTCCTGTAAACAAGGCAGACATAGCAGAGCTGGAGAAGGTCCAGAGGAGGGCATCTAAAGTAATAACCATCAGCTATTTATCCCCAGGACTGTGACTGTGACGAGGGGACATCCTCTGCGTCTGGAGGAAAGAAGGTTTGTACACAAACATAGAAGATGATTCTTTACGGTAAGAGCAGTGAGACTATGGAACTCTCTGCCTGAGGAGGTGGTGATGGTGAGTACAATAACGGAATTCAAGATGGGCCTGGATGTATTTCTGGAGCGTAATAATATTACAGGCTATAGCTACCAGAGAGGGGTCGTTGATCCAGGGAGTTATTCTGATTGCCTGATTGGAGTCGGGAAGGAATTTTTTATTCCACTAAAGTGGGGAAAATTGGTTTCTACCTCACAGTTTTTTTTTTTCCCCCCTCTGGATCAATTTGCAGGATAACAGGCCGAACTGGATGGACAGATGTCTTTTTTCGGCCTTATGTACTATGTTACTATGTATGTTACTATGTTACTATAGGAGAAATTTATTGAAACCCTAGTCTTTGCCTGTATAGCTGAATCCCAGAAAACCTTCCCGCACGGGTTCCAGAGTGCCCTGCCATTTATGGATCAGGTTATCCACTGCTCTACTATTATTCTTTTGGTGCGACAGCCATTGGTATATCCTTGAAATCAATTTCTTGCCAGGTGTTAGCTTAATGATATTCTCCAAGGGCTGTGGCACAGTGGTTATTTGTGTGCCTTTCCCTATCATCTTGTACAGTGCATGTTTTAGTTGTAAGTAATAGAACCTCAGCCCTATATTTTTCAATTGGTATTTCGTTTTTAGCTCTTCATAAGGTATTATATCCCCCTCCACCCATACCTGTCCTAGTTTGTATATTCCATATTTCCACCACATCTTCTGGTCAATTTATTCTAATTCTGTGAGGCCAGTATTATCCCATAGTATGGTATCTGTATAAAGCCCAGTTTGGGACCATAGATCTTTTGCCATCTCCCAACTCTTGTCCATCAGCTGAATCAAAGGTCTATATCTGCCTCCCTGTTGAGCCAGAATACCTGTTTCCATAACTTGAAAGATATTACATTTCTCCAGTCTTTTATTTATCCCTACTATTACATTTTTGTAACTTTGCGTGTTACTCCATGTTATCATGTTTTTTATAATCCCTGCACTAAAATAGAGTTCCAAGTCTGGTACTGATAATCCATATGATACTGGATCAGTCTGAAAAGATAGAGTTTCAAAGGGGGATAGTGTGATTATAATGATGACTATGCTGTTTTTTGGTCCTATGAATTGGCCTCTTTTACTGATATAGACCTCAGAAGTGAATATCATTCCCTTTTATATACAGGTATGGTGTTTTGATACAATTTTTACACTTTTTATTATTACATTTATTAACCGCCTCCGGACTGCCTAACGCAGGATCGCGGTCCGGAGGCGGCAGCTCTGCGCAGAGTGACGCATATACGCGTCATCTCGTGTGAGCCGAGATTTCCTGTGAACGCGCTCACACAGGCGCACGCGTTCACAGGATCGGAAGGTAAGCGAGTGGATCTCCAGCCTGCCAGCGGCGATCGTTCGCTGGCAGGCTGGAAATGAGATTTTTTTAACCCCTAACGGGTATATTAGACGCTGTTTTGATAACAGCGTCTAATATACCTGCTACCTGGTCTTCTGGTGGTCCCTTTTGCTTGGATCGACCACCAGAGGACACAGGCAGCTCAGTAATAAGTAGCACCAAACATCACTACACTAAACCCCCCCGTCACTTATTAACCCCTTATTAAACCCTGATTACCCCATATAGACTCCCTGATCACCCCCCTGTCATTGATCACCCCCCTGTCATTGATCACCCCCCTGTAAGGCTCCATTCAGACTTCCGTATGATTTTTACGGATCCACGGATACATGGATCGGGATCCACAAAACACATACGGACGTCTGAATGGAGCCTTACAGGGGGTGATCAATGACAGTGGGGTGATCACCCATATAGACTCCCTGATCACCCCCCTGTCATTGATCACCCCCCTGTAAGGCTTCATTCAGACAGTCCGTATGATTTTTACGGATCCACGGATACATGGATCGGATCCGCAAAACACATACGGACGTCTGAATGGAGCCTTACAGGGGGGTGATCAATGACAGGGGGGTGATCACCCATATAGACTCCCTGATCACCCCCCTGTCATTGATGACCCCCCTGTCATTGATCACCCCCCTGTAAGGCTCCATTCAGACGTCCATATGATTTTTACGGATCCACGGATACATGGATCGGATCCGCAAAACACATACGGACATCTGAATGGAGCCTTACAGGGGGGTGATCAATGACAAGGGGGTGATCACCCCATATAGACTCCCTGATCACCCCCCTGTCATTGATCACCCCCCTGTAACGTCTGTATGTGTTTTGCGGATACGATCCATGTATCCGTGGATCTGTAAAAATCATACGGACATCTGAATGGAGCCTTACAGGGGGGTGATCATCCCATATAGACTCCCTGATCACCCACCTGTCATTGATCACCCCCCTGTAAGGCTCCATTCAGACTTTTTTTGGCCCAAGTTAGCGGAATTTTATTTATTTATTTTTTTAGTTTTTTCTTACTAAGTCTCATATTCCACTAACTTGTGTCAAAAAATAAAATCTCACATGAACTCACCATACACCTCACGGAATCCAAATGCGCAACATTTTTTAGACATTTATATTCCAGACTTCTTCTCACGCTTTAGGGCCCCTAAAATGCCAGGGCAGTATAAATACCCCACATGTGACCCTATTTAGGAAAGAAGACACCCCAAGGTATTTCGTGAGGGGCATATTGAGTCCATGAAAGATTGAAATTTTGTCCCAAGTTAGCGGAAAGGGAGACTTTGTGAGAAAATACAACAACAAAAAAATTCTGCTAACTTGTGCCCAAAAATTAATAATTATATGAACTCACCATGCCCCTCATTGAATACCTTGGGGTGTCTTCTTTTCAAAATGGGGTCACATGTGGGGTATTTATACTGCCCTGGCTTTTTAGGGGCCCGAAAGCGTGAGAAGAAGTCTGAGATCCAAATGTCTAAAAATGCCCTCATAAAAGGAATTTGGGTCCCTTTGCCCACCTAGGCTACAAAAAGGTGTCACACATGTGGTATCGTAGTACTCAGGAGAAGTTGGGCAATGTGTTTTAGGGTGCCATTTTACATATACCCATGCTGGGTGAGATAAATATCTTGGTCAAATGCCAACTTTGTATAAAAAAAAATTGGAAAAGTTGTCTTTTGCCGAGATATTTCTCTCACCCAGCATAGGTATATGTAAAAAGACACACCAAAACACATTCCCCTACTTCTCCTGAGTACGGGGATACCAGATGTGTGACACTTTTTTGCAGCGTAGGTGGGCAAAGGGGCCCACATTCCAAAGAGCACCTTTAGGATTTCACCGGCCATTTTTTATAGATTTTGATTTCAAACTACTTCGCACACATTAGGGCCCCTAAATTGCCAGGTCAGTATAACTACCCCACAAGTGACCCCATTTTGGAAAGAAGAAACCCCAAGGTATTCCGTGAGGGGCATGGCGAGTTCCTAGAATTTTTTATTTTTTTTTGTCACAAGTTAGCGGAAAATGATGATTTTTTTTTTGATTTTTTTTTTTGTAGTTATACTGCCCTGGCATTTTAGGGGCCCAAATGTGTGTGATGTAGTTTGCAATCAAAATGTGTAAAAAATGGCCGGTGAAATCCGAAAGGTGCTCTTTGAAATGTGGGCCCCTTTGCCCACCTAGGCTGCAAAAAAGTGTCACACATGTTGTATCGCCGTACTCAGAAGAAGTTGGGGAATGTGTTTTGGGGTGTCTTTTTACATATACCCATGCTGGGTGAGAGAAATATCTTGGCAAAAGACAACTTTTCCCATTTTTTTATACAAAGTTGGCACTTGACCAAGATATTTCTCTCACCCAGCATGGGTATATGTAAAATGACACCCCAGAACACATTCCCAAACTTCTCCTGAGTACGGCGATGCCACATGTGTGACACTTTTTTGCCGCCTAGGTGGGCAAATGGGCTCACATTCCAAAGAGCACCTTTCGGATTTCACAGGCCATTTTTTACAGATTTTGATTTCCAACTACTTCCCACACATTTGGGCCCCTAAAATGCCAGGGCAGTATAACTACCCCACAAGTGACCCCATTTTGGAAAGAAGACACCCCAAGTTATTTCATGATGGGCATAGTGAGTTCATGGAAGTTTTTATTTTTTGGCACAAGTTAGTGGAATATGAGACTTTGTAAGGAAAAAAAAAATCATAATTTTCCTCTAACTTGTGACAAAAAATTAAAAGTTCTATGAACTCACTATGCCCATCAGCGAATTCCTTTGGGTGTCTACTTTCCGAAATGGGTTAGTTTGTGGGGTTTTTCTACTGTCTGGGCATTGTAGAACCTCAGGAAACATGACAGGTGCTCAGAAAGTCAGAGCTGCTTCAAAAAGTGGAAATTCACATTTTTGTACCATAGTTTGTAAACACTATAACTTTTACCCAAACCATTTTTTTTTATCAAAGACATGTAGAACAATACATTTAGAGAAAAATTTATATATGGATGTTGTTTTTTTTGCAAAATTTCGATTAATAACAAAAAAAGTAAAAATGTCAGCAGCAATGAAATACCACCAAATGAAAGCTCTATTAGTGAGAAGAAAAGGAGGTAAAATTCATTTGGGTGGTAAGTTGCATGACCGAGCAATAAACGGTGAAAGTAGTGTAGTGCAGAAGTGTAAAAAGTGGCCTGGTCATTAAGGGTGTTTCAGCTAGGGGGGTTGAAGTGGTTAATGGAAAGCAACCCGGCAGCAACTTTTCCTTTATTGCCTGCATTCATTATAATACTATGATGAAAATATAGAAAAAACGCATGTGTTGCACAAAAAAACACATGAAAAATGCAACAATACCGCAATGTGCGCAATACATACTCCAGTCTGGAGTTTGTAATGGACCTGTGGCGATATAAAAGAATGTGACGTTACAGCAGGGATATAGCCACTGAGGAAGGGGAGTGAAGTCCCCGAAACGCGTCTGGCGTTATATCCCTGCTCCGATTAAAAATCTGTATATGATCGAGATCATTTAAACCATCTTTCAAATTTGGAGCGCTCCATTTTCTCTCTTCTTGCTGCGAGGATAATCACACTTGAATACCGGAACAGAGTTAGCAAGTCCCGCGATATCTCTGGGAGAGCACGTGACATATACCAGAGAGCAAGGACGCCGGAAGCGACTGCAGCCGGACGGTGCGGAAAGCTGGCGAACGAGAGTGACGGACATTTGGACACACAGGTAAGCGACATCTCTCCACAGCATTGACCACCAGATGCAAATTAGATATTGTGAAAGAGGTACTTGACCCCATAAGGTCCGGACTGCAACATATGGTGGACATTGAGATTCGAATAAACAGACCTTACGATAGCATTGACTATCCGGATGTACATTACCTTTATTTAAAGGGACACTGTTACAGACCTGCTAACTATACAAGCGGAACATTGGGACTGTATTAAGATGATAGGACAGGCCATATGACATACAGAAGATCCCTTTTCTGATACACAGGGCTTATACATCAGTGGATTGCTTATCTTATATTTTATATTTTTTAGGGGGATATTTTATGTGACAATTTTTGTGGAAATTGTGATGTTTTAATATTATGCTACATAATTCTTGCTATTTTATGGTTAATAAATGCTGTTGTTGTGACCCACATAGTGAGTGCCAGTCGCCCATTTACTGATAATCCACCCTCCTTCTCCTGAATACTCAATATCTGTGCCTTAATCCTCGTTTATTTTTTCCTCGCCATATTAAATCAGTTAGAAGGCGTGCTATTTTTTTTTAAGTATCTTTTGGGGATTATCACTGGTGTATTCCACAGTAGAAAGAAACTCCACGGCACTTCCAAGGCGTAAAAATAAAGACGATTTTTATTCACCAGACAGCAACGTTTCGATCCTTCTCTTTGGGATCTTTCTCAAGCAGTGACGGTGTATTCCACAGGATATAGTTCAGAGCGGGTAATATGCACATCTTAACCAGTGAAATACGTCCTGCCATTGACATGTACAATTTTTTCCATATCTCTATTTTCTTCCTGATTTCCTGGATTTTTGGGATCACATTTAATTTAACATAGTCGTTGGGATCGGGAGTGATCTGAATTAACATAGTAACATAGTAACATAGTACATAAGGCCGGAAAAAGACATTTGTCCATCCAGTTCGGACTGTTATCCTGCAAGTCGATCCAGAGGAAGGCAAAAAAAATAAAAAACTGTGAGGTAGAAGCCATTTTTCCCCACTATTCCCAGATATTTAACAGGTTCATCAATCGTCTTGATTTCTAACTCTCCCGGTCTAAACTCGTTCAGAGGGTCAATCGGGACACATGCCGATTTGGACCAGTTTATCCTAAGTCCCGCATGTCTACCAAATTGCTTGAATACCTGAAATATCCTATTTAGTGATCTGTGTGAACCCACAAATAACATAATATCATCTGCATATAAAGCAATTATTTCCTCATTGGTCCGATATCTAAACCCCACAATTTCCGGATCCTGTCTGATCATATCTGCAAGCGGTTCAATAGCGATAGCAAAGAGTAGAGGGGACAGGGGACATCCCTGTCTAACCCCTCTGCCAATTGGTATGCTACCCCAGAATGTTCTCCATTTACTATCCCCCTTGCAGAGATTTCCGTATACAATAGTTTTACCCATGTAACAAAGCGGTCCCCGAATCCCATTTTCTTCATTGTGTTAAACAAAAAGGGCCATTCTATTGTATCAAAATCCTTTGAGGTGTCTATAGTCAAAATCAACCGTTCTACGCAATTTGTGGGTTCAAACTGGGTATTCACAAAATATCCCATGATATTCTCAGTGGTAGTTTTGCCCGACATGAATCCCGACTGATCCTCATGAACAAGCTCCGAGATCACACTCCTAAGTCTATTTGCCAACATCTTAGCTAGTATTTTATTATCTGTGGTGATCAATTAAATAGAATGGTACGAATCCATCAGGGCCGGGTCCTTACCTGACTTTAAGATGAGTGTGATCAAGGCCTCTCGCATAGAATCTGGCAGTTTTCCCGCCTGCTCCGCTGACTCCCAAATTTTCAGCAGTTTCGGGATTAGTATTTCTTTATATTGAGCGTACACCTCAAATGGGATGCCATCTATTCCTGGAGCCTTGTTCTTTGTTATCCCTTTTAACATCTCCTTCACTTCTATCGGGGTTAAGGGAGCTTCCAGGGACTTGCATTGATCTATTGTTAACCTTGAGATAGTAGTAATTTGATCCAAAAACTGTTGTATTAGCTTAGAATTTGTATTTATCTTGCTTCTATATATACAGGGAGTGCAGAATTATTAGGCAAGTTGTATTTTTGAGGATTAATTTTATTATTGAACAACAACCATGTTCTCAATGAACCCAAAAAACTCATTAATATCAAAGCTGAATATTTTTGGAAGTAGTTTTTAGTTTGTTTTTAGTTTTAGCTATTTTAGGGGGATATCTGTGTGTGCAGGTGACTATTACTGTACATAATTATTAGGCAACTTAACAAAAAACAAATATATACCCATTTCAATTATTTATTTTTACCAGTGAAACCAATATAACATCTCAACATTCACAAATATACATTTCTGACATTCAAAAACAAAACAAAAACAAATCAGTGACCAATATAGCCACCTTTCTTTGCAAGGACACTCAAAAGCCTGCCATCCATGGATTCTGTCAGTGTTTTGATCTGTTCACCATCAACATTGCGTGCAGCAGCAACCACAGCCTCCCAGACACTGTTCAGAGAGGTGTACTGTTTTCCCTCCTTGTAAATCTCACATTTGATGATGGACCACAGGTTCTCAATGGGGTTCAGATCAGGTGAACAAGGAGGCCATGTCATTAGATTTTCTTCTTTTATACCCTTTCTTGCCAGCCACGCTGTGGAGTACTTGGACGCGTGTGATGGAGCATTGTCCTGCATGAAAATCATGTTTTTCTTGAAGGATGCAGACTTCTTCCTGTACCACTGCTTGAAGAAGGTGTCTTCCAGAAACTGGCAGTAGGACTGGGAGTTGAGCTTGACTCCATCCTCAACCCGAAAAGGCCCCACAAGCTCATCTTTGATACCAGCCCAAACCAGTACTCCACCTCCACCTTGCTGGCGTCTGAGTCGGACTGGAGCTCTCTGCCCTTTACCAATCCAGCCACGGGCCCATCCATCTGGCCCATCAAGACTCACTCTCATTTTATCAGTCCATAAAACCTTAGAAAAATCAGTCGAGATATTTCTTGGCCCAGTATTGACTTTTTAGCTTGTGTGTCTTGTTCAGTGGTGGTCGTCTTTCAGCCTTTCTTACCTTGGCCATGTCTCTGAGTATTGCACACCTTGTGCTTTTGGGCACTCCAGTGATGTTGCAGCTCTGAAATATGGCCAAACTGGTGGCAAGTGGCATCTTGGCAGCTGCACGCTTGACTTTTCTCAGTTCATGGGCAGTTATTTTGCGCCTTGGTTTTTCCACACGCTTCTTGCGACCCTGTTGACTATTTTGAATGAAACGCTTGATTGTTCGATGATCACGCTTCAGAAGCTTTGCAATTTTAAGAGTGCTGCATCCCTCTGCAAGATATCTCACTATTTTTGACTTTTCTGAGCCTGTCAAGTCCTTCTTTTGACCCATTTTGCCAAAGGAAAGGAAGTTGCCTAATAATTATGCACACCTGATATAGGGTGTTGATGTCATTAGACCACACCCCTTCTCATTACAGAGATGCACATCACCTAATATGCTTAATTGGTAGTAGGCTTTCGAGCCTATACAGCTTGGAGTAAGACAACATGCATAAAGAGGATGATGTGGTCAAAATACTCATTTGCCTAATAATTCTGCACGTAGTGTATCTGCAAAATATTTTTGGAATAGCTCTATTTTAACTGTTTGCTCCGTATTTTTATGTCCCGTTTCATCCCTTATGCAGTGGATATACTTATTATTTTTTGTTTGGGTTGCTACCAGGGCTGCTAGTTTTTTCCCAGGGATGTGTGCATAGATGTAATTATCCCTTACGTAGTTTTCTTTTTGTTGTTCTGCCAATAAGAACAGTTCATCCTTTAGTTCAGAGGCCTTCTCTCTCCAGAGAGTATAGTTTTGATCTGTAGGGTTTACAGTGTAATTTTTTTCCACTTTTTTCTGCCTCGCCTTCCAGTTTTGTTAATTTCTCCCTTATTCCTTTCTTATATAACACTGTATACTTTGTAATAATCCCTCTAATAAAGGCCTTGGCAGCCTCCCATACCATAGTAACTGTCGTTGATCCATCGTTTATCTCTCGCAAGATCTTATCATGTGTATCCATCATATTTATCCATCCTAAACTTATGTTCATCCCTCTTTTTTTTATTTTTTGTCTTTTAATTGTGGTCCGAGACACCCTATTGCCCATATTTCACCCCTGCAATTTCCAGTGAACTTTTCTCATTTGTGAAAACTAAATCGATCCGTGATAGACTCCTATGAGTCTTTGAAAAACATGAGTATTTCCGTAAATTTGGGTGCATGACCCTCCAAATGTCTACCCAACCCATATCTTTAGTGATATTTTTTAGTTTAGATCCCGTACAGGGCCCCTGAATATTCCCCAATTTACATCTATCTATTCTTACTTCCATAACATTATTAAAGTCTCCAACCACCCACAGTAATTTATCCCCTGCCTTAAGTGCAATATCATACATTTTTAAAAGGACGTCAATTTTAAAGGGTGGCGGTATATATACACACTTGCTATTAACCATGCTCTACCTTCCAGAATACACAGCTACACAGGACACCTTAGTAAAGTTTTGTAATACTTTATGTTCCTCTTATTAATTTATTAGATAGTAATAACAAACCTGTTCTATAAGTAGGTGGTAAAGCTGCTATTCCTACATTTGACAACTTCAATACTTTTGTATTTGTTTTTTTCCATTGAATTCTTATCAAATGATTCCCCTCTGTGGCTTCTCTGCTGTTGCTAGGCAACCTTTTGTTCCTATTGATTCATTGTTACTGATCTCTAAACACCTCCTAAATCATGTTCATGTTCCAATAGCGTCCTGCACAGTAGCAGACATAATACATTGGTACATTAATATTCTGTTCACTGGAATCAGTCCGATCATTGAATGTGCATATGAAATGTGTCCTGTACAAATGAGGATGAATAACACTGAGATTTTACACGGACAATGTTGATTGTGATTTTAATGATAATAGTCAACACTTACAAAATGGTAATATTGGCAAAAGTATTTAAGCTATTGCATCCAGGACATCCACACCTCAATATCTGAATCTTTAAAGAAATATCATGCCTTTTTTTCATTCATTCAAACTGACTGTAGTCATATTTCTGTCTATCTTGACTGAGCTGTTGCTTTGAGTAGGAAACATTGATTTGGAGATTTATGTTAGGCCTCCTCCACACTATAAAAATAAAAATACATTTGTGTGTTTTTCATAGTATTTTTCAGGAACATGTTTGGAGTCTTTTACATCTTATAAAAAAAAAGTATTTGGGAAAATGCCAGAAATAAAAATGTCCTGGCCATGTTGTGCTTTAACATAAAAAAACAAGAAAAGAAAACTGAAAAAAAACATAACTGACGTGAAAAATGCTGCAAACCATAATGCTGTGTATGTAGCTATTTCAAGAGTTTGCTATAGAAATTAAATGAACATTTTGAGTAAAGGGGTTATCCAATTTCTCAAAACTCCCCCACATTTGCCGGGCCCCTCACCGGCAATATACTTACTCCACTCCCTGCGCCGTTCCTGGTCCCCGCACCACCGCTGCTGCTTCTCCCTGTACATGGATGAAAATATCTGCTGTCCGGGGGGAGGGGAGCAGCCAATGGCAGGCGGGGATGGGAAGAAGAATCATCTTGCATCACCCGTGTTGCTAGGGAGGCTTGTCTCCATCCCTGCCTGACATTGGCTGCTCTCCCCCAACACTGGATGTTTTCATCCGTGTACAGGAAGAAGCAGCAGTGGGGGATCCCGGGAGCTGGGTAAGTATATTACCGGTGGGGGGCCCGGCACATATGTTTTTTTTTTTTTTAATTGGATAACCCCTTTAATGTATATTTAAAGAAACATTAATTCCAGGCCGCTGTACATGAGAATGGTTTACATACAGTACATAATACAAAACAAGTACAATAAGCATGAATTAACTGACTGATATTCCTACTTCCTTAGGCTGAGTTCACATCAGTGTTCAGCCTTTCCTTTCTCCTGCTCCGTTATAGGAGCAGAAGAACGGAAAGAACGGATTCGGCACATAAATGAGCCAAATGGAGCATAAAAATCCTGCATGCACAACTTTTGTCTCCACTTTAAAAATCTTCCTCCGAGCGGAAACCTAACGGACCTCATTATAGTTTTTTGGGGTCCGTGGGCTCCGTTCGGCTCCTATAACGGAGCAGGAGAATGGAAAGGCTGAACGCTTATGTGAACTCAGCCTAAGGAAATAGGATTATAAAGTTAAGATTCATAAACCACCAATGTGACAAAGATTTCCAGGAAGCTTCCATATATCTATCTATCTATCTAGGTCCACTAGGTCCAAGGTGGACATTGAGGCACCAAAAGAGGAATAATACAGTGTGTCTGTGAAGGTTCTCATTTATCCAGGTCATGGTATATCTGTAAATAATAAATCAAGGCAACTGGACTCGTTTCACTCGTTCTTCTGTACAAGAATTCTCTGGGATTAAATATGTAACTGAATCAACATCTGGTAATTATACCCAGCATGGGGTCAGAGGTCATTGTACTCAGCATGAGGTCAAAGATGTTAATACCATTATCCCAATTGGAGTCAGTAGGTGATAATGACCTCCCAGATAAATGTAAGATTCTTGGAAAATACATTTTGTGCAAAATAATTTCTGCCTGCCCACCAACGACAAGACGATCTCTTTAGTACAGGAACCTACACTAAATACTACCTCCGCTGGTGCCATACTGGCCTCCATTAAGTTTAGGGAATGCAGGTTCCACTTGCATGCTGAGCCCACACTGTATTATACCTCTTTTGGTGCCACAATGGCCTCCATTAAATTCAGGGAATGCAGGTCCAACATGCATGCTGAGACAGCTCTATATTTTACCTCTCCTGGTGCCAAATAGCCTCCATTAAATACAGAGAGCATGCTACAGATTTATACTTGCACTAATTAAAATCAGCCTATAGGACAGACATGTTAGTTAGGACTGCACGACCAATGGAGTCAGCCACACCTCCAATGCAGTCTGTAAAGAAGAAAAATAGGGGTTAGCAGGTGCACATCGCCATGGCTGAAAGCACAAGAGCAAAAACAAACACAATGCCAAAACACTCTGCAAACACAAATAATCAGGTAAATACAATAGTTCCATACTCACTGTTACTGTAAAAATGTGAGATTCTTGGCAAATTTGTGCCTGTCCGCCAACAACAAGGCAATTTTTTAGGACAGGAGCCTACACTAAATACTACCTCCGCTGGTGCTATACTGTCCTCCATTAAATTCAGGGAATGCAGGTTCCACATGCATGCTGAGCCCACACTGTATTATATCTGTAAATAATAAATCAAGGCAACTGGACTTACTGTAGATTTCTTGAAAACGTCTGTGAAGGTTCTCATTTATCCAGGTCATGGTATATATCTGTAAAGAATAATTCAAGGCAACTGGACGTACTGTAGATTTCTTGAAAACGTTTCACTCGTTCTTCCAACAAGTTTTCTCAATTCTGAGTGATTGTACAAAAATTCTGGGAATAAATATGTAACTGAATCCACATCTGGTAATTATACCCAGCATTGGGTCAAAGGTGTTGATTTCATTATCCTAATTGGAATCAGTAGGTGATAAAGACTTCCCAGAAAAAGGTGTCAAGACAGCATTGTATGTGGCAGACTATAGATGTCTAACCCCCCCCCCCCCCCACCTCTATTCAAGCTCTCTCAATCTCTCTCAATAACTCTCAAGATTTCACCCCCAAAATCCAGAACTTGGTATTAAGCACAGAAGAAACAATGGTCTCCTATGATGTTACATCCCTCTTTACCTGCATACCCACTACAGAGGCAATTGAAATGTTCAGGAAGCAGTTGCTATTAGATAACACCTTAGGATGCAGAACAGAACTTAGCCCAGACCAAGTGTGTGCCTTACTGGACCTTTGTCTGAGTACCACCTACTTCAAGTATAAGGACAAGTTCTACAAGCAAAAACATGACTGTGCTATGGGATCGCCAGTCTCACCTATTGTAGCGAACCTGTATATGGAGGAAGTAGAAAGGAAAGCCCTCACCACTTTCAAGGGAATTACACAGAGTCATTGGTTCAGATATGTGGATGACACTTGGGTTAAAATTCATAAACAAGAGTTACAGGCTTTCACCGACCACATCAACTCAGTGGATCATAACATCAATTTCACGCGGGAAGATATGCAGAACAACAAACTGGCGTTTCTGGACTGTCTTATAACAGTGGAAGAGGGAAGGAAGCGGGGAATAGAGGTCTATCGAAAACCAACACACACAGACCAGTACCTGCTATTTGATTCCCACCATCCTCTAGACCACAAACTGGGAGTCATCCAGACTCTACACCACCGGGCAGAGGAAATCCCCACCAGCACAGAGGCCAAGGCGAAGGAACTCAAACACCTCAGAGGGGCACTTAAAACTTGTGGGTATCCAGTTTGGGCCTTTGTCAAAACAGAAGGAAGGAGAAGAAAGACCACCAAGACTACCAGTAAGGGCGAGAAGCATGACAGACACAAAAATATGGTTATCCCATATGTAGCTGGGGTGTCTGAGAAACTCAAAAGGATTTTTAATAAACATCACATTCCTGTTTGCTTTAAACCCAGCACAACACAGCAACACAACGCCTAAACACAAGATGGACAACATTGTGTACGCAGTCCAGTGCAATGAGGAATGCTCAGAACTGTATATCGGCGAAACAAAACAACAACTACATCAGCGTATGGCTCAGCATAGAAGAGCCAAAACCTCTGGTCAAGATTCAGCCGTGTACTTACATCTAAAGTACTTACATCTAAAAGGAACAGGTCACACCTTTGAAGACAGTCAAGTACGTGTTTTGGATAAGGAGGGTGATTGGTACAAACGAGGCGTGAAGGAGGCCATCTACGTAAAAATGGAGAAGCCAAGCTTGAATAGAGGTGGGGGGGGGGGGGGGTTAGACATCTATTGTCTGCCACATACAATGCTGTCTTGACACCTTTTTCTGGGAAGTCTTTATCACCTACTGACTCCAATTAGGATAATGGAATCAACACCTTTGACCCAATGCTGGGTATAATTACCATATGTGGATTCAGTTACATATTTATTCCCAGAATTTTTGTACAATCCCTCAGAATTGAGAAAGCTCGTTGGAAGAACGAGTGAAACGTTTTCAAGAAATCTACAGTACGTCCAGTTGCCTTGAATTATTCTTTACCGATATTTCTTGAAAACGTTTCACTCGTTCTTCCAACGAGCTTTCTCAATTCTGAGTGACTGTACAAGAATTCTCTGGGATCAAATATGTAACTGAATCAACATCTGGTAATTATACCCAGCATGGGGTCAGAGGTCATTCTACCCAGCATGGGGTCAAAGGTGTTAATACAATTATCCTAATTGGAGTCCGTAGGTGATAATGACCTACCAGAAAAAGGTGTCAAGACAGCATTGTATGTGGCTGACAATAGATGTCTAATTCCCCCCCCCCCCCGCCTCTATTCAAGCTTGGCTTCTCCATTTTTACGTAGATGGCCTCCTTCACACCTCGTTTGTACCAATCGGCCTCCTCATCCAAAACACGTACTTGACTGTCTTCAAAGGTGTGACCTGTTTCTTTTAGATGTAAGTACACAGCTGAATCTTGACCAGAGGTACAATGCAGCATCCGTTTGGACTCCACGGTCACAGAGCTAAGATGATTCTACAAAAAGCCCAGAAGAAACTACTAAATGAACGGGTACGACAGACCCATTTCACAGTTGAAGCCTTGAAACAAACTATCAGTCAGCTGGAAGAGGACCTGACTTTGAAGCTACCCACTGAAACGTGGAGGAAAGTAGCAGATTTCACAGTACATGCACAGCTAGCTCAGCACACTAGGAGCAAGGAGAGGCAGAAGAACACGTTCTGCATTTTGTTATCCCGAACTGCAAACAGCCATACCAGTGACATGGAGGTTAAAGTAGGAAACAAGGACAGTGCAGAAATTATTTTGTACAAAATGTATTTTCCAAGACTCTTACATTCATTATGTTGAATTAATACATTTTCTATAGTGAGTATGGCACTATTGTATTTACTTGATTATTTGTGTTTGCAGAAATCTGTTGTGTGGAGTTTGTTTTTGAGCTTTCAGTCATGGCGATGTGAACCTTCACATTGGGTTGTACTGACTAACCCCCATTTTTTTCTTTTCTATCTATCTATCTATCTATCTTCTGTTTTGTCATTTATTCAGACACATTTCCCTTATAACTTGACTCCTTTACTGACATCCTCAAATATAAATGGGTATAAAAAATACAGCACAAACAATGTGCAGTTCTAATATTTTCTGCACTTATTTTAATGGATTTGTGCGGCAAATTGTGGTCACAATACCACCGTTGAAAAACAAAAAAATTTGTGGCAATTCTGGAGGAGCTGCTCAGCCCATGACACTGTAGCGTGTCTTTAGTTAGGGGAGCAGCCCGACCGCATGTGGACCGCAGTAATCGACTAACCCCAGCAAAATATGCATACAATGGAGGATATCGACGCGGTCCACATGCACCACAAGAGCAAACTACACAGAATGTAGTTTGACCGCGTCGATATCCTCCATTGTATGCATATTTTGCTGGGGTTAGTCGATTACTGCGGTCCACATGCGGTCGGGCTGCTCCCCTAACTAAAGACACGCTACAGTGTCATGGGCTGAGCAGCTCCTCCAGAATTGCCACTAATTTTTTTGTTTTTCATTTTCTGTCTTGTTAGATTTGAGTGTGTTTGCCTTTACTTGGCACTCTAGCACTTTTTTGCACCTGGTAACCTCCCTCACATGGTCTGGTGTGGGTGTGGCTCACGGCCTGGCTTCATCCACATTGTACAACCACAGCATTTATGCTGGGCAATTGTGGGGAGCTTGGCTGTGAGCTGAATTATATCATCCCCAGACCGTGTTCACACCATAGTCAGAGCAGTGGTTAGGACCCCTTGCCATGCTGAGAAACCGTGACGTGGTGCATGTGGGCTCCGATATCTCCATGACTGGAACATATTGGCGAAAGTCTCAGCTTTTAATACCTTTACTTATGTCTTGCCAGCATAGTCAGTGTTATATCTGTTTGGTGCATTCTCTCTGTGTGTTCACAATACCACCGTTTACAGAGCCAGAGTTCTCCTTTCGGTAAAGGCCTTAAAAGCTAAACCTGGCTTAATAATACAAACATTTTAATAGCTGATTTCTGGTTGAGGAAAGGCAGTGACGCATTCCAGCCATTAGATGGCACAAGTGTTATACATTGCTTGTTAGCCTCCTGTCAAAGACTTGTATCTTGTATTCTATGATGATTTTGATATTTAGATCTGTGTATTACCATTTTTCTGCATTAGATTATTAGATACACTATGCTATATTAACTCTTATCTCTGGGAACTACAATCTACAGTAAGTGACAGTAAGTGACATACATCCTTACTCTTGCTGCGCAAGCCATAGAACATAATGCAACTTCTTTCTGTCCCTAATACAGACAAAGTGTCAGATTGAAACACGTTTCGCTCCTCTTCATCTACGTCATTGACACTTCCTTCTCATCACCTCTAAATTTACACACATCACAATGAATAACCTTGAAGATTTTTTTTTTTTATAAAGCCGTGCTTTTCTGAAGGTTGTATATAAATATATGTAATATACACTCACCTAAAGAATTATTAGGAACACCTGTTCTATGTCTCATTAATGCGATTATCTAGTCAACCAATCACATGGCAGTTGCTTCAATGCATGTAGGGTTGTGGTCCTGGTCAAGACAATCTCCTGAACGCCAAACTGAATTTTCAGAATGGGAAAGAAAGGTGGGCTACAACAACAGAAGACCCCACCGGGTACCACTCATCTCCACTACAAATAGGAAAAAGAGGCTACAATTTGCACAAGCTCACCAGAATTGGACTGTTGAAGACTGGAAAAATGTTGCCTGGTCTGATGAGTCTTGATTTCTGTTGAGACATTCAAATGGTAGAGTCCGAATTTGGCGTAAACAGAATGAGAACATGTATCCATCATGCCTTGTTACCACTGTGCAGGCTGGTGGTGTAATGGTGTGGGGGATGTTTTCTGGCCACACTTTAGGCCCCTTAGTGCCAATTGGCCATAGTTTAAATGCCACGGGCTACCTGAGTATTGTTTCTGACCATGTCCATCCCTTCATGACCACCATGTACCCATCCTCTGATAATGCACCATGTCACAAAGCTCGAATCATTTCAAATTGGTTTCTTGAACATGACAATGAGTTCACTGTACTAAAATGGCCCCCACAGTCACCAGATATCAACCCAATAGAGCATCTTTGGGATGTGGTGGAACGGGAGCTTCGTGCCCTGGATGTGCATCCCTCAAATCTCCATCAACTGCAAGATGCTATCCTATCAATATGGGCCAACGTTTCTAAAGAATGCTATCAGCACCTTGTTGAATCAATGCCACGAAGAATTAAGGCAGTTCTGAAGGCAAAAGGGGGTCCAACACCATATTAGTATGGTGTTCCTAATAATTCTTTAGGTGAGTATATGTACATGCTTGAAAAAATCAAAAAATTTTCAGTATTGTGGATGGAGTGATTGCGGATGGAGTGATAAATCAGATCAATACTTGCTGTGACCACCCTTTGCCTTCAAAACAACATCAGTTCTTCTAGGTACACTACAGTTTTTTAAGGAACTCGGCAGGGAGGTTGTTCAAAACATCCTTAGAACTAACCACAGATCTTCTGTGTATGTAGGCTTGCTCAAATCCTTCTCTCTTTTCATACAATCTGAGACAGACTCGATTGTGTTAAGATCAGGGCCCTGCGGGGGCCATATCATTACTTCCAGGACTTCTTCTTATTGTTTATAAGATAGTTCTATGACATTGGCTGTATGTTGGAGTTTTGTTGTCCTGCTACAGAATAATTTTTAATTTAAGACCTAGTGTTGATCGAGCACTGTAGTGATTGAGTGCTCAGGCCAAACACATTGTGATAATAAGGTGCTCGACTGAGCACCCGAGTATAATGGAAGACAATGGGAGAACACGAGCATTAAAC
The DNA here is from genome assembly GCF_014858855.1 of Bufo gargarizans. Lineage (NCBI taxonomy): Eukaryota > Metazoa > Chordata > Amphibia > Anura > Bufonidae > Bufo > Bufo gargarizans. The sequence goes on from NC_058081.1 coordinate 667,311,307, forward strand.
CAGGAACCCCCTGCTCTGAAGAGAGGAAGGGTGCCTGGTTCATAAGAAAATGTCAGAAATTGTTGGTAACACCACCAAAATGGTTCTGTAACAGCATTACAAGGAAGAGGCACTCTGATACACCCTTAGTTACACATAAAGGAGGGCATTATCCACACCCTTTAAAAATTATGATTGATGGCCTGCTGGTGACCCTAAAAAACATTAGGAGCAAGGGCCTGCTGATCTGACCATCTAAAACATTATGGACGGTGGCCTGCTGCCGCTTTGGTGACTCTAGTTAACCTGGGGCCAATGACATGTCCACGTGACGGCGACGATCTATTCGGATGTCTGGCCTATCAACTTTTGATGTAGCAGTCAGCTCAAAACCATTGTAACTGTGGGTAACAGGGAATCAGTGTTTGATTCCGAAGAGGCAGCCTGAGAAATGGCTACGGCTACCACATCCAAGCAAGGCAGCATATGTGCAAATTAGCAGATGAGCTGACCCTTTAAAATATTTTAGTTGGGGCCTGCTGGTGAACTGACCATGTAAAACATTATATGCGAGTGCCTGCGGGTGAGCTGACCCTGTAAATCATTATTTGCGAGGGCCTGCAGCTGAGCTGACCCAGTAAAAGATTTGAATTGCAGGCCTGCAGGTGAGCTGACCTAATAAAAGATTTTAGGTACAGGCCTGCTGGTGAGCTGAGGTGGAACCAACAAACTCAGCTTGATTTTGATGGCTGCTTTAATCTGCAGGTGACTGTCATACAGCTCTACAGATTTGTTTCCACCTATATCATTCTCAACAATCTGTGACCTCAGTCTTTTATCCAGACTCTGTCATTGTGCCACTATGTGGTCTCCTCATGCTGCCATCTCCACACCATGTCACCTTGCCACTCATTTTTATCACCATGCTGCTGATGATGCTGCTTAAAAGGCCTTAAACTGATCACCAGGCCCACAATTTAATTAAGGTTTTGGAATTGATAAACCTAACTTGCTTTTGTGGGCTGCATCAGTGCTGGGCCCCACAGCAAATTTTTGAATGGGGCTCTATCGCACACTAATTTTTTAGCGGCCCCTTCCTTTCATGCCGCCCCCATTCTTGTGGCTAGTAAAAATTGCTCTCTCAGACCAGGGCTGGCAGCTGCTCCATCCATTTTATACACTGTCTATACTGTCACTGTATATAAATTCATTGTGTAATACTGTTGGGGGGGGGGCCCTGACCAAATCCTTTAGTCCTCCTCCTCCTGGATGGGCCCCTTCTGGGTCAGGGCGCCAAAGCTGCAGCTTCCCCTGCTTCCCCTATAGCTACGCCCCTGGTTTTCATTAATCTTCAGGTGACCGTCATACAGCTCCACAGATTGTTTCCATCTTCATCTTTCTAAACAATTTGTGGCCTTAGTCTTTTATCCAGACTCAGTCATTGTGCTACTATGTGGCCTCCTCATGCTGCCATCTCCACACCATGTCACCTTGCCACTCATTTTTATCACTATGCTGCTGCTGATGCTGCTTAAAATGCCTTAAAGTGATCTAATTAAGGTTTTACGCACAAAACCAAAGTAAAAAAATAGATTTTATAAGAAAAATTGATTAAAAACATTTTTTTCCTGTATATTACCTTGTATATAAAGTGCAAGTGCTGCCAAAAATTACAAGGAAGAGGCACTCTGAGACAACCTGTATATCACATAAAGGAGGGCCTCATTCATATTGAGTTGCGGGCCTGTAGGTGAGCTGACCCTGTAAAGGATTTTAGGTTTGGGTCTGTAGGTGAGCTGGCCCTGTAAAATATTTGCATTGCGGGCCTATAGGTGAGCGGACCCTATAAAAAATTAGATGTAAGGGCCTGCTGGTGAGCGGACGCTGTAAAAAATTAGATATAAGGGCCTGCTGGTGAGTGGACCCTGTAAAAAATTAGATGTGAGGGCCTGCTGATGAGCGGACCCTGCAAAAAGTTAGTTGTTAGGGCCTGCTGGTGAGCGGACCCACTAAAAAATTATATGTGAGGGCCTGCTTGTGAGTGGACTCTGTAAAAAATTAGATGTAAGGGCTGGCTGGTGAGCGGACCCTCTAAAAACGTATATGTGAGGGCCTGTTGGTGAGCGGACCCTCTAAAACATTATATACGAAGGCCATATATGCGAAGGCATTATGTGTGACGAATAAGCAATGCATGTTGATATGACGGAAGAGGAGGAGGAGGAGGAGGAGGAGAAATGGAAGATTCAACCATATACCCTTGTTTGTGGTGGAAGGGGTGCATGGGAATACAGTCTATTATAACTACATTAAAAACAACACATATAATAGTGCCTTTATGTTAATCAGCATTCCTCTGGTGGAGTCAAGAAGTCATGGTCAATCCAGGACTTGTTCATTTTTATATGAGTCAACCTGTCAGCATTTTCAGTTGACAGGCGGATACGCTTATCTGTTATAATGCCACCAGCAGCACAAAATACACGCTCAGACAAAACGCTGGTGGCAGGGCAGGGCAGCACCTCCAAAGCGTAGAGTGCAAGTTAGTGCCACGTGTCCAGCTTGGACACCCAGTAGTTGTAAGTGATCATTGAGGACTTTGACCTGGTCTGCTATGTACTCCTTCACCATCTTCCAAAAATTTTCTCTCCTTGTGGCACTAGGCCGAACATCAAGGTGAGGGTGCTGGCGGGGTGCCATGAAACTGTCCCAGGTTTTGGAGAGCGTTGCCCTGTCTCTGTTGGAACTCCTGTGTGTTCCCCTTGTCTCCCCTCCTCGGTTAGCCAAGGAACTACGGACTTTGCCGCCAGCATTGTCAGATGGATATTCTGGTATTGCACCATTTTATTTGTCCTCTGCACCAGAGGAATGAAAGATGAGAAGTTCTCTTTGTAGTGGGGGTCGAGAAGGGTTATCAACCAGTAATCTGTGATGTTAGAAATGCTTATAATGCGTGGGTCACGGGAAAGGCAGCCTAATATGAAGTGAGCCATGTGTGCCAGAGTACCAACAGGCGAGACTTCGTTGTCATCATCAGAAAGATCATTCCCAATCTCCTCATCCTCTTCCTCGTCTTCTGCTAACACACTCAGAACAGATGGAATTAAACTTCCATGGGTACTACCCTCTGTAGCTGAGGCAACCATCTCCTGCTCCTCCTCTTCTTCAGCCTCCAATTCGCGCTGAGAAGACGAACTGAGGGTGGTCTGGCTATCATCAACCTGTGTAATGTCTTCCCCCATTTCCACCCCTTCCACATGCACAGTGTCGTGCTTAATTGTGAGCAGCGAGCATTTGAGAAGACACAGAAGTGGGATGGTGACGCTGATAATAGCGTTATCGCCGCTCACCATCTGTGTTCATTCCTCAAAGTTGCATAAAACCTTACAGAGGTCAGACATCTATGTCCACTCCTCGCTTGTGAATAGTGGAAGCTGACTGGAAAGGCGACGAGCATGTTGCAGCTGGTATTCCACAACTGCCCTCTGCTGCTCACAAAGCATGGCCAACATGTGGAGCGTGGAGTTCCAGCACGTGCTCACGTCGCACAACAGCCGGTTAGCTGGCAATTTTTTTTTTTTGTAAATCTATTTTTATTGTTTCAGAGCTTACAAGTATAAAAAGTTACCATTCCATACTGTAACAAAGGAATAATTGTATAGTAATGTATATCACAATATGTATCACAGTATAGGTCCTTGTTCAGACACATTGTTATTACAGATTTTTTGATAACAGCGGGGGAAGAAAGGAAGGGGATAAGAGAAACATAACATTGATAAAAGGGACGAAATAATACAAGGTAAGTATAAACAGGTAGGCTCTTGTCTTCAGCCAGATAATACTTTGGGGACGTTCAAATCCCGTGAAATGGACAATATCACATACCAATCGATATATTTTCATCACACAATGAGTTGGGCTAAATTATGGATGGACCTATCTATCCCCCACTCTGAAATCTAATTCTGTGCGTGAATCGGAGGCGTCTATGAGGGCCTCACACTGAATTTGTCAAAACTTCTGCATCTCTGGCCTCCTGAGATTTTTTCCAGGGAAGCCAAGTCTTTAAATATCCAGACCTACTACCTTGGATCCATCCCACCATCTCCTCCATCCTGTGGAGTTGGTGCATTTTGTTAAACCACATTCTCAAATCTGGCGGTGACGAGTCTCTCCATTTTGTTGGGATAAGTAGTTTTGCTGTAGCAATCATATGCGTTATTAGGTCTGCTTTAGATGGCTTAAAGTTGGGGGCTGGGAGCCACAACAAAACCAGCTCTGGAGATAAAGTTATATCGGTTGAGCATACAGAGTTAATAGTCTGTTCGACATCTCTCCAAAACTGTTTAACTCTGGGACAGGACCACCAGATATGGATCATGGATCCTACCCCTGATTGGCATCTCCAACACCGATCTGTGGGAGATACACCTATAGAGTGTAGGTACTCAGGAGTCCTGTACCATCTGGTAATGGTTTTATATGAGTTCTCCTGATAACGGACGCAAGAAGAGAAACCCTGCGCATGTGATAGAATATATGCGAATTCAGTGTCTGAAAAGGTCTTACCCAGATCTCTCTCCCAGTGATGCAGATAGTAAGGTTTGGTTATACTAAGGTCAGTCAGTAGATTATTATATGTAACCGAAAGTGGTTTCTTTAATATTGTGGGGAGGGCCGTGAAGTTTTCGAGCCATGTGGGTTCCAGGAACTTGTGACCAGAATCTTTTTCATATTTCTTGCATATGTGTTTGAAATCCCAGCTATGAATTAGGGTAGGAGGCCCTCTGCCCAGTTTATCATGTGCCTCTTCTAATGACAAGAAGTTATTATTTTCTATAACCTCACCTATCCTTACATCTCCCCATAAATGCCACCAACTTCTATCATCTCCTCCCATTTTATCCACCAGATAAGGAAGGACATTCAGTGGAGCTATTTTTGAAACCATCTTCTCCCTTAGTGAAGCTATCTTAGAGCTTCGGTAACACATCAACATACTCTTTGTCAGAGTGCACATGTCCCTGCAAAGAGAAAGTGGGGCGCCTGGAAGCCACATCAAGGCATGTCTATGTGTACCTAAGAGGCTCCTCTCTATATCTAGAAAGGGTGCCTGCAACTTTTCATTTGCTATGAGTGCCCATCTAGTCAAGTGGATAGCTTTATTATAAAGAGCCATATCCGGTAACGATATGCCACCTTTGTGCTTTTTCTGGGAAAGGAGTGAATATGCCAATCTAGGCCTGTTAGATTTCCACAAAAAAGAGGAGAAGAGTCTTCTCATTTGCGTGAGATAGGATGCGGGTATTGGTAACGGAAGGGCTTGGAACAAATATAAAAGTTGTGGTAGGACGAATGTAGCCAATAAGTTTTTCCTACCAAACCATGACATGAATGGTACTTTTAATGTAGAGATAAAGGATTTGGTTTTTGCAAGTAGTGGGGTATAATTAATCCTAAATAGCAGGTTTAAATCACTCGAAATATTGACCCCCAGGAATTTAATTGCTGTTGTTGGCCATTTGAACATTGATGAGCGCTGGATAGAGTCGAGATCCTTATTTGGGATATTCACCTGTAGTGCTTCTGATTTAGAAAAATTAATTTTGAAATTGGAGACTATACTATATTGGTCAAATAAAGACATAATCGTGGGTAGTGCCTCTTCAGGGTTCGAGATGATGATTAAAAGATCATCTGCAAAAGCTGCAGTTCTGTGGTGATAGTGACCCAGAGAAACACCCTGTATGCTATCTGACTGCCGAATCTTTAGGAGGAACATCTCTAAACATAGAATAAAAAGGGTAGGTGATAGGGGACAACCTTGTCTAGTACCATTTCTGATGGGGAAGGCATCCGACAGGGCACCATTAACCAATACCTGTGCCATAGGACATGAATATAAAGAGAAAATAGCTGAGATAAATATGGGAGGGAAACCGAACTTCAATAAAGAGGCTCTCATGAAATCCCAGCTTACCCTGTCGAATGCCTTCTCCGCATCAGTTCCCAACAACAACAAAGGTGTTTTCTTAATTCGGGCATTATGAATCAAATGGATCACTCTCCAGATGTTATGTTTCCCCTCTCTCCCTGGTATGAACCCTACCTGTTCGGGGTCTATGAGTCTGTTTAACATGGGGGAAATTCTAGACGCTAGCAATTTGGACCACCATTTCAAGTCACAGTTGAGAAGAGATATAGGTCTGTAGCTCCCACAGTCCTCAGGGTCCTTCCCTTCTTTATGCAGTATGGTGATATGCGCCCTCAAGGCCTGGGGAGCCAGAGACATCCCTCCCAGCAATGAATTGCATAGGTCTGTAAAGTGAGGGAGTAGAACCTTTTTAAATTTTTTAAAATAAATAATAGGGAGCCCATCTGGGCCTGGGCTCTTCCCTATGGGAATAGAGTTGAGAACTTTCTCTACCTCTGTTGTGGAGAAGGGCCTAAGGAGGTTTTCATTCTCTTCTTCTGATAATATGGGTGCTTTAATTGAGGCCAGAAATTCCTCAATCAAAGAAGCTCTCGTTTTCTCACCTAATTCCGAGATTATCTCTGGTTCCGGGAGATTATAAAGTTTTGAATAAAATGTCTGAAAGGCTTTAGCTATGAGAGGGGTTGAGGTCATCTTTTGCGTAGGACTAGACTTTATTGAGGATACAAAAGTTTTTTCCCTTCTTTTTTTGATCAAGTATGCCATCATCTTATTTCCCTTATCCCCATGTTCATATAATCTACTCTTCAGACTCAATAGTGACTTTGCCCCTTTGATATTAAGAAGATCTTTTACTTTACGTCTAAGTGTAACCAAGGCATCTTTGTGGGATTCAGAGTGTGTTAGTTTATGCAATTTCTCTTGTGATTGAATCTGGGAAAGTAGGGACATCAAATCTTTAGTATATTTCTTTTTAACATACGATCCCAGTGCTATCAGTTCCCCCCTTATATATGCCTTATGTGCCTCCCATAACATTGGAGTAGAAGTCTCTGGGGTGGTATTAGTTTTAAAGTAGTTGTCCAATTTGTCTTCTAATGTGTCCACATAGGACTTTGTCTCTAAAAGTGTGGTATTTAACCTCCATGACCATGCCCTATGCGGGAGACATTGGAGTGAGAGCGACATTGAGACAGGTGCATGATCAGAAATCACTATATTCCCTCCACCTATATCTCCACATTTTTCACACATGTTAAATATGAGTCTGATAAGAAAAGATAATCTATCCTACTATAAGAATTGTGAACATGAGAAAAATGTGTGAAGTCTTTTTCAGTTGGATGAATGGTCCTCCAAACATCTATCAGTCGTAATTCTGCTAATGTCATCATTAAATTCCCCATTTGTTTCCTAGAAATAGTATGGGATCTTGGTGTAGTAATGTCAAGTGAAACATTTAAATCACCCCCCACTATTAACATACCTTCTGAGAATTCCTTAATTTTCTTAAGGGCCTTGGTCAACCAGGGAATCTGACCTGTATTTGGTGAGTACAGGTTAGCTATTGTGACTTTGAGATTAAAAATGGTACCTTGAATAATAAGCATGCGTCCTCCTGGGTCAATATAGGACTTAACAAGCTTAAATGGGATTGAGGAGCTTATAGCGATGGATACCCCTCTAGAAGCAGATGTGTGAGTTGCATGGAACCACTGAGAGTACTTTGTTGTGGGCATTGAGGGAATACGTTCATGACGAAAGTGGGTTTCTTGCCAAAGGACAATGTCTGCCTTCTGTTTATATAGTAAGTTCAATATCTGACGTCTTTTTTGGGGGATATTAATACCATTCACATTATGTGATAACACGTTAAGATTAGCCATTATCTCTAGATGAAGATGTAAGTTTTGAACCTTCAAGAGCCTTGAACAAATGAGGAACTGGGGTGAAACACTCTGTACAACGAAACATGTATGTCAAAAATTTGCTAACTGACATTAAAACAATCAATAATAATAATAATAATGGAGCCGGTGGCGTTCCACCCAGCCCGACCTCACCATCCCCGCCAAATGAGCGGGAAGGGCGGGCCAGGCCCAATGCAACACCCCAGCTCTGCTTGAAAGGGAGGAAAGCCTTTGTCATCAAGACTAACTGCCTTATTATAAGCCTAATGATTTACACCTTATTGTGTAGCGGGTGAAAAAACATATACTGGTTTACATGAAATAAAGTAACCTATAAGCCTAAGGTGGTGAAAAGGCGTCTACATCTGCTCAAGATTTCTGCACTCAGGGGTGACATTAAATACTTCTCCCCTCTGTAGGAAGTATATAATAATGAAAAACATAACGTATCAGCTTAAACTCACGCCCCCTGGTGCAAGTAACAGGTATCATCTAACCACTTCGCGTTTACCAGCGCCCCCTATGGTGGTATTTGAGGGCGCATGTGAAGAGCTAAAATGAGAAAAAACAAAAAAGAAGCAGAGAGACGAAGACAAACAGATCACAGAAACGTTCAGGTATTCTTCCTGTTCTTTGGTGATTTGGGCTTTTTGACCACCTGCCACGGTGGAATCTCTGGCAGGTCAGGCAGGCCCAAGTCTTCTGGAACCGGCATCCATGATTGGACTTCGACCGGAGCTATACCAAGCTTGTCCCAGGCATCTGTTAAGTCTTGCGGTGTTCTGATAACGATCTGTTGGCCCGCTTTAAAGGTGGCAAGGCCAAATGGAAAGAGCCATCTCACTGGTAGCTTGTGAGCTCTGAGTGCCTCTGTAACTGGCTTTAGCGCCCTGCGTTTTGCCAGGGTACTAGACGCTAGGTCCTGAAAGAATTGGATGCGTGCTCCATTATAGGAGATGTCCTTGGCCTCTCTAGCAGCTCTTAAAATAGAGGCCGTGTCAAGAAAGTTTAGCAAGCCGCATATGATATCCCTCGGTGGGCCATTTTCAAGTGGTTTAGGCCTCAGGGCTCTGTGGGCCCTTTCAATTACTATCTGTGTGGCCCTGTCCTCCCCGACCAGAGAAGCAAATATGGCGGTAACTGCAGATGTAATTTCTCCAGGGGGGACATCCTCCGGGACCCCTCTGATGCGGACATTCTTCCGCCTACTTCTATTTTCCTGATCTTCCAGGTTAAGAATCGCTGAGGTAAGTAACGCATTGTGGCTTTGCAGAGCTTTTTTAACAGCATCGCTGCGACTAATAATAGCCGCCTGCGTCTCCTCTAGTGCTACCACGCGGCCCCCAATCTGCTTTACCTCCGTCTTTATGTCGGATAAGTCTCTGTGCAGGGGCTGAAGCGCCTTATAGAGTGTCTTCTTGAAGAAGGCTCTGGACAGAGGAAGGTCTGCAGGCTCCGTTCCTTCAGACATGGTGCAGGAACTCTCACCATCGGAGTCTTCTGGTGGTGCAGCGGCTCTGGCTCCCTCCGGCGCCATCTTGGATCTGTGAGCTGGCGAAAAGCTCCTTTTTTTGAGAAAACGATCCATTTCAGATTGTGTTTGACACGATTTCTGTGCGCCCTGTACTGTATCGCTCTTTTCTTTATTGGATTTCACCATCTTAGGGGAGTCTATCACCCGCTAGACCGAAGCTGCAGCAGCGTCTGTGTGGAGCTCCGAGATCAGGCGTCCATCTCGGCTCGCGGCTGGTTAGCTGGCAATTTAAGTGCTGCTGCAGCGTTGACAGACAGGCTGAAGCTGTCGGTGACATGAGGAAATGTGCACACACGCGGCACGCCTTCACCAGTAGCTCAGGCAAATTGGGGTAGGTTTTTAGAAACCACTGAACCACAAGGTTGAATACGTGGCAAAGGCATGGGATGTGTCTAAGGTTGCCCAGCTCCAGAGCCGCCACCAAGTTACACCAAGTTACAGCCATTATCAGACACACCCATGCCTGGTTCTAGGTTGAGTGGCGAGAGCCACAGCTCAGTTTGGTCTCTAATCCCCTGACACAGCTCTGTGTCGGTGTGCTGTTTGTCACCTAAGCAGATCAGCTTAAGCACAACCTGTTGCCACTTCCCCACTGCAGTGCTACACTGCTTCCAGCTACCGACTGATGACTGATTGGCGCTGCACGCGAATAATCCAGAGGTGGAAATGGAGGAGGAGGCAGAGGAGAAGAAGTAGGGGTTGGAGCCACAAATGTAGGTGCTGGCACAAACCCTTATGGAAGTAAGGCCCGCAATCCTTGGCGTCGGTAGCACCTGTGCCATCCCAGGGTCCGAGTTGCTCCTGGCCCCCACAACATTCACCCAGTGTGCCATCAGGGAAATGTAGCATCCCTGGCCAAAAGCACTTGTCCATGTGTCCGTGGTTAAGTGGACCTTCCCAGTAGCTGCGTTGGTCAGGGCAGGTGGGATGTTAAGGGACACATGTTGGTGTAGGGCTGGCACACCTTGAAAAACAGTGGCGGCTAGGGACTGCGTAACAAGGGATGGCCACCGACATCAGGCTGCTGAAGGCCTCTTTGTCCACAAGCCTAAATGGCAACATTTCCAGTGCCAGTAATTTGGAAAGCTGCACATTTAGTGCTATGGCCTGTGGGTGGGTGGCTGGGTATTTGCACTTGCGTATAAATGCCTGGGGTAATGACATTCGGACAGGGAAGTGAATGTGGTCGCTTATGGTGCTTGCAAAGGTCCAGGTGCAGGGCCTGCATCTTGGACAGGGGATTGGCCAGGTTGCAAACTACTATTCTTTTGTAGTCCGCACTTTCCTCAAAAAAGCGCCATACTGCAAAACAACTACCCTTTAGCAAGGGAGATTTATGCAAGAGGTGCTCCGTGGAACAGTTGTGGGCCTGTTCAGTGGTGCCTGCCTTCTACCTTTTGCCACCCCACTGCCTCTTCCAGTCTGTTGCAGTGCTGCAGATCCCTCCCCCTCTGTACTGCTCTCCTCGCTCGGCCTGTTGCCACCTTCCCAGGTTGGGTCAGTGACCTTGTTGTCCAGCACCTCCTCTTCCACTTCCTCACTCTAATCATCCTCCTGATTTGTTGACCTAACCACTACCTCAGTGATTAATAACTGTGTGTCATCCTCTCCCAAAACCTCTTGAGACAGTAATTGTGGTTGAGTCATTGGCAACTGTGTCTCATCATCATCCATCTCATTACATGCTAATTGCTATTTTCCAGTGTCATGTTCTTGTGACTCTGGATGCTCAAAGGTCTGGAATCGGGCACAAGATTTCAGGTCCCTCTTCAAGTGTGCTTGGCGAGAGGGCCAAATCAATTAATGGTGATGCAAAGAGGTCCTCGGAATATCCGAGTGTGGGATCACTTGTTTGGCCAGACTGTAAATGGTGGGAGGAAGGAGGATCAGGGTGAGAATTGTGTGGACCAGACTCCTGGCTACTGACACTGGACTTGGTGGAAGACAGGGTGGTGCTTAAGCGACTGGATCTTCTGCAATCCAACCAACCACCTGCTCGCACTGGGCTGACTTCGAGTGGTGTCCTGCGCCGCCCTGCAAACTGGAACATGAAGCTAGTTATCTTGGATGATTGTTTTTCTTGTGCTCTGGCAGCGGGCACAGTTTCACCGTGCCCAGGGCCACGGCCTCTGCGTACACCATCAGCATCACGGCCACTTCCCCGTCCCTTAATGCTCGCCTTCTTCATATTAAACGTTATATGTTATAAGGGACCGTTTATAAGAAAAATGTGGATAAATTATGGAAAAAATATATTTAGTAACATAGTATATAAGGCTGAAAAAAGACATTTGTCCATCCAGTTCGGCCTGTTATCCTGCAAGTTGATCCAGAGGAAGGCAAAAAAAAAAAACTGTGAGGTAGAAGCCAATTTTCCCCACTTTAAGGGAATACAAAATTCCTTCCCGACTCCAATCAGGCAATCAGACTAACTCCCTGGATCAAAGACCCCTCTCTAGTAGCTATAGCCTGTAATATTATTACGCTCCAGAAATACATCCAGACCCCTCTTATTTGTTGCCAGTAATATTTTTCCCAATATAAAGCCCTGACACCAGGGCCGGTGCAAGGATTTTTGCCAGAACAAGCAAAGCTACATTTTGGCACCCCCTCTCGCAGCTCACCTGGCCCTGGTCCTGTCTGCAGCAGCTGGCTTCTCCTCTGTGTGGTCCTCTGTATCTTCTCTCTGCTTAAGACAATCGCTGGTTTGAGGAACGTATTTTTCGCCCTCTAAGATGCATCGGCCCATAAGATGCACCTAGGTTTTAGAGGAGGTTAATAAGAAAAAATATTTTCTATTACACCTCAGGTCAGACCAGCAATCAGATCCCCAATATTAATCAGACCACAGCTTACAGCCCCAATCAGATCCTAAATGTTAATCAGACCTTAGCTCACAGCCTCTAATGCCTCAGATCAGCCCCCCATGTCAGCCATCATGCCCCCATGTCAGCCATCATGCCCCCATGTCAGCCATTAGCCCCTCATGTCAGACATCATGCCCCTATGTCAGCCATCATGCACCCATGTCAGCCATTAGCCCCCATGTCAGACATTAGCCCCCCATGTCAGCCATTAGCCCCCCATGTCAGCCATAAGCCCCCCATGTCAGCCATCATGCCCCCCATGTCAGCCATCATGCCTCCCATGTCAGCCATCAGCCCCCCATGTCAGCGATTAGCCCCTGGTGTCAGCCATCATGCCCCCCATGTCAGCCATCATGCCCCCCATGTCAGCCATTAGCCCCTGGTGTCAGCCATCATGCCTCCCATGTCAGCGATTAGCCCCTGGTGTCAGCCATCATGCCCCCATGTAAGCCATCATGCCCCCTTGTCAGCCATCATGCCCGCATGTCAGCTATCAGCCCCCATGTCACATTTCTCCCCCTCCATGTCACATTTCCCCCCATGTCACATTTATCCCCCTACATGGCACCCCCTCCTTTTTACATCACACCCATGACCCCTATTGTGTCACATTTCTCCCCCCTCTTTCATGGCACAACATCTGCCCCCTCCCTGGGCACATTTCTCCCCCTCCATGGCACTGCAACTGGCACTCACCTACCACTCCAGTCGGCAATCTGGCTGTGTGTGACTCACAGCATGAGTGACCTCCAGCTCCCTCCAGTCTCTACTGCTGCCCAACGCCTCAAGCCACACCAGTCACACCCCCTGACCCCGTGTCCGCCTGTGCTCACTCATGTGCTGCTCTGTGAGTGAGCTGCCACTGGGGTCGCACAAGCGCCCAGTGGCGCTGCGGTGAAGTGATTTAATTTATAAAAATAAAAAAAGTTCATTATTATCTGTCCACCCCTTTCTCTGCGCCGGGTGCTTTCTACTGCAGCCGCTTGGTCTGCCTTATGGTAGCGCCAGGCCTGCCTGACACACACACACACTCTTGCAGTGCAGATGTGACAATTCACTGCAGACACCGTTTATAGGCAAAGTCTGGATAAATTATGGAAAATATATATTTGTTGTCAGTAATATTTTTCCCAATATCTGGCCCTGACATACGCTATTGCAGCGCAGTTGTGACAATTCACTGCAGACACCGTTTATAGGCAAAGTGTGGATAAATTATCGAAAAAAAATATATATTTGTTGTCAGTAATATTTTTCCTATTATCTGGCACTGAAACACAGAAGATATCGCAGCACAGATGTCACAGGTCACTGCAGACACCCTCTATCGAAAAAGTATACGAGCCGAGCAGGTATTCAGCCGAGCATGCTTGCTCAACACTATTAGCACCTTTTCAAAGTATTCTCACTTGGCAGCTAACTTTTGCACAATATTGTATTTTATATCTTTTTATCTATAATGCACAAATATATTTACTGTGAGTCCGAATGGATTTTTAAGTTACAAACCATTCGACTGATGGGTTTGAATGTAGAATACAGGCCATGGCTTTTCATATGATTTCCCTCAATTCTTTTTCCTGCCGGTGTATGTGTTGAAAAAATCGTTCTTTTGTTTTTAATGAATATATTTGGATAATATATTTCTTTTATTGTTTCACTTTCAGGACCTGTTGTTGGAAGGGCTTTGCTCAACGGGAGGCGAGATGCTTATTCTGGTCATGTACGGCTTATCCCTGGATTACTGCGGATCATATTATATACATTTATTACTGTTACAAGCGTATAAGCATAGTTACTGTGGAGGACTTTCACCCGATAAGGGGGTTAAACTGTGACGAACATAGTGGGAGGGCGATGACTGACGCCGTCCCCTCCCCCTTTTTGTCTGTAGATGCCGGACGACAGTGCATCGTATGATTGCACGTCATCCGACCACATACCCTGGGTGTCTTATCCTCGAATTACCTTATGATTTTCAGATTTTTCTGTTAGGACGCTTGTATGCATACTCATTTTCATGACAGTGAAGTGTTATGTTGCTTATCATGTGACGTTTCGCTGAGTGATCACGTGAATCACCCACAGTGACGTCACGGACATGCGCAGCTGCAGTTCCGGGACGCCGGATCCATGCGGTGCAACTCGCCACAGTGTATCCTCCCATTATAGAGCACGCCTGATTCCACGCCCGGTCCTGTTAATCTTTTACACTTACAGGTGATAATGATTCACTGTTTATTGTCACTCATGTACTTTTATTGTAATAACAATGAATATGTATACCTGGAGGTTTTGTATATACCGATTACGGTTTCACTTTTGGTCATCCTCCGGGCTGGTCACATTTTTTTCTTTGATGATATGTATTATATATTTTGTTTTTTGAATGTTTTAATAATTGTCACTTATGCATGATAATTATGACTGCATAAATATCCACAGTCTTCACAATGTTGTATTGCTTGAAAATGGTCCCAGTAAGCGGACCGAAACGTCGCATAGGTGAATAAAGGGTCCCACTTTTTTTCACCAAACGGATGTGCTGCGGTGTCATTCTTTATTCTACATGATACACCTTGGAAAGGTGAATTTCACTGGTATAACTGATATATGGTATACGTTCCACCTATCAAAATCAAATCACTGTCGTTTGGAACGCTACATTTCTGTTAAAACTGTTACTTTATTAATCAGAAAAACAAAAGGGAAGGGGGACTAACCTATATTAAAATTCTAGGACACCATCCATTCAGTATAGGGTCGATATGAGGACCTATAAGCCGCATACACGGTAAATGCAGCTGCGGATGGGGTCACTAGAAATGCCGCAGGCTAGTGCTATACTGCAAGTGAAAGCAGAGGGCCATGGGGCCGTGCTAATTGATTCCACAGAAGTAAGCACTAAGGTGCGGTCAGTGTGCTCTGAATCACTACCAGCTCATGGATCCCTCGACTAAAGTTATGGATAGACTAATCCAGTGATAAACATCTGCCTGCGTTGAGTGTGGTGTGGGGATGAATCAATGTTCATTTGTATCTGCTTTGCGCTCACACTGCAGTTGAGGTCTGCGGTTCTCAGCCCTCTGCAGTTAGATGAGCAACAACAATCCAGATCTGCCTGTTTCACCCAGCTTAGCTTAGATCCAGTGATTCGTGTCTGCAGGGCCGATTCTTAGACATCCGTTTCACATGAACGGATGGATTCAATTGAGATCGGCTTCTGCAGGCAGATGTTTATCACTGGATTAGTCTATCCATAACTTTAGTCGAGGGATCCATGAGCTGGTAGTGATTCAGAGCACACTGACCGCACCTTAGTGCTTACTTCTGTGGAATCAATTAGCACGGCCCCATGGCCCTCTGCTTTCACTTGCAGTATAGCACTAGCCTGCGGCATTTCTAGTGACCCCATCCGCAGCTGCATTTACCGTGTATGCGGCTTATAGGTCCTCATATCGACCCTATACTGAATGGATGGTGTCCTAGAATTTTAATATAGGTTAGTCCCCCTTCCCTTTTGTTTTTCTGATTAATAAAGTAACAGTTTTAACAGAAATGTAGCGTTCCAAACGACAGTGATTTGACCTTGGAAAGGTGCTTTCACCGCTGGCACCAAAACATCCACTACAAGGAGTGCTGCCTTGAATTTCCATCTCTCTCTCTCTCTCTCTCTCTCTATATATATATATATATATATATATATATATATATATAAACCAGTTCGTAATGAACCGGTTTCATTATGAACTTTGCAAAATTTTAGCCGGCAGACTAACCCGAACCTTTTCAGGTTTATTTCGGATGAATGCTAAAAAACAGCGCTTAGCGCCATTTTACTGCGCATTTCGTCAGGAGAAAGCACTCGGAAGGAAGAAGAAGGGTGTTCTCACGACCCTGGGAGGAATTGGGGGCAGTGGGGATTTCCCTGATTGGCTCGCAGAAAAATGATCTTAGGGAGTCAGGAACGGGGGGAGGTGGAGTAAGCGCAAAACTGTACAACATATCTTTTACCATCTAGACGAGGGGTGGCCAACCCACGGCTCGCGAGCCGCATGCAGATGCTCGCTCCTTCATTTGTGGCTCGCAGAGGAGTGCGCTCTCCTCTACATATGTGGCTCGCAGGGGAGCGGGCCAGCTATTCGTGTACTAGGGATGTCGCTTGCAGGTATCAAAATATCAGCAGCACAGGGGAAAAGGAAGCAATCCCCCCCTCTACATGTGCTGCTGCTGCTACCAATGAGAACACAGAGGGGAAGAGGATGGGAGGGGCTGTGGCCACTACCACCAATGAAGTTAACTCACTCCTTTATTCAAATACAGGAGGGTGCTGGCTGCAGAATCATATAACCCGCACCCGACCTCTATGAGAGGTACCTGAGATCCGCGACAGTTAACCCCTTAGGTGCTGCACCTGAGGGGTTAACTGCTGGGGATCACAGTGCTGTCATAGAGGCCAGGTGTCGGTTATGTGATTTTGCCAGCACCCGCCTCCTGTATCTGTATTAAAGGTTAATTGTCATTGGTGGCGCAGTGCACCTCCCTCTAATACGTGGAGGCCAGCGCTCTGACCTGGTGCTGTGCATGTAAGGTCACTGTGTAGAGGGCTCCACAGTCCTCAGAGCAGCGGCAGAAGAGGCAGGAAAAGCCTCCTACACAGTTTTTTTAATTAAAGTACCGATCATGGCGTCTTATCTGACATGGGGCTAGTATGAGCTCAGATAAGACCCCCAAATCCTCATCAGACCCACAAAATAAGCCTCCCCAGTGCTCACATAAGACACCAAAAATCAGACACCCCATGCTCAAATCTCCCCTATGTCAAATCACCCCCCGATGATGACACCCCCCAACTTCTGAGCATGAGGAGTCATCTGAGCATGGGCGGTTATCTGAACATGGGTGGTGACCTGAGCATGGGCGGTCACCTGAGCATGGGCGGTCATCTGAACATGGGCGGTGACCTGAGCATGGGTGATCACCTGAGAATGGGCGGTAATATGAGCATAAACGGTCATCTGAGCATAGGACAGTCATCTGAGCGTAGGGCGGTCATCTGAGCGTAGGGCGGTCATATGAGCATAGGGCAGTCATATGAGCATGGGCAGTCATCTGAGCATAGGGCAGTCATCTGAGCATGGGCGGTCATCTGAGCATGGCCGGTCATCTGAACATAGGGCGGACATCTGAGCATAGGGCAGTCATCTGAGCATGGGCAGTCATCTGAGCATAGGGCGGACATCTGAGCATAGGGCAGTCATCTGAGCATGGGCGGTCATCTGAGCATAGGGCGAACATCTGAGCATAGGGCAGTCATCTGAGCATGGGCGGTCATCTGAGCATAGGGCGGACATTTGAGCATGGGCGGTCATCTGAGCCTGAGGGTGTCATCTGTGCATGGGCGTTCATCTGAGAAATCTTGAAACACATTGTGAAAAACAAAGATTGCCAGAAGTATCACTAAAGCTGTCTACATTACAGGTAGGAAAGTTGGTAACTGAATTGCAGTAATACTGTCGTGTGCACGCATATTTGTGTAAATGTTTAGCTTGTGGCTCCTGGCAGTCATACTATTATTTTTTTTTTCTGGCTCTTTGTGTCTGTAAGGTTGGCCACCCCTGATCTAGACTATAGATACATCATTAGAAATCTCAGTGAAAATACCTGAAATACTAGTCCGAACTCCATGTCAGGGTATCTCCACAGAGTTCATGAATTTTTTTTTTTTTTTTTTTCGAAAACTAGCTTATACATGTCTTACAATGCGCAGAGTAATGGACAAAATTACCTGTGAGTGATAATGTGACATATAAGACACAAAACCACACAGCTCCAATTAGATTTTTTGTGTGGTTGAATTTATTAAAACCAGCACATACGTGTCTTACCATACGCAAGGTAGTGGACAAAATTATCTGTGAATGATAATTTGAAATATTAGGCTTAAATCCATGTATTTCTAACTCCTCACAGTTCCAATTTAATTTTTGTGGCTTGAATTTATTAAAACCTCATAAATGTGTCTTATAATACACTAGACATTAAGCTCGTTACAATAACGGGCGCTAGAACAGTAGTGAATATACATTAGTAGGAACAGTCTATATTAAACAGCAAGGGAACTTGACCACACTGACTGGTGGCTGAGACTGGTGCCTGTGGCTGCTGGCCAAGACTGGTGGCTGTGGCTGAGATTGCTGGTTGTGGCTGGTGGCTGAGACTGCTGGAACTGAGTGCTGGCTGTGGCTGAGACTGCTGACTGTGGCTTGTAACTGAGACTACTGGCACTGACTGGTGGCTGTGGCTGAGATTGCTGGCTGCGGCTGAGACTGCTGGCACTGACTGGTGGTGGCTTGTGGCTGAGACTGCTGCCACTGAGTGGTGGCTGTGGCTGAGACTGCTGGCACTGAATGGTGGATGACACTGTTGGCACTGTAACTTGTGGCTGTACGACTGGCACTGACTGCTGGTGCGGAGACTGCTGGTAGCGACTGGTAGATCAGACTGCTGACAGGGGCTCCTCTCTATATGGCTGATAGTACTGTGACTGACGAACATAAAATGGTGGCGCTCCGACCTGCTTGCCGGCGCGCAGGTGTGTCGACAGTGAAGGCAGCATGTGGAGCGCTGTGTCCTAATTGGTCGGCGTGCTGTTGTGAGCGGTGCGGGGGGAGTGTTATTATAGGGGTTATTCCTGCAGCATGGAAATCTTTTGCTAGAGGAAGTTGTACATTTGTGTGTATATATATATATATACACAGTACAGACCAAAAGTTTGGACACACCTTCTCATTCAAAGAGTTTTCTTTATTTTCATGACTATGAAAATTGTAGATTCACACTGAAGGCATCAAAACTATGAATTAACACATGTGGAATTATATACATAACAAAAAAGTGTGAAACAACTGAAAATATGTCATATTCTAGGTTCTTCAAAGTAGCCATCTTTTGCTTTGATTACTGCTTTGCACACTCTTGGCATTCTCTTGATGAGCTTCAAGAGATAGTCACCTGAAATGGTCTTCCAACAGTCTTGAAGGAGTTCCCAGAGATGCTTAGGACTTGTTGGCCCTTTTGCCTTCACTCTGCAGTCCAGCTCACCCCATACCATCTCGATTGGGTTCAGGTCCGGTGACTGTCTGGCGCAGCACCCCATCACTCTCCTTCATGGTCAAATAGCCCTTACACAGCCTGGAGGTGTGTTTGGGGTCATTGTCCTGTTGAAAAATACAAACCTGATTCCAAAAAAGTTGGGACACTAAACAAATTGTGAATAAAAACTGAATACAATGATGTGGAAATGGCAAATGTCAATATTTTATTTGTAATAGAACGTAGATGACAGATCAAACGTTTAATCCGAGTAAATGTATCATTTTAAAGGAAAAATACGTTGATTCAAATTTTCACGGTGTCAACAAATCCCCAAAAAGTTGGGACAAGTGGCAATAAGAGGCTGGAAAAAGAAAATTTGAGCATAACAAAGAGCTGGAAGACCAATTAACACTAATTAGGTCAATTGGCAACATGATTGGGTATAAAAAGAGCTTCTCAGAGTGGCAGTGTCTCTCAGAAGCCAAGATGGGTAGAGGATCACCAATTCCCACAATGTTGCGCAGAAAGATAGTGGAGCAATATCAGAAAGGTGTTACCCAGCGAAAAATTGCAAAGACTTTGCATGTATCATCATCAACTGTGCATAGCATCATCCGAAGATTCAGAGAATCTGGAACAATCTCTGTGCGTAAGGGTCAAGGCCGTAAAACCATACTGAATGCCCGTGATCTCCGGGCCCTTAAACGACACTGCACCACAAACAGGAATGCTACTGTAAAGGAAATCACAGAATGGGCTCAGGAATAGTTCCAGAAACCATTGTCAGTGAACACAATCCACCATGCCATCCGCCGTTGCCAGCTGAAACTCTACAGTACAAAGAAGAAGCCATTTCTAAGCAAGATCCACAAGCTCAGGCGTTTTCACTGGGCCAGAGTGTGGCAAAATGGAAGACTGTTCTGTAGTCAGACGAGTCACGATTCAAAGTTCTTTTTGGAAATCTGGGATGCCATGTCATCCGGACCAAAGAGGACAAGGACAACCCAAGTTGTTATCAACGCTCAGTTCAGAAGCCTGCATCTCTGATGGTATGGGGTTGCATGAGTACGTGTGGCATGGGCAGCTTGCATGTCTGTAAAGGCACCATCAATGCAGAAAAATATATTCAGGTTCTAGAACAACATATGCTCCCATCCAGACGTCATCTCTTTCAGGGAAGACCCTGCATTTTTCAACAAGATAATGCCAGACCACATTCTGCATCAATTACAACATCATGGCTGCGTAGGAGAAGGATCCGGGTACTGAAATGGCCAGTCTGCAGTCCAGATCTTTCACCTATAGAGAACATTTGGCGCATCATAAATAGGAAGGTGCAACAAAGAAGGCCCAAGACGATTGAACAGTTAGAGGCCTGTATTACACAAGAATGGGAGAGCATTCCTATTTCTAAACTTGAGAAACTGGTCTCCTCGGTCCCCAGACGTCTGTTGAGTGTTGTAAGAAGAAGGGGAGATGCCACACAGTGGTGAAAATGGCCTTGGATTGACACCATGAAATTCTGATTCAACTTATTTTTCCCTTAAAATGGTACATTTTCTCAGTTTAAACTTTTGTTCCGTGATTTATGTTCTATTCTGAATAAAATATTAGAAGTTGGCACCTCCACATCATTGCATTCAGTTTTTATTCACGATTTGTATAGTGTCCCAACTTTTTGGGAATATGGTTTGTAAATGATGGTCCAACTAAACGCAAACCGGATGGAATAGCATGCCAGTGCAAGATGCTGTGGTAGCCATGCTGGTTCAGTATGCCTTCAATTTTGAATAAATCCCCAACAGTGTCACCAGCAAAGCACCCCCACACCATCACACCTCCCCCTCCATGCTTCATGGTTGGAACCAGGCATGTAGAGTCCATCTGTTCACCTTTTCTGCGTCGCACAAAGACACGGTGGTTGGAACCAAAGATCTCAAATTTGGACTCATCAGACCAAAGCACAGATTTCCACTGGTCTAATGTCCATTCCTTGTGTTCTTTAGCCCAAACAAGTCTCTTCTGCTTGTTGCCTGTCCTTAGCAGTGGTTTCCAAGCAGATATTTTACCATGAAGGCCTGATTAACACAGTCTCCTCTAAACAGTTGTTCTAGAGATGTGTCTGCTTCTAGAACTTTGTGTGGCATTGACCTGGTCTCTAATCTGAGCTGCTGTTAACCTGCGATTTCTGAGGCTGGTGACTCGGATGAACTTATCCTCCGCAGCAGAGGTGACTCTTGGTCTTCCTTTCCTGGGGCGGTCCGCATGTGAGCCAGTTTCTTTGTAGCGCTTGATGGTTTTTGTGACTGCACTTGGGGACACTTTCAAAGTTTTCCAAATTTTTGGACTGACTGACCTTAATTTCTTAAAGTAATAATGGCCACTTGTTTTTCTTTACTTAGCTGTTTTTTTCTTGCCATAATACAAATTCTAACAGTCTATTCAGTAGGACTATCAGCTGTGTATCCACCTGACTTCTCCACAAGGCAACTGATGGTCCCAACCCCATTTATAAGGCAAGAAATCCCACTTATTAAACCTGACAGGGCACACCTGTGAAGTGAAAACCATTTCAGGTGACTACCTCTTGAAGCTCATCAAGAGAAAGCCAAGAGTGTGCAAAGCAGTAATCAAAGCAAAAGGTGGCTATTTTGAAGAACCTAGAATATGACATATTTTCAGTTGTTTCACACTTTTTTTGTTATGTATATAATTCCACATGTGTTAATTCATAGTTTTGATGCCTTCAGTGTGAATCTGCAATTTTCATACAGGGAGTGCAGAATTATTAGGCAAGTTGTATTTTTGAGCTTTAATTGTATTATTGAACAACAACCATGTTCTCAATGAACCCAAAAAACTCATTAATATCAAAGCTGAATATTTTTGGAAGTAGTTTTTAGTTTGTTTTTAGTTTTAGCTATTTTACGGGGATATCTGTGTGTGCAGGTGACTATTACTCTGCATAATTATTAGGCAACTTAACAAAAAACAAATATATACCCATTTCAATTATTTATTTTTACCAGTGAAACCAATATAACATCTCAACATTCACAAATATACATTTCTGACATTCAAAAACAAAACAAAAACAAATCAGTGACCAATATAGCCACCTTTCTTTGCAAGGACACTCAAAAGCCTGCCATTCATGGATTCTGTCAGTGTTTTGATCTGTTCACCATCAACATTGCGTGCAGCAGCAACCACAGCCTCCCAGACACTGTTCAGAGAGGTGTACTGTTTTCCCTCCTTGTAAATCTCACATTTGATGATGGACCACAGGTTCTCAATGGGGTACAGATCAGGTGAACAAAGAGGCCATGTCATTAGATTTTCTTCTTTTATACCCTTTCTTGCCAGCCACGCTATGGAGTACTTGGACGCGTGTGATGGAGCATTGTCCTGCATGAAAATCATGTTTTTCTTGAAGGATGCAGACTTCTTCCGGTACCACTGCTTGAAGAAGGTGTCTTCCAGAAACTGGCAGTAGGACTGGGAGTTGAGCTTGACTCCATCCTCAACCCGAAAAGGCCCCACAAGCTCATCTTTGATGATACCAGCCCAAACCAGTACTCCACCTCCACCTTGCTGGCGTCTGAGTCGGACTGGAGCTCTCTGCCCTTTACCAATCCAGCCACGGGCCCATCCATCTGGCCCATCAAGACTCACTCTCATTTCATCAGTCCATAAAACCTTAGAAAAATCAGTCTTGAGATATTTCTTGGCCCAGTCTTGACGTTTCAGCTTGTGTGTCTTGTTCAGTGGTGGTCGTCTTTCAGCCTTTCTTACCTTGGCCATGTCTCTGAGTATTGCACACCTTGTGCTTTTGGGCACTCCAGTGATGTTGCAGCTCTGAAATATGTCCAAACTGGTGGCAAGTGGCATCTTGGCAGCTGCACGCTTGACTTTTCTCAGTTCATGGGCAGTTATTTTGCGCCTTGGTTTTTCCACACGCTTCTTGCGACCCTGTTGACTATTTTGAATGAAACGCTTGATTGTTCGATGATCATGCTTCAGAAGCTTTGCAATTTTAAGAGTGCTGCATCCCTCTGCAAGATATCTCACTATTTTTGACTTTTCTGAGCCTGTCAAGTCCTTCTTTTGACCTATTTTGCCAAAGGAAAGGAAGTTGCCTAATAATTATGCACACCTGATATAGGGTGTTGATGTCATTAGACAACACCCCTTCTCATTACAGAGATGCACATCACCTAATATGCTTAATTGGTAGTAGGCTTTCGAGCCTATACAGCTTGGAGTAAGACAACATGCATAAAGAGGATGATGTGGTCAAAATACTAATTTGCCTAATAATTCTGCACTCCCTGTAGTCATGAAAATAAAGAAAACTCTTTGAATGAGAAGGTGTGTCCAAACTTTTGGTCTGTACTGTATATATATATATATATATATATATATATATAGTTTTTTCAAAGAAGAGGCAGCACGGCAGCACTCCAGGATAAAAGTGTCACGAGGGTGTCAAGAACCACTGCCTGACTCCGTTATACCCGGGGTCAGGAAGTCGCAGCGGTTGGCTGCACGCTCTATGTAAGATAGGGCTGTGTACTTATGGTAGCTTTCTGGGTTTGCTTTGCAACCCTTTTTGGCTCACTCAGGGATCCGTAGCTCCTTCTCCTCAGCTGTTCCTTGTCCAGCACTCCCAACCTCCTTATATTCCCCTCTCACACTTCTCTGGTTGCCAGATATAGAGCTTCCTGCCTGGACTTCTATACTGACCCTCTGGAGCTGTGTTGCTGCGTTCTCTGGTTGTTGGTCCAGAACGTTTCCCTCCGGATCCCTGTTGGACCTTTGTGGTCTGCTGTGGTCGCCCACCTGGGTTTATGTGTTTGTCTGTATTGTCTGTCCTCTCCCTGGTGTTTCCCTCTTAGTGTCAGTGGTGCGGACTAGCGATCCCACCGGCCCGTTCACTATCTAGGGCTCATTTTAGGGAAAGCCAGGGTTTAGGCACGTGATCACCGCACGGGTGAGGAACCCGTCTAGGGACGTCAGGGCAGTCAGGTGCCAGCCGCAAGGTGAGTCAGGAGTCACCACCTTTCCCTCTCCCTTGGGCAGGGCTTTCCCTTTTCCCTCCCTGTGCGTGACGCCGGTCATTACAAAAAGTGAAAAGCGACCCACTTTATTTCCCCTGTGCAGCATTTCAACTGCTCATTGCAGTCTTTCTCAAGCATAGCAATTGGTGTCACAGCATCTACATTTATACCCACAATACTTTGTGAGTCAATTGACAAAGTGATTAACAATAACATGATCAATTATGTGTGAAACATGAATTATATTAAAATGTACATGGTTGTATGTGAATTCATTACATATATGATATGGCCAAGCCACGATTTTACATACATAGTGAGGCTTCATAAATAGTTTTACAAGGATCGCAAACAAACATAGCCTTATTCATAAAGTGCCTCGTGCTTTAGTTACAGTGATCACCTGAATGTGCTATTGAAGCGGTCAATCGGCCGCGTGACTTAAAAACTTACAGAGTGGAGTTTCATGATGGCAGCCGTCTCGGCGTCCCCAGGTCCTCCACTAAGCATGCTCGGTATCCTAGCTACTGGTGTCCACAATCGATGACCACGCTCAATGGTGATGTCGGTCATGATGCACACACCAGCCGCCAGGCCCCTCCCCCGAAGCATGACGATACAGGAGGCGACGCCTCCATGTCCGGCCTCCAGGTCACATGACAAGTCATGTGAGCCATCGCCTGGCAACAAGGAATCGCTCACCCCCAACGCATCGCAATGTCCAGGGTTGGTCAGAGCACAGCAGTGAGGCCTGTATAGGGGAAAAAGACCACATAGGGAATGATCGGGTTGTCAATTCCTATTAGCTAAATTATTGCCGATGATTATTATAAATAAATCAGGATATCAAACCATAAATATCAGAGGATTGTAGTCCTTGATAGGGGCATTACATGTATTCAATGGAGAAAAAGGGGGTGTGGTATATATGGATGTGTCAGACAAGTGACCATCCCTACACACCTATAGGACTACAAAGCACAGACTGTTGTCCACACCCCACATCTTCATAGCCTACATCCATCCCCTTTTTTTCATCTCCTGTGGCCATAACTTCCTCCATTCACGACTTATCCATTTTTCCTTTAAAAGTAAAACCATAGTTCCAACCCCATTCTCCTACAATGGGACTAGACCGCCATAGACAATCGCCATCATTCTCCTCCACCGTGATGGTAAACTTGAAAATAGAAGAGTCCCTTTCAGATCCGAAAAGTTCTAAAAGTAAAAAAGATTAAATAATTAAGATAATCAACACCAAAGGTGATCACATAACCAAATTGGTATAAGGGGAAATTAAGCCCTCGGGGGGGCAAGGAGGACCCCAACAAGCTACAAGATGTTCCATTTAAAATCCACATTCAGGCCCTGTGGTTTGAGTGACTGTAGGCGATGTATCCACCGCAGTTCCCTTTGTTTAAGGGTCACTGTGCGGTCCCCACCTCGTCTACCTCTTTGGACCTGATCTATAATCATACATTTTAGATCTTTTTCAGTATGGCCATATTCCACAAAATGTTTTGAGACCTGGTACATATTTTTATATATTTATATATATATATATATATATATATACATACATACATACAACATACATACAGTGGATATAAAAATTCTACACACCCCTGTTAAAATGTCAGGTTTTTGTGTTTCCAAAAAAAGGAAATCATTTTAGAACTTTTTCCACCTTTAATGTGACCTATAAACTGTACAACTCAATTGAAAAACAAACTGAAATCTTTTAGGTGGAGGGAAGAAAAAAACCCTAAAATAATGTGGTTGCATAAGTGTGCACACCCTCTTATAGCTGTGTTTAGAATTAAGCAATCACAATCATGTTAAATAGGAGTCAGCATACACCTGCCATCATTTAAAGTGCCTCTGATTAACGCCAAATAAAGTTCAGCTGCTCTAGTTGGTCTTTCCTGAAATTTTCTTAGTTGCATCCCACAGCAAAAGCCATGGTCCACAGAGAGCTTCCAAAGCATCAGAGGGATCTCATTGTTAAAAGGTATCAGTCAAGAGAAGGGTACAAAAGAATTTCCAAGGCATTAGATATACCATGGAACACTAGTGAAGACAGTCATCATCAAGTGGAGAAAATATATCATAACAGTGACATTACCAAGAACTGGACGTCCCTCTAAAATTGATGAAAAGACGAAAAGAAAACTGGTCTGGGAGGCTACCAAGAGGCCTACAGCAACATTAAAGGAGCTGCAGGAATTTCTGACAAGTACTGGCTGTGTGGTACATGTGACAACAATCTCCCGTATTCTTCATATGTCTGAGCTATGGGGTAGAGTGGCAAGACAAAAGCCATTTCCTATGAAGAAAAGCATCCAAGTCAGGCTACATTTTGCAAAAACACATCTGAAGTCTCACAAAAGCATGTGGGAAAAGGTGCTATGGTCTGATGAAACCATGGTTGAACATTTTGGTCATAATTCCAAAAGATATGTTTGGGGCAAAAACAACACTTCACATCACCAAAAGAACACCATAACCACAGTGAAGCATGGTGGTCGCAGCATCATGCCAAGGGGCTGTATTTCTTCAGCTGGAACTGGGGCCTTAATTAAGCAAGAGGGAATTATGAACAGTTCCAAATACCAGTCAATATTGGCACAAAACCTTCAGGCTTCTGCTAGAAAGCTGAACATGAAGAGGTACTTCATCTTTCAGCATGACAACGACCCAAAGCATACATCTAAATCAACAAAGGAATGGCTTCACCAGAAAAAGATTGGAATGGCCCAGCCAGAGCCCAGACCTGAATCCGATTGAAAATCTGTGGGGTGATCTGAAGAGGGCTGTGCACAGGAGATGCCTTCACAATCTGACAGATTTAGAGTGCTTTTGCAAATAAGAGTGGGCAAATCTTGCCAAGTCAAAATCTGCCATGCTGATAGACTCATACCCAAAAAGACTGAGTGCTGTAATGAAATCAAAAGGTAACATAGTAACATAGTAACATATTTAACTCTACCTAAAAGATTTCAGTTTGTTGAGTTGTACAGTTTATAGGTCACATTAAAGGTGTAAAAAGTTCTGAAATGATTTATCTTTGTCTCATCACAGAAACCTGACATTTTAACAGGGGTGTGTAGACTTTTTATATCCACTGTATATTACTCTTTTTATGATGCAAGCTAATTTAAAAAATGGCTGTTCTGGCACAGTTTTTATTATTAGTTTTTTTTGCAATGTTCACCTGACAGAGTAGATAATGTGATATTTTTATAGAGAAGGTCCTCATGATGCGGCAATACCTAATAAGTCTATTTTTCTATTTTATTTTGGATTTACACAAAAACATATATATTTTTTTAAATTATTTTTGCGTTTCCATATTCTGAAAGCCATATATATATTTT
Source organism: Bufo gargarizans (assembly GCF_014858855.1). NCBI lineage: Eukaryota > Metazoa > Chordata > Amphibia > Anura > Bufonidae > Bufo > Bufo gargarizans. The sequence continues at coordinate 667,339,070 of NC_058081.1, forward strand.
TGTTTTTGGGCGATTATCTTAGGTAGGGTCTTATTTTTTGCTGGAAGAGATGATGGTTGATTGGTACCACTTTGGGGCACATATGAATTTTTGATCGCTTGGTATTACACTTTTTGTGATGTAAGGTGATAAAAAATTGTTTTTTGGCACATTATTTATCTAATTTTTTTATGGCGTTCACCAGACGGGTTGGATCACATACTATTTTTATAGAGCGGGTTGTTACAGACACATTGATGCCTAATATGTGCATTTTTTATTTTGTTTTATTCAATAAAAGCAAGTTTGAAAAAAAAAATCATGTTTTTGTGTCTCCATTATCTGAAAGTCATATTTATTTTTATTATTTTGGACGATTGGCTTATGTAGGGGCTCATTTTCTTGTGGAATGAGGTCATAGTTTGATTGGTGTTAATTTTGGATACATATGACTTTTTTTATCACTTTTTATACTATTGGCTATGGCTATGGCTTTCAGAAAATGGAGACACAAAAACATGATTTTTTTTTTCAAACTTGCTTTTATTGAATTAAAAAAAAATGCACATATTAGGCATTAATGTGTCTGTAACAACCTGCTCTATAAAAATGATTTTGGCCATTTAACCCCTTCCATGCAGTGGTCCTTATGGATCGCTGTATGGAGGGGCTAACCATCGGGCAGCTGCTGTGCTGTGGCTCCTACCTCAACGCCCAGGGGAAGGCTTACCTAAACTCTGGCATGTCTTTTATACATAGTCTGTTCCTTGACCCCATAGATTTCTGGGCAGGCAGACTGGAACAGTGGCCCAAACTGGCACATTACACTCTTTTTCTTCTTTCTTGCCCAGCCTCCAGTGTCATCTTGGAGAGGATTTTCAGCGCCACAGAGGGCATAGTAACACCCAAATGGAACAAGGTATCCTCCGACAGTGTCCAAACCATCACTTTTGTAAAAATGTCCTGTATGGCTGCTGTAGCCTCCATTATGCCACTGCCGCCTTCATACCACTGCCGCTGCCTGCCTACCATCTTCTTCCGTAAGGCTGCTCCTGCCTACATCATGCTGTTGCCTGCCTGCCAACATGTATCATATGGCTGCTGCAGCTGCCTCAGCTATGGTTGCTCCTTGTTGTTAATTCCCTCATTCCACCGCTATTAACGCAAAGCATCTGCCACTACTATCACCAATACTGCTACTATTACTACTACTACGACACATAGACAGACAACCTAATGCCTTGTATGTTCCTTGCTATGGTGCTTCTGCTTCCCCTACTATTGTGGTCATGTGCCTTTTATTACCCTAACCTTTCCGCATCCACACTGCACTGCTGCTGCTCCCAATTAAAAGGGATAATTTTTATAGGCTCATTCACAACAAGCTACTTTTTTTCTGGCAATTAACATTTGTGTGTGTCGTATGGGCAGGCAGGCATTCTGACCCTGTAAAGGACTAGTTTTGGGTCACTTTGTCCCCCAGAAAGCCACGTTAAAAAAAAATGTCTTTATCTCATAACATCATGTGTGTTTAAACATAATTTGCCCCATAATAAAGGGTGTATCTCACACGACCCGAACCAGACTAGGCCTTAATTAAATATTTATTTGCCCAAAATGGCTGTATTTCAAATGGCTGAATCAAACCCCTGTATGTAAACAGTATATCTCACACGGCCTGAACCAGACTAGGCCTCAATTAAAGATTTGTTTGCCTAAAATGGCTGTATTTCAAATGCCTGAATCAAACTTCTGTATTTAAAGGGTGTATCTCACACGGCCTGACCCACTGTAGGCCTCAATTAAAAATGTATTTGCCCAAAATGTATTTATTTCAAATGCCTGAATCAAACCCCTGTATGTAAAGGGTATATCTCACATGGCCTGACCCACTGTAGGCCTCAATTAAAGATTTCTTTGCCCAAAATGGCTGTATTTCAAATCTCTGAATCTAACCCAAATGTATTAAGGGTGTATCTCACAATAACATATGCAGCAAAGGCTGCCAAATAAACATTTTTTTGCCCAAACAGGTGTTTGTTTAATAACTCAATATGGCAGCAGTATATGACCCAGGAATTTCAAACGTGCTTATGCTGCAAGGCCTGAAAAATTGTGTATTTTGCCCCAAAAATTGTGTTTTATAAATTAAAGAATATAAGCCCTGTATATACAGGGTGTATCTCACACGGCCTGACCCACAGTAGGCCTGAATTAAATATTTGTGCACCAAATGGCGGTATTTCAAATCTCTGAATTTAACCCAAATGTATTAAGGGTGTATCTCACAATGACATAAGCAGCTAAGGCTGCCAAATATATTTATTTTTCCCAAACGGGTGTTTGTTTAACCACTTCAGCCCCCTAGCTTAAACCCCCTTAATGACCAGACCACTTATTACAATTCTGCACTACACTACTTTCACGGTTTATTGCTCGGTCATACAACTTACCACCCAAATGAATTTTACCTCCTTTTCTTCTCACTAATAGAGATTTCATTTGGTGGCATTTCATTGCTGCTGCCATTTTTACATTTTTTTATATCAATCGAAATTGACCGAAATTTTTGCTAAAAAACATCATTTCAAATTTTTCAATTAAAACTACATTTCTATAAAAAAAATTCTCTAAATTTATTGTTCTACATGTCTTTGATTAAGAAAAAATGTAATAAGTGTATTTATTGGTTTGGGTAAAAGTTATAGCGTTTACAAACTGTGGTGCAAAAATTGGAATTTACGCACTTTGACTTTCTGAGCACCTGTCATGTTTCCTGAGGTTCTACAATGCCCAGACAGTAGAAACACCCCACAAATGACCCCATTTCGGAAAGTAGACACCCTAAGGTATTCGCTGATGGGCATAGTGAGTTCATGGAAGTTTTTATTTTTTGTCACAAGTTAGCGGAAAATTATTCTTATATTTTTTTTTCATCTTACAAAGTCTCATATTCCACTAACTTGTGACAAAAAATTATTTTTACATGAACTCACCATACCCCTCACGGAATACCTTGGGGTGTCTTCTTTCCAAAATGGGGTCACTTGTAGGGTATTTATACTTCCCGGGCATTTTAGGGGCCCTAAAGCGTGAGAAGTAGTTTGGAATCCAAATGCGCAAAAATGCCCTGTGAAATCCTAAAAGTACTCATTGGAATTTGGGCCCCTTTGCGCATCTTGGCTGCAAAAAAGTGTCACACATGTGGTATTCCCAAACTCAGGAGAAGTAGGGCAATGTGTTTTGGGGTGTCTTTTTACATATACCCATGCTGGGTGAGATAAATATGTCTCTAAAAGACAACTTCTCCCATTTTCTTATGCAAAGTTGTCATTTGACATAGATATTTCTCTTTTCATATGTAAAAATACACCCCAAAACACATTACCCTACTTCTTCTGAGTACGGCGATTCCACATGTGTGACACTTTTTTGCAGCCTAGGTGCACAAAGGGGCCCAAATTCCAATGAGTATATTTTAGGAGGGCATTTTTAGGCATTTGGATTCTCACGCTTTAGGGCCCCTAAAATGCCAGGGCAGTATAAATACACCACATGTGACCCCATTTTGGAAAGAAGACACCCCAAGGTATTCCGTGAGGGGCATGGCGAGTTCAAAGAAGATTTTTTTGGGGGGCACAAGTTAGCAGAAGTTGATTTTTTTTAGTTTTTTCTCACAAAGTCTCCCTTTCCGCTAACTTTTGACAAAAAGTTCAATCTTTCATAGACTCAATATGCCCCTCAGCGAATACCTTGGGGTGTCTACTTTCCGAAATGGGGTCATTTGTGGGGTGTGTTTACTGTTCTGTCATTTTGGGCGGGGCTAAATTGTGAGCAACCCTGTAAAGCCTAAAGGTACTCGTTGGACTTTCGGCCCCTTTACGCACCTAGGCTGCAAAAAACACACATGTGGTATCGCCGTACTCAGGAGAAGTATGGCAATATGTTTTGGGGTGTATTTTTACATATACCCATGCTTGGTGAGAGAAATATCTCTGTCAAATGACAACTTTGTATAAAAAAATATTGTAAAAGTTGTCTTTTAGAGAAATATTTCTCTCACCCAGCTTGGGTATATGTAAAAAGACACCCCAAAACACATTGCCCTACTTCTCCTGAGTACGGCGATATCACATGTGTGACACTTTTTTGCAGCCAAGATGCACAAAGGGGCCCAAATTCCCAAAATGAACCTTTTAGGAGGGCATTTAAAGGCATTTGGATTTCAGACTTGTTCTCACGCTTTAGGGGCCCTAAAATGCCAGGGCAGTATAAATACCCCACAAGTGACCCTATTTTGGAAAGAAGACACCCCAAGGTATTCCGTGAGGGGCATGGCGAGTTCCTAGAATTTTTTATTTTTTTTTGCACAAGTTAGAGGAAAATGATTTTGTAAGAGAAAAAAAAACATTTTCCGCTAACTTGTGCCAAAAAAAAATATTCTAGGCACTCGCCATGCCCCTCACGGAATACCTTGGGGTGTATTCTTTCCAAAATGGGGTCACTTATGGGGTATCTACACTGCCCTGGCATTTTAGGGGCCCTAAAGCGTGAGAAGAAGTCTGGAATATAAATGTAAACATTTTTACACATTTGGATTCCGTGAGGGGTATGGTGAGTTCATGTGAGATTTTATTTTTTGTCACAAGTTAGTGGAATATGAGACTTTGTAAGAAAAACAAAAAAACACAAAAAAAATTCCGCTAACTTGTGCCAAAAAAAATAAAAAATCTTCTATGAACTCGTCATGCCCCTCAAAAGTGATCTTTATAGCGCTGCAGCGATTTTACTGGGTTTTTGCAGTGATCAGAAAAAAAACTATTTCTGTCACTGCGGTGGGGCGGACTGAATGCAAGTGTGCGCACAAGATCAGGCCTGATCGGGCGAACACTGCGTTTTTTGCAGAGCCTATAGAACATGTCCTATTCTTGTCCGCAATTGCGGACAAGGAAAGGCATTTTCTATATAGTTCTGGCAATGTGGGGATCCGCAAAATGCGGAATACACATTGCCGGTGTCCGTGTTTTGCAGATCCGCGGATCCGCAAAACACATACGGACGTCTAAATGGAGCCTTACAGGGGGGTGATCAATGACACTGGGGTGATCAGGGGTTAGTAAGGGGTTAATAAGTGACAAGGGGGGAGCAGTGTAGTGTGGTGCTTGGTGCTACTTATTACAGAGCTGCCTGTGTCCTCTGGTGTCGATCCAAGCAAAAGGGACCACCAGAGATCCAGGTAGCAGGTATATCAGACGCTGTTAACAAAACAGCGTCTGATATACCTTTCAGGGGTTAAAAATTGCATCTACAGCCTGCCAGCGAACGATCGCCACTGGCAGGCTGTAGATCCACTGGTTTACCTTTGGTTCCTGTGAACGCACGCTCCTGTGTGCGCGCGTTCACAGGAAATCTCGCCTCTCGCGAGATGACGCGCCAGCGCGTCTAGGAGGAATAACAGGGTCACCGCCAGGACGCAATCCTGCATGCGGCGGTCCTGGGATGGTTAATAACTCAATATGGCAGCAGTATATAACACAGGAATTTCAAATGTGCTTATGCTGCAAGGCCTGAAATATTGTGTATTTTGCCCCAAAAAGGGTGTTTTATTAATGAAAGAATATAAGCCCTTTATATACAGGGTGTATCTCACATGGCCTGACCCACAGTAGGCCTGAATTAAAGATTGGTGCACCAAATGGCAGTATTTCAAATCTCTGACTCTAACCCAAATGTATTAAGGGTGTATCTCACAATAACATATGCAGCAAAGGCTGCCAAATAAACATTTTTTGCCCAAACGGGTGTTTGTTTAATAACTCAATATGGCAGCAGTATATATGTCACGGAAGGTGTACACGTAACAAGACAATGCAAAATGAATGTATGACTCACTGGATCCAAAACTAAGGAACAAAAGGGAGACCCCTGCATAAGACCTGGCACTCTCCCTGACTGCTCAGCCTATGCAAAAATCCCAATGGTAGATGATCGCATATCCTCGTACCTCGACTGTATAACACCTAAACACCCTACAATAGTGAGGGGACACGACTACCGGCTCCCTACACTAGACACGGAGGGAGTCAGGGTCACCTGGGATCCAGCAAACAGGAAATCACTAAAGAATGTAACACTTAACTTGTAGAAGACTGGGACATAGGATCAGCATGCACACACACTCCAGGAAGTTGTATAAGCCGCACACTAATGCATTATGGGGAGGAATTTAAAGGGATGCAATCAGTCCAACTACATGACAGCTGAGAGAGGCTAACGAGATGAAGAACTGAAAACCAAAACAAAGAATAGCTCAAGGAGGAGGTTCTGAAAGGCATCTGTCAGAGCTTCTCAGATGTCTGGTTGTGACAGTACCCCTCCCTCTACGAGTAGACTCCGGACACTCAGAGCCCACCTTCTCAGGATGGGACCTATGGAAAGCCCTGATGAGACGAGTGGCCTTAATGTCCGTCACTGGGACCCACATCCTCTCCTCAGGACCATAACCCTCCCAATGTACGAGGTACTGGAGAGAACCGCGGACAACACGAGAATCCACAATCCTGGAGACCTGAAATTCAAGATTCCGATCAACCATAATCGGAGGAGGAGGCAAAGGCGAGGGTACAATGGGTTGAACATAAGGTTTTAATAAGGACTTATGAAAAACATTATGGATCTTCCAAGTCTGAGGAAGATTAAGACGGTAGGCAACAGGATTGATGACAGACAGGATTTTGTAAGGCCCAATAAACTTAGGACCCAACTTCCAGGAAGGAACCTTCAATTTGATATTCTTGGTAGACAACCACACCAGATCACCAACATTCAGGTCCGGACCAGGCACACGTCTCTTATCTGCCACACGCTTATATCTCTCACTCATGCTCTTTAGATTATCCTGAATCTTTTGCCAAATAGATGACAAAGACGAGGAGAATCTGTCCTCATCAGGTAAACCAGAAGACCCCTCTCCCGAGAAAGTCCCAAATTGCGGATGAAACCCATATGCACCAAAAAATGGTGACTTATCAGAGGACTCCTGACAACGGTTATTTAAAGCAAACTCAGCAAGAGACAAAAAAGAACACCAATCCTCCTGATTCTCCGCCACAAAACAGCGCAGATATGTCTCCAGATTCTGATTGACGCGCTCCGTCTGGCCATTCGACTGCGGGTGGAAAGACAACCGAACCCCCAAGCGAGAACAGAAAGCCTTCCAGAATCTGGAAACAAACTGCGTGCCCCTATCAGAGACTATGTCTGAAGGAATACCATGCAATTTCACAATGTGATCAATAAATGCCTGTGCCAGCGTCTTAGCATTGGGCAAACCAGGAAAAGGGATGAAATGCACCATTTTGCTAAAACGGTCCACCACCACCAGAATCACAGTCTTCCCCGAGGAACGAGGCAGGTCCGAAATGAAGTCCATGGACAGATGTGTCCAAGGACGGGAAGGAATGGGTAAGGGAAGGAGAGGACCTGATGGCCGTGAATGAGGGACTTTGGCACGAGCGCAAGTCTCGCAGGCTGCCACAAAACCCTCAACCGACTTATGAAGCGCAGGCCACCAGAATCTCTGAGCGATGAAATCCACTGTGGCTCTTGCCCCCGGGTGCCCAGCAAGGACCGTATCGTGGTGTTCCTTAAAAATCTTGTGTCTTAAAGCGAGAGGCACAAACAACCTCCCAGGAGGACAAAGATCAGGAGCCTCTGACTGGGCTGCCTGCACCTCTGCCTCCAATTCAGGAAAAAGAGCAGAGACCACCACACCTTCAGCCAAAATGGGACTCGGGTGTTCAAAATTCCCACCTCCCGGAAAACAACGTGACAGGGCATCTGCCTTCACATTCTTAACCCCAGGGCGGAACGTGACAACAAAATTAAACCTTGAAAAGAACAAAGACCATCTGGCCTGTCTTGGGTTCAGACCCTTGGCTGACTCCAAGTAGGCCAGATTTTTATGGTCAGTAAACACGGTAATAGGGTGTCTGGCTCCCTCTAGCCAATGGCGCCATTCCTCAAAAGCCAACTTGATGGCCAACAACTCCCTATCTCCCACATCGTAATTTCTCTCTGTGGAGAGAAAGGCACACGGTCGCCATTTGGCAGGAGAGGAACCCTGAGACAAGACCGCACCCACCCCCACCTCAGAAGCATCAACCTCAACTATGAAGGGTAGAGAAATATCAGGTTGTACCAAGATGGGAGCGAAAGCAAAACTCTCCTTGATATTAGAAAAGGCCTTACGTGCCTCTACCGACCAGGAAGAAAAATCTACCCCCTTTCTGGTCATATCAGTGAGTGGTTTAACAACAGAGGAATAATTCAAAATAAACTTCCTGTAATAATTGGCAAAGCCCAAAAAACGCATCAGCGCCTTCTGATTCTCAGGAAGCGCCCACTCAAGCACAGCGCGGACCTTCTCGGGGTCCATGCGAAAACCAGAAGTGGAGAGAAGAAACCCCAGAAATTGAATTTCTGGAACCACAAACACACATTTTTCCAGTTTCGCGTATAATTTATTCTCCCGCAGGATGAGCAAGACCTGACGTAAATGTTCCTTATGAGTTTTGAAATCAGGAGAAAAAAATCTAAATGTCATCCAAATACACTAATACAAATTTTCCCATTAAATGATAAAAAATGCTGTTCACAAAATGCTGAAAAACGGCTGGGGCATTTATCAAACCAAAAGGCATAACCAAATTCTCAAAATGGCCCTCAGGGGTATTGAAGGCCGTCTTCCATTTGTCTCCTTCTCTGACCCTGACCAGGTTGTATGCCCCTCTTAGATCTAATTTGGAAAAGACTTTAGCCCCAACAATCTGGTTAAACAGGTCCGGGATCAGAGGAAGCGGATAAGGGTCACGAATAGTGATACTGTTCAGCTCCCTGAAATCCAGACAAGGTCTTAAAGAACCATCTTTTTTCTTAACAAAGAAAAAACCAGCGGCAACAGGTGACTTCGAGGGTCGGATGTGTCCTTTTCTCAGACTCTCAGAGATATAAGCACGCATAGCGAGCCTTTCAGGTTGGGAAAGATTGTATAAACGAGATTTAGGCAGCTTGGCGCCTGGGATGAGATTAATAGGGCAATCGTACTCCCTGTGCGGGGGCAAATCCTGAACTCCACTCTCAGAGAAGACATCCGAAAATTCAGAGAGAAAAGGTGGTACAGTCTTAGTAGAAACCTCAGAAACAGATGTCGTGAGGCAATTCTCTCGGCAAAAGTCACTCCAACCATTTATTTGCCTTGCTTGCCAATCAATGGTGGGGTTATGTTTAGAGATCCAGGGTAGCCCCAACACAAGAGGAGTAGGTAATCCGCTAAGGACGAAACATGACACATCCTCAACATGAGCATCACTCACAATTAAACGAATATTGTGAACTATGCCCTTTAATGATTTCTGAGAAAGTGGAGCGGAATCAATAGCAAAAACAGGAATATCCTTTCCCAAAGTGCATACCTGGAAACCATGAGTTATCGCAAAATGATTATCAATGAGATTGACAGCTGCTCCACTATCTAAAAAAATCTCCCAAAAAAAAAATGTATTGCTCTCTAGCGCCACCCTGGCAGGCAGGACAAAACGGGAACTACAAGCAAATGGAAAACCTTCAATTTCCGCCTCAACCCTGCCAATAGTAACAGATGGAACATTTTAAAAAGATTTTTCCCTTTTTGTTTCTTTATTACTCCCAGAAAACTGCCTGAATCTCCTAGAGGGACAAACATTTGCCAACTGATTTATACCTCCACAACAAAAACAAACCTTCCCATGCGGGCTGAATCTTCTATTGTCAGAGGCAATCAACCCCAGCTGCATGGGCTCCTGCTCAGAAGGGGCTGACAGCGACTGAGACCCCTGCACACAGAATGAGACCGCTGCACTGTCCTGGGACTGAGTATGACAGGAAGGAGAGATCTCTCCTCTCTCTCTAAGACGCCTGTCAATACGAACGGCCTGAGAGATAGCAGAGTCCAAGGAGATAGGCCTCTCATGAAAAGAAAATGCATCTTTCAATCCCTCAGAAAGACCATGGCAAAATTGACTTCGGAGTGCAGCATCATTCCAACCAGTATCAGCTGCCCATCTCCGAAATTCTGAGCACTATATCTCTGCGGATTGTTTACCCTGGCATAACAGACGTAGTCTAGACTCAGCCAAAGCAACACGATCCAGATCATCATATATCTGACCCAGGGCTAAAAAGAATTCATCCACTGAACGGAGGGGCCGTGCCCCCACCGGCAGCGAAAAGGCCCACGACTGAGCGTTACCCCTGAGCAGCGATATAATGATCCCCACCCTCCGTTCCTCATCACCAGAGGAATGGGGAAGAAGGCGAAAAAGGAGTTTGCAAGCCTCTCTGAAACGCCCAAAATTCTCACTACCCCCGGAGAACTTATCCGGGAGCGAGATCTTAGGCTCAGAACAAACTCCATGAACGCAAGCTGAACCGGTCACTAGAAACTGAGAAAGAGTCTTACGGAGATCAGCTACCTCCAATGAAAGACCCTGAAAGCATTCAGTCAAAAGTGAAACCGGATCCATGCTTGAGACGGTTTAGGCGGCTTATAATGTCACGGAAGGTGTACAGGTAACAAGACAATGCAAAATGAATGTATGACTCACTGGATCCAAAACTAAGGAACAAAAGGGAGACCCCTGCATAAGACCTGGCACTCTCCCTGACTGCTCAGCCGATGCGAAAATCCCAATGGTAGATGATCGCATATCCTCGTACCTCGACTGTATAACACCTGAACACCCTACAATAGTGAGGGGACACCACCGGCTCCCTACACTAGACACGGAGGGAGTCAGGGTCACCTGGGATCCAGCAAACAGGAAACTTATCTTGCAAAATGAACACTTATCTTGTAGAAGACTGGGACATAGGATCAGCATGCATACACACTCCAGGAAGTTGTATAAGCCGCACACTAAGGCATTATGGGGAGGAATTTAAAGGGATGCAATCAGTCCAACTACATGACAGCTGAGAGAGGCTAACGAGATGAAGAACTGAAAACCAAAACAAAGAATAGCTCAAGGAGGAGGTTCTGAAAGGCATCTGTCAGAGCTTCTCAGATGTCTGGTTGTGACAATATAACCCAGAAATTTCAAACGTGCTTATGCTGCAAGGCCTGAAATATTGGGTATTTTGCCCCAAAAAGGATGTTTTATTAATGAAAGAATATAAGCCCTGTTTATACATGGTGTATCTCACACAGCTTGACCCACAGTAGTCCTGAATTAAAGATTGGTGCACCAAATGGCGGTATTTAAAATCTCTGAATCTAACCCAAATGTATTAAGGGTGTATCTCACAATGACATCTGCATCAAAGGCTGCCAATTATTTATTTTTGCCCAAATGAGTGTTTGTTTAACAACTGAATTTGACAGCAGTATATAAGCCTGTAATTTCACACGTGCTGATGCTGCCAGGCCTGAAAATAGTGGTTTGGGGCAAAAAAGTGTGTTTTTAAAACCACAGAAAATGATGGGTGTATTTCTAGCTTAAATTGCACACTGACTAATCCATATGTTGTATATTGCAAAAAAAAAAGTGTTTTTTTGGTAACAGAATATGAAAGCTGTATATATTAAACTTGAATTTAACACTTGCAGATCAGGAAAATAGTGTTTTTTGGCAAAAAAGTTTGTTTTTAAAACCCCAGAAAATGATGGGTGTATTTCTAGCTTAAATTGCACACTGACTAAGGCCTCATGCACACGACAGTATTTTTTCACTGTCCGCAAAACGGGGTTCCGTTGGTCCGTGATCCGTGAAGTTTTTTCGTCCGTGGGTCTTCCTTGATTTTTGGAGGATCCACGGACATGAAAAAAAAGTCGTTTTGGTGTCCGCCTGGCCATGCAGAGCCAAACGGATCCGTCCTGAATTACAATGCAAGTCAATGGGGATGGATCCGTTTGACGTTGACACAATATGGTGCAATTGACTTCCAATGTAAAGTCTGGAGTCCCTTTTATACCATCTGATCAGAGTTTTCTCCAATCTGATGGTATATTTTAACTTGAATCGTCCCCATCACCATGGGGACGCCTCTATGTTGGAATATACTGTCGGATATCAGTTACATCGTGAAAACTCATATCCGACAGTATATTCTAACACATGGTGATGGGGACGCTTCTAGTTAGAATATACTACAAACTGTGTACATGACTGCCCCCTGCTGCCTGGCAGCACCCGATCTCTTACAGGGGGCCGTGATCAGCACAATTAACCCCTCAGGTGCCGCACCTGAAGGGGTTAATTGTGCGTATCATAGCCCCCTGTAAGAGATCAGGGCTGCCAGGCAGCAGGGGGCAGACCCCCCTCCCCAGTTTGAATATCATTGCTGGCGAGTGCGGCCCCCCTCCCTCCCTCTATTGTAATAAGAACATTGGTGGCACAGTGTGCGGCCTCCCCCGGCCCCCCCTCCCTCCCTCTATTGTAATAATAACATTGGTGGCACAGTGTGCGGCCTCCCCCGGCCCCCCCCCTCCCTCCCTCTATTGCATTAATAATATTGGTGGCCAGTGTGCGGCCTCCCCTCTCCCCCCCGATCATTGGTGGCAGCGGAGTTCCGATCGGAGTCCCAGTTTAATCGCTGGGGCTCCGATCGGTAACCATGGCAACCAGGACGCTACTGCTGTCCTGGTTGCCATGGTTACTTAGCAATAGTAAAAGCATCATACTTACCTGCTGGCTGCTGCGATGTCTATGTCCGGCTGGGAGCTCCTCCTACTGGTAAGTGACAGGTCCGTGCGGAGCATTGCTAAATGAACTGTCACTTACCAGTAGGAGGAGCTCCCGGCCGGACACAGACATCGCAGCAGCCAACAGGTAAGTATGATGCTTCTACTATTGCTAAGTAACCATGGCAACCAGGACTGCAGAAGCGTCCTGGTTGCCATGGTTACGGATCGGAGTCCCCGGCGATTAAACTGGGACTCCGATCGGAACTCCGCTGCTACCAATGATGGGGGAGGGGAGAGGGGAGGCCGCACACTGTGCCACCAACATATTAATACAATAGAGGGAGGAAGGGGGGGGCCGGGGGGGCGCACACTGTGCCACCAATGTTATTATTACAATAGAGGGAGGGATGGCCGGGGGGGCACTGGCCACCAATGAAATTTAAACTGGGGAGGGAGGGGGGTCTGCCACCTGCTGCCTGGCAGCCCCGGATCTCTTACAGGGGGCTATGATACGCACAATTAACCCCTTCAGGTGCAGCACCTGAGGGGTTAATTGTACGGATCACAGCCCCCTGAAAGAGATCAGGGGCTGCCAGGCAGCAGGGGGCAGTCATGTACACAGTTCGTTGTACAGTACAGACCAACAGTTTGGACACACCTTCTCATTCAAAGAGTTTTCTTTATTTTCATGACTATGAAAATTGTAGATTCACACTGAAGGCATCAAAACTATGAATTAACACATGTGGAATTATATACATAACACAAAAGTGTGAAACAACTGAAAATATGTCATATTCTAGGTTCTTCAAAGTAGCCTCCTTTTGCTTCGATTACTGCTTTGCACACTCTTGGCATTCTCTTGATGAGCTTCAAGAGGTAGTCACCTGAAATGGTCTTCCAACAGTCTTGAAGGAGTTCCCAGAGATGCTCAGCACTTGTTGGCCCTTTTGCCTTCACTCTGCAGTCCAGCTCACCCCAAACCATCTTGATTGGGTTCAGGTCCGGTGACTGTGGAGGTCATCTGGCGCAGCACCCCATCACTCTCCTTCATGGTCAAATAGCCCTTACACAGCCTGGAGGTGTGTTTGGGGTCATTGTCCTGTTGAAAAATAAATGATGGTCCAACTAAAGGCAAACCGGATGGAATAGCATGCCGCTGCAAGATGCTGTGGTAGCCATGCTGCTTCAGTATGCCTTAAATTTTGAATAAATCCCCAACAGTGTCACCAGCAAAGCACCCCCACACCATCACACCTCCTCCTCCATGCTTCACGGTGGGAACCAGGCATGTAGAGTCCATCCGTTCACCTTTTCTGCGTCGCACAAAGACACGGTGGTTGGAACCAAAGATCTCAAATTTGGACTCATTAGACCAAAGCACAGATTTCCACTGGTCTAATGTCCATTCCTTGTGTACTTTAGCCCAAACAAGTCTCTTCTGCTTGTTGTCTGTCCTTAGCAGTGGTTTCCTAGCAGATATTCTACCATGAAGGCCTGATTCACACAGTCTCCTCTTAACAGTTGTTCTAGAGATGTGTCTGCTACTAGAACTCTGTGTGGCATTGACCTGGTCTCTAATCTGAGCTGCTGTTAACCTGCGATTTCTGAGGCTGGTGACTCGGATGAACTTATCCTCTGCAGCAGAGGTGACTCTTGGTCTTCCTTTCCTGGGGCGGTCCGCATGTGAGCCAGTTTCTTTGTAGCGCTTGATGGTTTTTGTGACTGCACTTGGGGACACTTTCAAAGTTTTCCTAATTTTTTGGACTGACTGACCTTCATTTCTTAAAGTAATGATGGCCACTCGTTTTTCTTTACTTAGCTGCTTTTTTCTTGCCATAATACAAATTCAAACAGTCTATTCAGTAGGACTATTAGCTGTGTATCCACCTGACTTCTCCACAAGGCAACTGATGGTCCCAACCCCATTTATAAGGCAAGAAATCCCACTTATTAAACCTGACAGGGCACACCTGTGAAGTGAAAACCATTTCAGGTGACTACCTCTTGAAGCTCATCAAGAGAATGCCAAGAGTGTGCAAAGCAGTAATCAAAGCAAAAGGTGGCTACTTTGAAGAACCTAGAATATGACATATTTTCAGTTGTTTCACACTTTTTTTTAAAGTTTTTTTTGTTTTTAAGTTTTTATTTTCAAATCAGAAAGTATACAATATGAGCTATTACACCAACAGAGGTGTAAGAATATACAATGTAATAATTACATGAATGATTGTGCAAAAATTACATCAACAGGTTTTGTGAATTTTGGTACCAGACACAAAGTCTAGAAGAGGTATCATTGTTAGAGAGAGTAAGGAATAAGAGCATTTAGTTATAGGTATTTAGATACAGGATAGTATATTATCAAAGACCAGACTTAGTGAGACATACCACAACTTGTAAAATAGCAGTTCCCAAAGCTGAAAGTAACATTTGCAAACTAAAGTAGGAGTCCTATATCAACTGGCGGGAGGTTTAAAGCGTGGGGTTTCCCTAAACTATATCTTTCAAACCTCCTGGAGGGATGAGAGATTGTAGAGTTGTAGAAGTTGGCCATGCTTTTCTCTTTTGACGGCCTATGATGACACCAGTGGAACCAAAGTCAGTTCGGCAATGACGCTTCAAAGTGGAGTAGAAAAATAATAATAAACATGGTTTTGGGCCAAATGGATTTTAGGTTTTAGGTAACCTATAATTTGTCCATGGGGCCCATCTTTTAATAAAATTCGGGTGATTACGAGCTTCCCAGGAAGCGAGCTCCTCAAAGCGGTAAATCTGGTCCACTTTTAGCTTCCACTGCTCCACTGTGGGAATACTGTTTTGAAGCCAGTATTTAGGAAATAGAAGGCGGGCCGCTATCAAGAGTTGTTTGAAAAGAGGTGAAGGGGATGGTGTTATCGTTAAAGTAGGACAATAGAGCCCCATAAGGAGATGCTTTAACATCTGTGGCACAAATGAGGTTACAGATCTGATAAATATCGGACCACCACTTTTTGATAGGAGGGCACAGCCACCAAATGTTAAGGAACAAACCTTCTTCTTCCTGGCATCTCCAACACTTATTAGAGGAAGCTTTGGCGAAGTGAGAGGACTTTATCAGTGTAATTTACCATTGAGATAGAATTTTGTATCCATTTTCCTGGATTCGGGTGCATCTTGAGGATTTATGAGGGGTTTCTAAGAGTGCGGGTAAATTAAGGATAGGGATTTCTACCCCAGTGTCTTTTTCCCACATTCTAATAAATGATGGCTTGATTATCAGGGGAGGGGATTTTAGTTTGTTATATATTAATGAGATAAGGTTTTTTGGGTATTTAAGGTTAGAGATTAAGGCCCCAAACCAGATTAAGGGGCGTAGTAGTTCACCATTAGCGTCGTTTTTTTTTACAAAGGATTTGATCAGTGGTATTAGAGTAAAGTCGCATGGCTGTGGATTTAACAGGGTTTTGAGGGCGTCTATTGATGGTAACATACCTTGGGGTTCGAGGAGATTAGATATTGGCAATGTGGATGATCTGACTAAGTTAGAGGCAGAGTGACGTGGACCAATAGAGGAGGAGCCTAGTAAATCGCTTATTGTGATTAGGGGAGAAGGGAATGGGACAGAGGTATGAGAAAGGTTCAACCATTTCCAAGCTTCCAGAGTGGCTTTTATTACTGGAAAAGACTGTAGGTTGATATGAGGCGGGGTATTGTGACTCAGGCATAGGGCTCGTGGTGGCATACCTAGGATGCATTGTTCCAGTGCTACCCAGGACTTATTTCTTGAATTTCTAAACCAGTCGATGATTCTGGAAATCAGAATGGCCCTTCCATAAAGTTCTGGATCAGGGAGTCCTATACCACCTATAGAACGGGATTTAGACAGAAAGGAGTAAGAAAGTCTAGCTTTTTTCCCATTCCATAAAAAGGCTCTGAATTTTTGTTTAAGGGAATTGTAGTAAGATTTGGCTATAGGGATAGGGAGAACCTGTTGGAGGTAAGTAAGACGAGGGATGATGAGAGAAGTGAGAAGGTTTCTCCTGCCAAACCATGATATAGTTGGAACACTTTTGGTAATTTTATCTATGGCGTTGAACATTGAAGTTCTTAGGGGGATATCATTTTGTGAAAAGAGATCTGAGATGTTAGGGCTGAGTTTTACTCCTAGGTAAGTTATAGTGGGGGACGACCAATTGAATGGGGAGTTTACTTTTAGGGAAAGTTTGAGTTGGGGAGAGATACCTAAACTTAGTATGATGGATTTACTCTCATTAATCTTTAAGTTAGAGAGTGCACTGTATGCCTTCAAATGTTCCTGAATTTTAGGAAGGGAGGTTTTAGGGTTAGTTGTCATTATCATCACATCATCGGCGAAAGCCGCAAGTTTATGACTATGACCACCAAGGTCTAGGCCTTTGATCCCAGTGTCTGCACGTAATGTAGATAGGAGAGGTTCCAACGCTAGTATAAATAATAGGGGAGACAGGGGACAGCCCTGGCGAGTTCCATTGTGGATTTGAAAAGTAGAGGACAGGCCACCATTTACCATGACTCGAGCTGTGGCTTGGTTGTACATGGCAAATACTGCCTTGATATATGGACCAGGTAGGCCAAAAACCTCTAATACGTGGCTTAAGTAGTTCCAGTCTATGCGATCAAACGCTTTTTCAGCGTCGGTGCTGAGAAGTAATAACGGGGAGGAGGTGTGTTTGGTGTAACAGAGCGCATCTATGACCCTTGTTGTATTGTCTCTACCCTCTCTGTTGCGGACAAAGCCTACCTGGTCCATATGAATCAAGAGAGGAAGGAGAGTTGCTAAGCGATTTGCAAGTAATTTAGCTAAGAGTTTTAGGTCAATATTTATGAGGGAGATGGGCCTGTAGTTTGCGCATAGCTTTGAGTCTTTCCCTTCTTTGGAAATTATTGCTATGTGAGCCGTTTCACACTTTTTTGTTATGTATATATTCCACATGTGTTAATTCATAGTTTTGATGCCTTCAGTGCGAATCTACAATTTTCATAGTCATGAAAATAAAGAAAACTCTTTGAATGAGAAGGTGTGTCCAAACTTTTGGTCTGTACTGTATATATATATATATATATATATATATATATATATATAACCACTTACTGTATGTGTAGGATAGAAGACACCAAAGAGTCTTACACAAAATCACACCACTATGAACAGAAAGAGAACCCAAAGTAGTGTCCATTAGTCAGTTGAGATTTTACTGGTGGTAAAAATAATTAAATGAAGTTGACATTTGAGTCAGCTCTAATGATTCATTTTAATATAGTCAATATAGTTCAGTGCAGTAAATAGGTTCATTATACATTTTTATAAAGCTTAAAAGCAAGTCAAAGAATAAAAGGCATGAGGAACATAGGCATGAAAATCACATCTGCTGTATCGCTAACCAATGGACTACAGAGCAGATTGTGTGGGTTGTAAAAGATTTGAATCTACACAAAGGACACCTGAATTCCCAGATTCACACCTACACATAGGAAGCCAGAATTCCAGGCAGAATTGCTCAATATGTTGTTTTCCTGCACACGCCTCACTACCAACCATATGCTTTTGTACCTAGTGACGTCACAGGAACGAAACCCAAGCTAATTTAAATGTCTCTAACTTGTGTAGGCAGAAGGGAAATCATTACATACAGTATCTACTTCTGATTATTAATTAACTTCAAAAACGTTATACTACCTTTATGAGGGAAAAAGCGCAGAATCAATTATTTTTTATGGGCTATAAAGATTTCTGCGAGGGTGGCACCCCGAGTAAGCTATTGGTCTCTATTATAGCGAATCAAAAACCCCCCCAAAGAATTAGACAAATACTGACGGGTGATGGGCGTAGATTGGAAAGAGGAGTGGAGATGGAGGCAGAGTTTTTTAATCATTTTGACAATTTATATCGATCCGGCGTGGTAGATACAGTGACCAAAATAGATGACTTTCTAGAACAAGTTAAGATCCCGGTGCTGTCGGACTCCGACTCTGCCCCCTTGAGCGCCCCCATTTCTTTGGAGGAGCTACAGGCGGCTTTGCATGAGACCCGGGGTTCCTCGGTGCCCGGATCGGATGGACTCCCATTTGGCATATACAAGCGCCATGCGGAGGTGCTCCTACCTGGACTGTTGCAGGTCCTAAATGAGTCTAGCAAATGTGGAAAGCTGCCCCCGTCTTTGACTGAAGCAACGGTCACATTGATCCTCAAGAAAGGGAAAAAGGGCAATAAAGTTGAGGATTATCGCCTTATATCACTGCTTAATGCAGACTATAAAGTAATTGCAAAAGTTCTTTCTAACAGGTTAAAAAAAGTAATAACCCGCCTGGTCCATGTAGACCAGACAGGGTTTATCCCTGGGCGACAGATACAGACCAATATACGCCGGACCATCCTTAATATTCAGATTGGAGGGGGGGAGGACCGCTCGATCCTGTCATTGGACGCCGCTAAGGCGTTCGATCGGGTCGAGTGGCCCTTCCTCTGGCGTGTTATGCATAGGATGAATTTGGGCCAGGAATTTATTGGATGGGTCAAATTGCTATATAGTGAAGCAACTGCCAGAATTAAGGTTAACGGGGTGCTCACCCCTGCCGTCTCCCTAAAGCGGGGAACACGCCAGGGATGCCCCCTCTCTCCACTTCTCTTTTCAATTTTTATGGAACCCCTTGCCTGCAGGATACGGGCTGAACCCGGTATAGTGGGCTTCGGGGGGAGAGGGACGGATGACAAGATTTGTTTATACGCAGATGACGTTTTACTCTACCTGAATGATGGATGGAGAAGCGTCTCTGATGTTATGCGGATAACAGAGGAATTCGGCAGAACTGCCGGATATGAGATAAACTGGATAAAGTCTGTACTCTTCCCCCTGAACCGGATGCCTTCCCCGAACGACCTCAGGATCAGAATTATTGCCCCAACAGATCACTTAGACTATCTTGGGATAAAAATTAGCAATAACATTAGGGATTATAATCAGCTAAACATTACCCCTTTAGTTGGGAAGATAAAAGAAAAAATAAGGGTTTGGCAGAAACTTCCGCTCTCGCAGATTAACAGGATTGCGCTGATTAAAATGGTTCTGCTGCCCTGGATACTGTACACGGTTAGCTCTTGTCCTGCTTGGATTGAGGATAGTGTTTTCAATTTGATTGATCGCTTGATAAATGATTTGATATGGGGCAGAAAAAGGGTCCGCATTAAATTACAATATTTGCGAATGGCGGCAAGTAATGGGGGCCTAGGCCTGCCCCATTTTCAAATCTATTATCTGTGTGCACAACTACAATGGTGTGTTAACACCGGGGATGGAGTATTACTATCCCATATCCTAGGTCAACGCCAACAGCACGTAAATAACATTTTTAGTATATTGGAATCCGGGCTGCTTCAGCGCGCAGATTACTCCTGCCCCATTGGGGCCGCGCTACAGAAGTCCTGGAATAAAATCAAGGTACTGATTCATGCTCCTCAAATTCTGGACTTTTCCCCTGTTATGGGATAATCCCGCGCTAACAGAATTTCTGACACTTAACGAAAATGAATATTGGACTCGAAAAGGTATCACATTAGTTTCACATATATACACGAAAGGGAAAATCAAACCAATAAGGGAACTGATACAACAGACACCAATAACTGCATTAGAGCACTATAGATATTGTCAATTACAACATGCATTAGCATACACGCTTAAAAAAACACTTCTGACAAGAGTCACTCAGGGGTTTTTACTATTTTGTTATAACATAGTAGGGAACAAAGTTAAGATTTCACTAATATATAGGAGATTCATTGAGGAATTAAGCACTATCACTAAATTCAAAAGTGTAGATAAATGGAAGACGGAAATTGGGGAATGTAACCCCTCACAATGGCGGGAAATATACCAAAACATTAAGAAGGCTTCCCTCTCACGACAACACCGATTGATACAATTTAAAATAATACATCGCCTATATGTTACCCCGAGTCTCTTATCCAAAATGTACATTAATAAGGGTCAAGAATTTAGTTGTCTGAAATGCTCTCTTGTAGCCGCAGGGCTTGTACACATGTTGTGGGACTGCCCTGCTATTAGGACTTTTTGGGGCTGCATATTTCAGACAATGGCGGTAAACAGTAGGAATAGCCCCCCCTTAACTATCCAAGTAGTTGTGCTTGGACTCTTTCCCCCTGAGTACAAAAATAAAACCACCAAAAACGAACAGGCGTACTGGCTGAAGGGATTTCTATTGGCTAAGGTGATAATCCTGAGACAGTGGGTGAAAGATAGACCTCCAACAATAAATGAATGGCAAAGTTTAATGACGAGAATAACACACTTTGAGGGCATGAAACGACGCGGGTTGAGCTATGCCACAGGAATGGGCGTATAGAGAGGGGAAATAGCTAGAAGAAACATCCTGATTAGAACTGACGACCATTTACCGGTTGTGACTACGGCCTAACTATAACCTAATAAACCATTATACATCCTTAAATAATAAACACTATCAACACAGTCCACCTTAAGCGGGTTTGATATTATAAAGGATTGAAGAAAATACCCATGAGGGGGGCAAGAGTACCCCACCGCCCCCCGTGGCGGCCGCACCAAGCCAGGTGGGATGGGTGGGGGGATGATGAGGGGGGGGGATGGGCTTTCGGGTCTTGATATCTATGCCAGAGAATTGACATCAAAGCTGGGCTACCCTGATTATAGATATCTTTCTATATATGTTTGCTCTTTGGTATGGAAGCGACACACTGTTTTATATGTAATTGTCATATGTGTTCATTTCCTGTGACCAGATATCTGTTTTATATTGTTCATATTTGGAAAAAATAATAAAGACACTAAAATTGAAAAAAAAAATTAACTTCAAAAACGTAATGCTGAACTTGGATAAAAATGAACTTTCTTATTGCCAAAGACAGGAATTTTAGAATGTGCCGGCAACAGTGATGCTTGATGTGGAGGCGTCTTCTCTGTATACAGTAGGTATGCTTGTCTATTCTGTAGAAAAAAATAAATGAATTTAACTAAAGTTGTTCTATATGGTGCCACAAGCTGCTTCCTAATTGGTCTAACCTTGTGATATTTCTTTAACAGCCCTTTGGACCTTATGCTTTCTAGCCATGGATACTCCTTACTGCTGTCTTACCAGCAACAGGTGTACTTTGGCTTAGCAGCACTGTGCCATACACTCATTAACTGACTTACTATGAGGCACTCTGACTGTTCTATTTATGATCTGGTCCCACATACAATGCAATCCATGCAGTGCAAAGCTACAGCGTTGAAAGGTGTCAACCGTCACCTCAGCCCAGCCACATGTCCACTTCTAAAGCCTTAACGGTACGCTACAATCCGAAAACTACAGTATCTGCATGACATATAATAGCATATATAACAAAATGTGATACTACACAGCATCAAGATGGTCACCAGTTACTTAATTGGGGATTAGAAGTTCAAGGATATAGTTTGTAGCAAAGATGTGGATAAGTTCTCTCACAGCGTGCTTTTGTCCAGTGCAACTTCCAGTTGGTGTTAAACAAAGTGAAATATTCGAAGCAGAATTTGGTCCAAAGTTTAGGAAAACTTTGATTCGCAACAAATCCGAATTTCCTTGTGCTTTGTGGTAACGAATCAGTTTTTTTTAATAAAATTGTGGTTTTACATGTTAAAAAAGTGAAAGTAAGAAGCCTGGGAACGTGAAATTGCCCATAATATTGTGCAGCCATTCCCCTGTGATGTCCCAGTCCAATATAACCCTGATCCCACGGGTTATCCACCATTGTCCTGTGAGCTGAGCACAGACAGAGACGTGGTAAGCGCTCATGTGCTAGGGGCAATGTTGCTGAAAACGATTAATAGAAGAATATTGGAGAGTGCAGGGAGAGTACAGGGAGACTTATTCTGCATCAGTTTTATTTATTTATTCCTACATTTACTTATACCTACATCAGCCGCAAATGTAATTCAATATCAATAAGATGGAAGTCTTTAGTATTCCGGTGTCAGCATTCCAACCAATGCCATCTAGTCTGCACCACTCAGAGGGCCAGGTCTTAATAATGACCATCCAATTCCATTTTCTGGCTTTACTTCTTCCAAATCATTCATCAAAGTCTCCATTAGAGATGGCCTTGCAGTTTGCCCAGCGGTCGTTTCACGGGGAACTTTGCGATTTGCCGAACATGCAAACATATGTCGATGTCCGCCAGTGCCATATTCTTTTGCATTTCGCCAAACTTTGACCCATGACACATCTGTCAGGTGGGACAGGACAGCCAATTGAGACGTTTCAACACATGGACACACCCCCACCCTATCACAGAACACGATTTGGCAGCCATTTTACATTCTGTGTTTGCTTTGGGAGAGGTTGCTTTGTGGAGCAGGGACAGGCTGTTAGGGACACCAAACGCTAGCTAATTGGGCCACAAAAGTCTTTTTAAGGACTGGTATAGGTTTTCTATTGAAAGGTTTACTATACTGAGGGGTGTGATATACTTATAATATACTTTAACATAGAAAGTATATTATACTGCATTTGTATTGTACAGCAGTTGTGTGTGGTTCTGCTGCGATGCCGCAGCTATACAGAGGGACAAACGCTATTGGAACAACTAATTGCAACGGGTGTGATATACCTGTTGCCCCCAGAAAAACTGATTGAGGGGTGTGATATACCTATAATATATTTTATAACATAGAAAGTATATAGTGCATTTGTATTGTGCAGCAGTTATGTGTGGTTCTGCTGCGATACCGCAGCTATAGAGGGACATGCGTTATAGGAACAACTATTTGCGGATGGGATATATCTGTTGCCCCCAAAAAACTGATTGAGGGCTGCAATATACCTGTAGCCCCAAATAAACAGGGTAGTGTGATATAACTGTTGTGGCAAAAAGGGTGGTGTGATATAACTGTTGTGGCAAAAAAATAATAATTGAGAAGTGTGATATACTTGCTTCCACAAAATACTGATTAAGGGGTTCGATATATCTGCTTCCACCAAATATTGATTAAGGCCTGAAATATGCCTGCTTCTACAAAATACTGATTAAGGGGATTGATAAACATGCTTCCACAAAATACAGATTGAGGGCTGCGATATATATCTGCTTCCACAAGTACTGATTAAGGGGATTGATATACCTGCTTCCACCAAATATTAATTTAGGCCTGCAAGATACCTGCTTCCACAAAACACTGATTAAGGGGTTTGATAGACCTGCTTCCACAAAATATTGATTGAGGTCTACGATATACCTGATATTACAAAATACTGATTAAGGGGTTTGATATACTTGTTTCCACCAAATACTGATTCATGCCTGCGATATACCAGCTTCTCCAAATACTGCTCTTCTCTAGGGACTTTGGCACAGGGCCATTTTGAAAATGACAGGCAGAGGAAGAGGCAGACCATTCCACAGGGGTGGTAGGGGTCGGGCAGGTGCACCAGGTCGGAGCCTAAGTGGGAATTTGGAGAAGGCACTTGCGATTACTTCAAAGGATGCACCAGAGTTGGTTGAGTGGCTCATTCAGCCCTCCGCTTCTGCACCCTCCTCATCCTCTGTATCAGCACCCTCCTCACTCTCTGCTGTGTGCACCCCAAAGACACCACCACCGTAGCCCCTCCACTGGAGTCAGAGGAATTATTTTCCCATCCATTCCCAGATCTTACCGGTGTGCAGCCATTCTTGACATCAGGTGAGGAAGAGGAGGTATCAATGGCCGCCATCCAGCAGTCTGACGACAGTACCCAGATCAGCCCAAGGAGGGAGGTCCCCTCTGTTGCTGCCTACTCCGAGGTCTCTAATGTCAGTGGTGGTGAAGTCTGACGATGATGACATGTCGATGGACGTCATGTGGGTGCCCACAAGAGAGGAAGAGGAGGGGAGTTCAGAGGGAGAGATGGAGCAGCAGATAAGGAGGAGAAGGAGCAGAAACAGGCAGAGC
This sequence comes from Bufo gargarizans, assembly GCF_014858855.1. Taxonomy (NCBI): domain Eukaryota; kingdom Metazoa; phylum Chordata; class Amphibia; order Anura; family Bufonidae; genus Bufo; species Bufo gargarizans. The sequence goes on from NC_058081.1 coordinate 667,363,733, forward strand.
TTACAGGAGGCAAAAAGCAGACTGCAAATGTATCTGGAGCGGGCATTCAACATGCACGGTCACATCTTGCGATCCCAGGACGCTGGCACATGGCTCCGCAGTGTGGGCTTATTTTAACGTATTAGCTGCTGACAATAGTGTTGCCATCTGCAGCCTGTGCTGTCAACGCATAAGTTGTGGTAAGCCAAACACTCACCTAGGTACAACCGCCTTAAGAAGGCACCTGGCCTCCCATCACCAAGCCCAGTGGAAGCAATGCTGTCAGAACCCACAAAGCCACATTCCCGGCACTCCACGTCCTGCCTCTTCTCATTCTCCTCTATCCTCCAATTTGTCATCCACTCCACCTTCCACCGTGCTGTCATCGCGTTTATCTGGCAGAAGGCAGGCTGCCGTGGCCCAAATGTTTGAGCATAAAAAGTTTATAATGTCGGATAACCCTCTTGCCCAACAGCTGACCGCTGGCTTGTCGGAACTGTTACCCCGCCAACTACTGCCATATAAACTGGTGGACTCGGAGGCCTTTAGAAAATTTGTGGCCATTGGAACACCGCAATAGAAGGTCCCCAGAAGGAAATATTTCTCCTAGAAGGGCATCCCAGAGCTATATGGCCAAGTTCAGCAGCAAGTGAATATATCTCTGGAACACAGTGTCGGTGCCAAGATACATCTAACCACAGACCCTTGATCCAGCAAACATGGGCAGGGAAGGTACATAACTTTTACTGCCCAATGGGTAAACCTTCTGATGGCCGGCAAGTAACCCGTGGCATCGTATGGATTTAGTGTTACTGCCACGGATTGCATGCAGGCCCGCCTCAGAATCTATTCGACGTGCCAGGTGAAACATTGCCTTGCTATGCTGCGGCTGTTGTGCCTGGAAGCCAAAAGCCACACTGGTCCTGCACTGCTTTCAGCTCTGCAGTCACAGGCCAATCAGTGGCTAACCCCGCTCAATTTGTCAGTTGGTAAAGTGGTGTGCGACAATGGTGCCAATCTGCTGAGTGCGCTGAAACAGTGCAAAATGACACACATGCCGAGCATGGCACACGTCCTGCTGAACTTTGCGAATCTTTGTCAAATACCCTGGGGTCCAGGACGTCTTGAGGCAAGCCAGGAAAATCTCTGACCATTTTAGATCTTACATGGCCATGGCTGGCCTTTCTGACGTTCGGCAGCGACACCACCTGCCTGTCAGACATCTGATTTGTGACAGCCCGATCCACTGGAACTCCACCTTTTATATGCTTGATAGGCTTCTCCAGCAGCAATGTGCCAACGTGACTACCTTGGCTTCTTTTCACAGCACCAGTGGCTGCTGATGCATGACACATGCAGACCTCTGCGGCCATTTAATGAGATCACCAAACTAGTCAGTCACAGCCAGGGCACCATCAGTAACATCATACCTTACACCTTCTTTCTGGAGCATGCATTGCATCGTGTCATTGATCAAGCCGTCGAGGAGCAGGAGCTGGAAGATGAGGAAGTCGCAATGCTGAATAAATTCCCAGGGGGGCTACTCCATCTGAGACAAGTCAACAGGAGTCTGAAGAGTAATCAGAGGAGGAAGGTGGCTGGGGTGAGAAGGAGAAGGAGGAAGAGCAAGAAGAGCAGGCTTTCAGGGGCACTTCAAGCTTTTCCGGGATCCCTGGTGTTGTCCGTGGCTGGGGGGAGGAGACAGAGGATGACATTCTCCTAGGCGATGAGCAGGAGCCAAGGCGCTCCACCGCTTCCAATTTCGTGCAAATGGGGGTCTTCATGCTTCAGTGTTTGAAGGGGGACCCCCGTATAAAAAGCATAAAGGGCAAGGACCTGTACTGGGTGGCAGCGTACTTAGACCCCCGGTAAAACACAAAATGGCGGACATGTTACCAGCATCACAGAGGGCTGTCAGAATGCAGCATTTCCAGGCCTTGCTGCATCCTGCTGTTGCAGGCACTGGCAGAGGAATTTCCACCGACAGCGAAACAGGTGCAGGTATTAATTCTACCGCGCCTGCAAGAAGAGGCGGTTTGAAGATGTGTTGGTCACTTCGGATATGAGATCATTCTTGCAGTCAACTCATCGACAGCTGTCCTCCGGATCTAGACTCAGGAAACGCCTAGATAGGTGTTCGATTACATCCAGTTAATGGCCGACGTGCATGCTCTGAGAAGCAAGGAACCCCTGGACTACTGGGTGTGCAGACTTGACCTGTTGTTAGAGCTGGCACAATTTGCCATGGAGATCTTGGCTTGCCCCTCGTCGAGTATCTTGTCCAAATGGACGTTCAGCGCAGCAGGGGGTTCGTGACCGATAAGAACACTCGGGGACATCCTAAAACATTTAATGTAAAAATGGCCTAATGTAGCTTATTGTACCATAATGTGCCTAAACCTCAACCAATTGCCTTGAAACTTTGCACAACTTAAGTTCCCAGCTTCCCAAACCTATCCTGAAACTTTCATAGATTTTTGCTATCCACAAGGCAAATGAGTGACATTAAGCTTGTTTTTTGGGGAGCTTAATGTGGCTTAACGTACAAAAAACAACTCAGATGTTAACCAATTTCCCCCAAACTTCCTATCCTACTAGACTCTCGCTATGTCAACATATTCTAAAGATTTGGGGTCATTTAACATAGTAACATAGTACATAAGGCCGAAAAAATACATTTGTCCATCCAGTTCGGCCTGTCATCCTGCAAGTTGATCCAGAGGTAGGCAAAAAAAAAAAAACTGTGAGGTAGAAGCCAATTTTCCCCACTTTAGAGGAATAAAAATTTCCTTCCCGACTCCAATCAGGCAATCAGAATAACTCCCTGGATCAACGATCTCTCTCTAGTAGCTATAGCCTGTAATATTATTACACTCCAGAAATACATCCAGGCCCCTCTTGAATTCCTTTATTGTACTCACCATCACCACCTTCTCAGGCAGAGAGTTCCATAGTCTCGCTGCTCTTACCCTAAAGAATCCTCTCCTATGTTTGTGTACAAACCTTCTTTCCTCCAAACGCAGAGGATGTCCCCTTGTCACAGTCACAGTCCTGGGGATAAATAGATAATGGTATAGATCTCTGTACTGACCCCTGATATATTTATACATAGTAATTAGATCTCCCATTAGTTTTTTTTTTCTAAAGTGAATAACGGGATCAGGGGATCGGGGTAGTGTAGATTGTATTATTTTCCCTTATAACATGGTTATAAGGGAACATAATAGCATTCTGAATGCAGAATGCAAAGTAAAATAGGGCTGGAGGGGTTAAAATAAAATTAAAGAAATTCAACTCACCTTAATCCACTTGCTCGCGCAGGCCGGCATCTCTTCTGTCTGTCTTCTGTGCTGTGTGCAGGAAAAGGCTGTCACTCCGGTCATCACATGATCTTTTACCATGGTGATGGATCATGTGATGGATCATGTGATGACCGGAGTGACGTCACCACAGGTCCTTTTTCTGCACACAGCACAGAAGACAGACAGAAGAGATGCCGGCTGCGCGAGCAAGTGGATTAAGGTGAGTTAAAACATTTGTAACATTTTTTTAACCCCTCCAGCGATATTGTACTATGCATTCTGTATTCAGAATGCTATCATTTTCCTTGATAACCATGTTATAAGGGAAAATAATAATGATCGGGTCTCCATCCCGATCGTCTCCTAGCAACCGTTCGTGAAAATCGCACCGCATCCGCACTTGCTTTTTTGGGTTGTTTGTTTCAGTTTTATATAACAAAGCATTGTTTTTTTGAAAAAATTATTCTTTAGTGTCTCCACATTCTGAAAGCCATAGTTTTATTTATTTTTTGGGCGACTGTCTTGTGTAGGGGCTCATTTTTTTTCGGGATGAGATGACGGTTTAATTGGCACCATTTTGGGGTGCGTATGACTTTTTGATCGCTTGCTATTACACTTTTTGTGATGTAAGGTGACAAAAAATTGCTTTTTTTGTAATTTTTTTATGGTATTCACCTGAGGGGTTAGGTCATGTGATATTTTTATAGATCAAGTTATTACGGACGCTGCGATACCTAATATGTCTGCTTTCTTTTATGTATGTAAGTTTTACACAATGATTTCATTTTTTTAAGCAAAAAAAATCATGTTTTAGTGCCTCCATAGTCTGAGAGCCATAGTTTTTACAGTTTTTGGTTGAATATCTTGGGTAAGGTAGGATTTTTGCAGGATGAGATGATGGTTTGTTTGGCACTATTTTGGTGTGCGTATGACTTTTTGATTGCTTGCTATTATACTTTTTGTGATGTAAGGTGACAAAAAATGTTTGTTTTTTACACATTTTTTTTTTTTTTTACGGTATACACCTGAGCGGTTAGGTCATGTGATATTTTTATAGAGCAGGTTATTACAGATGCGGCGATACCTAATATGTATAGTTTTTTTTATTTATTTTACTTTAACACAATAACAGCATTTTAGGGGGAAAAAAATCATGTTTTAGTGTCTCCATAGTCTGAGAGCCCAATTTGTTTTACTTTTTGGGCGATTGTCTCATGTAGGGGCTAATTTTTTGTGGGATAAGGTGCCGATTGAATTTTTACCATTTTGGCATACATACAACTTTTTTGATCACTTTTATTACCTTTTTAGGGAAGTAAGGTGAGCAAAATGTCAATTTCATCATAGATTTTATTTTTATGGCATTCACCATGCAGGGAAAGTAACATGACCGTTTTATAGATTATGTCATTACGGACAAAGTGATATCAAACATGTGTAGTGCATTTAATTTTTTTTATTTTTAATCAGTGATAAATGTTTTTTTTTTATTTAGACTTTTTTCACTTTTTTTATTTATTTTTTGACCCAGACCCACTTGGTTCTTGAAGATCCAGTGGGTCTGATGTCTGTATAATACAATACAGTACACTATATAGTGTACTGTACTGTATTTTCACTTTACACTTAGTCTGATCAGACTTCTGCATTTAGCAGAAGTTTGATCACACTTAGCCTTACCATGGCAAGCCGGAAGCCTGTGAAGGCCTCCGGTTGCCATGATAACCATCACCCGCTCCCACAACAGAGAAGCGGGTTATGGGGAGGGAGGGGGCCCCCTCCCTCTGTGATCCTTTCAAGAATCGGGGGCTGAAATGGCACAGCAGCCACTAATGGGAGAGGGAGGAAGCTCCCTGCCTGTTAACCCCTTCAATACAGCGGTCCCTACGTACCGCGGCATGGAAGGGGTTAAATGGCTGACATCTGTGAGCACAGATGTCAGCCGTTTCAAGCAGAGTGTCAGCAATGTGCTGACACTCTGCTAACCGCTCGGCCATCCTGAGAGAGGGGGCGGACAGAAGATCGCGCGCCCACCGCCCCAGCACCGTCCGAACCGCCCACACCCCTTTCCCCGCACAGCCCGCCGACACATAAAAATAAGGGCTGCAGGGGGGGTTAAAAATTAAAAGTTCTGTCATTTTGAAGTTTCTGATCACCGCGGATCAGAAACTTCCGAAAGCGCTGCAAACCGCAGGTGTGAATTGACCTGCGGTTTGCAGCGATCGCCGATACGGGGGAGGGGTCACAGGACCCCCCCTCGGCATTGTCACAGGACCCCCCTCGGCATTTCAGCAGGCACTCTGTTCCGCTTACCGTCCGCCACGCAGTGGTGATCGAAAGACACAGGACGTACAGGTACGCCCTGTGTCCTTAAGTACCGGGACATTAGTGCGTACCTGTACTCCCTGTGTCCTCGAGAGGTTAAAAAGTGTGTTTTGGAAATTTTCTGAAAAATTTCAAGATTTGCTTCTAAACCTATAAGCCTTTTAAAGTCCCCATAAAATGTAATTGCATTCAGAAAATGATCCAAACATGTAGTAGACATATGGGAAATGTAAAGTGATAACTATTATATGAGGTATCACTATCTGTTTTAAAAGCAGAGAAATTGAAATTTGGAAAGTTGCACAGTTATTGCTTTGTCCAACATATGAGTACAATGATATACGGTAGATGAGATGGTACAAACTGCATAATAATAACAAAGAATCAATCAGAGGCTCATGAATGAATATATTCCCTGAAAACACAACCTGGATGAGAAAAATACTACAGTGAAGATATCTTAAGAGTTGCTTCTCTGGGGCATTTTTTAAAATCTTTTTTACACTTAAAACCAAGTACATTTTATTCAAATAATTAAATCACCAAATTGATTCTCATTTACATGTTATGTTGCTTTAAGGACTAACTGAATCTTATTTTCTGTATTTTCCTTATAAATACTAGGGGTCCAAGACATATAATAACTTGAAATTCCCAGAACCCTAAACAAATTCTGCAACAGGGTCCCTGCCTGCTATATCAGATATATAACTCTGGTGGTCTTTTAGGCTTCAGGGCCCAGGTGGAACTGTTACCTCTAAACCCCTCATAGCTACACTACTTTGAGAGGCTAATGCAATGTGAAAGTTTCGAGGGCAGACTGGCCATAGACTTATCTCTTCTCACCCTCTAAATGTTAACTAATGATCAGAGCTTCAGGTACTTACTATATACAGTATACCCAGCTGGGTACCTCAAGTACACTCTTGAATTCAACTGTATCATCTTATCAGTATGGTGATACAGTTGAATACTGCAGCCAGGGGCGTTGCTAGGGTCTGAAAACATCCGGGGCACAAGCCCATTGCATCACGCCCCTGTGAAGCCACGCCCCCACCCTATGAAGCCACGCCGCCATGGGCCTTCACAGTAGTTATTAACCCCTTTCAGCAGTCCTCCCTTCAGTAAATGGAGGAATGCTGAAAGTGGTTAATAACTACTGTGAAGGGCCTAGCCGTCTGGGCAACCCAACAGATCATCCCCTCAGTAATCCGTATCCTGCAGTAACTGAACTTTAAATCAGCGCACATCTCATTACTATCTTGACTTACACACTCAGCTCCAGTAACAGGCAGTGCGGGCGGCGTTCACTCACTGATGTCATGCGCCTGCGTCGCCTAGTGGGAGGAGCTGGCGCGTGACATCAGTGAGCGAGCGCCGCCAGCACTGCATGTTTCCGGAGCTGAGTGTGTAAGATAGTAATGAGATCATAAGCGCTGTTTTAAAGTTCAGTTACTGCAGGATACGGATTAGGATGGCGGGGCTGCGCAGCGCAGGAGAGTCAGAGCGGCCGGCCCGGCCAGCCAGGGGGCGTAGCTAGAACTGACTGGGCCCCACAGCAAAATTTTGTATGGGGCCCCCCCTCCATGACTATCCTGGCATCCTATATGTGCATATGTAAGGGAGAGTTCACATCACATTTTTGCCATCTGTTTAATGTTTACGTTGGAAAAAGGGATACAAAAGCGCAGCACACTACGCTTTGTATCCTGCAAAGTCTGTTAAAAAAAACTTATACATTAACGTATCATGGTGTCAGTCTGTATACATTACCAGCGGTCAGCAACCTTCGGCACTCCAGCTTTTGCGAAACCACAATTCCATTAATTTCTATGGGAGTTATGAGAAGAGCAGAGCAATAATGCATGCTGGGAGTTGTAGTTTCACAACAGCTGGAGTGCCGTAGGTTGCCTACCCCTGCATTAGACGAATGGCAAAACGTGATGTGAAACCGGCCTGAGGCTACTTTCACACTTGCGTTCAGAGCGGATCCGTCTGAGACGGATCCGCTCATATAATGCAGACGGTAAATTCGTTCAGTACGGATCCGTCTGCATTATAATGTTAAAAAAGTGTGAAAGTAGCCTGAACGGATCCGTCCAGACTTTCAATGTAAAGTCAATGGGGGACGGATCCGTTTGAAGATTGAGCCATGGTGTGTCATCTTCAAACGGATCCGTCCCCATTGACTTACATTGTAAGTCTGGACGGATCCGCACGCCTCCGCACGGCCAGGCGGACACCCGAACGCTGCAAGCAGTGTTCAGGTGTCCGCCTGCTGAGCGGAGGACAGACGGTGCCAGACTGATGCATTCTGAGCGGATCCGCATCCACTCAGAATGCATTAGGGCAGTACGGATGCGTTCGGGGCCGCTTATGAGCCCCTTCAAACGGAGCTCACAAGGGGGCACGGTGCATTATAGGGGGTACAGTGTAAGGCAGGGGGCACACACAGTGCAGCATAGGGGGCACAGTGCATTATAGGGGGTACAGTGTAAGGCAGGGGGCACACACAGTGCAGCATAGGGGGCACAGTGCATTATAGGGGGTACAGTACAGGGCAGGAGGCACACACAGTGCAGCATAGGGGGCACAGTATACAGCATGGGGTGCACAGTACAGGGCAGGGCAAAATACAGCATATGGGGCACAGTATAGGGCAGGGGGTATACACAGTGTAGCATAGGGGGTACAGTACAGGGCAGGGGGCAGAATACAGCCACAAGATGCACCTAGAAATGTTCCATTCACATGTCCTACCTCAGGAGTTGATAGTTACTAGTGGGCGGAAGGACCTTTCATGATGTCAGGAGCACATGATCAGTCACATGAGTGGGCGGAGTCAGGCTCCGGGCTGTGCAGGAGATTGTGTGGAAATGACTGCCAGCATAACATTCGGGGCACTGGTCAAAACATCCGGGGCTCAAGCCCCGAATGTTTTGACCTAACGACGCCCCTGACTGCAGCATGCACAGGAGCCAATGGTTTCCTGTCCCGCCGTTCACCCTAATAAGAAATAGGCCACTAGGCTATGATGCAGTGTACAAATGGCGCAGAGACAAAAGGTATCTCAGGCCTTGGGCTGGAAGAGTACTGTGGCTAGTACTGCTAGTGGTACACCAACTTCTGTGAATTTGAATGGGACACTTTTAGTTTTTTTTCCAGGGCCTCTTTAACTTGCTAGTCTTCCCCTGGAAACTTTTGTTGCGTTTAACTGTTGTCCATTTCAGGTAATTCATTGTGGTCCTCCAATCCAAAGAGCTGTACTGGAAGTAAAGATGAGCGAAGTTTTGAAAAATAAAATTTGCCAACTTCGTCAAATTTAGCCAAGAGATTCGATTTGTTACAAATTTAAATCAGGTATACCCAGGCCCTCTGCCTTAGGATATGGCCACACAGAGCGCCTGTGCCGCCATGCTGAGGTGAAGAACCGCGTGGCCAATTAGCCCACAGTTATCTTTCGGTGTGGGGTTAGGCTGGTTAGGTGGAGGCACAATATGCATATTATTGCTATTCTTGCCTGCACTCTCCTGCAGGTTATTTCACAGTAAAAAAATTAATATTAATCAGCTCTGACATACCCACTTCTTCACTCTACTGCCCTACAAGTGGAAGCCCTTCTTCTGCCAACTGGTTTTCTCCTTTTCCACATAATCTAATATCCATGAGAATATGTTATCAGGAACATCCAGCTTCTCCTCTCTCTGCATCTTGCTTAATTTTCTAGGACATGGAGACTAGTGATAGATGAACATCTAGAGTTCCTCCACCGTGAATTTCAGCTCCTCTATTTGGGATTTTTCCAGTTTACTGAGTGATAGAGATTTCTAAATATTTATATTGTGAACGTAAGAAGTATTTGGCTAAGGCAGCATTGAGGAGATTCTTCAATTCTGTTCTTAATTCTGTTAGTTTAGAGAGCTGAGAGTCTGAAAGGAATTGTTTGTGGAGGGTTTCCCTCCTATGAATCTCATTTAAGAGACCATCTATGCGAGCTCTTCTCTCTTTCTTAATTTGAGAGCCTATGCTAATGAATTGACCTCATATAAGCTTCGTATACATCCCATATTGATTGTGGTGAGGTCTCTGGGAGAGAGTTCAGCAGGAAATATTCATCATGGGGCTTTTGTACCTTTTCTATAAGGTCACTTGATTATATAAATTGTTAATTAGGATGCCATTTGAAGGCTTGTGGAGTGAGTTGATGGGCAGAGATGGGCAGAAACATAGGAGAATGGTCAGACAAGTGGATTGAATCAATACATGCTGATGAGCATAACTGAAGATGTTCCTTAGAGATGAGTAAATAGTCTAACCTGTGATATGACCCATGGATGTTTGAGAAGAAGGTGTAGTCATGTTTGGAGGTTTTCATCAACCTCCATGCATCCACCAAGTGGCCACTCTGGAGGTTTTTTTTTTTACATAAAGAGCCTAGGGCCTTTTTAGATATGGCTGATTTGGGGGAGGAAGAATCCAAAAGAGGTTCAAGAGTAACATTAACATCCCCTCCCATAATGATCACACCTTCCTTGAAAGTCAGAATCAGTGGGAACAGGGCAGTGAACCATGCTATCTGATTACATTCGGTGAATACACATTAATAAAAGTATACATTTGGTTTGCTATAGTTCCTTTCAGTAAAATATATCTTCCCTCTGCGTCTTGTAAGTGGTCTCTATATTGGAAAGGGATCCCCCTACTGAATCCGACGCTCACACCCTTCGAGGCCGATGAGTCTGATCCACAAGGGAAAGACGGAGTGGGAAAGATTTGGGTAGTGGTTGAATTTCAATTGAACATTTCTTCTTCTTCATATGTGATATAATTTGACACCGTTTAGAGGGTGAATTAAAACCTTTGACATTATGATAGGTTATATGTAAATCTGCCATAATTGTTGTATAAAAGGAAGGGAAGTAGTTATGGATCAGTGTGGATGTATGATACGCAGCCTTCCAGGATACGACCGCCAGATCCAGCAGAAGAACCCTCCCCAGCCCTTCTAACCCTGCATGTTCTGAGGAGCATCTACTAATAAAGAAAACAAAAACACAAAGTAAACAAACAGAATATACCAACATAAGTACTATAGTTTGGGACAGATTGTGTCAATCATACATTCTGTTATATAATAAAAAACAGGTTAAGTATGGATATAGAGAAGGGGAAAGTGTTTAGGTGACATGGACTTTCATCCAATTTCCGGCTGAAGATCAGGTCAGATAATATGAGAAAATTAGGCATATAAGGTGCCTGGTAGATGAGGGCGTTAGTATAGTTGGAGAAAAAAGAAGAATAGGAAAGGGCAGTAGAAAAGTAGCAGTTACAGAGAAATCTTGTAAGGGCTACCATAACCCAGTTAGTCTTTTGTTCCTGTGTCGTTTTGGTGTGCGCTGTCGTTCCCAATTCCATTGGAATTTCTGGGAGGCTTGTCAAATCCTGTACAGACTCCCAGTTGGAAATGTCCAAAGGGTTAATCTTCAAGTGATCATTTACAGCTTCTGTATCCAGAAAGGTAGAGATTGTCAATCTGTGACCATCATGCATGAAAGATAGTCCAAAGAGAAATGACCATCTATATAGTATTTTATAGCTCTCCTTTTTTTCAATGTGGACTGTGCAAGGTCCTGAAATATTAAGATCTCAAAACTGTCCCATTCAATTGAATGTAGATTGCGAGCTTTTGCAAGGACAGCTTCTTTAACAGGAAAGTTCAAGAACTTGACGTCTCTAGGAGGATCAGATGGTGGAGGTTTAGGCCTCAGGGCCCTGTGGGCTCTTTCTAAAATAACTTCATGGACTGAATCTGGGCCCAGAATAGAGAGACAAATTTGCACCACTGTATTGGAGATGTCTCTTGGGGTAACTGTTTCCAGAATGCCCCAAAATCGTAAGTTATTTTGCCTCTCACGATTTTCTTGATCCTTTATAGCGTTATGCAGGATATTCATATGTTTCTGAAAACAGTGTAGACGCGGACTTACTGCTGTAGGATACTGGCATTCGATTCTTCTAGCCCTTCAACTCTTCTCCCAATATGTCTAACATCTTGTTTGATAGCAGCTATGTCTGAGCTTAATGGCTCTAGTGCTGCTATTAATGAGGAGGTCAGCGTTTCCCTCAAATAAGTGCGCGATATGTGGAGGCTATCGGGTTCATCACTATCTCCCAGCGCAGATTCTGAGCTCTCAGGTTGTTTGTGACCTGCTGCCCGCGGCTTGGCCGGCCCCATCTTGTATTCTCTGGCTACATAAGTAGTAGCAGCTTTTTTAATAAATTTCTCAATTTCCGCCACTTACTGTGACCTTTTGATGTCCAGCAGTTTCCCCAGCATTAGATCCACTGATTCTGACATTGTTGTTCACCTAGACTGCAATTCCAAGCTTGTAGGGCGATATGTTACACGAAGCTGCAGCCTCACACAGACATCTCCTCCAAGCGCTGGCTCCGCCTCCCTGACCCACGTCTTTTTAGCGGGCCCACAAAAAGGTTGATTAGGAGTCAGCTACAGGTGGTTATCTCCTTGTAGGAGAGCAATAGATTGCCAACTTTTAGTATTATCTGTTGTTGTTTCAACAGTTATGGACTCATTTCATGGATATTTGTTAATTATGTATCATGAGAGATAACGCGATTCATTTGTATCCCTACTATAATCATGAACTAGTTTTTAATTTAATTTAATAAAATTGAATTAGTGTTTGGAATTGGATTGTACCCATTTGTTTGGGAGGTTATATAATTAACTGCGTATTCCAGTTAGGTATTGAAGTTATTACATTGTGGATCGAATATAGTGTGAAGGAAAAAATACTAGCCTATGTGAGCCACCAGAGAGGCCGACACTTTTTCCTATGGATTAAAGAGAAAACAGCCCTCTTTTGTGACTGGCAAAGCTAATCTGCTTCTGGTAAGACTGAGCAACTCTGTATTGCCAGGAGACACCTGGCGATAATGTGATGTCTGGGTCCAATAGTAGCAATGGCGTTACAGCGTTCTCTAATCACTGTATATTTCTCATTGAGTGGTATGTAGGCATCACAAGAGGCTCCAGAGCGGTTATAAACTGCTTCTGTATTCTCGTCTTTGACAGCTGAGGACCTAACTTGCTCCTGCTAGATTTCAGGATCAATAGCATTACAGCAGTGATGCCAAAAGACATGGCTGCAGACTTGGCACCTGCACTGCCTGCTATGTTGGACATGGTGTCTGAGCTGAAAGCAGCATGGTATAGTGCAGGAGGAGCTGAGCAGATTGATATATAGCTTTGTAGGAAAATACTTAGTGCACGTTGCATTCATTTAAAGCCCTCCTGGCATCATGGGGGTGGCCCTACTTAGTGATTGAGAGCTACCACAGTCACACAACTGTCAATCACTGAGTAGGACCACCTAAGTCCAGAGATTTACATCAGTCTATGACAAGTTATATGGAATATTTTCCAAGAAACCTATATAACAATCTGCTCAGCTTCTCCTGCTCTATAACTGCTCTCAGGTTCACTTTAAAAGATTCATTTGGAAAGGGACATTTTACAATTCTACATAGATTATCTACAATTCTGATTCCACTGGGATTAAGGTATGCTCAGTAATAATGGTGTAATGTGTCTGTAAATTGACCTTGACTTAAATAATTGAGAAATGGAAGTTATAAAATGCATTTATCTCAACTTAAAACGGTTCTAAGAAGAAACACATTTCATTCTCTGGCAGCTGCCAAATTGTAATTTACTGAAGCCACTTATTTTATTCAGGAACTGTTGACGGATGGAGATGACCACCTGCTCCGACAGACTAGTAACCTTTCTTTAGGAGGCTTTGAAACCTCTGTCTGAAGAGGAAATAGTATGGTGGGTTGCTAACCAATACTGTTCTCACAGAATGTGAGAGAAACAAGGCTCCATTAGTCTTAGGGAAGAGCTAAAGAAAATTTGAAACAAATTCAAATAACATAACACCAATGTCAGACCAGCGCGAGTCTGTAGTAAATCTGCACAATTACACTGTGTGGTGTATTCCGCCAGCTGATCCTTGTAAGCACTTCTGTAGGACAAGCACTGGCTGGAATTTTTATGAGGGGTCAGATTTGCAGTAGACATGTTTCTTCCTCCCAGTGAATGGTAATTTATGGGCTCTTTTTGTCTTGTGAACTGGGCCTCGTGCCAAAAGGTTGGAGCTCTGTGGCTGGCCATTTATGTGAGCTCCTTTATCAGGGAATATGTTTTTGGCACTGTATGGTAGCCCTTTATAAAAAGTACTGTATGGGGGCTATGCAGCTGACATTGTATGGGGTTTTGCATCTAGGTGTAGTACCTATAGTCAGGGGCGTAGCTATATCGGGTGCAGACGTAGTAGTCACTTCCGGGTCCAGGAACCTGAGGGGGGACCAAAGACCCTTGTGTCGCATAAGAAAGCACTGGTATTATAGAAAGTGCACGCTGGTCAAGTTACACCTCTGGCTGGAGGGAAGGTGTTAGGTTAAGAATTTGAAATGGTTGCCATTTCATTTTTTGCCCCAGGCAGCACGAAGGCTATGTGCTTCCCTGCCTCCTGGCCACAAAGCACTGGGGGAAGGTGGGCCCAAGCTGAACTCCTGCACCAGGGCCCATGAGCCTTTAGGTACGGCCCTGCCTATAGTGATGTCATGTATATTGGGTTCTGCCTCTAGCACTATGCTGGAGGCTAGGTTGCTAAGGCTGGGTTCACATCACCGTTTAGATTTCCATTCTTCTGATCTTCAGAAGAAATGGGAAAAAAAAACATTTTGAGCATTTGTTATGCTCAGCATCAGTTTGCACTTAAAATAACTGTTCCGCCTTTTTTGACACAAACTCATGCAAGCTGATCATAACTGATGCTCAAAATTATGGATCCATTTTTTTCCCTGTTCTTCTGATGGATCAGAGAAGAATGTAAAGCTTAACGGTGATGTAAACCTAGCCTTATAAGTGAGCTCCATTGAGGACAGCAAGCAATGACAATGTCTGTAAGGCACTGCTGAATACGTCAGCACTATATAAATGAGTAAGGCAGGGTACTTTCACACTAGCGTTATTCTTTTCCGGCATTGAGTTCTGTCCTAGGGGCTCAATACCAGAAAAGAACTGATCAGTTTTATCCTAATGCATTCTGAATGGAGAGCAATCCGTTCAGTATGCATCAGGATGTCTTCAGTTCAGTCTTTTTGACTTTTCAGGACTGAGATAATACTGCAGCATGCTGCGATTTTATCTCCGTCCAAAATACCGGAACACTTGCCGGAATGATTAACATGCATTAATGCTGGATCTGGCCCCAAGTTTTCCTGCAAAACGGATCCGGCATTGCAGTCTGCACATGCTCAGACCGCAAAACATTTGAAAAAATAAATGCCGGATCCATTTTTCCGGATGACACCGGAGAGACGGATCCAGCATTTCAATGCATTTGTCATACGGATCAGGATCCTGATCCGTCTGACCAATGCCATCGGTTTGCATGCATTTTGACGGATCTGGCAGGCAGTTCTGGCGACGGGCCTGCCTGCTGGAATCCTCTGCCGCAAGTGTGAAAGTACCCTAAAATAAATAAAGTGGTAGGCAATTGAGAGTGCCGGATTTGTGTGAGGGGGAGGCGGGGCGTTCACTATTTAAACCTGGCCCTCCTGCCCCCACTTGTCGGTTTGAACACTTTCAAATCGGCTTGTGGGTTGGTGCCAGAGAAGTGCGTGCGTCACTGGAGGATCGGGTGATCGGTTGCGTCGGGCTCGTCGCTACGGTGATTAGGTAGGCAGGGTGGCCGCACACCCGTCTTGCGATGTATTAACATGTGGGGCTGCCGAGCGTGCCGCCGGTCCCCAGCCGCGCTGGCGACTACCCGCGCTCCCGATCGCTGCCGGCACCCCCAGTGACATCTCCGGTTTTCTCTATGTGTGTACTCGTGGTTACTACACACTCCCGCTCTAGGCACCCCCATACAGGCACCCCGATCCACGCCAGGCCCGGCGCCAAGCACCCCCGCTCCCACATACAGTGTCCCCCAGACGGGCACCCCTCACCTGTGGCGCAGCAGCTTCGGATCACGCCAGCCGTCGGCTCCACAGCGCAGCTCACTGTCTTGCTGCGCTCCAGCAGCTCCTGGCTTGTTAGTGGGTGACAACTACAGGCCCATACTGGTACTGCAGTCCAGGTACAGGCATCCCTTGCTCAGGCAGTGGCTAAGTACAAGGCAGGGGGAAAAAAAAAAAAAATGTGTGTGTTTAATATATTTGGAATATGTATTGAAGAGCAAAGACATAGAGGGTTTCAAGGCGGGGGGGCTGGCCACTGCACTTGCGCACGCAGCCGGGCTGCCCGTAAGGCCGTACGGTGCGGCAGGGGGTTAGTTAAAGCGCAGTCGCCATAGTCCGGTGGTTAGCTAGGGAGCGGCGGCATGAGTGAAGGGTCACCCAGCCGGCATGCGCTCACTCATATGTCTGTCCTTGTTTACCCAGGTCCACAGGTGGTTGGCTAAATTTACGACACTGTGGGGGTTTGTGGCTGTCATGGCCGCCAGGTGAGTTAGGGGTGGTGCATGCACGGGCTGAACCCCTCTTTTCTCCTGCTTAGGCTTGGGGGTCGGGGGATGGTGGACTACTAGGTCCAGGCCGCTGGCGCATCTATTACAGGGTGGCGCCTACAGTCGTGGCCTTTGGTAGGGGGGGGAGGGAAAAAAAATAAAATAAAATAATTTTTGTACAGAGAGGAATGTTGCTTTGCCAGGTCTGTCACGACTACAGACTCCTTATAAAGCCCTGCCACGACTGCAGGCAACAGTCTGTCACGTCTACAGACCCGCTCTAAAGCCCTGCCACAACTGCAGGCAACAGTCTGTCACGACTACAGACCCGTTATAAAGCCCTGCCACGACTGCAGGCATCAGTCTGTCACGACTACAGACACGTTATAAAGTCCTGCCACGACTGCAGGCATCAGTCTGTCACGACTACAGACCGTTATAAAGTCCTGCCACGACTGCAGGCATCAGTCTGTCACGAACTACAGACCCGTTATAAAGCCCTGCCACGACTGCAGGCATCAGTCTGTCACGACTACAGACCCGCTCTAAAGCCCTGCCACGACTGCAGGCACAAATCCGTTGCGACTACAGACTCATTATTTAGGCCGGCCACTACGGCACGCAGTAACCTCACGACGACATACTCGTGAGCCATACTACCACGGCGGTAGGAGGGATTCCGGTACCGCTACTTACGATGCAGGGTCCCCTCGGGGCTGCAGGTGCGAGGCGGTCACATCCACGGACTCGGCCGCACTCCCGTTGACCACAGGCACGGGGTGGGGATAGCTGCGGGAGGTGGCGGCACGGCCACACACGCAGCCCAGACACAGCCGGGGAATGCAACTTCACGGTCACAGGCTAGGCCCGGTCAGGCCCCAGTCTCCCAGCGAGTCCCAGTCACGCCACAAAAAAAAAAATAAAATAAATATATATACAGCCGGGCAATTAACAGCGGAGTCGCGCATCCCGGCTACGGTCACAAAGACTACGATACTCGGACCTGCTCATTTGACTACGGACTTCAGAATCCCTGCCCGACCAGGCGGCAGACCTGGCAGCGCTTCTGGGCGCCGTCGGCCCTTGGCCATAGACACTAGGTCCCCCCCCCCCCCGGGCAGAGCCGGTCTGGTCCGGCCAGTAGATAACGATTAGCATTGATGTGGTTACTTGAGTTTGAATTTCTTTTAGTAGGGAGATGTCGCAGGAGTTACTTCCGGAGGGGTCCTTATCGTCTCGGGACAGCGGGGAGCAGCAGTCCGTGAGATCAGCGGAGTTGCCGATAAGGTTGTGGACCGTCCCTAGGCTGACGGCAGAATTATCAAGAAGGGGGATACCGTTCCCAGCCGCCGCGAGGAAGGCGGAACTTCACCACCTTCTGACTTCACAACCAGCGGCTCCTAGCCGAGATGAGGGGTCCCTCAGTGCCATTCTGACTTCCCTAACGGAGCTGCATGCTGCGGTCAACACCATGGGTACAGCGGTGTCAGACATGCAGGCTAGGCTGGAGACTGTCGAGGGCCAGCCTGCAGCGTTCAACACAGTGTTGCAGACAGGGTCTGTCGCCAGCTCATCAGCATCCGCAGCGCCGGGTGGGTCCAGCTTTTCCACAACCATAGCTCCTTCCCATTTTGTTCCTCCCAATATCCGGCAGGATATTCTGGAAGGGAAAGACATTAATTTGGCGTCCCTGCTCGTGCCAGCACACGAAGCCCCGGACAACAAGACCATATCCTGCGGAGAGGTCTCTGTTGTGCTCAAGTCTAGGGACGCACGGCTCAACAGGAAACTCAATGTTCCCGAGTTTGTGCTGGCATTCAGCCTTTACCGAGACGTGGTGTGCTCTGCTAGCCCCCTTAGGAGGGAGGAGCTGGACCTGTATTTATTCAAGGTCGTCGACCTAGGGTACAAGTATGGAGGCACCGCCTTCCATGAGTACCACCGCTCCTTCTCTGCAAAGGCGGCGGCCACACTCGCTCAGTGCAAACATGTCGTAGACTGGTCTCGGATGGATACAGAGTTATTTTGCCGCCACTTTGCGGGCCTCAAGGCCCCGGCTTGCGCTGGTTACGGTTCCTACGCCCACACGGCCGGATGGTGCTCAGAGAGCGGTAGCACAGCTGCGCCTTCCGTGTCCGGCGTTCTCCCCATCCAGCCGGCGGGCAGGGCTTCCGCGTCCAATGACAAGTTGGGGCGCCCGGTGAAATACCTCGGTAAGTCACCTTTATGCAATAATTTTAATTATGCCATATGCCACTACAATCAATGCAGGTTGTTGCACTTATGTACCCAGTGTTTCAGGGCTCACCCCCACGTCGCTTGCACGCAAAAAGGGGGGAATCACGCATGACTAAGCGTGGTTAACGTGGATCTCCTCGCCTGTTTCTTAGCCGGTCATCCAGATTCAGATTGGGTACTATACGTGCTCAATGGTCTGCGGTATGGCTTCCACACAGGCTTGCTGGCTCTTCTGCAAGCCCCGCATGAGTGCGGGAACTTGGCGTCGGCTATCAGAGATCCCGAGACGGTCACCCAATTAATCCAAATCGAGCTGGATAAGGCTTATGTGATCGGCCCAGTGCGGCAGCCTCCGTTTGAGTGCTGGAGGGTCAACCCGGTCGGGGTGGTGACAGGAAAATTTTCCAATAAAAAAAGATTGGTGTACGATTTGTCAGCCCCACATTCCTTAGCAGTCCCCAGTCTGAATTCTTTGATCCCCTCGGAAGAATTCTCCATGAGGTATGCCTCTATTGATGAGGCGATTGAGGTCATACTCAAGTTCGGGAGAGGGGCCTGGTTATCCAAGGCGGATATCACAGACGCCTTTAAACTGCTCCCCATCCATCCGGAACTCTGGCAGTGGCATGGGATAAAGTGGCAAGGGCTGTACTACTTTGCCAGCAAACTGACCTTCGGGTCCAAGTCAAGTCCATGGCTCTTTGATCAGTTGGCTAGCGCGTTGCATTGGGTCTTATCAGACGTCTTCAGGGTCAGCCATGTCACGCATTACCTGGACGACTTCCTTCTGGTCGAGCCCCCGACACCGCAGCCTCAGGACCTACAGCGCTTGCAGACATTATTTTCTGACCTCAATGTGCCAATAGCTTCTCACAAAGTAGAAGGCCCCGACACCACCATCACGTTTTTAGGGATACGTTTAGACTCGGTGCGCATGCAGGCGAGTCTCCCACCTGATAAATTAGATAGAATCAGGCAGGCTGTGCATAGGTGGGCTCAAGTGAGAGTAGCTTCCAGAGCGGACCTGCAATCCCTGTTAGGCATGCTCAATTTTGCCATGCGCATCATTCCCCAAGGCAGGTCCTTCATCTCTAGGCTTTTGGCGCTGCTCCCACAGGCCCGCGCACAGAACGAGATGGTACGGTTAGGTCCAGAGGCCATGGCCGACCTGATGATGTGGGACAGGTTTTTGACACACTGGAATGGCGTGTCGCTCTTCATTCCGGTAGTCTCGAACCAGTCTCCAGTGGTCCACACTGATGCCTCATCGTCAGTCGGCTTTGCCGCGCTGTACGGCTACCACTGGTTCGCTGGTCCTTGGCCGCCGGAGGTCGCATCCATTCCAGGTTTCTCTTCGTGTTCCGCCTTGTTTGAGGTATATCCCTTAGTGGGGGCAGCAGTGGCGTGGGGCGAGCAGTGGAGGAACTGCACGGTACTATTTCTCACGGACAATACGGCAGTTGTGGACATCGTCATGAAGGGCAGGTCTAGTTCCAAACTGGTCATGTCATTTGTGAGGAGGTTCGTCTGGTTGTCTCTGACGCACAATTTTCGTTTCGTATGCAGGCACATCAGTGGAGAACGCAATGTCGCTGCAGACGCCTTATCCCGCCTTAATTTTCCACTTTTCTTTCAGGTTTGTCCAGGGGCAGATCTCTCGCCGACACCAATTCCGCACCAGGCCCAGCTGCGCTTGGATTAGTCTCGCATCTCACCGTAGCTAAGACACTGATGGCTAAATCCTTGTCCCACAATACCCTGCGGGCATATAAGACAGCGTGGCGCCTGTTCCAGAAATATGAAAATACCTACCCGGCCGCAGGCCTGGGACCTATCACTCACCTACTGGGTTTTGTTGGGTTTTGCCACTCTCAATTACACTTATCCTATAGTACGGTTAAATTATACCTGGCAGGTATTCAGCACCACCGGTACAGCCTATATCCGGAACTACCGTCACTTTTCTCTGCCCACCCTATCAAAGCGGCGTTGAAGGGTTTGCGCAAGACGTCTGTCGCAAAACGACAGGTGCGTCAGCCCTTTACCGGCCGCTTGTTCAGGTTGGTGACAGACAAACTACAGGGCGAACCATTCGGCCCACAGGTTAGCGCGCTGGTAGTAACAGCATTGTATCTGGCCTTCTATGGGTTCCTCAGGCCAGGTGAGCTAATGGGCGCCAACACGCTGGCCGGGTGCTTGCAGAAAGGTCAGCTCGTCCGGCGCGGGTCCATCTATGTGCTCACCTTGGCCTCAACCAAAACGGCACGGCCCGGGGAGTCGGTGGAGGTCAGATACTTCCCCACGGCCAATAGGTGGTGTCCGGTACGTGCCTTTGATGCTTGGCTCCTCAGCATTGAATCCGAGCCGACATCTTCTCCCCTACTCGCACTAGGCAATACCCGGCTAACCATCGCGGTCTTTCTTAAATACGTGCGGGTGCTGCTGGCAGGGTCAGGGGTCGATCCCCTCTCAATCACAGGACATTCCTTACGCATTGGCGCGGCAGCCGCGGCGTCCCTGCATAAGGTGCCGGCACATATTATTAAACAGTTGGGTCGCTGGAGTTCCGCATGTTACATGCGGTATATCCCGGATCCGCATAACGAAATGTCACTGGCTTTTCAAGTGTTGGTGTTGTAATTTCGGTTATTAAAGCTTTTCAACACTCCTACGCATGGTTCTTTTTGGCCCCTTTAGGCTACCCTTCTATAAGCAGTTCCGGCACAACTCTGCTGCTTCTAGTAGGCAGGGGAGGGTAGGCTTAGGTAGGGTATCCTCTCAGCATGAGCCGATCCGAGCACAAGTGGTAGGCAATTGAGAGTGCCGGATTTGTGTGAGGGGGAGGCGGGGCGTTCACTATTTAAACCTGGCCCTCCTGCCCCCACTTGTCAGTTTGAACACTTTCACCCCACCCAGGAGCCCTCCCTTCTTTCAGGGCTCATCATTGGGGTAGCCCCCTTTAGGCTACCCTTCTATAAGCAGTTCCGGCAAAACTCTGCTGCTTCTAGTAGGCAGGGGAGGGTAGGCTTAGGTAGGGTATCCTCTCAGCATGAGCCAATCCGAGCACAAATAAAAATATACATAACCATGATTTTTCACCAGATAGGGACACCACTAGTAATTACCAGTAACCTCGAAATAATGTAAACCACAATGTCCCCATAGCAGGTCCAGTCACAACCTAAGGCTGCTTTCACACTTGCATTTTGTGCGGATCCGTCATGATCAGTTCAGATAATACAACCGTCTGCATCTGTTCAGAACGGATCCGTTTGTATTATCTTTAACATAGCCAAGACAGATCCGTCTTGAACACCATTAAAAGTCAATGGAGGACAGATCCATTTTCTTTTGTGCGAGATTGTGTCAGAGAAAACGGATCCGTCCCTATTGACTTACATTGTGTGTCAGAACTGATCCGTTTGGCTCAGTTTCATCAGACGGACACCAAAACACTGAAAGCAGCGTTTTGGTGTTTGCCTCCAAAGCGGAATGGAGACGGCACGGAGGCAAACTGATGCATTCTGAGCGGATCCTTTTCCATTCAGAATGCATTCGGGAAAAACTGATCCATTTGGACCGCTTGTGAGAGCCCTGAACGGATCTCACAAACGGAAAGCCAAATTGTCAGTGTGAAAGTAGACTAAGCTCCCTATCATTATGTCTTTGGAGTGTGAGAGGAAAGCAGAGACAACCAACACAAACACAGGGAGAACATACAAACTCCGTGTAGATGTTGTTCTTGGTTGGATTAAAACCTTGCAAAGCACCAGTGCTAACCACTGAGCTGTTAAAGACCCTTTAGCAAAATGCTGAGTATGGTCCGAGTCATAAGTCATTTATTATGAATGTGGCTATCAAAGCTGCTACTATAGTTCTCTCTTTCTTTTCCATTCTTCTCTCCTTCCTTTATTCATTCATTGACCTGGCCCACGTTCCCATCATTGTCGCATCTCTTTCTGATTCATACCTTGGTGGTCTACATAACACATTTATATAAATGCCCTTTCCATGAATGGCGTAAATCCATACTTCTATATCATTCTAACCAATGGACGACACACAGTGATGTTCTTATTCCAGAAATTAGTATATTCTGATGCAAATATTTTAGATGCTTGGCTCAATATAGAGCTTGTAGGAACATTACAGTTTTGTACCTATGTGGTGTACAAAATATAAGAGACATATAGTTGATGAATTAGGGTGGGTACCTTATACAAAGTTTAAAGAAACTGAAACCTTGCCTAGCATAACTATATGCCAGGTTTAAGCAGAGTGGCACAGTCAGGAACAGCGATGTACTATATGAGCTCCTGCTTGCGCCCAGTCGCTCCGCTGTTACGGAAG
The DNA here is from genome assembly GCF_014858855.1 of Bufo gargarizans. Taxonomy (NCBI): domain Eukaryota; kingdom Metazoa; phylum Chordata; class Amphibia; order Anura; family Bufonidae; genus Bufo; species Bufo gargarizans. The sequence continues at coordinate 667,386,468 of NC_058081.1, forward strand.
GCTTAATCCTGAAATTAGAACATTATTCAGCTTGAATCGTTTAGTTACCAAGGAGGAACGAAGGAAGGAAGAAAACGTTCCGCAGGTATAAGAAGGAGGGATGAGAGGAGTTGGCACTAGCACAGGTTACTGTACAAACTATGGGGGTAATTTACTAACAGAAATACATCTATTAGGAGTATTTCTGGAGCAGATAGCAGCACAAAGATTCCTTACACTGCAATCTGCGACTTTTCCCCGCACACAGAGGTATAAAAAAGTTGACGGGGATAGGGATGTCTCATTCATTCAATGATTTTAGGCCTGCACGAAAGATGCGATGCTTTGTAAGGATGTCTGTACGTGATAGAGACAGGCAGCGAAATATGCATCTGGACTACCGCTAATATCTAAACCACATTTGTAGATGCCAGGCTGCACCTGTACAAATTGTTATTTGAAATAGTTTGTACAGGTACGGCCTGGCAATCTGCGGCCATCTGCCTGTGGATTCCACTGCCGGATCGCTTTTTGTTTGGGAACATTCTAATTGAAATCTGTCTCATTTGATCTGACACGCTTATAAATCTGTCTGCCAATCACCATGATTATGCTTTGCCAACAGCTTGTGAAATAAATCTAAAGGACAACCCAGTGGTAGGAATCTTAAAGGTTTATTTGAGGACGATCATAACAGATAAGACAAAAATCGGTTCTATCCGAAAAATATTTGTGGGTGTAAATGACCAACTGAAACCAGTTTCACCATTTGTAAAATTGATCTGAATGGTTTAAAATCTGTGTGTCCTTGGGGGCAAAGCCTGGCTGGGTGGCAAAACGGACGCATGAGCCATAGCTCCCGTCACACAGACCAGCATCCAGAACAATCCTGCTTCTCTGAGCCCTTCACAAAGGTGAAAATTGGCAAGAACCGATCTAGAGACTGTCCAGAACCTAGTGGACCTAAAAAAACTCAGGCAGAGATGGAACAATTCTTAAAAAAGAAGCCGTTGGTTCCCTCACTACATGAACCCAAGATGGCGCTTGGCGCTTACCACGCCTCAGATACTTATAGCTGAGTCGGATATGGAGATCACAGCTGACCTAGAAGAAGAGAGAGGGTTAGCAGACAAAGTTTCACTATCAAAGAAGTATTTTAAAAAGTTCCTGGAGATGGCCCTCGCTCCGGTTATGAAAGAGCTAGCAGACATTAAGTCGGAGGTGAGAAATGTTGGCCACAGGGTAGAAATGCTGGAGAGCAATCAAGCGCTACATGTAGCTCACAGCGAAGCTATGGCTGACAATATTGCTGTGCAGAATGAAGCCTCAACGTCTGCATTCTTGCTGATCGAAGATCAAGAAAATAGTCGCCGGAAAAACGTGCGCATCAAAGACCTCCTGAAATAGTAGCCCATGAAGCACTAAGGGACGCCATGATGCAACTCTTTACCAATATTCTGGGTGCAGAAAGAGCCTGTTCGGTCACAGTGAAGAGAGTACACAGATCGCTGAGACCTCCCCCTAAAGAAGGGGAACCGCCAAGAGATGAAGAGAACATAAAGAACTGAGCTATGAGGGGCACCAGGTGTTGTTTTTTCAAGATATTGCTCCCTCCACCCTGCTGAAACGGCGGTTACTCAAACCGTTATGCGATTATCTCAGGTCGCAGAAGATAACATACAAAAGGATTTTTCCCTTTGGTCTGCAGACCAACATCACAGGCAAGCGTTGTACCATCAAAACTCCAGCAGACCTCATTGCAATATGGTCTCTTTTCAATATCGAGCCCATAGACTTGATGGTACTACTTGATTACTTGATTCCTCCACTGGCACCTTAGTACACTCACAAAAATCCTTGAGCCCTATACATAGGAAATTTAGAGAATTGCATTTGTCGCATTCCTGGAGACTCCAGAATCCAACTTCCAAAGATGATTCTTTTCAGTCTCCAGCCCATTCCTCTTTCCAAAGACTGGATTACAGTTGTGTTAAAAATTATTCAACCCCCCAATGCTGTAAAGGGTTTTAGGGAATTTAGTGTACAATTGTAATTGTGTTCAGAATCAAATCTTACAAGGACTTTTTTAAGAACCAAATGCAACTAAAATGACATCAATTGTTTTTGTAATACAGTATTATTATTTTTTTTGTGATTTCTTCATTGACACAATTATTCAACTCCTTAAAGACTATCACTCTTAAGAACAGAGGTTCATTCAAGTGTTTTCGATCAGGTATTGAAAACACCTGTGGATGTCAAGGAGCAGCAATCAAGCATAATAAGCACCAATTGGGCAGATTTAAAAGGACTGTGATACTCAGCTCCTTCTAGACATTTACTGGTGTGTTTACAAACATGGTGAAGTCAAGAGAATGGTCCAGGAAGACGAGAGAAGAGGTGATTTCTCTTCACAGGAAGGGCAATGGCTATAAGAAGATTGCAAAGATGTTAAACACACCAAGAGATACCATAGGAAGCATCATTCGCAAATTCAAGGCAAAGGGGACTGTTGAAACTCTACCTGGTCGTGGCAGAAAGAAGATGCTGACTTTGACTGCTGTGCGCTACCTGAAGCGCAAAGTGGAGAAAAGTCCCCGTGTGACTGCTGAGGAACTGAAAAAAGATTTGTCAGATGTGGGTACTGAAGTTTCAGCTCAGACAATAAGGCGCACACTGCGTAATGAAGGCCTCCATGCCAGAACTCCCAGGCGCACCCCCTTGCTGTCTCCAAAGAATAAGAAGAGTCGACTGCAGTATGCCAAAAGTCATGTGGACAAACCACAAAAGTTTTGGGATAGTGTTCTGTTGACTGATGAAACAAAATTTGAACTGTTTGGGCCCATGGATCAACGCTATGTTTGGAGGAGGAAGAACAAGGCCTATGAAGAAAATAACACCTTGCCTACTGTGAAGCATGGCAGGGGGCCAATCATGCTTTGGGGCTGTTTTGCTTCTACAGGTACAGGGAAGCTTCAGCGTGTGCAAGGTACCATGAATTCTCTTCAGTACCAGGAGATATTGGATGAAAATGTGATGCAGTCCGTCACAAACCTGAGGCTTGGGAGACGTTGGACCTTTCAACAGGACAATGATCCCAAGCATACCTCCAAGTCCACTAGAGCATGGTTGCAGATTAAAGGCTGGAACATTTTGAAGTGGCCATCGCAGTCACCAGACTTAAATCTGATTGAGAACTCTAGTGGGACTTAAAGAAAGCAGTTGCAGCGCGCAAGCCTAAGAATGTGACTGAGCTGGAGGCTTTTGCCCATGAAGAATGGGTGAAGATACCCGTAGATCGCTGCAAGACACTTGTGTCAAGCTATGCTTCACGTTTAAAAGCTGTTAAAACTGGAAAAGGATGTTGTACTAAGTACTAAGATTGAATGTCACTTGGGGGTTGAATAAAACTGATAATGATGTGAGCACAGAAAAGACATTTGTGGTTATTTCATTATAAATGTTATGTTATATTTGTCTGACTTACAAGGGCCTCTTTGATTTAATTGTAAACAAGATGACTGAAATGATCAAAATCAATGTCAAACTGGCCAAAACACTCAATTTCAGTGGGGGTTGAATAATTTTGAACACAACTGTATATCTTTATCCCTAACAGTCTTATCAACGTAGTTAAATAGGTGTGAATTGGACCCATAACAGTTTCTGATCATTCCACTGTGTCTGCAACAATATCCTTTAAGAATCTCCCAGAGAGAGAGAGTGGGTTTGGAGACTGAACAAAACACTGCTAGATAAAGACAAGTAAATAGCCAATCTAACTAGAAAACTACAAAACTACTTCAAGGAGAATCTCCCAGAAAATACAACCATTCCAATAATCTGGGAAGCCCATAAGGCTTTTATAAGGGGAGAATTTATAAGTTTAGGATCCAAGATTAAAAAAGAACGCCAATTCCTAGATCCTTTTCCATGTCAGTGTTACCGAGTGTTTTACCATTTAGTATGTACGGGTGACTTGCATTATTCCTTCCCATGTGCATAACTTTACATTTGTCAGTGTTAAACCTCATCTGCCACTTATCTGCCCAAGACTGCAATCTATCCAGATCGCTCTGTAGTAGTATACTGTCCTCTTCAGTGTTAATTACTTTACACAGTTTAGTGTCATCTGCGAAAATTGATATTTTACTATGCAAGCCTTCTACAAGATCATTAATAAATATATTGAAGAGAATAGGGCCCAATACTGACCCCTGAGGTACTCCACTAGTGACAGTGACCCAATCTGAGTATGTACCATTAATAACCACCCTCTGTTTTCTATCATTGAGCCAGTTACTTACTTACTTACAGATGTTTTCTCCCAGTCCGAGCATTCTCATTTTATATACTAACCTTTTATGTGGTACAGTGTCAAATGCTTTGGAGAAGTCCAGATATACGACATCCATTGATTCGCCGCTGTCAAGTCTGGAACTTACCTCCTCACGAAGCCATGCTGATATGGCGTTATTTGCTTATTTCCGTTAATATGCTCTAACATAGCATCTCTCAGAAAACCTTCAAACAGTTTACCCACAACAGATGTTAAACTTAACAGCCTATAGTTACCAGGCTCTGTTTGTGGACCCTTTTTGAATATTGGCACCACATTTGCCATGCGCCAATCCTGTGGGACATTCCCTGTCAATATAGAGTCTGCAAATATCAAAAATAAGGGTCTGGCTATGACATTACTTAATTCCCTTAGGATACGGGGGTGTATGCAATCCGGTCCTGGCGATTTGTCTATTTTAATCTTTTTAAGTCGCTGTTGTACTTCTTCCTGGGTCAGACAGGACACTTTTAATGGGGAATTTATTTCAACATTCAGCATTTCATCTGACAGTTTATTTTCCTCAGTGAATACATTGGAGAAAAAATTATTTAACAGCTTTGCTTTCTCCTCGTCGCTCTCTGCGTCTCCCCCCTCATTACTCTTTAAAGGGCCGACACCTTCAGATTTATACTTTTTAGCATTTATATAATTGAAGAATATTTTAGGGTTAGTTTTACTCTCTTTGGCAATTAATCTCTCGGTCTCTAGTTTGGCCGCTTTTATTTGTTTTTTACATGTTATATTTTTTTTCCTTATAGTTTTTCAATGCTTCCGTGCTACCCTCCTGTTTTAGTGTTTTATCTGCTTTCTTTTTGTCATTTATTGCTTTCTTTACAGTTCTGTTTATCCACATCGGTTTCTTTTTGTTCCTTAACCTTTTATTCCCATACGGTATGTACCTCTCACAATGAGATTTTAGGATGCTTTTAAAGATATCCCATTTTGTGGCTGTATTTTTATTTGTGAGGACTTTATCCCATTTAGTTAGGCCTATGGCCTCTCTTAGTTGGCTAAATTTAGCTTTTTTGAAGTTTGGTATTTTTGTTCCTCCCTGTAGAAACGCTCTTTTGAATGATAATTGGAAGGTTATTACTTTGTGGTCACTATTTCCCAGGTGTCCCCCAACCTGCACGTCTGTTGTTCTGTCAGGCCTATTGGTTAATACTAAGTCCAGTATGGCCATCCCTCTAGTCGGGTCCTGAACCAGTTGGGAGAGGTAATTGTCTTTGGTTATTGCCAAGAACCTGTTTCCTTTATGAGATATACAAGTTTCAGTTTCCCAGTCTATATCTGGGTAGTTGAAGTCCCCCGTAATAACCACCTCATTATGATTTGCCGCCTTGTCAATCTCATTTAGTAGTAGATTTTCTGTGGACTCTGATATATTAGGTGGTTTATAGTAAACTCCTATTAGTAATTTATTGTTGCTTTTAGCGCCATGTATTTCTACCCACAGTGACTCCACATGTTCATGTCCCTCACTTATATCTTCACGGAGTGTGGGCTTTAGACCGGACTTTACATAAAGGCAGACCCCTCCCCCTCTCCGGTTTTGACGACCCTTTCTAAACAGACAACTTTCTGTCTAACCTCAATTTACCCTGCCTTTCCATAGAGGATAGCCTTGGTCTGTTGCAGCCGGTATCAGAAGAGGAGATCTCTGCAACATTAAAATCTATGTCTCTAGGAATAGCGCCGGTTCCAGACGGCCTTCCGGTTGGTTATTATAGAGCTTTCTCATCGACACTGATCCTAAGATTGGCTACATGGGGCAATGCACTTTTGTTGGGTAGTTCACTCCCGAGACAAGCACTATTAGTAGTGATAGTAGCACAAATGCTACTATCACCATCCTACCTAAAATGGGGAAGGACCCCAATTTATGTTCATCATATAGACCCATCTCACTTATCAATGTTGATGTCAAGATCTGGGCAAAGATTTTGGCCCTCCGTCTTAGCAAATTGATCCCAAGACTAATCCACCCTGAACAAATGGGTTTTGTTAAAAGCAGAGAAGGAAACCACAACTCAGTAAGGCTTATAAACGCCATAAAATACGCATCGTTTAACAATATTCCACTAGCGCTACTTAGCACCATTGCAGAGAAAGTATTTTATCGGGTCGACTGGGAATATTTACAACATGTCCTTCTGAGGTTTGGAATCCCTTCCATGTTCGTGAGAGCCATCATGGCTTTAGACAGCCACCCGAGCGCCAGAATTAGAGTTAATGGTGTCCTGTCTACTTCGTTTGAAATTTTTAATGGCACTAGACAAGGCTGCCCCCCCTCCCCCACGTTGTTCATCTTAGTGATGGAAACTTTGCTCCATGCTATTAGAGAACATACACAAATTAAAGGTTTACAAGTAGGAGAGGTTACTCATCAGAATGCAGCATTCGCAGATGACCTACTAATCATGATCACCAATTCTAAAACAGCTTTCCTGCACACAATCAAGTTATTTGATGAATTCGGGAAACTTTCCAACTTCAAAATCAATTATGCAAAATCAGAAGCCCTTAATATATCTGCCCCCCAGGAAATAACGACACACTGAGCAAAACAATTCCCTTCAAATGGCAGGTCTCACAGTTAAAATATCTGGACATTTACCTGACCAGAGAAACATCAGATCTGTAAAGGCCAAGTCCACACACACACAGGGGGAAGGATAGTGACCACTGCGCTCCACCCTCACCCCTGGCCCTGCCTATTTGACTTACGAGTCCTGATGACAGAGGACAACTGGACGACAGTCCCTTACTTAGGATATGTGCAGGGAAGACAGACAAGACAAAATATGGAACGTGAACGGACCGGGTCAGAACCAAGAGATCTACGCAGTACAAAGGGTTAAGCAAAGAATGGTCAGGAGAAGCCGGGGTCAAATACCAGGAGAGTAGAGAAGTACCAGAGGAGTCCGCCAAGAGTAGTCAGGTGGGAGCCGAGGTCACAATACCAGGAGGGATGCAAAGTACAGGAGGAGCAGGCAAAGGATCGTCAGGGAACAGGATCAGGTGAGTATTCAGTAGTCCAACAAATAGCCAGGAACCTAGAATTAACAGGCAACCTGTGGCCAGCAGGCTGCCTGTATTTATAGTGGGGTCTGAGGGTCATGTGACGTGGCCTGCGTCACATGACCAACAGACAGACAAGTCGAGCACCGAGTGATCAGCTCGGCGCTCAAGGCAGACCTAGGAGCAGGGAGCCTCCCAGCTAGCAAAGATGCCCTGGGAACGAAGCCAAACACAGATCCTCACTCCTGAAGCTAAGCAGCAGGTCCGCCTTTGGCGCCCCGTGACAAGATTTGTATGTTGCAAACTACTCCCCGCTAATTGGAGAAATTAAGAAGATGTTGACATCAATCTCTGTCCCGTACCTTTCATGGATGGGAAGGAAAAACCTATTATGCACATATGTTATGCCTAAATTGCTATATATGCTGCAGATGGTTCCCATTTCTCTCAACCAATCATTTTTCCGCATAGTGAGATCCATCTTTTCAGCTTTTCTATGGCAAAAAAAGAAGCCTAGGCTATCTTATGATACCCTTATATTCCCTCGATCGATCGGGGGTTTTGGCCTACCAGATATACAAACATACTATAAGGCGATTCAATTAAAAAGGTGGATTTCACTATGTGTACAGGGATATGAAATATTAGGGACGGATATAGAATGGGCTGGGCTGAGTGATCAACAGATGGCTAGTCTTTGGGGCCTATCCAAACCAAATACCTCTCTGCCAGGATTGTCAAGAGGAGTCTATGACACCTTCCGATCCTTACATGACAAATCCCCTCTACTGACAAAGCTTCCATCATACCTTCCTAACAATCTGCTTCCATATTATGTTCTCCCTTCTCGTGTTAATGCCCCTAGCTTTTGGGTTAAACTAAAAGACACATTGGTTAAGGACCTTTTGTTAGAAATAGGCTCAGAAGACAATATACACAGTTATTGCTCTACATTGTTATCTACAGGGAAATTTTTAGAGCTACATGAATAATCACGTTCACGCCAGGAGATATTTTCATTGCGCAGAGAACAAAATGAACCTACTTGGCTGGAAAAAGGCTCTAAACCTAAGTAAGCACCCTAAATAGACCTCTCTCCTATATTATTCCTTATTGTCGATATCTCAAATACCACACCCTGCATACATAGGGAAATGGGAAAAAGAACTACAAAGGTCCTTCACAGAAACAGAGATTGTCACAATCCGCCGCAGGTCCCATGGGTTCTCAAAATGTGTATGTATACAAGAACATTCCTTTAAGGTTTTAAAGAGATGGTATAACTACCCAAAGAAGCTATTTCAGTCTGGCTTGACCCAAACCGATAGGTGTTGGAGGTGTCAACGTGAAAAGGGTCCTCTCCTTCATATATTTTGGAGTTGCTCAATCATACAAGGGTTTTAGCGGGAGATAGAAACCAAGATCAATATGATCTGCAATACACAGGTAAAATTAACGCCGGAGACGGTGTTGCTGTGTCTGCCCAATTGTCACGGCTGAGGATGGGGAAAATCCTCAGCCGTGCGATGCCAAAAGATGTTAAAGGGTGCTCAGCCAGAACAACAGAATTTAGGGAGCAGGCACCTCCTATTGCATCCCTAATCTGACCCTGACTCCTAACCGAATGAGCCAACCTTGATGGTAGGAGGGCTCATACACCGGAACCTACTAGTCCCTGCTAGCCCTCAGGGTGGCCCTGGACTAGGAGCTGTGTAGACAACCTGTTCCTCCTGGCAAGCTACATAGAAAAGGGAGACATGAACAACTTATGGCAATGGCAGGTAAATTTAACAAGTACAACACCTACCTGCCACAGACACAAAGCCTGGAACCCATGTGCAAGTGCTGCTGTCCACAACAACACAAACGGACACAGCACACACCACACATTACACAGGAACCGAGGACCATAAGCTGCAAAGAATAAAGACCAAACAAGCATCTTCATAACATCATATAACATAAACCTATGACCACAAGGGTGGCCCCCACTGGCAGATGGTATAACACAGGAGGATGACTCCAGCTAGCCATGGCTGAAGTACCCCTCAGACTATTGATCTTAACTGAGACTTTATAGCCCATGTAGCCACACCCACAAACAGACACACCCAGTGCACACACACTAGGAAGGAAGTTAACCCTTCCAACACAAGGCAAGGGAAGACGGCCACTTAAAGGGGAAGTACACACATAAACACACACTTCACCTGCCACCACATGCATACAACACCAAACGTAGTCACGGGCAACCAAGTGAAGGCAAATGTCACTACGCACACCATAGGCCATGACACCAATAGTACGTGGTCACCATCTATATCCAACCTGCCTACCTTATTGGTAGAAACAGTCCGTTTGCTAATCCCTCTTAACTGGCTTAAAACAGACCCTCCAATGCTGGATCAATGGTTTGATAAAATCAGACAGATTTATAGAATGGAGGAGCTAGTTAGTTGGGAATCTAGGAAACATGATAGATTTGTTAAGCTTTGGAGCCCATGGAAATATTTCAGAGAGGCCTGTGGAATATAAGCAAAAGTGATCCATTGCTACTAATGCAATGTACAGTTGCCTTTCTTTTTATTTTTATTAGGCATACTTATGACTCTTGTGCCTGTATTGTCCAACATAATATATGTACCACACCTAAGTGACCAGAATGTAAACGCTCAGGAGATGTGCATTTGTTCAATTGTTTTACTGTTTAGTTTTGTATACCTTATAGATGCTCTAATTTCTGGGTCTTTGTTTTGCAGGATTTATGCAAAATACAATAAAAAGATTTACTTAAAAAAATAATAATAATGTGTGTCCTTTTACACAGACAGATCTCCTTCCTCTAATGGGACTAGTTTAGCTCCAGTTACATGGAACCATCATTGGTACCATAAGTGATGACGTTAACAATTTTTTGGGCGCATGCAGTTTTATTATTGTGCACAACACATCCCTGTTCCTCCCGGATGACTCTGCAAAGAGAGAGATGCATAGAAACCCAAAGCTAGCAGGAGCAATCGCCACAGAAGAGTTCTAGTACAAGACTATGCCTTTCAGGATAATTATTAGTTTTTTTCACGGGCCTAGTGTATAGGTCACCCAGGGAATTACCTAACAACCATAGTAACCTTGGTGGCAAGAGTATGACTCACATCGTATGCATGGTACGTAATTATTGTTGAGCGAATTAAAGTATCCGAAGTGGATTTTAATCAGAATTTCCATGGAAAAATGTAATTTGCTGCAAAGCCGGATTTCATCATGCTTCATTGTAGCGAATCAATTTTGCCTGAAATGGCGGTAATAAAATAAATACATCATACTCTCCTCATCCATTTAAAGTTGAAGAGGCCGTCAAGACCATCTTCATTGAAGATCCCACGTGAAATCTCGTGCGCGGCCTGATGACGTCATTACTCACCGCGTGGGATTTATTGATTATAATTTATTTATGTAATTTTTGACTAATTAACTCCTGAAAGCCATAATTTTTTTATCTCGGATGCCACGATCAGTGATAAACGCAATCGCTATTCCCCGTTATTGTACCCGCTACTTACAAAGAAATGCACTTTCTCAAAAAGCAAATTTATTTGTTAAATTTGGCAAAGCAGCCGAATCAAAGTTTTGTAAACTTTGCTCATCTCTAATGGTAATCTATTTTTTTTATTATTAATTTGGCTTATCGTTCATGCTTTTTTACGCTATTCTTATTAACCTCTTCAGGACACATGACGTAGTGGTACGGCATGTTGTCCTGGTACTTAAGGACACATGACGTACCGGTACGTCATGTGTATTTCCGATCACCGCCGCCCAGCGGGAGGGGGGTCCTGTGACCCCCCTTGTCGGCGATCGCCACAAACCGCAGTTCAATTCAGACCTGCGGTTTGCGGCTATTTATGTTGCGGGCGGCGGTGCCATCGGGGCTGTAGGGGGGACCCGATGGCATTGCGATGCCTTCCGGTGACAAGCCTGTGAGATCCAGCCCCCTGGATCTCACAGGCCGGAAGCCGTATGAGTAATACACACAGTATTACTCATACAGCCAATGCATTCCAATACAGAAGTATTGGAATGCATTGTAAAGGATTAGACCCCCAAAAGTTGAAGTCCCAAAGTTGGACAAAAAATAAAGTGAAAAAAAGTTGAAAAAATAAAAAGTTTCCCCCCCAAAATTTTTAGTTTCAAGTAAAAATAAACAAAAACTTCATTTTCCCCAAATAAAGTTAAAAAAAACCAAAAAATAGGAAAAAAAGAAGTATACATATTAGGTATCGCCACGTCCCTATCGACCGTCTCTATAAAAATATCACATGACCTAACCCCTCAGATGAACACCGTAAAAAATAAAAACTGTGCTAAATAAACCATTTTTTTGTCACCTTACATCACAAAAAGTGTAATAGCAAGCGATCAAAAAGTTATATGCACCCAAAAATAGTGCCAATCAAACCGTCATCTCATCCTGCAAAACTGATACCCTACCCAAGACAAAAAAACTGAAAAACTATGGCTCTCAGACTATGGAAACACTAAAACATTATTTTTTTTGTTTCAAAAATGAAATCATTGTGTAAAACTTACATAAAACAAAGTATGCATATTAGGTATCGCCGTGTCCGTGACAACCTGGTCTATAAAAATACCACATGATCTAACCTGTCAGATGAATGTTGTAAATAACAAAAAATAAAAACGGTGCCAAAACAGCTATTTCTTGTTACCTTGCCTCACAAAAAGTGTACTATAGAGCAACCAAAAATAATATGTACCCTAAAATAGTACCAACAAAACTTCCACCCTATTCTGTAGTTTTTAAAATGGGGTAACTGTTTGGAGTTTCTACTCTAGGGGTGCATCAGGAGGGCTTCAAATGGGACATGGTGTCAAAAAACTGTCCAGCAAAATCTGCCTTCCAAAAACCGTACGGCATTCCTTTCCTACAGCGGTTTACGACCACATATGGGATGTTTCTGTAAACTACAGAATCAGAGCCATAAATATTGAGTTTTGTTTGGCTGTTAACCCTTGCTTTGTAACTGGAAAAAAAAATATTAAAATGGAAAATCTGCCAAAAAAGTGAAATTTTGAAATTGTATCTCTATTTTCAATTAATTCTTGTGGAACACCTAAAGGGTTACAAAGTTTGTAAAATCAGTTTTGAATATCTTGAGGGGTGTAGTTTCTAGAATGGGGCAATTATTTTGGATTTTCTACTCTAGGGGTGCATCAGGGGGGCTTCAAATGGGACATGGTGTCAAGAAACCAGTCCATCAAAATCTGCCTTCCAAAAACCGTATGGCATTCCTTTCCTTCTGCTCCATGCCGTGTGCCCATACAGCGGTTTACGACCACATATGGGGTGTTTCTGTAAACTAAAGAACCAGCGCCATAAATATTGTGTTTTGTTTGGCTGTTAACTCTTGCTTTGTAACTGGAAAAAAATTATTGCAATGGAAAATCTGCCAAAATAGTGAAATTTTGAAATTTAATCTCTATTTTCCATTAATTCTTGTGGAACACCTAAAGCAGGCTTGTCCAAACTGCGGCCCTCCAGCTGTTGCAAAACTACAACTCCCAGCATGCCCTAATAGCTGTAAGCTATCCAGGCATGCTGGGAGTTGTAGTTTTGCAACAGCTGGAGGGCTGCAGTTTGGACATGCCTGAACTAAAGGGTTAACAAAGTTTGCAAAATCAGTTTTGAATACCTCAAAGGGTGTAGTTTCTAGAATGGGGTCATTTTTGGGTGGTTTCTTTAAGCCCCACAAAGTGACTTCAGACCTGAACTGGTCCTTGAAAAGTGGGTTTTTGAAAACTTCTAAGCCTTGTAACATCCCCAAAAAATAAAATGTAATTCCCAAAATGATTCAAACATGAAGTAGACATATGGGATATGTAAAGTTATAACTATTTTTGTAGGTATTAATATGTATTATAGAAGTAGAGAAATTGAAACTTGGAAACTTGGAAAGTTATCAGCACTTAAAGTGACACTGGTCAGATTTCCAAAAAATGGCCTGGTCCTTAAGATGAAATAAGGCTGTGTCCTAAAGGGGTTAAAAGCTATGCTGACCCTATAATTGGTACATCCTTCTTTCTTGGGAATATCTATTAGAAGCATGTTTAGCATGCAGCCAAGTAATTCTCCATTATTTCTCTCCTTTATAGAGAGTTATTGAGTATCTCTATACTAAACATCATGCTAATTACCTGGAAGGGACACTAATGTCCCACGCATTTCGACGACAGCTTGCAGTTACAATTACATCACTTACTGGATTGAAGGATACGAAACCTAGAGATGATTGTGTAACACAGCTACTCCTAACAAGTTAAAGGAACTCAATCAGTTCTAGAAATAGAGCTTAGGCGGCAGATTTGCTATAAATATAAGAACAATTTCATTTCCTTATCAGTAATAACAGAAAGAGCAGCCAGTGGACATGGGTGGTTTGGGGATTATTTCAAAGATATTTTTAACCTATTTTAAAGGGAACATGTTTCAATAGTCAATTTAATACTCTAATAGTGTCCAATTTCATACATGTCAATGAAAGGTTATCCTAAACAGCATTTGGCAGCAAGATCAACCATATCAAACCAGGTATGCTGTTAGGTAGGGTTGATCCTGCTTATTAACATGATACCTTGTGAAAACTGATTGCATCGCTCCTGAAAAATAAGGTTTTAATTGTTTATGCAAATTAGGGATTTAGTGCACCGAGGGTTGTGGCATGCTGGGGAGCTGTGGTGCACTCAGGGGCTAGGCCCCACCCCTTTATGCACTGAGTCCTTAATTTGCATAAAGAATAACATTTTCACAAGACAAATATCAATTTAATAAGTACGATTAACCCTACCAGGTAGTGTACTTAGTTTAATATGGTTGATCCTGCTAACAGGTGTTCTTTAAAAGGGATCATACAGGTTTAGAAAAACATGGCCACTGTATTTTCTTTAGAAAAAGCAGCAACATTCATATCCATGGGATGTGTAAGATATTGCAGGTCAGCTCCAGTGAAAACAATACAAACAATGAAGGACTCTCAAAAATGGACAGAATAAGTAGAAAAGCGTACACATTAAACTGGTAAATGTCTCTGTTCTGTCAGATGGAAAACTACTGAAAGAACATAAATTATTTTCTAACACTTTAGACATGAAAACTATACAAAATATACAGTATACTACTAGACATTAAGCCTATTACAATAACGGGCGCTAGAACAGTAGTGCATAAACATTAGTAGGAACAATATTAAATGGCAAGGGAATTTAACCAAGTAGAATAATAATAAAAATAATATGGAAACGTATATACAACAATACAGTAAGTATAATTATTATTGACTTAGTGTAAAACTCTGTAACAATCTGCAATATACAATATCTGAAGCAGATATTCAGGAAAAAAATTGCAATTACCTCTTCAAAGTTTTCTATAAAATTTCTTTATAGACAACATTTCTTGTAAATATTCTGTCTGAATTTAGCAACAGTTTGCCTTGTTTAGGACGATCTACAACCTTTACAAAACATATCTGAAAAAGTTCTAACTCTTGATAATGAAACATATAACTGACCATGGCTGAATACTGGTTATGGCAAGTAAATACCAACTTTTTCTAAGGTTTGCCCCTGAGCTTTATTAATTGCCATGGCTGGTGGCCGAGACTGTTGGCACTGTGACTGGTGGCTGTGGCTGGTGGCACTGACTGATGACTGAGATGGCTGGCATTGACTGGTGGCTGAGACTGCTGGCATTGTGACTGGTGGCTGTGGCTGGTGGCACTGACTGATGGCTGAGATGACTGGCACTGACTGGTGGCTGAAACTGCTGGCACTTTGACTGGTGGCTGAGATGGCTGGAACTGACTGCTGGCACTAACTGGTGGCTATAACTGATACTGTGGCTGAGACTGCTGACTGCCGCTGTGGCTGAGACTGCTGACTGTGACTAGTGGCTGGGGCTGCTAGCACTGACTGGTGGCTGTAGCTGAGACTGCTGGCTGCGGCTGAGACTGCTGACACTGAGTGCTGGCTGCAGCTGAGAATGCTGGCACTGGCTGGTGGCTGAGACTGGTGGCTGGTGGCTGTGGCTGGTGGCTGAGACTGGTGGCTATACCTGAGATTGCTGGCACTGACTGATGGCTGAGACTGCTGGCACTGTGGCTGAGATGGCTAGCACTGTGGGGTGGCTGAGACTGCTAGCTGCGGCTTGTGGCTGAGACTGCTGACACTGAGTGCTGTCTGCAGCTGAGAATGCTGGCAGTGACTGGTGGCTGTGGCTGGTGACCGAGACTGTTGGCTGTGGCTAAGACTGCTGGCACTGTGACTGGTGACTGTGACTGGTGGCACTGACTGATGGCTGAGATGGCTGGCACTGACTGCTGGCACTTACTGGTGGTAATAACTGATACTGTGGCTGAGACTTCTGACTGCGACTGGTGGCTGGGACTGCTAGCACTGACTGGGCTGAGACTGCTGGCTGCGGCTTGTGGCTGAGACTGCTGACATTGAGTGCTGGCTGCAGCTGAGAATGCTGGCACTGACTGGTGGCTGAGACTGGTGGCTGTGGCTGGTCGCTGAGACTGCTGGCACTGTGACATGAAGCTGTGGCTGGTGGCACTGACTGATGGCTGAGGTGGCTGAGACTATTGGCACTGTGGCTGCTGGCACTGACTGGTGGCTGAGACTGCTGGCACTGTGATTGGTGGCTGAGATGGCTGGCACTGAATGGTGGCTGAGACTGGTGGCCAAGACTGTTGGCTGTG
Source organism: Bufo gargarizans (assembly GCF_014858855.1). Lineage (NCBI taxonomy): Eukaryota > Metazoa > Chordata > Amphibia > Anura > Bufonidae > Bufo > Bufo gargarizans. The sequence continues at coordinate 667,402,587 of NC_058081.1, forward strand.
GCTAAGACTGCTGGCACTGTGACTGGTGGCACTGACTGATGGCTGAGACGGCAGGCACTGACTGGTGGCTGAGACTGCGGGCACTGTGACTGGTGGCTGTGGCTGGTGGCACTGACTGATGGCTGAGATGGCTGCCACTGACTGCTGGCACTGACTGGTGGCGCTGAGACCACTGGCAGCAACTGGTGGCTAATGCTGCTGGCAGCAGCACTGTGTGTGTCTGACAGTACTGGAATTTGTTAGACTCTGTGATGGACGTAATGGCGGCACTCCGACTGAGAGAGCACACCATAGGAGATGGTGATACTGCCCACACATGCGGTTTTCTCCTTCCTGGTTGGTGCACCTTATAGTTTACCTTGCCCACTTTTTCCACAATCTTGTAGGGACCCTGCCACTTTGCCAGAAACTTACTCTCTACGGTGAGAATTAAAATCAGGACTCTGCCCCCAGGATTAAAGCCCCTTACCCTGGAAGATCTGTTATAGATTCTGATGCTTTTTAACTATGGGCATCACGGTCACTATCCTGTCTTGCATTTGAGCCACATGTTTAATGATGCTTTTATAGGGAGTAGCGTCAGTATCCCAGGTTTCTTTGGCCACATCTAGTAAACCCCCAGGGTGAGGGCCATATACTAACTCGAATGGCAAAAACACTGTAGAAGCCTGGGGCACCTCTCTGATGGAAAACATAAGGTAGGGTAGGAGGCAGTCCCAGTCCCGACCATCCTTTTCTACCACCTTTTTTAACATCTGCTTTTGGGTCTTGTTGAATCTCAGCCAACCCATTTCTCTGAGGGTCATACACAGATGTACGTATTTGGGTGATTTTCAACTATTTACATAATTCTTTCATGACCTTTGACATAAAGGTGGTACCCTAGTCTGTGAGAATTTCCTTAGGGATCCCTGTGTGGGAGAACATGAAAAACAACTCCTGGGCAATATTTTTGGTCTCCATGTCTTGTAGGGGCACTGCTTCCAGGTACTGAGTGGCATAGTCCAATACAACCAAGATATACTCGTGTCCCCTAGCCAACTTAACAATGGGACCCACCAAATCCATCGCAATTCTAAAGGTTCCTCAGTGATGGGAAGAGGCACTAAAGGACTGCGGAAATGTGGGGCCGGGGCACTTATCTGGCAGATGGGGCATGACTTACAAAATTCTTCCACCTCTCTGAACACACTGGGCCAGTAAAACCGCTTTAGTACCCTCTCTTGTGGTTTGCTAGCACCCAAATGACCAAGTAAGTGGTTATGTGCGAGATCTAGTACCATACGGTGATAGGGATTTGGTACCAGAAGCTGCTCCACACTTTCGTCTTTGCATTTAGTAACTCGATACAGTAGGTTTCCATTTATGGCAAAATGCGGAAATCTCTGGTCAGCTTCTGATTCCTATGGTACACCATCTATCACGGTAACATTTCCTCGAGCACTCACAAGAGTGGGGTCTCTCAATTGCTCCGTACCAAAGTTACCTCGAGACACTTCTAACTCCAACACATTTTGCCCTGCTAACACCTGCAACGGAAAAGTGTCATCATCATCAATGTACATTTCAATTGAACCACTTAAAGGGGAAGGCACAGATTCCTGCAGAAGAGTCTTTCTTCTCCCACAATTTCCAAAACAATGGGAAGTCCCGGCCCAATATCACATCATGCATAAGTCTTTTGACTACCCCGACTTCATAGGTTACAGTCCCAGCAAAGTCACCAGCTTAATCCGAGCCACTGGGTAAGACTTGGCATCCCTGTGGATGCACAGCACATTTATGCTTTTGTCTGGCACATAATTCCTAACCATGAACCTGGCACGCACCAAGGTGACCAGACTACTGGAGTCCAAAAGAGCCCCTGATGGAGCAGCTGTTTACCACTAGAGCACTTTTCTGTGGCTCAGTCTCTAGTCCTGGTGAGGTTGCACAAACTGGCACTGCATACAGCGACTGTCTCCTACTAGCTCCACACTCCATAGTCTTTGAGGGAAGAGAACAATGGACAGCAATGTGTCCCCACTCATGGCACCTCCAGCACTGGAGCATTCCAGGTCTCCTCGGTTGGAAGACCTCACCAGGACCAGACTGCCTGTAGGACCCAGTCTTATTCCCACGCCCAGCCAGGGAGGGCTCTGAAGTAGCAATCCACCACTACTTTCTCCATGATCTGGGCCGGTGTAGAAGATTTAGGTTCCAGCCACTTCCGTACGAGATGGATGAGGTCATACATTGGAGATCGGGCAGGCTTGTCCATGATGTAGCTCCACCTGTGGACCCTCCGGGCACGAACAGCCGGCATAACGCGCAAATGAGCCAAGACCTCCATTTTTAACTTGGCATAGTCCCAGACATCCTGCTCCCTGAGGTCATAGTAGGCCTTTTGTGGTTCACCGGACAGAAAGGGCACAAGAACCTCTGCCCACTCTGCTTCTGGCAGTCTCTCTCTCCACCACTCTCTCAAACACAGTCAGGTAGGCCTCAATGTCATCATTGGGCGTCAGTTTTTGCAAGGCCCACTGCACAGCCCTACTCATGGGACAATTGGTTTCTCGGCTGTTCCATGGCCAAGTGTGTGTTATTCCCTCATTATCCCAATTATAATGAGCAGATAAAAGGTCCAGAGTTCATTTCAAGTGTGCTATTTGTATTTGGAATCTGTTGCTGTCCACTCACAAGATGAGATCCAAAGAGCTGTCACTATCAGTGAAGCAAGCCATCATTAGGCTGAAAAAAAAACACAACAAAAACATCAGAGAGATAGCAAAAACATTAGGCATGGCCAAAACAACTGTTTGGAACATCCTTAAAAAGAAGGAACGCACCGGTGAGCTCAGCAACACCAAAAGACCTGGAAGACCACGGAAAACAACTGTGGTGGATGACCGAATAATTCCTTCCCTGGTTACGAAAACACCCTTCACAACAGTTGGCCAGATCAAGAACACTCTCCAGGAGGTAGGTGTATGTGTGTCAAAGTCAACAATGAAGAGAAGACTTCACCAGAGTAAATACAGAGGGTTCACCACAAGATGTAAACCATTGGTGAGCCTCAAAAACAGGAAGGCCAGATTAGAGTTTGCCAAACGACATCTAAAAAAGCCTTCACAGTTCTGGAACAACATTCTATGGACAGATGAGACCAGGATCAACTTGTACCAGAGTGATGGGAAGAGAAGAGTATGGAGAAGGAAAGGAACTGCTCATGATCCTAAGCATACCACCTCATCAGTGAAGCATGGTGGTGGTAGTGTCATGGCGTGGGCGTATATGACTGCCAATGGAACTGGTTCTCTTGTATTTATTGATGATGAGACTACTGACAAAAGCAGCAGGATAAATTCTGAAGTGTTTCAGGCAACATTATCTGCTCATATTCAGCCAAATGCTTCAGAACTCATTGCAATGCGCTTCACAGTGCAGATGGACAATGACCCAAAGCATACTGCAAAAGCAACCAAAGAGTTTTTTAAGGGAAATAAGTGGAATGTTATGCAATGGCCAAGTCAATCACCTGACCTGAATTCGATTGAGCATGCATTTCACTTGCTGAAGACAAAACTAAAGGGAAAATGCCCCAAGAACAAGCAGGAACTGAAGACAGTTGCTGTAGAGGCCTGGCAGAGCATCACAAGGGATAAAACCCAGTGTCTGGGGACGACTATGCGTTCCAGACTTCAGGCTGTAATTGACTGCAAAAGATTTGCAACCAAGTATTAAAAAGTGAAAGTTTGATTTATGATTATTATTCTGTCCCATTACTTTTGGCCCCGTAACAAGTGTGAGGCACATATGCAAACTGTTGTAATTCCTACACTGTTCACCGGATTTGGATGTAAATACCCTCAAATTAAGGCCTCATGCACACGACCGTTGTGTGCACCCGTGGCCGTTGTGCTGTTAGACGTTTTTTTCTGTGGCTCCATTGACTTTCAATGGGGCCGTTGAAAACTCGGCTTGTGCACCGTTTTTACACCGCGCCCGTGACCCGTGTTTCTAGGCCGTGAAAAAAATATGACCTGTCCTATTTTTTTCACGGCCAACGGTTCACGGGCCCATTCAAGTCAATGGGTCCGTGAAAATCACGGATGCACCCAAGATTGTCATCCGTGTCCGTGATCCGTGTCCGTGATCCGTGTCCGTTTTTTCCTATCATTTCAATGGCAAACTTGACTTAGAATTTTATTTCATTTTTCATGTCCGTGGATCCTCCAAAAATCACGGCAGACCCACGGAAGAAAAAACGGGCACGGATCACGGTACAACGGAACCACGTTTTGCGGGACGTTAAAAAATACGGTCGTGTGCATGAGGCCTAAAGCTGACAGTCTGCACATCTTGTTTGTTTCATTTCAAATCCATTGTGGTGGTGTATAGAGCCAACAATGTTAGAATTGTGTCCATGTCCCAATATTTATAGACCTGACTGTATAAACTAAGAGATTAACTGTGAATGTGCCAACAGTTGAACAAGCTGCAGATGGTGATATATCAGGCCATCTTTTAAAATTGATGCACCATAATTCTATATATAAACTAAGAGATTAAGGCCTCTTTCACACTACAGTATGTTGAATTCAGTGTTTTGCGTTCCGTTTTTTAACAGATCCGTTGTTCCGTTTTTTGCTTCCGTTGTGGTTCCGTTTCCGTTCCGTTGTTGCTTTCCATTTTTCCGTATGGCATATACAGTATACAGTAATTACATAGAAAAAATTGGGCTAGGCATAACATTTTCAATAGATGGTTCTGCAAAAAACGGAATGGATACGGAAGACATACGGATGCATTTCCGTATGTGTTCCGTTTTTTTGGCGGACCCATTGACTTGAATGGAGCCACGGACCGTGATTTGCGCCAAAATATAGGACATGTTCTATCTTTTCAACGGAACGGAAAAACGGAAATACGGAAACGGAATGCATACGGAACACATTCCGTTTTTTTGCGGAACCATTGAAATGAATGGTTCCATATACGGACCGTATACGGAACGCAAAAAACGGAACGCAAAACTAAAAAAAAATAACGGTAGTGTGAAAGAGGCCTAAAGGGGATTGTGTCAGCAGTTCAACAAGATGCATACGGCGATCAGGGGCATACATAGAAATCATGGGGCCCCATAGCAAAACTCAGAATTGGACCCCCCTCCCTCTCTTGCAACAAAAAAATTAATTTAAAATATTGTAGCTGAGCAGTTGGAGTGTGGGATTTAATCAGATACTAATGAGAAAAAAAGCTTGTGAAGTGTTTTTTGAGAATCTTTTTTTTTTTGACGTTTAATAAAATTGTATGTGTATTATGTTTGTTATGCCAGCACGCAGCATTTAAAGTGTTACAATGGCAGAACTGGAACTAGCTCCAATCCTGCCAGCTGCAGCAATGTGTAACCTGCATGTTACAACAGACACCAAAAGGTAATGGTGCAAGCTCAACTCTTGTGTCTGCACCATGTATGAACATGTACATGACAGTAGCAGAAGATAATGAGGATTCGAATATAAAAATTCTAAATAATATATATATATGCAGAAGGACCCGGCTACGCACTGGTATATATGTTATCTATTTAATTTTATGTTTCTGTGTGTCGTAAAAAGATATTGACAGTTTACCCCATAACAGTTACCTCTATAGTACCCGCCCCTTTACCAGTGACTTTTCACAGTGACCGCCCCTTTAACAGTGACTTTCACAGTGACCACCCATTTAACAGTGACTTTCACAGTGACTGCCCCTTTAACAGGGAACTTTATAGAGCCCGCCCCTTTAAAAACAGTGACCTCCACTGTGCCCGCCCCTCTAAAAACAGTGACCTCCCCTTTAACAGTGACTTTCACAGTGGCCACCCCTTTAACAGTGACCGCCCCTTTAACAGTGACTTTCACAGTGACCGCCCCTTTAACTGTGACTTTCACAGTGACTGCCTCTTTAACAGTGACTGCCACTTTAACAGTGACTTTCACATTGTGATATCATAATGGAATCCAGGATATTATCATCTGTTGACCACACATTGTAACGTCATATTGGAATCCGGGATATTACCATATGCTGACCATACATTGTGACATCATAATGGAATCCTGTATACTATTATCTACTGACAATACATTGTAACATCATAATGGAATCCGGGATAATACCATCTGCAAGCCATACATTGTGACATCATAATGGAATCCTGGAAACTATTATCTTCTTACCATACATTGTGACATCATAATTGAATCGTAAATTCTGTTATCTGCTGACAATATATTGTGACATCATAATGCATTCCTGTATACTACCATCTGCTGACCATACATTGTGACATTATAATGTAATCCTGGATACTATTATCTGCTGACCATACATTGTGACATCATAATTAGGGTTGAGTCATACCGAACTTTAGGTTTTTTGGACCCCGGACTAGGGATGAGCGAACTCGAACTGTATAGTTCGGGTTCGTACCGAATTTTGGGGTGTCCGTGACACGGACCCGAACCCGGACATTTTCGTAAAAGTCCGGGTTCGGGTTCGGTGTTCGTCGCTTTCTTCGCGCTTTTGTGACGCTTTCTTGGCGCTTTTTGAAAGGCTGCAAAGCAGCCAATCAACAAGCGTCATACTACTTGCCCCAAGAGGCCATCACAGCCATGCCTACTATTGGCATGGCTGTGATTGGCCAGAGCACCATGTGACCCAGCCTCTATTTAAGCTGGAGTCACATAGCGCCGCCCGTCACTCTGCTCTGATTAGCGTAGGGAGAGGTTGCGGCTGCGACAGTAGGGCGAGATTAGGCAGATTAACTCCTCCAAAGGACTTGATTAACTGATCGATCTGCAGCTGTGGATCATTGAGCTGCTGATCCTCAATTGCTCACTGTTTTTAGGCTGCACAGACCGTTTGTCAGTCTCATTTTTCTGGGGTGATCGGCGGCCATTTTGTGTCTTGTGGTGCGCCAGCACAAGCTGCGACCAAGTGCATTTAACCCTCAATGGTGTGGTTGTTTTTTGGCTAAAGCCTACATCAGGGTGAAGCTGTCACACCAAGTGCATTTAACCAGCAATAGTCTGTTCATTTTTTGGCCATATACAAAATCAGGGGCAAGCTGCGCCTGTCACCAAGTGCATTTAACCCTCAATGGTGTGGTTGTTTTTTGGCTAAAGCCTACATCAGGGTGAAGCTGTCACACCAAGTGCATTTAACCAGCAATAGTCTGTTCATTTTTTGGCCATATACAAAATCAGGGGCAAGCTGCGCCTGTCACCAAGTGCATTTAACCCTCAATGGTGTGGTTGTTTTTTGGCTAAAGCCTACATCAGGGTGAAGCTGTCACACCAAGTGCATTTAACCAGCAATAGTCTGTTCATTTTTTGGCCATATACAAAATCAGGGGCAAGCTGCGCCTGTCACCAAGTGCATTTAACCCTCAATGGTGTGGTTGTTTTTTGGCTAAAGCCTACATCAGGGTGAAGCTGTCACACCAAGTGCATTTAACCAGCAATAGTCTGTTCATTTTTTGGCCATATCCCAGTCTAATTCTGTCACTAAATCCATACCGGTCACCCAGCGCCTAAATACTAGGCCTCAAATTTATATCCAGCTAAATCTGTCCCTAGTGCTGTAGCTGGGCGAGTTATTTAGTGTCCGTTCAAGCACATTTCTTGTTCTGGGTTGAAATACAATTCTCAATTTAGCAATTTCATAATTTAGTGGTTCCTGCTATATCAGAGCTCTTTGAAATCTATCCCAAAAAGGGTATATAATATTGAAGGTGCACATAGGGTCATTCAGAGTAACTTCACACACACCCGCTACTGTGTATTTCCAAGTCTAATTCTGTCACTAAATCCATACCGGTGACCCAGCGCCTAAATACTAGGCCTCAAATTTAATTCCCTCTAAATCTCTCGTTACCCACCGCTGTACTGTTGTTGCTGGGCAAGATATTTAGTGTCCGTCAAAGCACATTTTTTGTTCTGGGTTGAAGTACAATTCCCAATTTAGCAATTTCATAATTTAGTGGTTTCTGCTATATCAGAGCTATTTGAAATCTATCCCAAAAAGGGTATATAATATTGAAGGTGCACATAGGGTCATTCAGAATAACTTCACACACACCCGCTACTGTGTATTTCCAAGTCTAATTCTGTCACTAAACCCATACCTGTCACCCAGCGCCTAAATACTAGGCCTCAAATTTAAATCCCTCTAAATCTCTCGTTACCGTTGTCCTGTTGTAGCTGGGAAAGTTATTTAGTGCCCGTCAAAGCACATTTTTTGTTCTGGGTTGAAGTACAATTCCCAATTTAGCAATTTCATAATTTAGTGGTTCCTGCTATATCAGAGCTATTTGAAATCTATCCCAAAAAGGGTATATAATATTGAAGGTGCACATAGGGTCATTCAGAATAACTTCACACACACCCGCTACTGTGTATTTCCAAGTCTAATTCTGTCACTAAATCCATACCGGTGACCCAGCGCCTAAATACTAGGCCTCAAATTTAATTCCCTCTAAATCTCTCGTTACCCACCGCTGTACTGTTGTTGCTGGGCAAGATATTTAGTGTCCGTCAAAGCACATTTTTTGTTCTGGGTTGAAGTACAATTCCCAATTTAGCAATTTCATAATTTAGTGGTTTCTGCTATATCAGAGCTATTTGAAATCTATCCCTAAAAGGGTATATAATATTGAAGGTGCACATAGGGTCATTCAGAATAACTTCACACACACCCGCTACTGTGTATTTCCAAGTCTAATTCTGTCACTAAATCCATACCGGTGACCCAGCGCCTAAATACTAGGCCTCAAATTTAATTCCCTCTAAATCTCTCGTTACCCACCGGTGTACTGTTGTTGCTGGGCAAGATATTTAGTGTCCGTCAAAGCACATTTTTTGTTCTGGGTTGAAGTACAATTCCCAATTTAGCAATTTCATAATTTAGTGGTTTCTGCTATATCAGAGCTATTTGAAATCTATCCCTAAAAGGGTATATAATATTGAAGGTGCACATAGGGTCATTCAGAATAACTTCACACACACGCTTCTGTGCATTTCCAAGTCTAATTCTGTCACTAAATCCATACCGGTGACCCAGCGCCTAAATACTAGGCCTCAAATTTAAATCCCTCTAAATCTCTCGTTACCCACCACTGTACTGTTGTTGCTGGGCAAGATATTTAGTGTCCGTCAAAGCACATTTTTTGTTCTGGGTTGAAGTACAATTCCCAATTTAGCAATTTCATAATTTAGTGGTTTCTGCTATATCAGAGCTATTTGAAATCTATCCCTAAAAGGGTATATAATATTGAAGGTGCACATAGGGTCATTCAGAATAACTTCACACACACCCGCTACTGTGTATTTCCAAGTCTAATTCTGTCACTAAATCCATACCGGTGACCCAGCGCCTAAATACTAGGCCTCAAATTTAATTCCCTCTAAATCTCTCGTTACCCACCGGTGTACTGTTGTTGCTGGGCAAGATATTTAGTGTCCGTCAAAGCACATTTTTTGTTCTGGGTTGAAGTACAATTCCCAATTTAGCAATTTCATAATTTAGTGGTTTCTGCTATATCAGAGCTATTTGAAATCTATCCCTAAAAGGGTATATAATATTGAAGGTGCACATAGGGTCATTCAGAATAACTTCACACACACGCTTCTGTGCATTTCCAAGTCTAATTCTGTCACTAAATCCATACCGGTGACCCAGCGCCTAAATACTAGGCCTCAAATTTAATCCCTCTAAATCTCTCGTTACCCACCGCTGTACTGTTGTTGCTGGGCAAGATATTTAGTGTCCGTCAAAGCACATTTTTTGTTCTGGGTTGAAGTACAATTCCCAATTTAGCAATTTCATAATTTAGTGGTTTCTGCTATATCAGAGCTATTTGAAATCTATCCCTAAAAGGGTATATAATATTGAAGGTGCACATAGGGTCATTCAGAATAACTTCACACACACCGCTTCTGTGCATTTCCAAGTCTAATTCTGTCACTAAATCCATACCGGTGACCCAGCGCCTAAATACTAGGCCTCAAATTTAAATCCCTCTAAATCTCTCGTTACCCACCGCTGTACTGTTGTTGCTGGGCAAGATATTTAGTGTCCGTCAAAGCACATTTTTTGTTCTGGGTTGAAGTACAATTCCCAATTTAGCAATTTCATAATTTAGTGGTTTCTGCTATATCAGAGCTATTTGAAATCTATCCCTAAAAGGGTATATAATATTGAAGGTGCACATAGGGTCATTCAGAATAACTTCACACACACGCTTCTGTGCATTTCCAAGTCTAATTCTGTCACTAAATCCATACCGGTGACCCAGCGCCTAAATACTAGGCCTCAAATTTAATTCCCTCTAAATCTCTCGTTACCCACCGCTGTACTGTTGTTGCTGGGCAAGATATTTAGTGTCCGTCAAAGCACATTTTTTGTTCTGGGTTGAAGTACAATTCCCAATTTAGCAATTTCATAATTTAGTGGTTTCTGCTATATCAGAGCTATTTGAAATCTATCCCTAAAAGGGTATATAATATTGAAGGTGCACATAGGGTCATTCAGAATAACTTCACACACACCCGCTACTGTGTATTTCCAAGTCTAATTCTGTCACTAAATCCATACCGGTGACCCAGCGCCTAAATACTAGGCCTCAAATTTAATTCCCTCTAAATCTCTCGTTACCCACCGCTGTACTGTTGTTGCTGGGCAAGATATTTAGTGTCCGTCAAAGCACATTTTTTGTTCTGGGTTGAAGTACAATTCCCAATTTAGCAATTTCATAATTTAGTGGTTTCTGCTATATCAGAGCTATTTGAAATCTATCCCTAAAAGGGTATATAATATTGAAGGTGCACATAGGGTCATTCAGAATAACTTCACACACACGCTTCTGTGCATTTCCAAGTCTAATTCTGTCACTAAATCCATACCGGTGACCCAGCGCCTAAATACTAGGCCTCAAATTTAAATCCCTCTAAATCTCTCGTTACCCACCGCTGTACTGTTGTTGCTGGGCAAGATATTTAGTGTCCGTCAAAGCACATTTTTTGTTCTGGGTTGAAGTACAATTCCCAATTTAGCAATTTCATAATTTAGTGGTTTCTGCTATATCAGAGCTATTTGAAATCTATCCCTAAAAGGGTATATAATATTGAAGGTGCACATAGGGTCATTCAGAATAACTTCACACACACGCTTCTGTGCATTTCCAAGTCTAATTCTGTCACTAAATCCATACCGGTGACCCAGCGCCTAAATACTAGGCCTCAAATTTAATTCCCTCTAAATCTCTCGTTACCCACCGCTGTACTGTTGTTGCTGGGCAAGATATTTAGTGTCCGTCAAAGCACATTTTTTGTTCTGGGTTGAAGTACAATTCCCAATTTAGCAATTTCATAATTTAGTGGTTTCTGCTATATCAGAGCTATTTGAAATCTATCCCTAAAAGGGTATATAATATTGAAGGTGCACATAGGGTCATTCAGAATAACTTCACACACACCCGCTACTGTGTATTTCCAAGTCTAATTCTGTCACTAAATCCATACCGGTGACCCAGCGCCTAAATACTAGGCCTCAAATTTAATTCCCTCTAAATCTCTCGTTACCCACCGCTGTACTGTTGTTGCTGGGCAAGATATTTAGTGTCCGTCAAAGCACATTTTTTGTTCTGGGTTGAAGTACAATTCCCAATTTAGCAATTTCATAATTTAGTGGTTTCTGCTATATCAGAGCTATTTGAAATCTATCCCTAAAAGGGTATATAATATTGAAGGTGCACATAGGGTCATTCAGAATAACTTCACACACACCGCTACTGTGCATTTCCAAGTCTAATTCTGTCACTAAATCCATACCGGTGACCCAGCGCCTAAATACTAGGCCTCAAATTTAAATCCCTCTAAATCTCTCGTTACCCACCGCTGTACTGTTGTTGCTGGGCAAGATATTTAGTGTCCGTCAAAGCACATTTTTTGTTCTGGGTTGAAGTACAATTCCCAATTTAGCAATTTCATAATTTAGTGGTTTCTGCTATATCAGAGCTATTTGAAATCTATCCCTAAAAGGGTATATAATATTGAAGGTGCACATAGGGTCATTCAGAATAACTTCACACACACGCTTCTGTGCATTTCCAAGTCTAATTCTGTCACTAAATCCATACCGGTGACCCAGCGCCTAAATACTAGGCCTCAAATTTAAATCCCTCTAAATCTCTCGTTACCCACCGCTGTACTGTTGTTGCTGGGCAAGATATTTAGTGTCCGTCAAAGCACATTTTTTGTTCTGGGTTGAAGTACAATTCCCAATTTAGCAATTTCATAATTTAGTGGTTTCTGCTATATCAGAGCTATTTGAAATCTATCCCTAAAAGGGTATATAATATTGAAGGTGCACATAGGGTCATTCAGAATAACTTCACACACACCGCTACTGTGCATTTCCAAGTCTAATTCTGTCACTAAATCCATACCGGTGACCCAGCGCCTAAATACTAGGCCTCAAATTTAATCCCTCTAAATCTCTCGTTACCCACCGCTGTACTGTTGTTGCTGGGCAAGATATTTAGTGTCCGTCAAAGCACATTTTTTGTTCTGGGTTGAAGTACAATTCCCAATTTAGCAATTTCATAATTTAGTGGTTTCTGCTATATCAGAGCTATTTGAAATCTATCCCTAAAAGGGTATATAATATTGAAGGTGCACATAGGGTCATTCAGAATAACTTCACACACACGCTTCTGTGCATTTCCAAGTCTAATTCTGTCACTAAATCCATACCGGTCACCCAGCGCCTAAATACTAGGCCTCAAATTTATATCCCGCTGAATTTGAATACAATACATTGGGCCAAATAATATATTTGTTGTTGTGGTGAACCATAACAATGAGAAAAACATCTAGTAAGGGACGCGGACGTGGACATGGTCGTGGTGGTGTTAGTGGACCCTCTGGTGCTGGGAGAGGACGTGGCCGTTCTGCCACATCCACACGTCCTAGTGTACCAACTACCTCAGGTCCCAGTAGCCGCCAGAATTTACAGCGATATATGGTGGGGCCCAATGCCGTTCTAAGGATGGTAAGGCCTGAGCAGGTACAGGCATTAGTCAATTGGGTGGCCGACAGTGGATCCAGCACGTTCACATTATCTCCCACCCAGTCTTCTGCAGAAAGCGCACAGATGGCGCCTGAAAACCAACCCCATCAGTCTGTCACATCACCCCCATGCATACCAGGGAAACTGTCTCAGCCTCAAGTTATGCAGCAGTCTCTTATGCTGTTTGAAGACTCCGCTGGCAGGGTTTCCCAAGGGCATCCACCTAGCCCTTCCCCAGCGGTGAAAGACATAGAATGCACTGACGCACAACCACTTATGTTTCCTGATGATGAGGACATGGGAATACCACCTCAGCATGTCTCTGATGATGACGAAACACAGGTGCCAACTGCTGCGTCTTTCTGCAGTGTGCAGACTGAACAGGAGGTCAGGGATCAAGACTGGGTGGAAGACGATGCAGGGGACGATGAGGTCCTAGACCCCACATGGAATGAAGGTCGTGCCACTGACTTTCACAGTTCGGAGGAAGAGGCAGTGGTGAGACCGAGCCAACAGCGTAGCAAAAGAGGGAGCAGTGGGCAAAAGCAGAACACCCGCCGCCAAGAGACTCCGCCTGCTACTGACCGCCGCCATCTGGGACCGAGCACCCCAAAGGCAGCTTCAAGGAGTTCCCTGGCATGGCACTTCTTCAAACAATGTGCTGACGACAAGACCCGAGTGGTTTGCACGCTGTGCCATCAGAGCCTGAAGCGAGGCATTAACGTTCTGAACCTGAGCACAACCTGCATGACCAGGCACCTGCATGCAAAGCATGAACTGCAGTGGAGTAAACACCTTAAAACCAAGGAAGTCACTCAGGCTCCCCCTGCTACCTCTTCTGCTGCTGCCGCCTCGGCCTATTCTGCTGCTGCCGCCTCGGCCTCTTCCTCCGCCTCTGGAGGAACGTTGGCACCTGCCGCCCAGCAAACAGGGGATGTACCACCAACACCACCACCACCACCTCCGTCACCAAGCGTCTCAACCATGTCACACGCCAGCGTTCAGCTCTCCATCTCACAAACATTTGATAGAAAGCGTAAATTCCCACCTAGCCACCCTCGATCCCTGGCCCTGAATGCCAGCATTTCTAAACTACTGGCCTATGAAATGCTGTCATTTAGGCTGGTGGACACAGACAGCTTCAAACAGCTCATGTCGCTTGCTGTCCCACAGTATGTTGTTCCCAGCCGGCACTACTTCTCCAAGAGAGCCGTGCCTTCCCTGCACAACCAAGTATCCGATAAAATCAAGTGTGCACTGCGCAACGCCATCTGTAGCAAGGTCCACCTAACCACAGATACGTGGACCAGTAAGCACGGCCAGGGACGCTATATCTCCCTAACTGCACACTGGGTAAATGTAGTGGCAGCTGGGCCCCAGGCGGAGAGCTGTTTGGCGCACGTCCTGCCGCCGCCAAGGATCGCAGGGCAACATTCTTTGCCTCCTGTTGCCACCTCCTCCTTCTCGGCTTCCTCCTCCTCTTCTTCCACCTGCTCATCCAGTCAGCCACACACCTTCACCACCAACTTCAGCACAGCCCGGGGTAAACGTCAGCAGGCCATTCTGAAACTCATATGTTTGGGGGACAGGCCCCACACCGCACAGGAGTTGTGGCGGGGTATTGAACAACAGACCGACGAGTGGTTGCTGCCGGTGAGCCTCAAGCCCGGCCTGGTGGTGTGTGATAATGGGCGAAATCTCGTTGCAGCTCTGGGACTAGCCAATTTGACGCACATCCCTTGCTTGGCGCATGTGCTGAATTTGGTGGTGCAGAAGTTCATTCACAACTACCCCGACATGTCAGAGCTGCTGCATAAAGTGCGGGCCGTCTGTTCGCGCTTCCGGCGTTCACATCCTGCCGCTGCTCGCCTGTCTGCGCTACAGCGTAACTTCGGCCTTCCCGCTCACCGCCTCATATGCGACGTGCCCACCAGGTGGAACTCCACCTTGCACATGCTGGACAGACTGTGCGAGCAGCAGCAGGCCATAGTGGAGTTTCAGCTGCAGCACGCACGGGTCAGTCGCACTACAGAACAGCACCACTTCACCACCAATGACTGGGCCTCCATGCGAGACCTGTGTGCCCTGTTGCGCTGTTTCGAGTACTCCACCAACATGGCCAGTGGCGATGACACCGTTATCAGCGTTACAATACCACTTCTATGTCTCCTTGAGAAAACACTTAGGGCGATGATGGAACAGGAGGTGGCCCAGGAGGAGGAGGAGGAGGATGAGGAAGAGGGGTCATTTTTAGCACTTTCAGGCCAGTCTCTTCGAAGTGACTCAGAGGGAGGTTTTTTGCAACAGCAGAGGCCAGGTACAAATGTGGCCAGCCAGGGCCCACTACTGGAGGACGAGGAGGACGAGGATGAGGAGGAGGTGGAGGAGGATGAGGATGAAGCATGGTCACAGCGGGGTGGCACCCAACGCAGCTCGGGTCCATCACTGGTGCGTGGCTGGGGGGAAAGGCAGGACGATGACGATACGCCTCCCACAGAGGACAGCTTGTCCTTACCCCTGGGCAGCCTGGCACACATGAGCGACTACATGCTGCAGTGCCTGCGCAACGACAGCAGAGTTGCCCACATTTTAACCTGTGCGGACTACTGGGTTGCCACCCTGCTGGATCCACGCTACAAAGACAATGTGCCCACCTTACTTCCTGCACTGGAGCGTGATAGGAAGATGCGCGAGTACAAGCGCACGTTGGTAGACGCGCTACTGAGAGCATTCCCAAATGTCACAGGGGAACAAGTGGAAGCCCAAGGCCAAGGCAGAGGAGGAGCAAGAGGTCGCCAAGGCAGCTGTGTCACGGCCAGCTCCTCTGAGGGCAGGGTTAGCATGGCAGAGATGTGGAAAACTTTTGTCAACACGCCACAGCTAACTGCACCACCACCTGATACGCAACGTGTTAGCAGGAGGCAACATTTCACTAACATGGTGGAACAGTACGTGTGCACACCCCTCCACGTACTGACTGATGGTTCGGCCCCATTCAACTTCTGGGTCTCTAAATTGTCCACGTGGCCAGAGCTAGCCTTTTATGCCTTGGAGGTGCTGGCCTGCCCGGCAGCCAGCGTTTTGTCTGAACGTGTATTCAGCACGGCAGGGGGCGTCATTACAGACAAACGCAGCCGCCTGTCTACAGCCAATGTGGACAAGCTGACGTTCATAAAAATGAACCAGGCATGGATCCCACAGGACCTGTCCGTCCCTTGTCCAGATTAGACATTAACTACCTCCCCATAACCATATATTATTGGACTCCAGGGCACTTCCTCATTCAATCCTATTTTTATTTTCATTTTACCATTATATTGCGATGCTACCCAAAGTTGAATGAACCTCTCCTCTGCCTGTGTGCTAGGCCTAAATATATGCCAATGGACTGTTGCAGTGGTGGCTGACATGAAGCCTGATTCTCTGCTATGACATGCAGACTAATTCTCTGCTGACATGAAGCCAGATTGTCTGTTACGGGACCTCTCTCCTCTGCCTGGGTGCTGGGCCTAAATTTATGACCATGGACTGTTGCAGTGGTGGCTGACGTGAAGCCTGATTCTCTGCTATGACATGCAGACTGATTCTCTGCTGACATGAAGCCAGATCGTCTGTTACGGGACCTCTCTGCTCTGCCTGTGTGCTAGGCCTAAATATATGCCAATGGACTGTTGCAGTGGTGGGTGACGTGAAGCCTCATTCTCTGCTATGACATGCAGACTGATTCTCTGCTGACATGAAGCCAGATTGTCTGTTACGGGACCTCTCTGCTCTGCCTGTGTGCTAGGCCTAAATATATGCCAATGGACTGTTGCAGTGGTGGGTGACGTGAAGCCTCATTCTCTGCTATGACATGCAGACTGATTCTCTGCTGACATGAAGCCAGATCCTCTGTTACGGGAGCTCTCTCCTCTGCCTGGGTGCTGGGCCTAAATTTATGACAATTGACTGTTGCAGTGGTGGGTGACGTGAAGCCTGATTCTCTGCTATGATATGAAGACTGATTCTCTGCTGACATGAAGCCAGATTGTCTGTTACGGGACCTTTCTCCTCTGCCTGGGTTCTGGGCCTAAATTTATGAAAATTGACTCTTACAGTGGTGGGTGACGTGAAGCCTGATTCTCTGCTATGATATGAAGACTGATTCTCTGCTGACATGAAGCCAGATTCTCTGTTACGGGACCTCTCTCCTCTGCCTGGGTGCTGGGTAGTGTTGAGCGCGAATATTCGAAAAGCAAATTTTTTTCGCGAATATCGCAACTTCGCGATTTCGCGAATATTTCGAATATAGTGCTATATATTCGTAAAAACGAATATTCGTTTTTTGTTTCCCCCCCCCCCCCCACAAAATTACAGTACACATATAATTGATTGTTTCCCAAAGGTCCAACAGCTCAGATCTTACTCACATTGCCTAGAAAGTGATTGAGGCGCGAATCTTCGTAAGGCGATTTTATTAGCGCACATGCGAATATCGGCACGTCCCAGAACAGAGGCAAAGGGCTTTGCATTCATACATTAGTGAATTGAGTTGCGAATCTTCGTAAGGCGATTTTATTAGCGCACATGCGAATATCTACACTTGTCCCAGAACAGAGGCAAAGGGCTTTGCATTCATACATTAGTGATTGAATTGAGCTGCGAATCTTCGTAAGGCGATTTTATTAACGCAAATGCAAATATCTACACTTGTCCCCAGAACAGAGAGGCAAAGGCCTGTGCATTCATATAGTATAGCACCATATTCGCGAATACGTAGAACTTCGTAAAAGTCGATTTACGAATATTCGTATTTTTTATTTTACTTTCCACCTTACAGATTACATTGATCTGTACTCTGTCAACTACTGTCATCACCCCCCACTGTATCTCGATTGATTCCCAAAAGTCTCACATTCCCTAGAAAGTGATTGAGGTGCGAATCTTCGTAAGGCGATTTTATTAGCGCACATGCGAATATCTACACTTGTCCCAGAACAGAGGCAAAGGGCATTGCATTCATACATTAGTGATTGAATTGAGTTGCGAATCTTCGTAAGGCGATTTCATTAGCGCACATGTGAATTTTGCATAGCATATGTATTATGCGATAATTCGAATTATCGCATATGCGAAATAATAACGAATTTGAATAATCGCGAATATTTTACGAATATTCTTTCGAATATTCACAAAATTTCGCGAATTCGAATATGGGACATGCCGCTCAACACTAGTGCTGGGCCTAAATTTATGACAATGGACTGTTGCAGTGGTGGGTGACGTGAAGCCTGATTCTCTGCTATGACATGCAGACTGATTCTCTGCTGACATGAAGCCAGATTGTCTGTTACGGGACCTCTCTCCTCTGCCTGGGTGCTGGGCCTAAATATATGCCAATGGACTGTTGCAGTGGTGGCTGACGTGAAGCCTCATTCTCTGCTATGACATGCAGACTAATTCTCTGCTGACATGAAGACAGATTCTCTGTTACGGGACCTCTCTCCTCTGCCTGGGTGCCGGGGCCTAAATATCTGAGAATGGACTGTTCCAGTGGTGGCTGACGTGAAGCCTCATTCTCTGCTATGACATGCAGACTAATTCTCTGCTGACATGAAGACAGATTCTCTGTTACGGGACCTCCCTCCTCTGCCTGGGTGCTGGGCCTAAATATATGCCAATGGACTGTTGCAGTGGTGGCTGACGTGAAGCCTCATTCTCTGCTATGACATGCAGACTAATTCTCTGCTGACATGAAGACAGATTCTCTGTTACGGGACCTCCCTCCTCTGCCTGGGTGCTGGGCCTAAATATATGCCAATGGACTGTTGCAGTGGTGGCTGACGTGAAGCCTCATTCTCTGCTATGACATGCAGACTGATTCTCTGCTGACATGAAGCCAGATTCTCTGTTACGGGACCTCTCTCCTCTGCCTGTGTGTGTGCTGGGCCTAAATATATGCCAATGGACTGTTGCAGTGGTGGCTGACGTGAAGCCTCATTCTCTGCTATGACATGCAGACTGATTCTCTGCTGACATGAAGCCAGATTCTCTGTTACGGGACCTCTCTCCTCTGCCTGTGTGTGTGCTGGGCCTAAATATATGCCAATGGACTGTTGCAGTGGTGGCTGACGTGAAGCCTCATTCTCTGCTATGACATGCAGACTAATTCTCTGCTGACATGAAGACAGATTCTCTGTTACGGGACCTCCCTCCTCTGCCTGGGTGCTGGGCCTAAATATATGCCAATGGACTGTTGCAGTGGTGGCTGACGTGAAGCCTCATTCTCTGCTATGACATGCAGACTGATTCTCTGCTGACATGAAGCCAGATTCTCTGTTACGGGACCTCTCTCCTCTGCCTGTGTGTGTGCTGGGCCTAAATATATGCCAATGGACTGTTGCAGTGGTGGCTGACGTGAAGCCTCATTCTCTGCTATGACATGCAGACTGATTCTCTGCTGACATGAAGCCAGATTCTCTGTTACGGGACCTCTCTCCTCTGCCTGTGTGTGTGCTGGGCCTAAATATATGCCAATGGACTGTTGCAGTGGTGGCTGACGTGAAGCCTCATTCTCTGCTATGACATGCAGACTAATTCTCTGCTGACATGAAGACAGATTCTCTGTTACGGGACCTCCCTCCTCTGCCTGGGTGCTGGGCCTAAATATATGCCAATGGACTGTTGCAGTGGTGGCTGACGTGAAGCCTCATTCTCTGCTATGACATGCAGACTAATTCTCTGCTGACATGAAGACAGATTCTCTGTTACGGGACCTCTCTCCTCTGCCTGGGTGCCGGGGCCTAAATATCTGAGAATGGACTGTTCCAGTGGTGGGTGACGGGAAGCCAGATTCTCTGCTATGGAACCTCTCTCCAATTGATTTTGGTTAATTTTTATTTATTTAATTTTTATTTTAATTCATTTCCCTATCCACATTTGTTTGCAGGGGATTTACCTACATGTTGCTGCCTTTTGCAGCCCTCTAGCTCTTTCCTGGGCTGTTTTACAGCCTTTTTAGTGCCGAAAAGTTCGGGTCCCCATTGACTTCAATGGGGTTCGGGTTCGGGACGAAGTTCGGATCGGGTTCGGATCCCGAACCCGAACATTTCCGGGATGTTCGGCCGAACTTCTCGAACCCGAACATCCAGGTGTTCGCTCAACTCTACCCCGGACCCAAACATTTCCGTTCGGGTTCGGTGTTCGGCGCTTTCTTGGCACTTTTTGAAAGGCTGCACAGCAACCAATCAACAAGCGTCATACTACTTGCCCCAAGAGGCCATCACAGCCATGCCTACTATTGGCATGGCTGTGATTGGCCAGAGCAGCATGTGACCCAGCCTCTATATAAGCTGGAGTCACGTAGCGCTGCACGTCACTCTGCTGTTACAAGTGTAGGGAGAGGATGCTGCTGGACTTGTGATTTCAGGGAGAGAATAGGAGATAATCTAACTCAGCGATCTACCTAGAAATAGTTATGTGGGTGCAGGACGCAATTGTTTTTCCTTGTCCTGAGGCCATTGACCAAAAAAAAATAAAAAAAAACTTTTATAATTCTGTTAGGGTGGGTGGCGGCGGTGGCCATTTTATGCAAGCTCAGTTCACCAGCACTGCATCTGAGCTTTTGGGACATTGCAAATCACCATTTTTTTGGGCAAACTACAACATCTGGATTAGTCAGTGTGCAATTTAAGGTAGAAATACACCCATCATTTTCTGGGGTTTGAAAAACACACTTTTTTGACAAACAACACTATTTTCAGGCCTTGCAGCATCAGCATGTGTGAAATTACAGGCTGTCAAATTCAGTTGTTAAACAAACACTCGTTGGGCACAAAAAAAAAATTGTTGGCAGCCTTTGATGCAGATGTCATTGTGAGATACACCCTTAATACATTTGCGTTATATTCAGAGATTTTAAAACCACCATTTGGTGCACCAATATTGAATTCAGGCCTACACTGGTTCAGGCCGTGTGAGACACACCCTCTACATACAGGGGTTTGAATCAGGCATTAGAAATACAGCCATTTGGAATACAGCCATTTTGGGCTGAGAGATATTAAATTTAGGCCTACAGTGGTTCAGATCATGTGAGATACTCCCTCTACATACGGGGGTTTGATTCAGGAATTTGAAATACAGCCACTTTGTGCAAAGATATATTTATTTCAGGCCTACACTGGTTCAGGCCGTGTGAGATACTCCCTTTACATACTGTCGTTCTATTCTACTATTAAACACCCATTTAGGGCAAGATCCTAAATTCGAAAAATATAAGGAGAGCGTCAAAAAAGGGATGTGGCCCAGGTCGTGGTGCTGTTGGTGGAGCTCATGTTGCAGGGAGAGGACGTGGTCGATCTGTGCCAGCTACACTCACAAGTGAAACCCCTTCCTCAGGTGCGAGTAGGCGACAAAACCTGCAGGGATATTTGTTTGGGCCTAATGCTGCTCTAAGAATGGTGAGGCCTGAACAAGTACAGGCGATAGTAGATTGGGTTGCTGACAGTGGATCCAGTTCCTTCACATTGTCTCCCACCCAGACTCCTGCTGACAGACTACAGTTGGCACCTGCAGCCGATCCATCAGTCTTTCACCTCACCCCCTTGCAAATCAGCCAAGCAGTCTGAGCCCCAAGTCATGCAGCAGTCTCTTCTGCTTTTTGATGACTCTGTTAGCAGGGTTTCCCAGGGCCATCCACCTAGCCCTGCCCCAGAAGTGGAAGAGATTTAGTGCACCGATGCCCAAACTCTTTCAAGATGAGTACATGGGAGGACCATCGCAGCACGTCTCGAATGATGATGAAACATAGGTGCCAACTGCTGGGGCTTTCAAAAGTGTGCAGACCGACAAGGAAGGCAGGGGTGAAGACTGGGTGGAAGATGATGTGGAGGACGATGAGGTCCTCGACCCCACATGGAATCAAGGTCATGCAAGGGACCTATGTAGTTCGGAGGAAGAGGCGGTGGTCGCACAGAGCCACAAGCACAGCAGAAGAGGGAGCAGGGTGAAAAAGCGGAGCGGCCGTCCTCTAGACAGTACGCCTCCTACTGCTCACCGCAGCAAGGGACTGAGCACACCAAAGCCAGCTCTAAGGAGTTCCCTGTCATGGCAGTTCTTCAAACAATGTGCTGACGACAAGACACGAGTGTATTCAGAGCCTTAAGCGAGGCATAAACATTCTCAACCTGAGCACAACCTGCATGACCAGGCATTTAAGTGCAAAGCATGAGCTGTAGTGGAGTAGACACCTCAAAAACCAAGAAAGGTCTCTGGCTCCTCCTGCTTCCTCTTCTGCTGCAGTCTCTTCATCCCCCTCTGGAGTGACAGTGCCACCTGGCACCCCACAAACAGAGGATCTGCCAGCAACACCAACACCTGGGTCACCAAGCATCTCCACAATGTCCGACGGAAGCGTTCAGCTCTCCATATCCCAAACGCTGGAGAGGAAGAGGAAGTACCCCCCTACCCACCCGCGATCCCTAGCCTCAATGCCAGCATTTCTAAATTACTGGCCTTTGAAATGCTGCCATTCGTCTGGTGGAGACGGATAGTTTTAAAAGCCTTATGGCAGTAGCTGTCCCACAGTACGTCGTGCCCAGCCGCCACTACTTTTCAAGGCGAGCCATCCCTTCCCTGCACAACCAAGTAGGGGACAAAATCAGGTGTGCACTGCGCAATGCCATCTGTGGCAAGGTGCACCTGACTACGGATAGGTGGACCAGTAAGCACGGTCAGGGCCGTTATATCTCCGTAACAGCACACTGGGTAAATGCAGTGGTGGCTGGGTCTGAGGCAGATAGCAGTTTGGCGCATGTCCTTCCACCACCGAGGATTGCAGGGCGCTTCAGTTTGCCTCCTGTTGCTTCCTCCTCATCCTACTATGCTTCCTCATCCTCTACCAGCTCCTCATCCGGTCAGCACCTTCACCAACTTCAGCCCAGCTAGGTGTAAACGACAGCAGGCAGTTTTAAAACCCCACACTGCGCAGGAGCTGTGGACGGGCCTTGAACAACAGACCGATGAGTGGTTTGTGCCAGTGAGCCTCAAGCCCGGCCTGATGGTGTGCAATAATGGGCGAAATCTTGTAGCAGCTCGGGGACTAGCCGGTTTGACGCACATCCCTTGCCTGACGCATGTGCTGAATTTGGTGATGCAGAGATTCCTTAAAATTTACCCTGACATATCAGAGCTGCTGCATAAAGTGCGGGCCGTCTGTGCGCGCTTTCGGCGTTCTCACCCTGCTGCTGCTCGTCTGTCAGCGCTGCAGCGTAACT
This sequence comes from Bufo gargarizans, assembly GCF_014858855.1. NCBI lineage: Eukaryota > Metazoa > Chordata > Amphibia > Anura > Bufonidae > Bufo > Bufo gargarizans. The sequence continues at coordinate 667,425,941 of NC_058081.1, forward strand.
TCGGCCTTCCCGATCACCGCCTCATATGCGACGTGCCCATAAGGTGGAACTCCACCTTGCACATGCTGGCCAGACTATGCGAGCAGCAGCAGGCGATAGTGGAGCGTCAGCTGCAGCACGCACGGGTGAGTCGCTCGCCGGAACAGCACCACTTTACTACCAGTGACTGGGCCTCCATGCGAGACCTGTGTTCCTTGTTGCGCTGTTTCAAGTACTCCACCAATATGGCCAGTGCTGATAATGCCGTTCTCAGAGTTACTATCCCACTTCTATGCCTCCTTGAAAAAACACTCCTGGCAATGATGGAAGAGGATGTGGCACAGGAGGAGGAGGAAGAGGGATCATTTCGTAGGGTTTCCAGCCGTCCACAGCTCCTGCGCAGTGTGGGGTTGGTCCCCCAAACAGATACGTTTTAAAACTGCCTGCTGTCGTTTACACCTAGCTGGGCTGAAGTTGGTGAAGGTGCTGACCGGATGAGGAGCTGGTAGAGGATGAGGAAGCATAGTAGGATGAGGAGGAAGCAACAGGAGGCAAACTGAAGCGCCCTGCAATCCTCGGTGGTGGAAGGACATGCGCCAAACTGCTATCTGCCTCAGACCCAGCCACCACTGCATTTACCCAGTGTGCTGTTACGGAGATATAACGGCCCTGACCGTGCTTACTGGTCCACCTATCCGTAGTCAGGTGCACCTTGCCACAGATGGCATTGCGCAGTGCACACCTGATTTTGTCCCCTACTTGGTTGATATTTCACACTCTTTTGGAGTATATCTTAATTTTACAAAATGAAATTAAAACAAAAAACCTGTGTTGGCTATCTCGTCCTCCTCCACCGCCGCTTCCACCTACTCCACTACGTCCACCGCCTCCTCAAACTACTACTCCATATGGAACTCCACCTCATAAATCCATATTTTTTTTTGTCATTTAACTACTTTGTCATTTACATTTTATGGTGAAATTCACAAATTTTTTGGTGTATAGTACTACTGCTATACATAGTGGGTCGGTTAAAAAATAAATAGTCATTTACATTTTAGGGTGAAATTCACCAATTTTGATGTGTATAGTACCACTGCTATACCTAGTGGACCGGTAAAAATAAAAATGAAAATTGTCAGTTACATTTTATGGTAAAATTCACAAATTTTTGGGTGTAATATACCCTCCTCTACCTAGTTGACAGCTTAATAAATTTCAATAATTTTTCTGCTACGTTCTTGGGTTGACATTATACAATTTTAGACTTGAATAAACACCTGCTATGCATAGGTGACAGGGAATAACATTTTATAAATTATTCAGTAATTAATGCGCACCACATCCTTTCATTCAATGCATAAACTTTGAAAAGTTGTCACACTTTTATGCTTTAATAATTTCTCCCATATTTCAACTCTAATTTTAAATTTGAAAATATTAATCCTCCCTTGGATGTGGTCTCTCTTTCTCACGCTCCCTCTCTGGCCTGAAACCCTGATTCCCCGCCACCCGTGATCACCATGATAGGCGCATAAAAGAACATCGAAAGTTGATAGAGCAGATATCAAATTGGATTGTTAACATCATGGGGACGTGCGACATGGTGGGGCAGTAAGTGCGCACATGCCTACACGAACTGACTGACAGGTGTCAGCCCCTGCAACTTCTGGGTCTCCAAATTGGGCACATGGCCTGAACTTGCCCTTTACCACTTGGAGGTGCTGGCCTACCCTGCAGCCAGTGTATTGTCTGAACGTGTGTTTTTAGCATGACTGGAGGGCGTTATCACAGGTTATATTTCCCAATGTTTTGGGGTTAACCCTAATTTTAAAAATAAAATTTAAAACCAAAAAACAGTGTAGGCTACCTCCTCCTCCTATTCCACCGCCGCTTCCACCTACACCGCCAAATCCACTGCCTCCTCAACCTCCTACTCTATATGGACCTGGTCCTCTTAGATCAAGATTATTATTTTTTATTTTTACGTATTTTATATTATTTAAAGTTATTTCCCTATCCACATATGTTTGCAGAGCATTTGCCATGCTCTTAACCACATTTTGACGCTTGACAATTTGCCCTCTAGCCCTTTCCATGACATTTTTCAGCCATTTTAGTGCTCAAAAGTTCGGATCCCCATTGACTTCAATGGGGTTCTGGTTCGAGGTCAAGTTCGGGTCCAGAACTCGAACTTTTTTCCGAAGTTCGGCCGAACCCGTCGTCCGCTCAACTCTAGTCATAATGGAATCCGGGATACTATCATCTGCTGGCCATACATTGTGACATCATAATGGAATCTTGTATATTATTATCTACTGACAATACATTGTGACATCATAATGGAATCCGGGCTACTATCATCTGCTGACCATACATTGTGACGTCATAATGGAATCCGGGATACTACCATCTGCTAGCCACACATTGTGACATCATAATGGAATCCAGGATACTATTATCTGCTGAAAATACATTGTGACATCATAATGGAATCCGGGATACTATCATCTGCTGACCATACATTGTGACGTCATAATGGAATCCGGGATACTACCATCTGCTGACCATACATTGTGATGTCATAATGGAATCCGTGATACTACCATCTGCTGGCCATACATTGTGATGTCATAATGGAATCCGTGATACTACCATCTGCTGGCCATACATTGTGACATCATAATGGAATCCTGGATACTATTATCTACTGACAATACATTGTGACATCATAATTGAATCCTAAATACTATTATCTGCTGCTGACATTACATTGTGACATCATAATACATTCCCGTATACTACCATCTGCTAAACATACATTGTGACATCATAATGGAATCCGGGATACTACCATCTGCTGACCATACATTGTGACATCATAATGGAATCCTGGAAGCTATCATCTGCTGACCATACATTGTGATGTCATAATGGAATCCGTGATACTACCATCTGCTGGCCATACATTGTGATGTCATAATGGAATCCGTAATACTACCATCTGCTGGCCATACATTGTGACATCATAATGGAATCCTGGATACTATTATCTGCTGACATTATATTGTGATATCATAATTAGAGTTGAGTGGACACCTGGATGTTCGGGTTCGACGGGTTCGGCCGAACGTCACAAAAAAGTTTCAGTTCAGGACCCGAACTTGACCCCGAATCCAAACCCCATTGAAGTTAATGGGGAACCGAACTTTTGAGCACTAAAATGGCTGTAAAATTGTCATGGAAAGGGCTAGAGGGGTGAAAATGGCATCAAAATGTGGTTAAGAACATGGCAAGCGCTCTGCAAACAAATGTGGATAGGTAAATTACTTACATAAAGTACGTAAAAATAAATAATAATCTTGATCTAGGAGGATGAGATCCATATGGAGTAGGAGATTGAGAAGGCGGTGGATGTGGCGGTGTAGGTGGAGGAGGTAGCCTACACTGCTTTTTGGTTTTAAATTTATTTTCATTTTTTTAAATTAGGGTACACCTAATTATGGGACAAAGTATGGGACATATGGGACAAAGTATTAAAGCGTAAAAGTGGGGCAACTTTTTATAGTTTAAGCATTGAATGAAAGGATTTGGCACGCATCAATTAATGAAGAATTTATTAAATTATATTCCCTGTCAACTATGCAGAGCAGTGGTTTCTATCCGGAAAAATTTGAAAAATGTCACCTGACAATTAGCGATGTCACGAACTATTCGCCGGTGAACAGTTCACGGCGAACATAGCTTGTTCGTGTTCGCCTCGACGGGTGAACATATGCAATGTTCGGTCCGCCCACTATACATCATCATTGAGTAAACTTTGACCCTGTACCTCACAGTCAGCAGACACATTCCAGCCAATCAGCAGCAGACCCTCCCTCCCACCTCCTGGACAGCATCAATTTTAGATTCATTCTGAAGCTGCTTTTTTAGTGAGAGGAGGGAGAGTGCTGCTGATGCTGATCTAATAGGGAAAGCGTTAGCTAGGGCAGTGTTCTGAACTTCTGTGTCCACAGACTCATCTGCTGTAAGGACAGCGTCCTGACAGCACCCCAAAAAGCCCTTTTTAGGGCTGGTACATCAGTCTGCTTTTTTTTTTGCTTTATATATATATATATATATATATATATATATTGCAGTTGCCTGCCCGTGTGTGAGAGCCTGCAGGCTCAGTCACAGACAGTACTGTGTGCACACCATTCGTACAGGGTGTCACAGACAATACCTTGCAGATAAAAAAATTCAATTTATATTATTTTTCTGTGATATAATCGCAGTTGCAAGCCAGTGAGTGCCTGTGTGGCCCAGAGACAGTACTGTGTGCACACCATTCATACAGGGTGTCACAATACCTTGCAGATAAAAAAAAAATCAATTTATTATTTTTCTGTGATATAATCCCAGTTGCAAGCCAGTGTGTGTCTGGCCCACAGACTGTACTGTGGCCACTTGCTGCTAGGCCACCACTCATACCGTTACAGGGTGTCACTCACAAATACATTGCAGATAAAAAAAATGTAATGTATTATTTTTCTGTGATATAATCCCAGTTGCAAGCCAGTGTGTGTCAGGCCCACACAGACTGTACTGTGCCCACTGCCCACAACTTATATAGGGTGGAACAGTACCTTGCACGCATAGTACCACATAGTACCACATCTAAAAAGAAATGACAGGCAGAGGCAGGCCACTCCGCGGGCCAGTCGTGACCGTGGTGCTGTGATTTCCACTGGCCCTGGAATAATGCCCAGTGTTCAAAGGTCCACGTACCCTGAACCCAAAAAATTCGGAAAAAATAGTTGACTGGCTTACACAGGACACCCAATCTTCAACAGTTTACGCTAAGAACCTTGACGCACCATCCTCCTCCAGCTCAGCTTTGGTCACCTGCTCTCAAGTTACCACTCTCCCGCCTGCCGCCACCACCACCACCACTACCACCACAGCCACTTCACTTGATCCCTCAGAGGAGTTATTTACACATCAGTTGGATGAAATTAGTAATGCGCAACCATTATTGCCAGAGGATGTAGATAACAGGGATATGTCTCAGTCAGGCAGCATTACACACAAGGACGTACAGTGTGACGATGATGATGATGTTGTACCCGCTGCTGCTTCCTTTGCTGAGGTTTAAGATACAAGTGAAGCGGTTGATGATGACGATGTGTCCATGGATGCAACGTGGGTGCCTGCTCGAAGAGAAGAAGAAGATGGGGAAAGTTCTGAAGGGGAGACAGAGAGAAGGAGGAGACGAGTTGAAAGCATGGGGAGGTCGTCGCAAGGAGCTAGTGGCACAGTCAGACAGCATGTATCGGCATCCGGGGTCAGCCAGACAGCACGCCAATCAACGCATGCTGTTGCCACCACCAGAATGCCGTCATTGCAAAGCTCAGCAGTGTGGAATTTTTTGTGTGTGTCTGTCTCTGATAACAGCAATGCCATTTGCAACCTATGCCAAAAGAAACGGAGTTGTGGGAAGTCCAACACCCACCTTGGTACAACTGCTTTGCGAAGGCACATGATCTCACATCACAAACGTCAATGGGATCAACACATGATGACGAGTAGAAGCAGCACACAAGCTCAAAGCCACCATCCTCCTCCTGGTCCAGCATCTTCAGCCACGTCAACCACTGCTGTCCTCCTTGCCTCCTCTCAACCACCCTCCACTCCGCCTCTCACCTTCAGCAGTTCCATCTCATCTGCCCACAGTCAGGTGCCTGTAAAGGAAATGTTTGAGCGTAAGAAGCCAATGTCACTGAATCACCCCCTTGCCTGGCGTCTGACAGCTGGCTTGACAGAACTCTTAGCCTGCCAACTTTTACCATAGCAGCTGGTGGAGTCTGAGGCCTTCAAAAAATTTGTCGCTATTGGGACACCACAGTGGAAGGTACCCGGACAAATTTTTTTTTCAAAAAAGGCAATCCCAAACCTCTACTCAGTGATTGAACAGGAAGTCATGGCATCTCTGGCATACAGTGTTGGGGCAAGGGTCCATCTGACCACTGATACCTGGTCTGCAAAGCACGGTCAGGGCAGGTATATCACCTACACTGCGCATTGGGTCAACCTGCTGACGGCTGCCAAGCCTGGAATGTGTGGCTCCGCAGTGGAGTTGGCGACACCACCACGACTTGCAGGCAGGCCTACTGCCACCTCCTCTACTCCTCCTACTCCATCCTCTTCAATAACCTCTTCTTCTGCAGCGGCGTCTGGCTGCACATCAACTGAATCCCCCCAGCTCCCCAGGGGCTATTCCACATCCCGGATACGACAGTGTCACTCTGTCTTGGGGTTGACTTGCCTAAAAGCAGAGAGCCACATCGGACCAGCACTCCTGTCCGCCCTGAACGCACAGGTGGATCAGTGGCTGACCTCGCACCAACTGGAGATCGGCAAAGTGGTGTGTGACAATGGAAGCAATTTGTTGGCGGCATTGAATTTGTGCAAGTTGTCACATGTGCCGTGCATGGCACATGCGTTGAATCTCATCGGGCAACGCTTTGTGTCTAAGTACCCAGGCTTACAGGACGTCCTTAACCAGGCCAGGAAGGTGTGTGGCCATTTCAGGCGTTCCTACACAGCCATGGCGCACTTTTCAGACATTCAGCGCCGAAACAACATGCCAGTGAGGCGATTGATTTGCGACAGCCCGACACGTTGGAATTCAACACTCCTAATGTTTGACCGCCTGCTCCAACAAGAAAAAGCCATCAACATGTATTTGTATGACTGGGGTACCAGGACAGCCTCTGCGGAGCTGGGAACTTTTTTGCCACATTACTGGACGCTCATGCGCAATGCCTGTAGGCTCATGCATCCTTTTGAGGAGGTGACAAGCCTAGTCAGTCGCACCGAAGGCACCATCAGCGACCTCATCCCATTTGTTTTCTTCCTGGAGCGTGCCCTGCGAAGAGTGCTGGATCAGGCCGTAGATGAGCGTGAAGAGGAAGAGTTGTGGTCACCATCACCACCAGAAACAGCCTTGTCATCATCGCTTGCCGAACCTGCGGCAACGCTGCAGTTTGGTGTATCAGAGTTTGGTCTGTCACTGTGAAGATAGTAGAAGGTACCCGCCCTAAAAAAATTTTTTCACAAAAGGCAATCCCTGATATGGGACGTAACAGAGATTAAACTGATGAAAAGAGAACTACAAAAAATACCACTCATATCGGGTGTGACAGTAAATTGCACGGCGCAGACGCAGTGACCGTGGATTCAAAAAAAGGGGAGGGAGCCAGCGTTTTTTTAACCATCTCCCCGTTCAAAAAATCTATTCAATAAATGGACCCCAGATTGGGGACGTAACAGGAATTAAACTGATGAGAATAGTACTACAGAAAATACCACTCATATCGGGTGTTACACTAAATTGCACGGCGCAGACGCAGTGACTGTGGAGTGGATTCAAACAAAGGGGAGGGAGCCAGTGTTTTTTTTTTACCATCTCCCCGTTCGAAAAATCAATTCAATAAATGGACCCCAGATTGGGGACGTAACAGGTGTTAAACTGATGAGAATAGAACTACAGAAAATACTACTCATATCTGATGTCACAGTAAATTGCACGGCGCAGACGCAGTGACCGTGGATTCAAACAAAGGGGAGGGAGCCAGCGTTTTTTTAACCATCTCCCCGTTCGAAAAATCTATTTAATTCACCTTTCGGAGACCCTTGGTGTTGTACGTGGCTGGGTGGAGGAAGAAACCTTCAATTACATCAACGGGACATGGCTAGCTTGGTATCCAACCTTGTGCAAATGGGGAGTTTGCGGTTGGGCAAATGGACTGTTTGCGGTTGTTTGCGGTGCATTAAAAGGGGAGTTTGGCCTGTCAATGTCTGTGAAGTGGGCATAACCCTTACACTACCTGATCGATACAACATCATACCTGATCGTATACACACACTGGATGTTTTAAACCACGTTGTTCAAAAAAATTTGGATTGTTAGGTGATTTATGCCCTTTATGGATTAAAACACAATTCTGCGTCAACTATGTAATTTTCCATGGGAGTTTTGCCATGGATCCTCTTCCGGCATGCCACAGTCCAGGTGTTAGTCCCTCTTGAAACAATTTTTCCATCACTACTGTGGCTAGAAAGAGTCCCTGTAGGTTTTAAAATTCGCCTGCCTATTGAAGTCGATTCACCCGGTTCATCTGTTCGCGAATATTTGCAAAAATTTGCGCTCGCCATTCGCGAACGGAAAATTTTATGTTCGCAACATCTCTACTGACAATGTAATTGACGATTTTTTTAAATTTATGTTCCTGTCACCTATGTAGAGGTGCCCTAGTGACATCCACCATCCATTTGGAAATCTTCTTTATCAACTTTTAATGTTCTTTTCTGAGCCTACCATGTTGATCACGTTTATCGGCGAATCAGGGTTCCACGCCGGAGAGGGAGCGTGAGAAAGAGAGACCACATTTAAGGGAGATAAATTTATAATAATTTTTGGGGATCGAGCGGAAATATTGGAAAAGTTATTGAGGTGCAAATGTGGCACAAATTACAGAAGCGCAAATGTGGGAAAAGTTATTGAAGCGCAAATGTTGTACAAATTATTAAAGCGGAAATGTGGGACAAATTATTGAAGCAAAAATGAGTAAAGCTCAAATGTGGGACAAATTATTGAAGCGCAAATGTGGTACAACTTGTTGAATGAAAGGAGGTGGCACGCATCAATTAAAGAACAATTTCAGAAATTTGATTCCCTGTCACCTATGCAGAGCAGGGGTTTATTCACGTGAAACAATGCAAAATGTCAACCCAAGAATGTAACAGAAAAATTACAGAAATTTATTAACCTGTCTACTTGGTAGAACGGGGGTATATGACAGAAAAAAAATTGTATATTGTCACCCGAAAATGTAAAATAAAAATTATTTAAATTTATTAAGCTGTCAACTAGGTAGAGGAGGGGTATATTACACCCAAAAATGTGTGAATTTCACCAGAAAATGTAACTGACAATTTTTTTTTTACCTGTACTTCACACAAAAAAATTGGTGAATTTCACCATAAAATTTAACTGACAAAGTAGTAAAATGACATAAAATAAAATACGTACAAATAAATAAATAAAATTATTTATGAGGTGGAGTTTCATATGGAGTAGGAGTTTGAGGAGGCGGTGGACGTAGCAATGTAGGTGGAAGTGACGGTGGAGGAGGAAGAGGTAGCCAACACAGTTTTTTTGTTTTAATTTATTTATTTAATTTTAATTAGGGTACACTCCAAAAAGAGTGTGAAATATCCAAAATACAAGAATGAGCAATGGCGCTGAAGTATAACAATGGCTGGTTAAGGCCGGTATACATGTCTATTCTGCACAAGGTACGGACAAGGCCTGTGGGATCCATGTCTGGTTTATTTGAATAAACGTGAGCTTGTCCACATTTGCTGTGGACAGGCGGCTGCGCTTGTCTGTGATGACCAGTGGCGGATTACAATAGGGACGTTCGGGTCGGCAGCCCCGGGCCCAGCACCGCTGGGGGGCCCAACGCTGACCCGAACGCCCACATACTGCGGCGGGGCACGGGAGCGCATAGCTCCCTGTCCCGTCGCCGATCACCGGCATTCACCGCATAGGCCTCAGGCCTTGTAGGCCTGAGGCCTATGCGGTAGTGAAATCCCGGCGCAGGCGTGCGTGATGACGTCATCGCGCGCCTGTGCCGGGACGCAGCACTGTGACGCGCCTGACTCATCCCGCCCGCCTTCCTCTGCGAGCAAGCGCCTGGCCCTGGACATAGGTGAGTATTTATTTTTTCATTTTTTGTTCATTTTTTTTAATTTCATTTGCCTACTTTGGGGGGGGGGGGGACACAGGAGGACCTATTAGGGAAGATAAATCGATTACATGGGGGGGAATGTGGGGGCTGTATGGGGCCAAATTATTATAGGAGGGAATACTATGTGGGGGCAAATTACTAGATGGGGCAGTGTGGGGGCAAATTATTATGAGGAAATACTATGTGGGGGCAAATTACTAGATGGGGCAGTGTGGGGGCAAATTATTATGAGGGAATACTATGTGGGGGCAAATTACTAGATGGGGCAGTGTGGGGGCAAATTATTATGAGGGAATACTATGTGGGGGCAAATTACTAGATGGGGCAGTGTGGGGGCAAATTATTATGAGGGAATACTATGTGGGGGCAAATTACTAGATGGGGCAGTGTGGGGGCAAATTATTATGAGGGAATACTATGTGGGGGCAAATTACTAGATGGGGCAGTGTGGGGGAAACTATTGTGTGGGGGCAAATTGCTGTGTGGGGGCAAATTATTATGGGAGGGACTACTATGTGGGGGCAAATTTCTATCTGGGGGTAGTGTGGGGGAAACTATTGTGTGGGGGTAATTGCTATGTGGGGACTATGTGGGGGCAAATTACTATGTGGGGGAAACTATTGTGTGGGGGCAGTGTGGGGTAATTGCTATGTGGGGACAGTGTGGGGTAATTTCTATGTGGGGACAGTGTGGGGTAATTTCTATGTGGGGACAGTGTGGGGTAATTGCTATGTGGGGGCAAATTACTATGTGGGGGCAAATTACTATGTGGGGGCAGTGTGGGGAAAACTATTGTGTGGGGGCAAATTATTATGAGAGGGAATACTATGTGGGGACAAATTACTATGTGGGGGCAAATTATTATGAGAGGGACTACTATGTGGGGGCAAATTACTAGATGGGGCAGTGTGGGGGCAAATTACTAGATGGGGCAGTGTGGGGGCAAATTGCTATGTGGGGGCAGTGTGGGGAAATTGCTATGTGGGGGCAAATTACTATGTGGGGGAAACTATTGTGTGGGGGAAATTGCAATGTGGGGACAGTGTGGGGTAATTTCTATGTGGGGACAGTGTGGGGTAATTGCTATGTGGGAAAATTGCTATGTGGGGGCAAAATACTATGTGGGGACAGTGTGGTGGAAATTACTATGTGGGGGCAGTGTGGTGGAAATTACTATGTGGGGGCAGTGTGGTGGAAATTACTATGTGGGGGCAGTGTGGTGGAAATTACTATGTGGGGGCAGTGTGGTGGAAATTACTATGTGGGGGCAGTGTGGGGGAAATTACTATGTGGGGGCAGTGTGGGGAAAATTACTATGTGGGGGCAGTGTGGGGAAAATTACTGTGTGGGGGCAAACTACTTTATGGGGGCAGTTTGGGGGCAAATTACTATAGGGGATTACTATGTGGGGGCAGTGTGGTGGAAATTACTATATGGGGGTGTTGCTATTGGGGAGGCACTATAGGGGCAATTCTATTATTTCTGGGGACACTATACAGGGATTATTGCCTGGAGCACAATATAGGGTGGTATTATTACTGGGGGCCTCTAGGGGACATTATAGCTGCTGTGGACACTATAGGGACATTTGGGGTAATTTATCAAACTGGTGTAATGCAGAACTGGCTTAGTTGCCCATAGCAGCCAATCAGATTCCACCTTTCATATTTGACAGCTCTTTTGGAAATCCAGTTCTACTTTACACCAGTTTGATAAATTACCCCAATTATATCTTTCAGGGTCACTATTTTTTCAGCAGTATAGTTCCTGGGGCATTGGGGAGCACAACGGGCACAGTATTGGGGGTGGCAGGATGACACTGTGGGGACACCAGGATGAGGAGGTTGATGGAAAAATTGAGGAATCTAACGTGTCTGTGTTACAAACTGTAGAGACGAGATGCAGCTAAAAGAATTTGCCATGGTGGTCTGGGTCAAATGGAGGAGAAGAGGAAATAGAAGGTCTACATGACAGGAGATGTCACTGGATGTAACAGGTATGTGGTGCTGTATTCTCCTCCATGTCTTTTTTATTACAATTATATGTATTTTAAATTTGACGACCAAATTTTTCAGTTTAGGACCCAATTTTTTTTTATTTATTTTTTTGTCTGAAGATGTCATATGGCCTAAGAAGAGACTGTGGCGCTCATAAAGCACCGCAGCCTCTTCATACAAAAAAAAAAAACTAAACTAAAATGGGGGGGGGGGGGGGGCCCAAGTTGGGTAGACAGCCCCGGGCCTATCATGCACTTAATCTGCCCCTGGTGATGACGCCCCCTGCCGTGCTAAACACACGTTCAGATAATACACTGGCTGGGCAGGCCAGCACCTCCAAGGCGTAAAGGGCAAGCTCAGGCCATGTGCCCAATTTGGAGACCCAGAAGTTGAAGGGGGCAGACCCGTCATTCAGTACGTGTAGGCGTGTACACACATACTGCTCCACCATGTTCGTGAAATGCTGCCTCCTGTTAAGATGTTCCATATCAGCTGGTAGTGCTGGTTGTTGTTGTGTGCTGACAAAGCTTTTCCATATTTCGGCCATGCTAACCCTGCCTTCTGAGGTGCTGGCGTTGCCCCAGCTGCGTTGGCGACCTCTTCCACTGCTTTGTGCTTCCACTGTGCCCCCGTTGTCAGGTGGGAACTGCCACCAGCAGCGCTTCTACCAGCGTGCGCTTGTACTTGCGCATCTTACAATCTTGCTCCAGTGAGGGAATTAAGGATGGTACATTGTCCTTGTAACGGGGTTCCAGCAGCGTGGCCACCTAGTAATCAGCACAAGTTAGAATGTGGGCAACTTGGCGGTCGTTGCGGAGACACTGCAGCACGTAATCACTCATGTATAACGTCCGGCGTGCCGATCACATACGTGACGCAAAGGGAAGGAAAAGGGAAGGCCCTGTCCAAGGGAGAGGGAAAGGTGGTGACAACTGTTGTAGAAATATTAATAGTTGTAATCAGCTAGCATCAAAGTTTATGTAAGGAAAAAGGCAAATCCCTCTTCCCTCAACCACAGTCAGAGACAGACCCAGGTGTTACCATCTTGATTGAATTCTGAGCAACTCCTCTCCTCCCTGCCCAGTCTGTCTCTTTTATTTACTCACAAAAGGTGTAAAAAGGGCTGGCCCAAGACAAGGATACAGGAAGTGATGACATACAGAAAGTGATGACATAGGAAAACAAGAATAACCTAGCCAGCTAACAAACACATGTATACTATAACCTACCATTACAACTGGAGCTAATTCTATCCATACTTGCTCAGTGATCAATGCCAGATAAAATTACTATGATCCTCATGCATGTTTATTTACAGGACAGCGTCATTATCCAGCGGCTGATCAGGCGCACTAGAGGCAACAAACGCACGTTCCTTTCATATATTGTTCTCTTAACAAATGCATCCACACCAAGCCAATAAATCCGCGTTTGCGCGGGGGCCTTAGCCAGCGTCCATACATTAGCCAACAAAACACTGCTCTGCTGAACACATCAGTCTCCCCGGCCCACAGCCCAGTGCTTAACACATGGACCATTCGCCGATGGAGACCTCTGCACCCAGAAGCTGTGACAAGACATACACGGGAAGATATCCACTCCAATGGTTTACCCTGACACTGAGAGACATGATGACAATACACAATATATTAAATACACATCCTAATAACATTTCCACAACACCCCTAACTCACCTTGAGGCTGGCACCTGACTGCCCTGACGTTCCTAGATGGGTTTCTAACCAGTACACCGATCACGTGCCTAAACCCTGGATTTCCCTAAGATGAGCTCTAAGTAGTGAATAGGGCAGTGGGGACACTAGTCCTCACCACTAACACTAAATGAAAACACAAAGGAGAGGACAGACAACACAGACAAAACATATAATCCCAGGTGGGCGACAACAGCGGACAACAAAAGCCCAACAGGGATCCGGAGAGTAACGCTCTGGAACGACAACCAGGAATCACAGCTACACAGCTCTAGTGGGTCAGTATAGAAATCCAGGCCGGAAGCTCTATAACTGACAACCAGAGAAGTGTGAGGGAGAATATAAGGAGGTTGGGAGTGTCGGACAAGAAACAGCTGAGGAGAAGAAGCTACAGATCCCTGAGTGAGACAAAAAGGATTGCAATGCAAACACAGAAAGCTACCATTAAGAAACAGAGCGATCTTTAGATATAGAGCGCACAGCCACCTGCTGCAACTTCCTGACTCCGGGTATAACGGAGTCAGACGTGGCTCTTGACACCCTCGTGACAGTACCCCCCTTTCCACGAGGGGTCTCCGGACACTCAGGACCAGGTCTCTCAGGATGACAGGGATGGAAAGCCTGAACTAACCTGTTGGCGTTTACCTCTGACGCTGGAACCCACATTCTTTCCTCGGGACCGTAACCCCTCCAATGCACCAGATATGGTGGCGGACCCGAGGTGTTAAACTGATGAGAATAGAACTACAGAAAATACTACTCATATCTGATGTCACAGTAAATTGCACGGCGCAGACGCAGTGACCGTGGATTCAAACAAAGGGGAGGGAGCCAGCGTTTTTTTAACCATCTCCCCGTTCGAAAAATCTATTCAATTCACCTTTCGGAGACCCTTGGTGTTGTACGTGGCTGGGTGGAGGAAGAAACCTTCAATTACATCAACGGGACATGGCTAGCTTGGTATCCAACCTTGTGCAAATGGGGAGTTTGCGGTTGGGCAAATGGACTGTTTGCGGTTGTTTGCGGTGCATTAAAAGGGGAGTTTGGCCTGTCAATGTCTGTGAAGTGGGCATAACCCTTACACTACCTGATCGATACAACATCATACCTGATCGTATACACACACTGGAATGTTTTAAACCACGTTGTTCAAAAAAATTTGGATTGTTAGGTGATTTATGCCCTTTATGGATTAAAACACAATTCTGCGTCAACTATGTAATTTTCCATGGGAGTTTTGCCATGGATCCTCTTCCGGCATGCCACAGTCCAGGTGTTAGTCCCTCTTGAAACAATTTTTCCATCACTACTGTGGCTAGAAAGAGTCCCTGTAGGTTTTAAAATTCGCCTGCCTATTGAAGTCGATTCACCCGGTTCATCTGTTCGCGAATATTTGCAAAAATTTGCGCTCGCCATTCGCGAACGGAAAATTTTATGTTCGCAACATCTCTACTGACAATGTAATTGACGATTTTTTTAAATTTATGTTCCTGTCACCTATGTAGAGGTGCCCTAGTGACATCCACCATCCATTTGGAAATCTTCTTTATCAACTTTTAATGTTCTTTTCTGAGCCTACCATGTTGATCACGTTTATCGGCGAATCAGGGTTCCACGCCGGAGAGGGAGCGTGAGAAAGAGAGACCACATTTAAGGGAGATAAATTTATAATAATTTTTGGGGATCGAGCGGAAATATTGGAAAAGTTATTGAGGTGCAAATGTGGCACAAATTACAGAAGCGCAAATGTGGGAAAAGTTATTGAAGCGCAAATGTTGTACAAATTATTAAAGCGGAAATGTGGGACAAATTATTGAAGCAAAAATGAGTAAAGCTCAAATGTGGGACAAATTATTGAAGCGCAAATGTGGTACAACTTGTTGAATGAAAGGAGGTGGCACGCATCAATTAAAGAACAATTTCAGAAATTTGATTCCCTGTCACCTATGCAGAGCAGGGGTTTATTCACGTGAAACAATGCAAAATGTCAACCCAAGAATGTAACAGAAAAATTACAGAAATTTATTAACCTGTCTACTTGGTAGAACGGGGGTATATGACAGAAAAAAAATTGTATATTGTCACCCGAAAATGTAAAATAAAAATTATTTAAATTTATTAAGCTGTCAACTAGGTAGAGGAGGGGTATATTACACCCAAAAATTTGTGAATTTCACCAGAAAATGTAACTGACAATTTTTTTTTTACCTGTACTTCACACAAAAAAATTGGTGAATTTCACCATAAAATGTAACTGACAAAGTAGTAAAATGACATAAAATAAAATACGTACAAATAAATAAATAAAATTATTTATGAGGTGGAGTTTCATATGGAGTAGGAGTTTGAGGAGGCGGTGGACGTAGCAATGTAGGTGGAAGTGACGGTGGAGGAGGAAGAGGTAGCCAACACAGTTTTTTTGTTTTAATTTATTTATTTAATTTTAATTAGGGTACACTCCAAAAAGAGTGTGAAATATCCAAAATACAAGAATGAGCAATGGCGCTGAAGTATAACAATGGCTGGTTAAGGCCGGTATACATGTCTATTCTGCACAAGGTACGGACAAGGCCTGTGGGATCCATGTCTGGTTTATTTGAATAAACGTGAGCTTGTCCACATTTGCTGTGGACAGGCGGCTGCGCTTGTCTGTGATGACCAGTGGCGGATTACAATAGGGACGTTCGGGTCGGCAGCCCCGGGCCCAGCACCGCTGGGGGGCCCAACGCTGACCCGAACGCCCACATACTGCGGCGGGGCACGGGAGCGCATAGCTCCCTGTCCCGTCGCCGATCACCGGCATTCACCGCATAGGCCTCAGGCCTTGTAGGCCTGAGGCCTATGCGGTAGTGAAATCCCGGCGCAGGCGTGCGTGATGACGTCATCGCGCGCCTGTGCCGGGACGCAGCACTGTGACGCGCCTGACTCATCCCGCCCGCCTTCCTCTGCGAGCAAGCGCCTGGCCCTGGACATAGGTGAGTATTTATTTTTTCATTTTTTGTTCATTTTTTTTAATTTCATTTGCCTACTTTGGGGGGGGGGGGGGACACAGGAGGACCTATTAGGGAAGATAAATCGATTACATGGGGGGGAATGTGGGGGCTGTATGGGGCCAAATTATTATAGGAGGGAATACTATGTGGGGGCAAATTACTAGATGGGGCAGTGTGGGGGCAAATTATTATGAGGAAATACTATGTGGGGGCAAATTACTAGATGGGGCAGTGTGGGGGCAAATTATTATGAGGGAATACTATGTGGGGGCAAATTACTAGATGGGGCAGTGTGGGGGCAAATTATTATGAGGGAATACTATGTGGGGGCAAATTACTAGATGGGGCAGTGTGGGGGCAAATTATTATGAGGGAATACTATGTGGGGGCAAATTACTAGATGGGGCAGTGTGGGGGCAAATTATTATGAGGGAATACTATGTGGGGGCAAATTACTAGATGGGGCAGTGTGGGGGAAACTATTGTGTGGGGGCAAATTGCTGTGTGGGGGCAAATTATTATGGGAGGGACTACTATGTGGGGGCAAATTTCTATCTGGGGGTAGTGTGGGGGAAACTATTGTGTGGGGGTAATTGCTATGTGGGGACTATGTGGGGGCAAATTACTATGTGGGGGAAACTATTGTGTGGGGGCAGTGTGGGGTAATTGCTATGTGGGGACAGTGTGGGGTAATTTCTATGTGGGGACAGTGTGGGGTAATTTCTATGTGGGGACAGTGTGGGGTAATTGCTATGTGGGGGCAAATTACTATGTGGGGGCAAATTACTATGTGGGGGCAGTGTGGGGAAAACTATTGTGTGGGGGCAAATTATTATGAGAGGGAATACTATGTGGGGACAAATTACTATGTGGGGGCAAATTATTATGAGAGGGACTACTATGTGGGGGCAAATTACTAGATGGGGCAGTGTGGGGGCAAATTACTAGATGGGGCAGTGTGGGGGCAAATTGCTATGTGGGGGCAGTGTGGGGAAATTGCTATGTGGGGGCAAATTACTATGTGGGGGAAACTATTGTGTGGGGGAAATTGCAATGTGGGGACAGTGTGGGGTAATTTCTATGTGGGGACAGTGTGGGGTAATTGCTATGTGGGAAAATTGCTATGTGGGGGCAAAATACTATGTGGGGACAGTGTGGTGGAAATTACTATGTGGGGGCAGTGTGGTGGAAATTACTATGTGGGGGCAGTGTGGTGGAAATTACTATGTGGGGGCAGTGTGGTGGAAATTACTATGTGGGGGCAGTGTGGTGGAAATTACTATGTGGGGGCAGTGTGGGGAAAATTACTATGTGGGGGCAGTGTGGGGAAAATTACTATGTGGGGGCAGTGTGGGGAAAATTACTGTGTGGGGGCAAACTACTTTATGGGGGCAGTTTGGGGGCAAATTACTATAGGGGATTACTATGTGGGGGCAGTGTGGTGGAAATTACTATATGGGGGTGTTGCTATTGGGGAGGCACTATAGGGGCAATTCTATTATTTCTGGGGATACTATACAGGGATTATTGCCTGGAGCACAATATAGGGTGGTATTATTACTGGGGGCCTCTAGGGGACATTATAGCTGCTGTGGACACTATAGGGACATTTGGGGTAATTTATCAAACTGGTGTAATGCAGAACTGGCTTAGTTGCCCATAGCAGCCAATCAGATTCCACCTTTCATATTTGACAGCTCTTTTGGAAATCCAGTTCTACTTTACACCAGTTTGATAAATTACCCCAATTATATCTTTCAGGGTCACTATTTTTTCAGCAGTATAGTTCCTGGGGCATTGGGGAGCACAACGGGCACAGTATTGGGGGTGGCAGGATGACACTGTGGGGACACCAGGATGAGGAGGTTGATGGAAAAATTGAGGAATCTAACGTGTCTGTGTTACAAACTGTAGAGACGAGATGCAGCTAAAAGAATTTGCCATGGTGGTCTGGGTCAAATGGAGGAGAAGAGGAAATAGAAGGTCTACATGACAGGAGATGTCACTGGATGTAACAGGTATGTGGTGCTGTATTCTCCTCCATGTCTTTTTTATTACAATTATATGTATTTTAAATTTGACGACCAAATTTTTCAGTTTAGGACCCAATTTGTTTTTTTTGTTTTTTGTCTGAAGATGTCATATGGCCTAAGAAGAGACTGTGGCGCTCATAAAGCACCGCAGCCTCTTCATACAAAAAAAAAAACTAAACTAAAATGGGGGGGGGGGGGGGGCCCAAGTTGGGTAGACAGCCCCGGGCCTATCATGCACTTAATCTGCCCCTGGTGATGACGCCCCCTGCCGTGCTAAACACACGTTCAGATAATACACTGGCTGGGCAGGCCAGCACCTCCAAGGCGTAAAGGGCAAGCTCAGGCCATGTGCCCAATTTGGAGACCCAGAAGTTGAAGGGGGCAGACCCGTCATTCAGTACGTGTAGGCGTGTACACACATACTGCTCCACCATGTTCGTGAAATGCTGCCTCCTGTTAAGATGTTCCATATCAGCTGGTAGTGCTGGTTGTTGTTGTGTGCTGACAAAGCTTTTCCATATTTCGGCCATGCTAACCCTGCCTTCTGAGGTGCTGGCGTTGCCCCAGCTGCGTTGGCGACCTCTTCCACTGCTTTGTGCTTCCACTGTGCCCCCGTTGTCAGGTGGGAACTGCCACCAGCAGCGCTTCTACCAGCGTGCGCTTGTACTTGCGCATCTTACAATCTTGCTCCAGTGAGGGAATTAAGGATGGTACATTGTCCTTGTAACGGGGTTCCAGCAGCGTGGCCACCTAGTAATCAGCACAAGTTAGAATGTGGGCAACTTGGCGGTCGTTGCGGAGACACTGCAGCACGTAATCACTCATGTATAACGTCCGGCGTGCCGATCACATACGTGACGCAAAGGGAAGGAAAAGGGAAGGCCCTGTCCAAGGGAGAGGGAAAGGTGGTGACAACTGTTGTAGAAATATTAATAGTTGTAATCAGCTAGCATCAAAGTTTATGTAAGGAAAAAGGCAAATCCCTCTTCCCTCAACCACAGTCAGAGACAGACCCAGGTGTTACCATCTTGATTGAATTCTGAGCAACTCCTCTCCTCCCTGCCCAGTCTGTCTCTTTTATTTCCTCACAAAAGGTGTAAAAAGGGCTGGCCCAAGACAAGGATACAGGAAGTGATGACATACAGAAAGTGATGACATAGGAAAACAAGAATAACCTAGCCAGCTAACAAACACATGTATACTATAACCTACCATTACAACTGGAGCTAATTCTATCCATCCTTGCTCAGTGATCAATGCCAGATAAAATTACTATGATCCTCATGCATGTTTATTTACAGGACAGCGTCATTATCCAGCGGCTGATCAGGCGCACTAGAGGCAACAAACGCACGTTCCTTTCATATATTGTTCTCTTAACAAATGCATCCACACCAAGCCAATAAATCCGCGTTTGCGCGGGGGCCTTAGCCAGCGTCCATACATTAGCCAACAAAACACTGCTCTGCTGAACACATCAGTCTCCCCGGCCCACAGCCCAGTGCTTAACACATGGACCATTCGCCGATGGAGACCTCTGCACCCAGAAGCTGTGACAAGACATACACGGGAAGATATCCACTCCAATGGTTTACCCTGACACTGAGAGACATGATGACAATACACAATATGTTAAATACACATCCTAATAACATTTCCACAACACCCCTAACTCACCTTGAGGCTGGCCCTGGCTGCCCTGACGTTCCTAGATGGGTTTCTAACCAGTACACCGATCACGTGCCTAAACCCTGGATTTCCCTAAGATGAGCTCTAAGTAGTGAATAGGGCAGTGGGGACACTAGTCCTCACCACTAACACTAAATGAAAACACCAAGGAGAGGACAGACAACACAGACAAAACATATAATCCCAGGTGGGCGACAACAGCGGACAACAAAAGCCCAACAGGGATCCGGAGAGTAACGCTCTGGAACGACAACCAGGAATCACAGCTACACAGCTCTAGTGGGTCAGTATAGAAATCCAGGCCGGAAGCTCTATAACTGACAACCAGAGAAGTGTGAGGGAGAATATAAGGAGGTTGGGAGTGTCGGACAAGAAACAGCTGAGGAGAAGAAGCTACAGATCCCTGAGTGAGACAAAAAGGATTGCAAGGCAAACACAGAAAGCTACCATTAAGAAACTGAGCGATCTTTAGATATAGAGCGCACAGCCTCCTGCTGCAACTTCCTGACTCCGGGTATAACGGAGTCAGACGTGGCTCTTGACACCCTCGTGACAGTACCCCCCTTTCCACGAGGGGTCTCCGGACACTCAGGACCAGGTCTCTCAGGATGACAGGGATGGAAAGCCTGAACTAACCTGTTGGCGTTTACCTCTGATGCTGGAACCCACATTCTTTCCTCGGGACCGTAACCCCTCCAATGCACCAGATATGGTGGCGGACCCGACGAGAATCAACAATTTTGGATATTTGAAACTCCAGATTACCATCAACAATAACAGGAGGGGGTGGCAGCGGTGACGGGTCTAGAGGTGGAACATACTTTTTGAGTAACGACTTATGGAAGACGTTATGGATTTAAGTCTAAGGTAGCTCCAGGTGAAAAGCCACGGGGTTAATGATGCCTACTATTTTGTAAGGACCAATGAACCTAGGACTCAGTTTCCAAGAGGGAATCTTTAACTTAATATTCCTAGTAGATAACCACACATAGTCATTCACTCCTAGAACCGGACGTGGCGACCGTTTCTTATCAGCCATGCATTTATATTTACCTCCCATATTTCTCAAGTTAGCTTGTACCTTTTGCCATACAGATGAAAGAGATGACGGAAACCGTTCCTCTTTGGGAACCCCTGATGACCACCCTGGGGATGAAAACCATATGCACCGAGAAATGGTGACTTGCCAGTGGATTCCTGACGGCGATTATTTATAGCAAACTCAGCTAACGGTAAATATGATGACCACACCTCTTGGTTTTCAGACACAAAACACCTTAGGTGTGTCTCGAGGTTTTGGTTGGTACGCTCAGTCTGTCCATTCGACTGAGGATGGAAAGCTAAGGAAAAGGACAAGTGTACCCCCAAACAGGAACAAATAGCTTTCCAAAACTTAAAAATAAACTGGGTTCCCCGATCCGAAACAACATCGGAAGGGACCCCGTGAAGCTTCAAGATTTTACTGATGAACACCTGAGCATGAGTCTTAGCATTAGGTAGTGTGGGTAACGCAATAAAGTGTACCATTTTGCTAAACCTGTCTACTACTACCAAGATAACTGTTTTACCAGCAGACAAAGGTAAGTCAGTGATGAAATCTATTGATAACTGCATCCATGGCCTATTGGGAATGACAAGTGGCAATAAAGACCCCGCTGGACGTGTATAAGAGACTTTCGCACGTGCACAAGTAGAACAAGTAGACACAAAATCCATTACATCCTGACGCAACCTTGGCCACCAAAAGCGACGAGACAATAGCTCCAAGGTTGCTTTATTACCGGGTGCAGCGCAAGTGCCTAATTATGATGTTCCTTTAAATATTTGAGATGCATGTTTAACGGTACAAACTATTTCTCTGAGGGGCAAGAGACCGGGGCGTCCCCCTGGGCCTCTAACACCTTTCCCTCTAGAACAGAGTGTACAGCAGAGACAACCACTCCTCTTTGTAAAATGGGTAACGGAACACCCACATTACCCCCTCCAGGGAAATCACGAGATAATGCATCTTGGTATTTTTTGCCCTAGGACGATAGGTAATGAAAAAGTTAAACCTGGTAAAAAAAATAGCGACCACCTAGCTTGTCTAGGGGTGAGACGCTTAGCTGATTCGAGGTACAGAAGGTTTTTGTGGTCCGTAATCACCGTGACGGGGTGGATTGCCCCCTCTAAAAAGTGACGCCATTCTTCAAACGCTAGTTTAATAGCTAATAGTTCCCTATTGCCAATATCATAGTTCTTATCCGCTGCAGATAGTTTTTTAGAAAAGAAAGCGCAAGGATGCCATTTGCCAGGAGACGAACCCTGAGACAATACAGCCCCCACTCCCACCTTTGACGCATCTACTTCAACAATAAAAGGCTAGGAGACATCAAGTTGGATTAGTACAGGTGCCAAGGTAAACAAAATGCTATTTTAGCGGCATCAGACCATTTAGAAAAATCTGTCCCCTCCCTAGTCATGTCAGTAAGGGGTTTGACAATCACAGAATAATTTTTTATGAACTTTCTATAGAAATTTGCGAAACCCAAGAACCGTTGCAGTGCTTTAAGGTTCCCAGGAAGATCCCAATCTAAAATTGCCTGGACCTTCCTAGGATCCATACGGAAACCTGAAGCAGATAAAAGATATCCCAGGAACTGTATCTCCTGAACGGCGAAGACACACTTCTCAATTTTCGCATATAATTTATTTGTCTGTAGGACCTGCAGTACCTGTCTGACATGCACCTCATGTGTTTTCAGATGAGACAAATAAATTAAAATATCATCTAGGTATATCACCACAAACCTGCCGATAAGATGACTAAAAATATCATTAACAAAATGTTGGGAGACAGCAGGAGCATTGGTCAGACCGAAAGGCATGACTAGATTTTCATAATGCCCCTCAGGGGTGTTAAAAGCTGTCTTCCACTCATCCCCTTCCTTGATACGAATCAGATTGTAGGCCCCCCTAAGATCAAGTTTGGAGAACCATCTAGCACCCGCAATCTGATTAAACAGGTCAGGAATGAGAGGAAGAGGGTATGGGTCTCGGATGGTTATCCGGTTTAGTTAGCGGAAATCTAGGCAAGGATTCAGGCCCCCATCTTTCTTTTTAACAAAGAAAAACCCTGCAGCCATGGGTGATGAAGAGGGTCTGATGTGTCCCTTAGCCAGACTCTCGGAGATATAATCTTTGCGCAGTGCACACCTGATTTTGTCCCCTACTTGGTTGTCCAGGGAAGGGATGGCTAGCCTGGAAAAGTAGTGGCAGCTGGGCATGACGTACTGTGGGACAGCCACCGCCATAAGGCCTTTAAAACTATCCGTCTCCACCAGATGGAATGAGAGCAATTTCAAAGGCCTGCAATTTAGAAATGCTGGCATTCAGGGCTAGGGATCTCAGGTCGGTAGGGGGATACTTCCTCTTCCTCTCCAGTGATGGAGAGCTGAACGCTTCCATGGGACATTGTGGAGATGATTGGTGACCCAGGTGGTGGTGTTGCTGGAAGATACTCTGTTTGTGGGGTGGCAGATGGCACTGTCACTCCAGAGGTGGATGAAGAGGCCGCGACTGCAGCAAAAGAGGAAGCAGGAGAAGCCAGAGTCCTTTCTTGGTTTTTGAGGTGTCTACTCCACTGCAGCTCGTGCTTAGCACTTAAATGCCTGGTCATGCAGGTTGTGCTCAGGTTGAGAACAATTATGCCTCGATTCATGCTCTGATTGCACAGCGTGCAAACCACTCGTGTCTTGTCGTCAGCACATTGTCTGAAGAACTGCCACGCCAGGGAACTCCTTGGACCTGACTTTGGTGTGCTCAGTACCTTGCTGCAGTGGGCAGTAGAGGAAGTACTGTCTAGAGAACGGCCGCTCCACTTTTGCACCCTGCTCCCTCTTCTGCTGTGCTTGTGGCTCTGTGCAACCACCGCCTCTTCCTCCAAACTACATACAGTGCTGACCATAATTATTTAAACCCCAGGCAAATTTTGACTAAAAGTTACTTTTATTTAACCAGCAAGTAATTTTTTGACGGGAAATGACATAGATGTCTCCCAAAAGATAATAAGACGATGTACATTTCTCAGCTTTTATTTACGTTTGAGTAAAAAGTGTCCAGTGCAAAAGTATTCATACCCTTCTCAATAATCAATAGAAAAGCCTTTATTGGCTATTACAGCAATCAAACGCGTCCTATAATTGCAGACCAGCTTTTTGCATGTCTCCACAGGTATTTTTGCCCATTCATCTTTAGCAATGAGCTCCAAATCTTTCAGGTTGGAGGGTCTTCTTGCCATCACCCTGATCTTTAGCTCCCTCCACAGATTCTCAATTGGATTCAAGTCTGGACTCTGGCTGGGCCACTCCAAAACGTTAATGTTGTTGTCTGCTAACCATTTCTTCACCACTTTTGCTGTGTGTTTTGGGTAATTGTCATGCTGAAATGTCCACTGGTGCCCAAGGCCAAGTTTCTCTGCAGACTGCCTGATGTTATTGTTGAGAATCCTCATGTATTGCTCTTTTTTCATGGTGCCATTTACTGTGATTAGGTTCCCTGGTCCATTGGCTGAAAAGCACTCCCAAAGCATTAGGTTCCCACCAACATTATTGACAGTAGGAATGGTGTTATTTGGGTTGAAGGCTTCTCCTTTTTTATGCCAAATGAAGGAAACATCATTGTGACCAAACAATTAAATTTGTGTTTCATCTGACTATAACACTGAAGACCAGAAGTTTTCTTCTTTGTCCAGATGAGCTTTTTCAAAGGCCAAGCAAACTTTTGATTGCCTTATCTGGAGAGGTGGCATCCTCCTTGGTCTGCATCCGTGGAACCCAACAGCGTGCATTGTCCGGTGGATTGTCTGCTTTGAGACAATGCCACTAGCAGAGCCCAGATTCACCAGGATGGCCTTCATGGTGATCCTCGGATTCTTTTTCACCTCTCTACCTATCCTCCTGGCCAGCACAGGTGTCACTTTTGGCTTCCGAGCACGTCCTCTGAGATTTTCCACAGTGCGGAACATCTTGTATGTTTTGCTCAAATGTAAATAAAAGCTGTGAATTTTTTTTTTTCCCACAATAATGCCTCTTGTACATCGTCTTATTATCTTTTGGGAGACACCTATGTAATTTCCCGTCAAAAAATTCCTTGCTGGTTGAATAAAAGTAACTTTAAGTCAAAATTTGCCAGGGGTATGAATAATTATGGGCAGCACTGTAGGTCACTCGCCTGACCTTGATTCCATGTGGGCTCGAGGACCTCATCGTCCTCCACATCATCTTCCACCCAGTCTTCACCCCTGCCTTCCTTGTCGGTCTGCACACTTTCAAAGGCCCCAGCAGTTGGCACCTGTGTTTCGTCATTATCCGAGACGTGCTGCGATGGTCCTCCCATGTACTCATCTTGAATGATAAGAGTTTGGGCATCGGTGCACTAAATCTCTTCCACTTCTGGGGCAGGGCTAGGTGGATGGCCCTGGGAAACACTGCTAACAGAGTCATCAAAAAGGAGAAGAGACTGCTGCATGACTTGGGGCTCAGACTGCTTGGCTGATTTGCAAGGGGTGAGGTTAAAGACTGATTGACATCGGCTGCAGGTGCCAACTGTGGTCTTTCAGCAGGAGACTGGGTGGGAGACAATGTGAAGGTACTGGATCCACTGTCAGCAACCCAATCTACTATTGCCTGTACTTGTTAAGGCCTCACCATTCGTAGAGCAGCATTAGGCCTGACAAAATACCCCTGCAGGTTTTGTCGCATACTCGCACCTGAGGAAGGGGTTTCGCAGTACGCAGCCCTGCAGGGTGAGCGATGGTGAGGTCACAGGGATAGTTACTAACCGAGGGTGTTTTTGGTACTCACAGTTTTTATATACCCTGAGCAGGCGTACAGCAGTGATGGAGAGGCTGGCACATGGATCCTCTGGGGCACTCTCAGTATATAGGGACCAGGCCAGGTGGTAGGTGAGGTGCCCTGTGTGTTGTAGGTTTAGTGTGCAGTATGGCAAGATCCCTTAAAGTTCGTGACACCAGTGCCGGTAACCGTGGCACACCGATTTGTTGTAGGAATAATTGAGGAACACAAGTTGCAGTGAACCAGAACTTCCTTTTACTGAACAGTTCAACTATTTACAGTCTTTAGTCAGTTCCACATGTAAAAAGGTTGTAACAGGCAGGCTTTCTATATACCGTATTTTTCACCCTACAAGACACACCGGCCCATAAGACGCACCTAGGTTTTTGAGGAGGAAAATAAGAAAAAATATATTTTGAACCAAAAGGTGTGCTTTTGGTGGGTTTTGAACTAATTGTGGTCTGTGGATGGCACTGTTATGGGGGATCTGTGGATGGCGCACTGTTATGGGGGAATCTGTGGGTGACGCACTGTTATGGGGGATCTGTGGGTGACACTTATGGGGGATCTGTGGGTGACACTTATGGGGGATCTGTGGGTGACACTTATGGGGCATCTGTGGGTGACACTTATGGGGGATCTGTGGGTGGCTCTTATTGGGCTCTCTGGATGGCACTGTTATGAGGATCTGTGCATCTTATGCTATGTGTCATCCACAGATCCCCTCCATAAGTGTCCCTGTAGTGAATGACCCTCAATACACGGGGTGGGGGTCGCATCTGCTTTTATAATGACAGCGGGGCCCGTGCGGTGACTGTATTCTACTACACCGGCCCCGCTCACTGTATAATCGTATCTCTAATAGTTAATTGTTATGTATACAATCGCATAATGAGCGCTGTGTATTACTTACAACTACAAGCGCTCGCCGCTCGGTAGGTAGCAGAGAGGAGGGAGGTGGCAGGCCGGGAGGACAGGTGCTGGCAGCATGAGTCATATGTCATGCACCCACGCCGCCTGCTTCATTCATAAAGTGGGCAGCGCAGGCGCGTGACGTATGACTCACACTGCCAGTGCCCGTCCTACCAGCCCGCCTCCTCCCTCCTCTCTGCTACCTACTGAGCGCTTGTAGTTGTAAGTTATACACAGCGCTGATTATGCGATTATATACATAACAATTAACTATTAGAGATACGATTATACAGTGAGCACGGGCCCCGCTGTCATTATAAAAGCAGATGCCGGCCCCCAGCCCCTCCTCCCTCACAGTTGATACACCCGCCGCGCGGCATCGCGGTGGGTGTACCATTGAAAACTCAGCAAAATCAGCAGCATTCGCCCCATAAGACGCACTGCTATTTTTCCCCCACTTTTGGGGGGGGGGAAGTGCATCTTATACAGCGAAAAATACAGTATATACGGCAGGCAAAGTCCTTGCAAGATTTCTCCAAGGCCCGTATGCCCTAGTGCTGGCTTTATCCTTGGGTAGGGAAACTTTCCTCCGGTATATGTCTCCTTGCTGTAAAATATCTTTCTGCCCTTCAGCTCTCTGTTTGGCTGGAAATAAACTTGGCTTTGCAATGTACTTTTAAAGGAACTTGGTTTCTCAGGAGGCAAACTCTTCCCCTGGACGCAAACTAGGAGCCTGGGCTATGTAGCTGCATGTTGGAACTGAACTTCAGCTCCTCTCTAGCTAAAGTGCTAGCTTCACTCCCCTTCTGGACTGACTGACCCTTTCCTGTCCTGAACCTGACAATATATACTAGGGGTTCCCTAGCTCCCTCTACTGTCTAGGAGGAGTAACTACCCCTAACAGGCCTGGTAAAGGAGATAACAGGAAAAACACATAAAAACATCATATAACATACAATGACCCTGTTCCACAAATGGTGGGGAACAACGTGGCCCAATTGACCCTTGTGTAGTGCCCACAATTACCTAGTGGGACACTACAGTTTCACTTGTGCGTGTAGCTGGCACAGATCGACCACGTCCCATCCCTGCAACAGGAGCTCCACCAGCAGCACCACGACCTGGGCCACGTCCCTTATTTGCGCTCTCCTCATATTTTTCGAATTTAGGATCCTGCCCTAAATTGGTGTTTAATTAATAGTAGAATAGAACGACAGTATGTAAAGGGTGTATCTCACACGGCCTGAACCAGACTAGGCCTCAATTAAAGATATTTTTTTGCCCAAAATGGCTGTATTTCAAATGCCTGAATCAAACCCCTGTATGTAGAGGGTGTATCTCACAAGGCTTGAACCAGTGTAGGCCTAAATTAATTATTTCTTTGCCCAAAAAGGCTGTATTTCTAATGGCTGTATTTCAAATGGCTGAATCAAACCCCTGTATGTAGAGGGAGTATCTCACAGGGCATGAACCAGTGTAGGCCTAAATTAAATATTTCTTTGCCCAAAATGGCTGTATTTCAAATGCCTGAATCAAACCCCTGTATGTAGAGAGAGTATTTCGCAGGGCATGAACCAGTGTAGGCCTAAATTAAATATTTCTTTGCACAAAATGGCTGTATTTCAAATGTCTGTATTTAAAATGTCTGATTCAAACCCCTGTATGTATCTCACACGGCCTGAACCAGTGTAGGCCTGAATTAAATATTTATTTGCACAAAATTGCTGTATTTCAAATGCCTGAATCAAATTCCTGTATGTAGAGGGGGTTTCCCACAGGGCCTGAACCAGTGTAGGCCTGAATTAATATTTCTTCGCCCAAAATGGCTGTATTTCAAATGCCTGAATCAAACCCCTGTATGTAGAGGGTGTATCTCACATGGCCTGAACCAGTGTAGGCCTAAATTAAATATATCTTTGCCCTAAATGGCTGTATTTCAAATGCCTGAATCAAAATCCTGTATGTAGAGGGAGTATCCCACAGGACATGAACCAGTGTAGGCCTAAATTAAATATTTCTTTGCACAAAATGGCTGTATTTCAAATGCCTGAATCAAACCCCTGTATGTAGAGAAGGTATATCACAGGGCCTCAACCAGTGTAGGCCCAAATTAAATATTTCTTTGCCCAAAATGGCTGTATTTCAAATGGCTTTATTTGAAATGCCTGAATCAAACCCCTGTATTTAGAGGGTGTCTCTCACACAGCCTGAACCAATGTAGGCCTGAATTTAATATTTCTTTGCACAAAATGGCTGTATTTCAAATGCCTAAATCAAACCCCTACATGCAGAAGGTGTATCTCACAGGGCCTAAACCAGTGTAGGCCTAAATTAAATATTTCTTTCCCCAAAATGGCTGTATTTCAAATGGCTCTATTTCAAATGCCTGAATCAAACCCCTGTATGTAGAGAAGGTATATCACAGGGCATGAACCATTGTAGGCCTCAATTAAATATTTCTTTGCACAAAATGGATGTATTTCAAATGGCTGTATTTCAAATACCTGAATCAAACCCCTGTATATAGAGGGGGTATCTCACGTGGCCTGAACCAGTGTAGGCCTGAATTCAATATTGGTGCACCTAATGGCAGAATTTAAAATCTCTGAATGTAACCCAAATGTATTAAGGGTGTATCTCACAATGACATCTGCATCAAAGGCTGCCAACTAAATATTTTGTGCCCAAACAAGTGTTTGTTTAACCACTTAAGGACCACAGGTTTATACCCCCCTAGTGACCAGGCCCTTTTTTACAAATCGTCACTTCACAACTTTAATGGTTTATTGCTTGTTATTCTTATTGTTATTCTTCTCACAAAAACAGCTTTCTTTTGGTGGTATTTGATTGCTGCTGAGATTAATAAAAAAAAGTGTATTTTTTACTTTCTCTGGTTAAATTGTTCAAATATAATTACATTTCTATACAAGTTTGGGGTTTGTGCCAGAATTTATTGTGCTACATGTCTTTGATAAAAAAAAATGCAATAAGTGTATATTTATTGGTTTTCACAAAAATAGCGTTTACAAACTATGGTACAAAAATGTGAATTTTCGCATTTTTAAGCAGCTCTGACTTTCTGAGCACCTGTCATGTTTCTTGAGGTGCTAGAATGCCAGGATAGTATAAATACACCCCAAATGACCCCATTTTAGAAAGAAGACACCCCAAAGTATTCGCGGACGGGCAAGGTGAGTTTATGTATGATTCATTTTTTTTTTTCACAAGTTAGCAGAAAAATACACTTTCTGAGGAAAAAATAAAATAAAATAAAGTTTCCATTTCTGCTAACTTCTGGCAAAAAATAAATAAAATCTCCCACGGACTCACTATGCCCCTCAGTGAATACCTTGGGGTGTCTACTTTCCGAAATGGGGTCATTTGTGGGGTGTGTTTACTGTTCTGGCATTTTGGGTGGGGTTAAATTGTGAGCAACCCTGTAAAGCCTAAAGATACTAATTGGACTTTCGGCCCCTTTACGCACCTAGGCTGCAAAAAAGTGTCACACATGTGGTATCACCGTACTCAGGAGAAGTAGGGCAATGTGTTTCGGGGTGTTTTTTTACATATACCCATGCTGGGTGAGAGAAAAATGTCTGTAAATTGACAACTTTGTATAAAAAAAAATTAAAAAGTGGTCATTTACAGAGATATTTCTCACACACAGTATGGGTATATGTAAAAATACACCCCAAAACACATTGCCCTACTTCTTCTGAGTACGGCAATACCGCATGTGTGACACTTTTTTGCAGCCTAGGTGCACAAAGGGGCCCAAATTCAAATGAGTACCTTTAGGATTTCACAGGGCATTTTTACGCATTTGGATTCCAAACTACTTCTCACGCTTTAGGGCCCCTAAAATGCCAGGGCAGTATAAATACCCCACATGTGACCCCATTTTGGAAAGAAGACACCCCAAGGTATTCCGTGAGGGGCATGGCGAGTTCATAGAAGATATTTTTTTTTTTTGCACAAGTTAGCGGAAATTGATTTCTTTTATTTTTTTCTCACCAAGTCTCCCTTTCCGCTAACTTGTGACAAAAAGTTCAATCTTTCATGGACTCAATATGCCCCTCAGCGAATACATTAGGGTGTCTTCTTTCCAAAATGGGGTCATTTGTGGGGTGTTTGTACTGCCCTGGCATTTGAGGGTCTCTGCAATCATTACATGTATGCCCAGCATTAGGAGTTTCTGCTATTCTCCTTAGGCCGAGTGCACACGGCTGTTGTTCATGGCTGTGAGCGGTCCGTGGAACCGCGGCCTGGATTCCTGCTGAGTGTAGGAGCGCACGGTGTCATGGGTTGCTATGACGCCGTGCGCTCCCTGCTGCCGCCACAGTACAGTAATACACTGGTATGATCTATACCAGTGTGTTACTGTACTGCGGCGGCAGCAGGGAGCGCATGGCGTCATAGCAACCCATGACGCCGTGCGCTCCTGCACTCAGCAGGAATCCAGGCCGCGGTTCCACGGACCGCTCACGACCGTGAACAACGGCCGTGTGCATTCGGCCTTAGGCCTCATGCACACGACCGTTGTTTGTGTCCACATCCGAGCCGCCGTTTTTCATTTCAATGGGGCCGCAAAAGATGCAGACAGCACTCCGAGTGCATCCGTGGCTCCGTTCCGCGGGCCCGCTAAAATAATATAACATGTCCTGTTCTTGTCTGTGCTTTGCGGACAAGAATAGGCATTTATATTGCCGGCGCTCGTTCCGCAAATTGCCTTCCGTTTTTTGCGGATCTGCGGTTTGTGGACCGCAAAAAACGTCACGGTCGTGTGCATGAGGCCTTATATTGAGCATACAGGTAATGAGATTTTTTTTTTCCGTTCAGCCTCTGGGCTGAAAGAAAAAAATGAACGGCACAGATTTCTTCATTCGCATCGATCAATGTGGATGAAAAAATCTCTGCCAAAAAATGTGCAAAAAATAAATAAAAATAGTGTAAAGGACATAGGAGTGCTTGCGAAGTAAAGCTGCCTTCGCTAATAAAGATCCAAAAAGCTCAAAAGCGATTTTGCGGTGTTTTTGCAGTGATCTGAAAAAAATATTCTGTCACTGCGGTGGGGCGGACTGAACGCAAGTGTGCGCACAAGATAAGGCCTGATCGGGCGAACACTGCATTTTTTGTAGAGCCTAAGCTAAGGTGACCCTAATGTACTGATAAAGATCTGATTGCGATCAGTCTAGATTACTTACAGATACTATATAGTACTAGTGCTGATTAGCGACAGCGATGACGCTAATCAGCAACTAATCAATGACTGCGGTGGGCTGGGTGCTAACTACCTAACAAGTAGCTAATTAACTGACGGTGATAAGGGACCCTTAGGCCCCATTCACACGTCCGCAATTCTGTTCCGCATTTTGTAGAACGGAATTGCGGATCCATTAATTTCTATGGGGACAGACTTTGTCCCGCTCGGATCCGGAATTATGGATTCGCATTTCCACAAAATGCGGAAAGCCCATTGCCGGTGTCCGTGTTTTGCGGATCCGCGGATCCGTAAAACACATACGGACGTCTGAATGGAGCCTTACAGGGGGGTGATCAATGACAGGGGGGTGATCAGGGAGTCTATATGGGGTGATCAGGGGTTAATAAGGGGTTAATAAGTGACAGGGGTGTGTGTAGTGTGGTGCATGGTGCTACTTACAGAGCAGCCTGTGTTCTCTGGTGATGGATCCAAGCAAAAGGGACCACCAAAGGACCAGGTAGCAGGTATATCAGACGCTGTTAACAAAACAGCATCTAATATACCTTTCTGATGCGATTTTTTTTTAACATCTACAGCCTGCCAGCGAATGATCAGCGCTGGCAGGCTGTAGTTTAACTTCAGAGCTGCGCGCCGCTGTGAACGCGCGCACATGCGCGCGCGATCACGCAAAATCTTGGGTCTCACGAGAATACGCCAATAGGCGTCGCTGAGACCTGAGAGTGCCGACGCACTGACGCCTATCGGCATTAGTGTGACGGCAAGCGGTTAACAACTGAATAGCAGTATATAAGCCTGTAATTTCACACATGCTGATGCTGCAAGGCCTGAAAATGTTGTTTTTTGTCAAAAAAGTGTGTTTTTCAAACCCCAGAAAATGATGGGTGTTTTTTTAGCTTAAATTGCACACTGACTAATCAAGATGCTATAGATTGCAAAAAGTGTTGTTTTTTTGTAACAGAATATGAAAGCTGTATATATTAAACTTGAATTTAACACTTGCAGATCAGGAAAATACAGTTTTAAAAAAAAATAAGGGTGTTTTTTAAACCCCAGAAAATGATGGGTGTATTTATAGCTTAATTTGCACACTGACTAATAAAGATGTTGTAGATAGCCCAAAAAGTGTTTTTTTGGTAACAGAATATGAAAGTTGTATATATTAAACCTTAATTTAAAACTTGCAGATCAGGAAAATACTGATTTAAAAAAAAAAGATAAATTAAAGATTTCTTTGCCCAAAATGGCTGTATTTCAAATGCCTGAATCAAACCCCTGTATGTAGAGGGTGTATCTCACACGGCCTGACCCACTGTAGGCCTGAATTAAAGATTTCTTTACCCAAAATGGCTGTATTTCAAATGCCTGAATCACACTCATGTATGTAGAGGGTGTATCTCACACGGCCTGACCCACTGTAGGCCTGAATTCAATATTGGTGTGCCAAATGGCGGTATTTCAAATCTCGGAATCTAACCCAAATGAATTAAGGGTGTATTTCACAATGACATATGCAGTAAAGGCTGCCAAATAAACCTTTTTTTTTGCCCAAATGGGTGTTTGTTTCAAACGTGCTTATGCTGCAAGGCCTGAAATATTGTGTATTTTGCCCCAAAAAGGGTGTTTAATAATGAAGTAATATACACCCGGTATATACAGGGTGTATCTCACACGGCCTGACCCACTGTAGGCCTGAACTAAATATTGGTGCACCAAATGGCGGTATTTAAAATCTCTGACTCTAACCCAAATGTATTAAGGGTGTATCTCACAATGACATATGCAGCAAAGGCTGCCAAATAAACTTTTTTGCCCAAACGGGTGTCTGTTTAATAACTCAATATGGCAGCAGTATATAACTTATGAATTTTTTTGAATCAATACGTTTTTATTGATTTTAAACATACGTGATAATCAGTAAAGGCGGCTACACAGTCAGCGCTTTGCATAGCCACATTGGCAGCGGCAACTCAACCGCACCAAGTGCAGCAGTAAATACCCAATAACCAAAGAACAGACAGTGCATTCAGTGGATAGGTACATGTACAGATATCATCTTGTTTCTATGGTCCTGTCCTATGCTACTTGGTATATGGAATGCCACATTCTCCCTTGCCTCGGACCTGTTGGGTGTCCAGCTCTTACCTTCTCCCTCATTGGCCCTTCTATACATTGATTTAGATAAGATACCTCGTGATGTGAGGGTGGTGCTGGGGCATCTTTTTCTCTCAACCAAATTGGCTATCACTCAAAATTGGAAATCACAGAATGTCCCTAGTTTAACAGAGGTTACCCATAAGCTCAATTCCACTTACATACATGAGAAAATTGTAGCAAGAGCTGGACATGCATCTAGGTTTGAGAGGGAGTGGTGCACCTGGAGGTCTTCCCCGCTTGCAATACCATCTCCTGATTAACACGGTCCTATGCATAATAACTTAGGAATTTTAAACACACGGCCTGAACCACTGTAAGCCTGAATTAAATATTGGTGCACCAAATCTCTGATTTTAACCCAAATGTATTAAGGGTGTATCTCACAATGATATCTGCATCAAAGGCTGCCAACTAAAATATTTTTTGCCCAAACGAGTGTTTGAATTTGACAGCAGTATATAAGCCTGCAAATTCACACGTGGTGATACTGCAAGGCCTGAAACTAGTGTTTTTTGCCAAAAGAGTATGTTTTTAAAACCCCAGAAAATTATGGGTGAATTTCTAGCTTAACCACTTTAGCCCCCCTAGCTGAAACACCCTTAATGACAGGCCACTTTTTACACTTCTGCACTACACTACTTTCACTGTTTATTGCTTGGTCATGCAACTTACCACCCAAATAAATTTTACCTCCTTTTCTTCTCACTAATAGAGCTTTCATTTGCTGGTATTTCATTGCTGCTGACATTTTAACTTTTTTTTTGTTATTAATCGAAATTTAACGACATTTTTGCAAAAAAATTACATTTTTCACTTTCAGTTGTAATTTTTTTTTTTTTAAAACGACATCCATATACAAATTTTTTGCTAAATTTATTGTTCTACATGTCTTTGATAAAAAAAAGTTTGGGTAAAAAAAAAATGGTTTGGGTAAAAGTTATAGCATTTACAAACTATGGTACAAAAATGTGAATTTCCGCTTTTTGAAGCAGCTCTGACTTTCTGAGCACCTGTCATGTTTCCTGAGGTTCTACAATGCCCAGACAGTGGAAAACCCCCACAAATGACCCAATTTCAGAAAGTAGACACCCTAAGGTATTCGCTGATGGGCATAGTGAGTTCATAGAACTTTTTATTTTTTGTCACAAGTTAGCGGAAAATGATTTTTTTTTTCCTTACAAAGTCTCATATTCCACTAACTTGTGACAAAAAATAAAAACTTCCATGAACTCACTATGCCCATCATGAAATACCTTGGGGTGTCTTCTTTCCAAAATGGGGTCACTTGTGGGGTAGTTATACTGCCCTAGCATTTAGGGGCCCAAATGAGTGCAAAGTAGTTTGCAATCAAAATCTGTAAAAAAAAATGGCCTGTGAAATCCAAAAGGTGCTCTTTGGAATGTGGGCCCCTTTGCCCACCTATGCTGCAAAAAAGTGTCACACATGTGGTATCGCCGTACTCAGGAGAAGTTGGGGAATGTGTTTTGGGGTGTCATTTTACATATACTCATGCTGGGTATCTCGACAAAAGACAACTATTCCCATTTTTTTATGCAAAGGTGGCATTTTACCAAGATATTTATCTCACCCAGCATGGGTATATGTAAAATGACACCCCAAAACACATTCCCCAACTTCTCCTGAGTACGGCGATACCACATGTGTGACACTTTTTTGCAGCCTAGGTGGGCAAAGGGGCCCACATTCCAAAGAGCACCTTTTGGATTTCACAGGCCATTTTTTTTACAGATTTTGATTGCAAACTACTAGTTGGGCAAAGGGGCCCACATTCCAAAGAGCACCTTTCGGATTTCCCAGGCCATTTTTTACAGATTTTGATTGCAAACTACTTCTCACGCATTTGGGCCCCTAAAATGCCAGGGCAGTATAACTACACCACAAGTGACCCCATTTTGGAAAGAAGACACCCCAAGGTATTCCGTGAGGGGCATGGCGAGTTCCTAGAATTTTTATTTTTTGTCACAAGTTAGTGGAATATGAGACTTTGTAATAAAAAAATAAAAATAAAAAAAATCATCATTTTCCGCTAACTTGTGACAAAAAATTAAAAATTCTAGGAACTCAGCATGCCCCTCACAGAATACCTTGGGGTGTCTTCTTTCCAAAATGGGGTCACTTGTGGGGTAGTTATACTGCCCTGGCATTTTAGGAGCCCATATGCGTGAGAAGTAGTTTGAAATCCAAATCTGTAAAAAATGCCCTGTGAAATCCGAAAGGTGCTCTTTGGAATGTGGGCCCATTTTCCCACCTAGGCTGCAAAAAACTGTCACACATGTGGTATCGCCATACTCAGGAAAAGTTGGGGAATGTGTTTTGGGGTGTCATTTTACATATACCCATGCTGGGTGAGAGAAATATCTCGGTAAAAGACAACTTTTCCCATTTTTTTATACAAAGGTGGCATTTGACCAAGATATTTATCTCACCCAGCATGGGTATATGTAAAATGACACCCCAAAACACATTCCCCAACTTCTCCTGAGTACGGCGATATCACATGTGTGACACATTTTTGCAGCCTAGATGCAAAAATCTCTGCCAAAAAAAGAAATAGGAGGGGAAAGGCATCTGCCAGGACATAGGATCTCCGCCCAACATCCATACCCACTTAGCTCGTATGCCCTGGCAAACCCGATTTCTCCATTCACATCAATCGATGTGGATGAATAAATCATTGCCAGGATTATTATTATTTTTTTATATACAAAGTGTTTGCCAAAGCATATGAACACCGCCACCTCCTCAGCTCATATGCCTCGGCAAACGTATCTTTTACTGCAGAGGAGAAATCTTGTCTTGCAGCGCTGCATACAACGACTTTTGTGTAATCTGACAGCAGTGCAATGCTTGTGTCAGAATGCACATCAGTGCTGCAGCCAGTCGATCGGTTGGTCCACCTGGAAGGTAAAAGAAAAAACCAGGGCGCAACACAATACATTTTATTACCTTTATAATAACCTTTGAACAGAACATATAAACTTTATTTAACTTTTGGAACTGAACGTTAACTTTTTTGCTTACTGGTGTGTTTTTTTTGATTGTTTTTTACCTTTATAGGACAAACCTCTCCTTCCCCATGGGACAATGTACAAAGCGCAGATCGCCTAAAGATGTGGCGAAGTGCATTATGCACTTTGTCCCAGGTGAAAGGAGAGGTTTGCAGCAGCTCTGTGTGTGAATGGGCCCTAATAGCCCTGTGTGCCTGTCCTGTGAGATGTGATCCCTATGCTAGGTGTACCTGTGTGTGGTACTTCCAGAAAAACTCCCCTAAGCATAGGGCAGGGTGGTCAGGGCAGTCAGGACAGAAATAGCGGGTGTCACGCCTTATTTCACTCCTGCTACAGACACAACATCTTTTTCGGGGTGACAGTTCTGTTGAGGTACCAGCATTGGGGAAATGTCGCTCGTGTAGACGGCTAACTACACTAGTGGATGGGGCCACGGAACCTCCTGGATACAGGAGGTTCTCGATGATCTCTTCATGAAATTTGAGGAAGGATCCTGTTCTCCCAGCCTTACTGTAGAGAACAAACTATTATACAGAGCCAATTGAATTAAATATACAAACACCTTCTTATAACAGCGTC
Organism: Bufo gargarizans; assembly: GCF_014858855.1. Classification (NCBI taxonomy): domain Eukaryota; kingdom Metazoa; phylum Chordata; class Amphibia; order Anura; family Bufonidae; genus Bufo; species Bufo gargarizans. The sequence continues at coordinate 667,463,873 of NC_058081.1, forward strand.
TGGTGCGTCAGGAAAACTAAATACGGAGCCAACATCTGGTCATTGAAGTCCACCCCTCCCATGTGAAGCTATAGTCGTGGACTGAGAGGGGCTTTTCAATGACACTGGTTGCTCGCTCAATTTGGATTGTCGTGTCTGCGTGAATGGAGGAGAGCATGTAAACGTCACCCTTGTCTCTCCATTTCACCGCGAGCAGTTCTTAGTTACACAAGGCAGCCCTCTCCCCCCTTGCAAGACGGGTGGTAACAAGCCGTTAGGGGAAGCCCGCGCGACTAGTTTGTGCGCTGCCACAGCAGCCAATCTGTACTAGGAACAAATGCCTGAAGAGGGCCACACTTGTGTAGAAATTGTCCACATAAAAACCCCTTGCCAAATAAGGGTGACACCAAGTCCCAGACTGTCTTCCCACTGCTCCCCAGGTAGTCAGGGCAACCGACCAGCTCCAGGGTCTGATCTTTTCCCTCATAGATCCGAAATTTGTGGGTATAGCCTGTGGCCCTTTCACAGAGCTTATACAATTTTACCCCATACCGGGCGCGCCTGCTTGGGATGTATTGTTTGAAGCCAAGGCGCCCCGTAAAATGTATTAGGGACTCGTCTACGCAGATGTTTTGCTCAGGGGTATACAAATCAGCAGATTTCTGGTTGAAGTGGTCTATGAGGGGCTGAATTTTGTGGAGCCGGTCAAAAGCTGGGTGGCCTCTGGGACGGGAGGTGGTGTTATCGCTAAAGTGCAGGAAACGCAGGATGGCCTCAAATCGTGCCCTGGACATGGCAGCAGAGAACATGGGCATGTGATGAATTGGGTTTGTGGACCAATATGACCGCAATTCATGCTTTTTGGTTAGACCCATGTTGAGGAGAAGGCCCAGAAAAATTTTAATTTCGGAAACTTGGACTGGTTTCCACCGGAAAGCCTGGGCATAATAGCTTCTCAGGTTGGTGGATATAAATTGTGTGGCATACCGGTTTGTTTCGGCCACGACTATGTCCAAGAGCTCCGCAGTCAAGAACAGCTAAAAAAATCCCAGGGCCGAACCGATCTGAGCTGTCTCAACCTGAACTCCAGACTGGGCGGTGAAAGGGGGAACTAATGGTGCGGCTGAAGTTGGGGACTGCCAATCAGGATTTGCCAGCACCTCAGGGATTCTAGGGGGTCTACGGGCCTGTCTGTGCGGTGGCTGCGTCGGGGTAACTATTGCACGTGCCACCGTACCAGCTTCAACTGCCTTCTGGTGCTCGCCACTTCACTATGTTGTACGGCAGTGCTGGTACTAGGTCCAGGGAGGGCTGCGCTGCTGGTGTATGCCTCACCACGTAATCCGACAGCGCCAGCCCCACTCTGCTGCCCTTGAAGCGGATCCTGCGCAACCTGTGGTCTAGCAACACGGGGCCGGGTACGCCTGGTGCTATCAGGGACCTCAACCTCCTCGTCCGAACTTTGGGTCAGACTGCCACTGCTTTCTACAGGTTCATATTCTGACCCGCTAGATTCATCAGATGAGGGTTCCCATTCCTCATCCGACTGGGTCAGAAGCCTGTAGGCCTCTTCAGAAGAATACCCCCTGTTTGACATTTGGACTACTAAATTTAGGGGTATTCCCTGAGACTACCCAAGAAATAAAGCAAGCCTGTCTTACAAATGGGAGGCTAGTGAAGTACCGGAGGCCGCTGCGGTTGATAAAAAATATCAAAACTGATTTTTTTTTATCGCCGCAGCGCTTGTAAAGTGATTGCGCAGTGGTCAAAAAAAATATTTTTTTTGGCACTGCAGCGGCGCGGGCGTGGGTGAACGCACGTGTGCGCGACCGATCAGGCCTGATCGGGCAAACACTGCGTTTTGGGTGGAGGGCGAGCTAAGGTGACACTAATACTATTATAGATCTGACTGTGATCAGTTTTGATCACTTACAGATACTATAAAAGTACAAATGCTGATTAGCGATACACTAATCAGCGAATAAGGGACTGCGGTGCGTTGGGCTGGGTGCTAACCGATCGCTAAACTACCTAACCAAGGGGCCTAAACTATACCTAAAACCTAACAGTCAATACCAGTGGGAAAAAAAAGTGACAGTTTACACTGATCACTTTTTTCCTTTCACTAGGTGATTGACAGGGGCGATCAAGGGGTGATCAAAGGGTTAATTGGGGTCCAGGGGGGTGATCTGGGGCTAAGTGTGTGGTGTTTGGTGCTACTCACTGTGATTCCTGCTCCTCTGCTGAGACCAACCGACCAAAAGGACCAGCAGAGGAGCAGGGAAGCCATTTAACACATTATATTTACTAATATAATGTGTTAACTGGCTTCTGATTGTTTTATTTTTAAATCATCAGCTTGCCAGCCACGATCATTGGCTGGCAAGCTGATGACCCGACCCCCCTCTAACTATTGCAGGCCCGTGATGCGCATGTGCGCGAGATGGCGCATTACTGCGTGACAGCCGCCTCCGGACCGCGATCCTGCGTTAGGCGGTCCTGAGGCGGTTAAATTGCACACTGACTAATCCAGATGTTTTTATATTGCCCAAAAATTTTTGATTTTCAATGTCCCAAAAGCTCAGATGCAGTGCTGGTGCACTGAGCTTGCATAAAATGGCCGCCGCCACTGCCTCCCGCCTAACTAACAGACGGATAAAAGTTATTATTTTTTGGTCAATGGGCTCAGGGCAGGGTAAAAAGATTGTGCCCTGCACCCACACAACTATTTCTATGTAGATCGCCGAGTTAGATTCTCTCCTATTCTCTCCCTGAAATCACCAGTCCAGAAGCATCCTCTCCCTATACTTGTAACAGCAGAGTGACGTGCAGTGCTACTCGACTCCAGCTGGGTCACATGCTGCACTGGCCAATCACAGCCATGCCATTAGTAGGCATGGCTGTGATGGCTTCTAAGGTCAGACACTTCGGGTTCGGGGTCCAAAAATCCTAAAGTTCGGTACAAACCCGAACTTTACAGTTCAGGATCGCTCAACCCTATTCCAATGGCGTTTGTCACTTCGTGTAGCTGCAGCAAAATCGCAAACAAATGCTGCACTACCTAAATGCACTATATAGAAAGTATATTATTGGAATATTAAGACCCCTGCTTCAATCTGTTTTTTGGGGGGACAACTGGTATATCACACCAGTTGAAATGATTTGTTCCAATGTCTTTTGTCACTATCTGTAGCTGCGGTAACGCAGCGAAACCGCAAACAAATGCTGCACTACCCAAATGTACTATATACAAAGTATATTATTGGTATATAACACCCCTGATTCAATAAATTTTTGGCGGGGGCAACTGGTAAATCACACCAGTAGAAATTATTTGTTTCAATAGCGTTTGTCCCTCTGTATAGCTGCGATAACGCAGCAAAACCGCAAACAAATGCTGCACTACTCTAATGTACTATATAAAAAGTATATTATTGTTATATAACACCCCTGCTTTAATCAGTTTTTTTGGGGGGACAACTGGTATATCACACTAGTAGAATATATTTGTTCCAATGGAGTTTGGCACAATCTGTAGCTACGGTAACGTAGCAAAACCACAAACAAATACTGCACTACCCAAATGTACCATATAGAAAGTATATTATTGGTATATAACAACCCTGCTGTAATCATTTTTTGGGGGGGAACAAATATTAGAAACTATTTGTTCCAATGTCGTTTGTCACTCTGTGTAGCTGCGGTAACGCAGCAAAACCGCAAACAAATGCTGCACTATCCAAATGCACTATATAGAAAGTATATTATTGGTATATAACACCCCTGCTTCAATCATTTTTTGGGGGGGGCAACTGGTATATTACACCAGTAGAAATTATTTGTTCCAATGTCGTTTGTCACTATCTGTAGCTGCGGTAACGCAACAAAATCGCAAACAAATGCTGCACTACCCAAATGGACTATATAGAAAGTATATTATTGGTATATAACACCCCTGCTTCAGTCAGTTTTTTTGGGGGGCAACTACTATATCACACCAGTAGAAATTATTTATTACAATAGCGTTTGTCACTCCATGTAGCTGCGGTAACGCAGCAAAATCGTAAACAAATGCTGCACTACCCAAATGCACTATATAGAAAGTATATTATTGGTATATAATACCCCTGCTTCAATCATTTTTTTGTGGGGGCAACTGGTATATCACACTAGTAGAAATTGTTTGAATAGCGTTTGGCACCCTGTGTAGCTGCAATATCGCAGCAGAACTGCACACAACAGTTCTTCACATTTTTATGCAATCATTTTGTTCAACCCACTGAATTAAATCTGAAAGTCTGAATTCTACTGCATCTGAATTGTTTTGTTCAAAATCCATTGTGGTAATGTACAGAACAAAAATTTGAAAAATGTTGTCTCTGTCCAAATACACAAAGACCTAACTGTATCTTTTACATAACAAAAAAAAATAACAATGTCCCGATGTCGGCACTGCTGACACTTTTAGGGTGGACTGGAGTTTGTTTGCATTGGCTTGTGATATCATGGATGGTGCTCAGCACTTATGAGAACATCCAAACTTGTAAAGAATAGGTTATAAAGACTAGTGGCACTCACCCGTTTTTCTTGCAGCATTTATAAAAAATCATAAAAACATGGTTACGGGTGCGGGCACTCAATCAGTCACAGGCGGTGACGGCCATTTCATGCGGTCTGCGCTTCGTGAGTGGACAGACTAATCGCAGACCGGGCGAAACGGCCGTCGCAGCCTGTGGCTGAGTGAGTGCCCGCACCCATAACCATGTTTTTATGATTTTTTATAAATCCTGCAAGAAAAAAGGGTGAGTGCTGCAAGTCTTTATTACCTATTCTTTATAACTAACTGTATCTTTACTGTAAATGAAAGGTTTCTCCATGAAGGCAATATAGACCATGTGCCTCTATTTTAATGGTTGCATTCTGTACTGACATAACTGGAGTTGTGAAACTGGTGTATACAGGAATCACCATAGGATGGAATTTCACTTGCATTACGCATTACTTGTCCCGCCCTGTGTAACTATGTGTAATTTTCAATCCAGGAAGAGAAGCTCTTAAAAATCTGAAGCCATAGACAGACACAAGTTCTAACAAATGTGCAAGCAAGACGCATCATTATCATGGCTGTAGACGGGGAAGACCTGATTGGCAACCTGACTCAGTTTAAGAAGGAGGACTTTGAGAACGAATGGATTACTATAGCTCTTGGTGGATTTGGAAAAGTGTACAAAGTGAGGCACAAGAAGTGGTGGTCGGTCTATGCTGTGAAATGTTCAACTGCATTCTATGGAGATCCAGAACTTGACAGGTAACTGGCTGTTCGATGGCTGAGAGACTTACATCCAAGGGGTAGTGACTCCTTCAATCTTTCCTACTAGGACATATTAAAGGAGTTGTGTGAGATGAGATAAGAAAGGATTACATAGTCACGTTCTCTGTACCGCTGGTCCAGTCTTTTGTCTACAGTCTTTTGTAGCGTTTCAGGTATATGGCACATGACCACTGCAGCCAGTCACTGTCCAGAGCAGCATGCAGCACAAGACCACTGAGGACAGTGATTGGCTACAGCAGTCATGTCACCGCTGCAGTATGCAAACAAACAGCGGGAGTAGGAGCAGGACTGGTGGCGCAGAGAGCAGCTCTGATCCAGAAATGTAATCAATGTAGTCAGCATATCTATTTGTAGAGTGAGAAGAATGTGAAGGTTTTTCCCTTGTGATTGGCTGTCAAGAGATGCTAAGGGAGGAGAGACCCTCAGGGTGACAGAGAAAAATTAGCGAATATATCCGATAGTTATTGCTATCTGCTGTCTACTTTCCATCCTAGATATTGATGGCAGGGGAGCAGTGCAGCCCAATAAAGATTTTGGAGCCGCCTCCAAGTCAAGGGTTTGTGCAGTCCAGATGTACAGTACCTCAGACGTAGCAGAGTAGGTTCGTTAAATGGCAGCATAATTTGTGTTATCTGCATTTTGTCTCTGCCTGTCATTGTATTAGGATGTGACATGTGTACACTTAGCTAGATAATATTATATTAAAGGGAGACTTTCAGCAGTTTTGACCCTGCAGAACTGCTCACAGCGCTAGGTAGGGGAGCTGTTTAAGCATACCTATGTGGGTGGTTGTGGCATCAGCTTTACTAAAAAAATAAAAATAATATCTGGCGTGTGCCGCTCCTACATGTGCTCTGAATTGCTGTCAGCTCCACAACCCCTCCCCAGTGTCGGAATGGGGTCCCTAGAGCCCACCAGTAAAATGTGTTTTGGGGGCCCATATTACGGATACATTTAAATATTACCTGCTCACACAGCAGCAAGAGGCTACCAGATGATTGACTATAGGGGTCCCTGCAGCGACTTTGAGAAGGTACGGCAGGTCCTGGGCAAAAGAGGACACTGGCAGCTTTCCTCTATACCTAGAAGTCATCTCAGCTATCTGATTGTGTCTATAATAATACATTTCTTTTATAATCTATCAAGTAATTTTTTTTTACATGAACATAGGCTGGTTGAGGTGCTCTGAGTAATGTGCCACATGTGCAGGGGGTTGGAGACTAGGGGCCCACCTTGCTTAGGGGCCCACCTGGGGAATTCACGTGATACATACCTCACAACTTTTTGGATGGTCAAAGAGGGACACTTATGGTTCATTGTGTGAAAGATTGAATTTTCTTGCATATTTTTAGACTTCAATAGTTTTCTCTTACGAAATGGTGCAAAAATAATTTGAATATAGAAATTTCAAAAATTCCAACTGCATCAAGTAATGAAATATTATACAAGGTGGGCCCAAATATACAGATAGGAACCAGGCAAACACTTTCTGGGTCTATATTGTAAATGTAATAATGCAAATCTATACCTCAGATAAAAAAGAGGGACATTTAAGGAGCAAAAAGGGACAGATGGACTTGGATCAAAAAGAGACACTGTCCCTCCAAAAGAGGGACACTTGGGAGGTCTGCCTGTAGCCCTGTGGGTCAATTAAAGCTTCCCCCTGCCTATGCTCGGAGTAACAGTTTTAGAGGTCTACTGGTTGGACGCTACAATTGGCACTCAGCGCAGGAGGTAATTTATTGCAGAGAGCTGAGAGCACACCATGGTTAGGGAACACCTTCTGGGCACTTGAGGGAGCACAACATTCTGTATTAAAACATCTCTCTCAAAGTAATGCTGATATTACAACCACCCACATAGGTATGCTTAAACCAGGCCTCCTACCTAGCACTGTTAGCCACTTTGCAGAGTCAAAACTGCAGATAGCTTCCCTAGAAAATGCCCATATATCTTCACTTGCCATGAGCTACTCTTCCTCACTCTCCCATACACATGCACACTTGGTTTAGAATAGTGTGCATGTGTTGTCGGTTGGGACAGGGGAATAAGCCACCTTCAGACACCTCTACCAGTGGCCTTTCTCCCTGAGAATAAAAGGATCGCGTACTGAAATTCAACAGTCAACCCTTCTCTCTTCTGACAAAAGTCCCCCTTAATATGGTTGTCCAGTCCTGACAATATTGGCAAGTTCAGACAACCTTTCTCATCTGGCATCAGTGCGTTAGGTCCAATCTATATCATGAGACTTGTGTGACTAGATAGTTTGTTAAATTCATCACAGGTGAATGCTAATTAGAAGACCTTCTGTTATGGCTCTACAAAATACCCACCACGTAAATGCAGGTGCATATTCCTTTAACAGAGTGTTCCTGGAAACTCTGCCCAATACTAATAGAAGTTTAAAGAGCCAGTTAAGCGTACAATCTTTCATACCATCTGAATATGATTTGTCAAGTACACATTTTTTTAACGATGGTCCTTTTAATGCAAGAGGAAAGTAAATCATTTATAATTATGATTACGACAAACAACGCACACTACAGTAAGTTTCATAAGAAGCCAATTTACCTATTTCTATATTTTTGGATTGTGGGAGGAAACTCACTCAAAGACAGGGAGAGCATACAAACTCCATTCAGATGTTGTCCCTGATTGGATTTAAACTCTGGAACCAATGCTAACCACTGAGCCACCGTGCTGCCCATGATTAGATGAATGTCAGCTGAACCTGCCAACCATCTAATGCCTATGGAGGCTTCCTGACTCCCCACAACAGCAAATGAATGAGAAGAACGCAATAATCTTAGTTACACCACTGCTGTGCAGAACTCCTCCCGACAAAAAACTACCAATGCGTCAGTTCCATTTGAAGATAATTTATTGCATAGGTCCAATGGAAACAACACATTTGGGGGCTTGAGGCCCTCAAGTTATAAAAGAAAACAGAAAACAATAGATTCTGTTGTCTTTTGTAACTTGATAAAGGGGTCCTGGAACCCCCAAAACAAACTCTATTTTCAATCGGAACTGACACTTTGGTATTGTTGGATAAGTTCAGCACAACGGTGAAGATTATCGCATTCTTCTCATTCTTCTCTCCTCCACAGACATGGCTGGCATCCAGAGCGAGGAGGAGAGAACAGCAGCACCTACCACCTCATTAAGCCTATATTAGACGTGTGCATAAACTAGATCATAAGAGGTTGAGCCTTCATATATTTTGACTCCTTGTCCAACGAATCTTGATGAAAGGTGTTGTCCGGGCTTTTAATATTGATGACCCATCCTCAGGATATGTCATCTATATCAAATTTGCAGGGGTCAGACACCCGGCACCCCCCCCCCCCCACTGATCAGCTGTCTGAAGAGACGGTACGCTCAGTGTCCACGTGCCACATCCCCCTCTCTGCCTGCTCACCGCTGCTATCTGTGGCAAAGACCATAGACCGCAGCAGCGGACAGGAAGCGAGATGGGAGACGGCACGTGCACACTGAGCGTACCGTCTCTTCATACAGCTGATCAGTGCAAATCTGATTTAGATGACCTATCCTGAGGACGGGTCATCAATATTAAAAGCCCGGACAACCCCTTTAACTGTACTAACACTATTGGGGTCATTTATCAAACTTATATAAAGTAGAACTGACTTCGTTGCCCATATCAACCAATCAGGTTCCACCTTTCATTTTTGACAGCTTCTTGGGAAACTGAATGGTGGAATCTGATAGGTTGCTATGGGCAACTAAGCCTGTTCTACTTTATACCAGTTTTATAAATGGCCCCATATGAGTGCCTATTTATATCTCTGTTGGAGGAAAGAAGGATTGGACTATTGGATTTCAACATGTCCGATCATTTTGTTCTCGAGAGAGATAAGCCACCTCAAGGGATGTGTGACCGCGGCTTATTCTCCTCTCTCTACTGAGAACATATGCACGTTCTAAAAAGCCAAATATGCATGTGCATGGGGGGGAGTGGGTGACAGAAGGAATAGCTGTTACCTAATGTGTATGGCCAACCTAAGGCCCCTTGCAGACGAGCATTCCTCCCGCAGAGAGTCGGCATCGCAGCACCTGGCCTGACATCCCAGCACTGACGGGATTCACCTAGCATTATATTGATTTATGATGCTATGTAACCCTTACAGTTCTGGAATGTATTGGATAAGGGTACTTTCACACTAGTGTTTTTGTTTTCCGGTATTGAGTTCCGTCACGGTTTTATCCTAATGCATTCTGAATGGAGAGCATTCTGTTCAGGAGGCATCAGTTCAGTCCCTTTAAAGTTTTTTGGACTGAGAAAATACAGCAAGCATTCTGCAGTTCTATCTCTACTGAACACTTGATAGAATTCATGATAGAGGGAGAGGTAGGCAAAAGAGAATTCAAAAATATATATAACAAAAATAAACATTCTACCTGTTTTTGATAAATATGTCTGGTCCTTATTATCACCCTACAATATATCAGCTGCGGACATAAACCTAGAGACTGCTCACGAGGGTAGACGGAGCTTCCAGGATCAGATGTTTGCTGCACACCGCACTGTATGCGAGATGTTAATACACAATTCCATATATGTAATGTGCTGCAGCTTGGCAGAGCTGACTTGCTTTTTCTTTACAACAGATAGTTTTATGTTGCTTTTCATCTTCTAATCCTTTTGTACTGTTCAGCGTGTCTGAGCGGGAATGTGCTGACTGCAAGTTTCTGATTCATAGGCCTCAGATCACAGTGCACGGTGAATACACCGCCTCGGTGCATGTCATATTATGGATATTAGGCATCATTTTCTCCTGGGTCCTACAGCATTGACCCAATTTATATGTGTCTTCATAGTAATTATTAGGAATGAAATGTGCCGGGCTCTGCTGTATACATTATCCACCCTATTGTGTTACTAACCACACTGATGAATAAAGGCAACGCCGACTTAATTTAATTAATCTAAAATTACTGATTATTAATATGTATTAATAGTCTGTGTGGCTGAGTAATTACTATTGATACCAAATGCAATCTATCTATCCTGTAGCCAGGTCCCTAGCAGGGGGTTAGGCAGTTCAGGGGTTGTATTGTATTTCTACTTTGCAATCTATGCGGCATCTGCATCTTATCTCTACCTGGCATGGTATTATCATGTGACATGTGCAAACCCATTTTTAGTGACGAAAGACGTATTTAAAAATTAGATTCAGCTGCTTCGCCGAACTTTGCCAAAAGATTTGCTTTGTGACGAGTTACTTTGTCATGAAGCACATTTCTTTGTAAGTAGTGGGTGACAAACCAGGAACAGCGATTGCGCAGCTCCCCGTCATTGTACCCCTCAGATGCTGCGTTCATAGTTAATAACTGATATCACAGTGTAACATAAAAAAAGAATAATAATAAAATCATACTTTGTGTTAAGGTAAGTATGATTTTTTTAGGTAAGTATGATTTTTTATTTTATTTTTACCGCCAATCATGGAAAATCTATTCGTTACCACGAAGCTGAAGGAAATGCGACTTCGTAGAGAATCGAATAAAATTAGCTTAAAGCTACTCATCGCCGATCTCCTGTTAGAAAAGGTCGGTGATCTGTGAGTGTCACAGCCTCTTCCTAGGCCATGTGACATTACCGGACATCGGACACATGGCCTAGCTGCAGCTCAGCCTCATTGAATTGGGCTGAGCTGCAATGCCAACCATAGCCATAGCACTATGTACAGCGCTGTGCTTGGGAAGCTGCCAGGAAGCTGTGCTCAGGCTCGGGTGAGCATGGCAGCTCCCTTAAATGGTTGGGGTTCCAGGATTCGGACCCCTAATTATTAAGCATTATTCGATAACCCCCTTAGGCTAGGTCTACAAGACGACATTTGTCGTGCTACATTTTGTCGCACCAATGTCGCGCAACAATTTTTATAATGGTAGTCTATAGTGTCACACTGCGACATGCTGTGACTGCGAAGCGACATTCGCAAAAAATCCATTTGAGATGGATTTTTCTGCGACTGCCGCAGCGCAGTCGCAGCATTTCACATTGCGACGCCATAGACTATCATTATAAAAAATGTTGCGTGACAAATGTCGTTGTGTACAGTCGTGGCCAAAAGTTTTAAGAATTACAAATATTAGTTTTCACAAAGTTTGCTGGTAAACTGCCTTTAGATCTTTGTTTCAGTTGTTTCTGTGATTTAATTAAATAATTACATGCACTTCATACGTTTCAAAGGCTTTTATCGACCATTACATGACATTGGTCCTTCTTTTTCAGGACCTCTGCAATTCGACTGGGCATGCTCTCAATCAACTTCTGGGCCAATTCCTGACTGACAGCAACCCATTCTTTAATAATCACTTCTTGGAGTTTGTCAGAATTAGTGGGTTTTTGTTTGTCCACCCGCCTCTTGAGGATTCACCACAAGTTCTCAATGGGATGAGGATCTGGGGAGTTTTCAGGCCATGGGCCCAAAATGTCAACATTTTGGTCCCCGAGCCACTAAGTTATCACTTTTGCCTTATGGCACGGTGCTCCATCATGCTGGAAAATGCATTGTTCTTCACCAAACTGTTGTTGGATTGTTGGAAGAAGTTGCTGTTGGAGGGTGTTTTGGTACCATTCTTTATTCATGGCTGTGTTTTGGGGCAAAATTGTGAGTGAGCCCACTCCCTTGGATGAGAAGCAACCCCACACATGAATGGTCTCAGGATGCTTTACTGTTGGCATGACACAGGACTGATGGTAGCGCTCACCTTTTCTTCTCCGGACAAGCCTTTTTCCTGATGCCCCAAACAATCAGAAAGAGGCTTCATCGGAGAATATGACTTTGCCCCAGTCCTCAGCAGTCCATTCACCATATTTTCTGCAGAAGATCAATCTGTCCCTGATGTTTTTTTGGGAGAGAAGTGGCTTATTTGCTGCCCTTCTTGACAGCAGGCCATCTTCCAAATGTCTTCGCCTCACTGTGCGTGCAGATGCGCTCACACCTGCCTGCTGCCATTCCTGAGCAAGCTCTGCACTGGTGGCACTCCAATCCCGCAGCTGAATCCTCTTTAGGAGACGATCCTGGTGCTTGCTGGACTTTCTTGGATGCCCTGAAGCCTTCTTAACAAGAATTGAACCTCTTTCCTTGAATTTCTTGATGATCCTATAAATTGTTGATTGAGGTGCAATCTTAGTAGCCACAATATTCTTGCCTGTGAAGCCATTTTTATGCAACGCAATGATGGCTGCATGCATTTCTTTGCAGCTCACCATGGTTAACAATGGAAGAACAATGATTTCAAGCATCACCCTCCTTTTAACAGGTCAAGTCTGCAATTTTTTACCCAATCAGCCTGACATAATGATCTCCAGCCTTGTGCTCGTCAACATTCTCACCTGAGTTAACAAGACAATTACTGAAATGATCTCAGCAGGTCCTTTAATGACAGCAATGAAATGTAGTAGAAAGGTTTTTTGGGGGGATTAAGTTAATTTTCATGGCAAAGAAGGACTATGCAATTCATCTGATCACTCTTCATAACATTCTGGAGTATATGCAAATTGCTATTATAAAAACTTAAGCAGCAACTTTTCCAATTTCCAATATTTATGTAATTCTCAAAACTTTTGGCCACGACTGTAGACCTAGCCTTAATGTTAAAGAAGCACTCCAGCATTTTTGTTAGTGCATCATTGGCTGTTATAAACTCATTTGTGAACCAGCCTATTTTGGTCCTTAAATGGAAGCTGTCATCAACTTTATGCTGACCTCACTGAGAGCAGCATAAAATAGTGACAGAAATGCTGATTTCAGCCGTGTGTCACTTATGAGCTAAAAGTAAGTGGTCACTGAGTCAAATCTACCTGAGAAGAGTCATGGTTATTCATAATCTCCTGCTCTCTCGCCCATCTGCTAATGATTGTCCGTTCTCTCCTAGAGAGAGAGGGAGACAACTAGGTAGAAGACGCTCAGTCATCAGCAGGTGGGCAGGAGAGCAGGAATTCATGAATAACCATGACTCTTCTCAGGTGTCCGTGACTCTTTTTCAGGCCCAGTCGGCAATGATTGTGATGTTGATTCTCGGCAACCACTTACTTTAAACTTTTAAATAACAGACCTCTGAAATCAACTCACCTGTCTCTTCTTTATGCTGCCGTTAGTATGGGCAGCACAAAGTTGATGACAGGTTCCCTTTAATGACCAATCTATTTATTTAATCGTTGCTTTCTAAGAGTTATAACTTTTTTAGTTTTCCTTCAGTGTAGTCATATGAGGGCTTGTTTTTTTTTTTTTTTGTCGCGACAAGTTTTAGATTTTAATTGTGCCATTTTGTGGATACACATAACTTTAACAGATTAATTTTTGTGGTCCAACTTTTTCATTCATACTTGAACAAAAATATTTCCTTTATTTCATTGCGGTAAAGTCCATATACAAATAGCACACAATATGTTGTCATGAATAAGGAAATGCGTAGACGTAGATATTGTGTGAAATTTGTATATGGATTTCACCGCAGTGAAATAAAGGAAATATTTTTATCGGAAGCTGGACCTCACAACCCTTATTGTGCAAGTTTTACCAGGTCGAGTCCGGACCCAGCCCATGCTTCCCATTGACATCACACAGGTGAAAGCTGCAGTTTGTGTTTGTTTTTTAGATTGTGTTTTCATTCATACTGTATCATTTTGGGGTTCAGAATCATAACACTTTTTGGTTGTATTTTATTTTTTTGTGGTGAATAAGCAAAAAGCATACCGTATTTTTCGCCCTATAAGACGCACCGGCCCATAAGACGCACCTGGGTTTTTGGGGAGGAAAATAAGAAAATAAATATTTTTAACCAAAAAGGTGTGCTGTGTGTTTGGTGAGTTTGGAACTAATGGTGGTCTGTGGATGGCACTATTACTGGGGATCTGTGGATGACGGACACTGTTATGGGGGGGGATCTGTGGATGACAGACACTGTTATGGGGGGATCTGTGGATGACGGACACTGTTACGGGGGGATCTGTGGATGACGGACACTGTTACGGGGGGGATCTGTGGATGACGGACACTGTTACAGGGGGATCTGTGGATGACGGACACTGTTACAGGGGGATCTGTGGATGACGGACACTGTTACAGGGGGATCTGTGGATGACGGACACTGTTACAGGGGGATCTGTGGATGACGGACACTGTTACAGGGGGATCTGTGGATGGCGGACACTGTTACAGGGGGATCTGTGGATGACGGACACTGTTACGGGGGGATCTGTGGATGACGGACACTGTTACAGGGGGATCTGTGGATGACGGACACTGTTACAGGGGGATCTGTGGCTGGCACTGTTACAGGGGGGGGGGGATCTGTGGCTGGCACTGTTATGGGCTGGGGGGATCTGTGGGTGGCACTGTTATATATGTGCCATCCACAGACCCCCCCAGCCCATAACAGTGACATCCACAGACCCCCCCAGCCCATAACTGTGCCATCCACAGATCGCAGCCCCCGCCCCCCCCCCCTGGCACCGCCGCCAGTATACAAATATAAGATGTTATATTGATTTATTGGTTATTAAACATGCCCCCTCAGTCCTATTACTACCTTATATCCTAATCGCATCTGTAGAATTCATGCAGGCCAGGCGGCCGGCCGGCGCGTCCCTCAGTGACGTCACTTGCCTGCGCCGCCTGCTTCATTCATAAAGTAGGCGGCGCAGGCACATGACAAGACTTGCTGCTGCCCGCCCGGCCTGCATGAATTCTACAGATGCGATTAGGATATAAGGTAGTAATACGACTGAGGGGGCATGTTTAATAACCAATAAATGATTATGGCATCTTATATTACTATACCGGAGCGGCGGGGCGGGGATACCACCCCCGCCGCTATTGCCGGCCCCAGCTCCTCCTCCCAGTCCCTCCCCGAGTCCCCGCTCGCATCTACATCGCAGCTTGCGATGTAAAACGGCAAGCATTCGCCCCATAAGACGCAGGGGCATTTCTCCCCCGTTTTGGGGGAATAAAAAGTGTGTCTTATGGGGCAAAAAATACGGTAAATTCTTTTTTATTTTTTTAACACTGTTCACTGTACGGGATTAAGTTACACGATAATTGTGTAGAGTGGGTCATTACAGATGCTACAATACAAAATATGTGGAGGAGATTTGATTTTTGTAATTTTTTTAATTGAAAATAATTTTTTAGCTTTTTAAGCTTTTTTTTTACTTTATAATAAGCAATCTTTTGATTGCTTCTAAAATACATTACACTGCTCATTCAGTGCAATGTATTTTACTGTCAATGCTATACTGACATCCACCAGACTTCTTAAGGCAGGCCTGGGTCCTTACTTGTATGCCCAGACATCGGCACTCCACAACCTCATTCCGTTCCCTGTATAGCCACATACATGCTATTGGCAGCTGCGTCTAAGGGGTTAAATGGCCCAACTAGGTGCTTCTGCCAGTCCAGGCTGCTAGAGCAGGAGGCAAACTCTCATGTAAGAGCTGAGCCCCCAGTCTCCGCTGCACAGGGCTCCCGAGCAGTGCTTAGACTGGACCGCTGTAAAAATGTAGAAGCCCAGCCTAAGGCCCCATAATGACCACTATAAAAAGGGCGTATTGGTGGTCACTAAGGGGTTAACTAATAATATAGGCTCTTGTGTATGTATTCTGTATACCTGTTTTAATTTATGTTTCCTTTGTGGGTTTTCTGCCATCTTGAATCATACTTTTCCTCAGATATTGTTCCTCTAATGCAACTTACACTTCCCATCATGCCTTTGGCTTTGCAGAGACAGAGGGGATGGAGTCTTACCACACAAAGGGCAACCAGTGAAAGATCAGTGACGTAGACCTTCTGTCATCTAACTCACACAGAAGAGTCTTAAGGGTGTTTCAGACGGACAGATTTTCTTCCCAATGATCGCTAACGAACGTTAGCATGAATGCTTATTAGCGGTCTTCCTGCAGTGTAATACTGCCGCCGATTGCACGATAAACGAATAAACACTCATTCATCGTGCAATCCAAATCTTTTAGTATCCTGAAAGATCAGGGTTTGCTGGCGTCAGATCGTGCTGCCTGATTGTGATCTGCCGCTGACAAACCACTGTATGAGGACAAGCGATGTCATAGTGATCACTTCTCCCCATGCTGCGGAGGAGATCACTGCCTGTAGGGAACGCTTCCCTCCTGACAATCATCTGCATGATCGGGGTATCTAATAGACCCTTTAGTGTATTCCTATGTAAGGCAGCTTCAGCCTGTCTCCCCTGATTCTGCCTTGATTGTCCTTGTCAGCTCTTACAGGATGGAGGAGAGCAGTGTGAAGCTGAATCACATAGAAAACGTTGGAGATACTGTTAATTGTGTAGACAGTGTGTGTCAGGGTAGTTAATGACTGTGTGAGCTCGCCTACTATATCACTGCATTGGTCTCTTTGATAAGGCAGAATTGATATCTTCAGTAGCACTCTGTGTGTACAGAGACAGAGATACAAAGAGAGTGGAGATGGTTATAGAGAGGAAGGGTCTGAGAGCTACCAGGAGGAATTTGATCAGTTATGGACAGCGATGATCAAATTTCTTGAAATTTGATTCAGTCTTGATTTGGTGAACTCAATTGAGCGATCTGATTTAGGTCTTAATAAATTTGATCCGAATCAAGAGTGCTCCCGACATTTTGGGTTCTCCTAGGACTGTATACAACTCATTACAAGCTCTTTAAAGACAAGCCAGGATTGGTCATTTTAAAGTGGCAGAGACATATATATCCTAACAAACTGCACTTTAGGATTTTACATCTCTAAGAAAAATGGTTCGAAAATGTTTTCTTTATGGCAGCAAATGTGTGACACCACCTGAGGGTTATTCTTACAACTTCCTGCCTTCTGATCTGAAAAATGGCTGACTCCAGTTAGAGAAATTCACCAGATCTGTCTATCTAGCCACACTGAGTGCTTTTTTAAAATATGCAAATCTTTATTATTTTTGTAAATTCTAAGGACGAAAACATGCAAAAAATAGAGGGTAAACATAAAAAGGAAAAAGGGACAAAAAAGGAGAGCATAGAAGGTAATTTTGATACAATTAAAATGAAATGAAAATGACACAGCAAATAATAGCTTGACAATAAATCCATTGAAGTGTTGATAGAGCATGTTTGGCCGAACACCAATTCGGCTCGAGCTTCTTGATGCCGAATACCACATATGCTCGAGCGCAATGCTCGACTCTCCTCCCCGCACGTCTGTTGGCTGCTACGTAGGTAAGTACTGCCCTCACTGTAATGCCGTAGCCATGTTGGTTACTAGCATTACAGTGATTAGCTGGCTGGAAGGCGTCATCGGGTGCTATATAACACACGATGACGCATGTTCGGCTCAGTCTTAGACAGGGAGATCTGTGCTGGGGAAGGGACAGACAGTGTAGGGAGCGATATAGAAATAATTTTATTAGAAAAAGTCCTTTTACGGACTATTGTGTGTGGCACCAATATCTATTTTTAGCTCAGCCTGCACTAAATTGCTAAAACTTTACAGACCCAAAAGTCCTTTTGAGGACTGTTGTGTGTGGCAGCAATATCTATTTTTAGCACATTCTGCGCTAAATAGAGTGCAATAGTTAGGCCGCTGTAGACAGTCACATTAGCTGTGCCACATCTCCTGTGTGAAGTGTGCGCATCCAAAAAATATCTGTGACATCCAATGTCCTTCCTCCGTAGACGGTGTCCGCTGCGGACTGTGACATTAGCTGCACCACATCTTCAGTGCGCATCCAAAAAAATCTGTGACATACAGTGTACTTTTTCAATAGACAGTTTCCGCTTTGACAGTGACATTACCAGGGTCACATCTGCAGTGTGACGTGTGCGCAGAAAAAATGTATCTGTGACATACAGTGTACTTTTTTGCATAGATGCTGAGGACAGTGACATTACCGGTGGTACCTCTCCTGTATAATGTTTCCTCATCCCAAATACCTGTGACATTGCCTGTAATTTTTTATTAGCCGTTAGTGACAGCATTGACATTATCTGTGGGATATCTCCTGTGTGACATTTCCACATCCCAAATACTTTTTTAAATTTGTTTGCGCATACACTTGCAAATTCTACGCTACTGTACCTGTGACAGACTTTCAAACATATATAACATTTAATATTAAGAATGCGAGTAGTAAGGGATGGGAAAGTGGCCGTGATTCTGATGGTGCACGCAGAGGCCGTGGCCCTGGGCACGGTGAAACTGTGCCTGCTGCCAGAGCACAAGAAAAACAATCATCCACGATACGTAGCTTCATGTCCCAGTTTGCAGGGCGGCGCAGGACACCACTCTTGAAGTCAGACCAGTGTGACCAGGTGGTCAGTTGTATTGCAGCAGATAATGCTTCCAGTTGCTTAAGCTCACCAGCAGGTCCTCACCTACAATCTTTTACAGGGTCAGCTCACCTGCAGGCCCTCACATATAATTTTTTAGAGGATCAGCTCACCTGCAGGCACTCACATATAATGTTTTACAGGGTAAGCTAACCTGCAGGCCCTCACATATAATTTTTTAGAGGGTCAGCTCACCAGCAGGCCCTTACCTACAATCTTTTATAGGGTCAGCTCATCTGCAGGCCCTCACATATAATGTTTTACAGAGTCAGCTCACCTGCAGGTGCTTGGAAATACAAACCGGATTCCAAAAAAGTTGGGACACTAAACAAAAACTGAATGCAATGATGTGGAGATGGCAAATGTCAATATTTTATTTGTAATAGAACGTAGATGACAGATCAAACGTTTAATCCGAGTAAATGTATCATTTTAAAGGAAAAATACATTGATTCAAATTTTCACGGTGTCAACAAATCCCCAAAAAGTTGGGACAAGTAGCAATAAGTACCACAATGTAAATGAGGCCCTCCATTATGTGATATACGTTTGTATCAGAGTGCCTCTTCCTTGTAATTTTTGGCAACACTTGCACTTTGTATACAAGTAAATATACAGGAAAGAATGTTTCCTAACAATTTTTCATCTAAAATCGATTTTATCTTTGGTTTTGTGCGTATTATTGTCAGTCTGTAAAAGTGGCGTACTACTCGGACAACATCGTTCCCAGCAGTGACCTGGGAGTCCAAGATGCATCCCGACATCCTCCTCATGCTGTTCCCGAACAATTTCAGTGGTGTTTACATAAATTTCTGACCTTTTCATGTGAACCAGACACCCTCCCCTCTTCAAAGCAGGGGGTGCCTGGTTTAATGTTCGGGTTCTTCCATTGTGCTCGGGTGCTTGGAGCATCACGAGGTGTTCAGACCGAGCACCCGAGCACTTTGGTGCTCGATCAACACTAATCCTATGGAATTTTTCATAGTGTCAGTAGAAAGCCGAACTTGTCCCGAAAAGAACAAACCCTCATACAGCTATTTTATCAAAAAATAAAAAAAGTTGTTGCTTTTGGAAGATATGGAGTAAGAAATACACCAAAATGGAAAGTGATACAACAATCACAGACTAACACAACCTAAAAAATGAATTACTTTATTATATGAAATAGACACATAGCTGTGGTTCTTGATTAAAGGCTCTGTTCCTGAGTTATGATACTTTTATTAATATGCAAATTTTCTCTTATGCAATTAGGGCATCACTATTGCTCTTGTTGCACCCAAGCTCCACTCCTTTCTGTGATCAGCCCCACCCTTACTGCTTTGATTTACCGGCAGTGGCAACACAGTCAGAGAGGGGCTGGCCATAGCAAGGAGTGGAGTTTGGGTGCAACAAGAGGAAAGGTGAAGCCTGCATTGCATCAAAGGCCTAATTTGTACATTAACCCCCTCAGGGCATCCGTCGTTCATGTATGGCTGATGTCCGCACTATAAAGATGCATCTGGAGAGGAGCAGGCACCATAGCCACCAGATTTCTGTTGTTTTACACAGCAGACACTCAGGATTAATGTGTGTGATCGGCAGTAACACCTACAATAGACATTTAACCCCTCAGATGCTGTGTTCAATTGTAAATATGGTGGGGCAGCTGTTCACGCCTTGTTGTAGCCTCAGTCCGTCTGAAGGATCTGATGCTACCACAGAGATAGTTCCTATGGAGCTCTACCCCTACCTGTGGCAGGGCTCCTTAGGAACGTATTGAAGGTCCCAAAGACTAGAATGGTAATTTATTCCAGTCTATAAGACAAGTGATCTAACAATCACATGTTTAAGTTCCCTTTGTAGACTTAATATAACAGAAAAGTTAAAACATATTTTCAAAATATATAGAAAAACATTCTAATCACCCCACTTGCCCATAATAAAAATAGTAAAAGTAAACAATAAAAAAAAAAAAGATAATTCACACCACCACATCCCAAAATGCCCGAACTATTAAACTATAAATGTATTTATTCTGTATGGTCAATGCTGTAATGAAAAAAAATATATAAATGGACAATTTGCTGTTTTCTGTCACTTTAATGCCCCCCCCAAAATGAAAACAAAGTTATTAAAAAGGTATTAACACACATCTCTACAGATGTAAATATAATACAGATATGGGGGTCAAAGTATGGTGATGCAAATAATTTTTTTTAGTTTTTTCCAGTTTTTATTTTTTAAGTATTAACCTCCTCCCGTCTCGCTAACGCCGAAAGGCGTCAATGCTGCGGCGCTGCCAGGTCACACTAACGCCGATTGGCGTCATCTCGCGTGAGCCGAGATTTCCTGTGAACGCGCGCACACAGGCGCGCGCGCTCACAGGAACGGAAGGTAAGCGAGTGGCTCTCCAGCATGCCAGCGGCGATCGCTCGCTGGCAGGCTGGAGATCCGAATTTTTTAACCCCTAACAGGTATATTAGACGCTGTTTTCATAACAGCGTCTAATATACCTCCTACCTGGTCCTCTGGTGGTCCCTTTTGTTAGGATCGACCACCAGAGGACTCAGGTAGGTCAGTACAGTCGCACCAAACACTACACTACACCCCCCCCCCGTCACTTATTAACCCCTTATAAACCCCTGATCACCCCATATAAACTCCCTGATCACCCCCCTGTCATTGATCACCGCCCTGTCATTGATCACCCCCCCTGTCAGGCTCCGTTCAGACGTCCGTATGATTTTTACGGATCCACGGATACATGGATCGGATCCGCAAAAAGCATACGGACGTCTGAATGGAGCCTTACAGGGGGGTGATCAATGACAGGCGGGTGATCACCCATATACACTCCCTGATCACCCCCTGTCATTGATCACTTCCCTGTAAGGCTCCATTCAGACGTCCGCATGATTTTTACGGATCCATGGATACATGGATCGGATCCGCAAAACACATGCGGACGTCTGAATGGAGCCTTACAGGGGGTGATCAATGACAGGCGGGTGATCACCCATATACACTCCCTGATCACCCCCCTGTCATTGATAACCCCCCTGTAAGGCTCCATTCAGACGTCCGCATGCGTTTTGTGGATCCGATCCATGGATCCGTAAAAAATCATGCGGATGTCTGAATGGAGCCTTACAGGGGGGGTGATCAGTGACAGGGGGGTGATCACCCTGATTACCCTGATCACCCCCTGTCATTGATAACCCCCCTGTAAGGCTCCATTCAGACGTCAGCATGCGTTTTGTGGATCCGATCCATGTATCCATGGATCCGTAAAAAATCATGCGGATGTCTGAATGGAGCCTTACAGGGGGGGTGATCAGTGACAGGGGGGTGATCACCCTGATTACCCTGATCACCCCCTGTCATTGATAACCCCCCTGTAAGGCTCCATTCAGACGTCAGCATGCGTTTTGTGGATCCGATCCATGTATCCATGGATCCGTAAAAAATCATGCGGATGTCTGAATGGAGCCTTACAGGGGGGTGATCAATGACAGGGGGGTGATCAATGACAGGCGGGTGATCACCCATATACACTCCCTGATCACCCCCTGTCATTGATCACCCCCCCTGTAAGGCTCCATTCAGACATCCGCATGATTTTTTACGGATCCATGGATACATGGATCGGATCCACAAAACACATGCGGATGTCTGAATGGAGCCTTACAGGGGGGGTGATCAGTGACAGGGGGGTGATCACCCTGATTACCCTGATCACCCCCTGTCATTGATAACCCCCCTGTAAGGCTCCATTCAGACGTCCGCATGCGTTTTGTGGATCCGATCCATGTATCCATGGATCCGTAAAAAATCATGCGGATGTCTGAATGGAGCCTTACAGGGGGGGTGATCAGTGACAGGGGGGTGATCACCCTGATTACCCTGATCACCCCCTGTCATTGATAACCCCCCTGTAAGGCTCCATTCAGACGTCCGCATGCGTTCTGTGGATCCGATACATGTATCCATGGATCCGTAAAAAATCATGCGGATGTCTGAATGGAGCTTTACAGGGGGGGTGATCAGTGACAGGGGGGTGATCACCCTGATTACCCTGATCACCCCCTGTCATTGATAACCCCCCTGTAAGGCTCCATTCAGACGTCCGCATGCGTTTTGTGGATCCGATAAATGTATCCATGGATCCGTAAAAAATCATGCGGATGTCTGAATGGAGCCTTACAGGGGGGGTGATCAGTGACAGGGGGGTGATCACCCTGATTACCCTGATCACCCCCTGTCATTGATAACCCCCCTGTAAGGCTCCATTCAGACGTCCGCATGCGTTCTGTGGATCCGATACATGTATCCATGGATCCGTAAAAAATCATGCGGATGTCTGAATGGAGCTTTACAGGGGGGGTGATCAGTGACAGGGGGGTGATCACCCTGATCACCCCCTGTCATTGATAACCCCCCTGTAAGGCTCCATTCAGACGTCCGCATGCGTTTTGTGGATCCGATACATGTATCCATGGATCCGTAAAAAATCATGCGGATGTCTGAATGGAGCCTTACAGGGGGGGTGATCAGTGACAGGGGGGTGATCACCCTGATTACCCTGATCACCCCCTGTCATTGATAACCCCCCTGTAAGGCTCCATTCAGACGTCCGCATGTCTTCTGTGGATCCGATACATGTATCCATGGATCCGTAAAAAATCATGCGGATGTCTGAATGGAGCTTTACAGGGGGGGTGATCAGTGACAGGGGGGTGATCACCCTGATTACCCTGATCACCCCCTGTCATTGATAACCCCCCTGTAAGGCTCCATTCAGACGTCCGCATGCGTTCTGTGGATCCGATACATGTATCCATGGATCCGTAAAAAATCATGCGGATGTCTGAATGGAGCCTTACAGGGGGGGTGATCAGTGACAGGGGGGTGATCACCCTGATTACCCTGATCACCCCCTGTCATTGATAACCCCCCTGTAAGGCTCCATTCAGACGTCAGCATGCGTTTTGTGGATCCGATCCATGTATCCATGGATCCGTAAAAAATCATGCGGATGTCTGAATGGAGCCTTACAGGGGGGGTGATCAGTGACAGGGGGGTGATCACCCTGATTACCCTGATCACCCCCTGTCATTGATAACCCCCCTGTAAGGCTCCATTCAGACGTCAGCATGCGTTTTGTGGATCCGATCCATGTATCCATGGATCCGTAAAAAATCATGCGGATGTCTGAATGGAGCCTTACAGGGGGGTGATCAATGACAGGGGGGTGATCAATGACAGGCGGGTGATCACCCATATACACTCCCTGATCACCCCCTGTCATTGATCACCCCCCCTGTAAGGCTCCATTCAGACATCCGCATGATTTTTTACGGATCCATGGATACATGGATCGGATCCACAAAACACATGCGGATGTCTGAATGGAGCCTTACAGGGGGGGTGATCAGTGACAGGGGGGTGATCACCCTGATTACCCTGATCACCCCCTGTCATTGATAACCCCCCTGTAAGGCTCCATTCAGACGTCCGCATACGTTTTGTGGATCCGATCCATGTATCCATGGATCCGTAAAAAATCATGCGGATGTCTGAATGGAGCCTTACAGGGGGGGTGATCAGTGACAGGGGGGTGATCACCCTGATTACCCTGATCACCCCCTGTCATTGATAACCCCCCTGTAAGGCTCCATTCAGACGTCCGCATGCGTTCTGTGGATCCGATACATGTATCCATGGATCCGTAAAAAATCATGCGGATGTCTGAATGGAGCTTTACAGGGGGGGTGATCAGTGACAGGGGGGTGATCACCCTGATTACCCTGATCACCCCCTGTCATTGATAACCCCCCTGTAAGGCTCCATTCAGACGTCCGCATGCGTTTTGTGGATCCGATACATGTATCCATGGATCCGTAAAAAATCATGCGGATGTCTGAATGGAGCCTTACAGGGGGGGTGATCAGTGACAGGGGGGTGATCACCCTGATTACCCTGATCACCCCCTGTCATTGATAACCCCCCTGTAAGGCTCCATTCAGACGTCCGCATGCGTTCTGTGGATCCGATACATGTATCCATGGATCCGTAAAAAATCATGCGGATGTCTGAATGGAGCTTTACAGGGGGGGTGATCAGTGACAGGGGGGTGATCACCCTGATCACCCCCTGTCATTGATAACCCCCCTGTAAGGCTCCATTCAGACGTCCGCATGCGTTTTGTGGATCCGATACATGTATCCATGGATCCGTAAAAAATCATGCGGATGTCTGAATGGAGCCTTACAGGGGGGGTGATCAGTGACAGGGGGGTGATCACCCTGATTACCCTGATCACCCCCTGTCATTGATAACCCCCCTGTAAGGCTCCATTCAGACGTCCGCATGTCGTTCTGTGGATCCGATACATGTATCCATGGATCCGTAAAAAATCATGCGGATGTCTGAATGGAGCTTTACAGGGGGGGTGATCAGTGACAGGGGGGTGATCACCCTGATTACCCTGATCACCCCCTGTCATTGATAACCCCCCTGTAAGGCTCCATTCAGACGTCCGCATGCGTTCTGTGGATCCGATACATGTATCCATGGATCCGTAAAAAATCATGCGGATGTCTGAATGGAGCCTTACAGGGGGGGTGATCAGTGACAGGGGGGTGATCAGGGAGTCTATATGGGTGATCACCCCCCTGTCATTGATCACCCCCCTGTCATTGATCACCCCCCCCCCCCCCTGGTAAGGCTCCATTCAGACATTTTTTTTGGCACAAGTTAGCGGAAATTTTTTGTTTGTTTTTGTTTTTTCTTACAAAGTCTCATATTCCACTAACTTGTGTCAAAAAATAAAATCTCACATGGACGCACCATACCCCTCACGGAATCCAAATGCGTAAACATTTTTAGACATTTATATTCCAGACTTCTTCTCACGCTTTAGGGCCCCTAAAAAGCCAGGGCAGTATAAATACCCCACATGTGACCCCATTTCGGAAAGAAGACACCCCAAGGTATTCCGTGAGGGGCATATTGAGTCCATGAAAGATTGAAATTTTTGTCCTAAGTTAGCGGAAAGTGAGACTTTGTGAGGAAAAAAACAAAAAAAAATCAATATCCGCTAACTTATGCAAAAAAAAAAAAAATTCTAGGAACTCGCCAGGCCCCTCATTGAATACCTTGGGGTGTCTTCTTTCCAAAGTGGGGTCACATGTGGGGTATTTATACTGCCCTGGCTTTTTAGGGGCCCGAAAGTGTGAGAAGAAGTCTGGGATCCAAATGTCTAAAAATGCCCTCCTAAAAGGAATTTGGGCCCCTTTGCGCATCTAGGCTGCAAAAAAGTGTCACACATGTGGTATCGCCGTACTCAGGAGAAGTTGGGGAATGTGTTTTGGGGTGTCATTTTACATATACCCATGCTGGGTGAGAAAAATATCTTGGTCAAATGCCAACTTTGTATAAAAAAATGGGAAAAGTTGTCTTTTGCCAAGATATTTCTCTCACCCAGCATGGGTATATGTAAAATGACACCCCAAAACACATTCCCCAACTTCTCCTGAGTACGGCGATACCACATGTGTGACACTTTTTTGCTGCCAAGGTGGGCAAAGGGGCACATATTCCAAAGTGCACCTTTCAGATTTGCACGGCCATTTTTTACACATTTTGATTGCAAGGTACTTCTCACACATTTGGGCCCCTAAATTGCCAGGGCAGTATAACTACGCCACAAGTGACCCCATTTTGGAAAGAAGACACCCCAAGGTATTCCGTGAGGTGCACGGCGAGTTCCTAGAATTTTTTATTTTTTGTCACAAGTTAGCGGAAAATGATGATTTTTCTTTTTTTTTCTTTTTTCCTTACAAAGTCTCATATTCCACTAACTTGCGACAAAAAATAAAAAATTCTAGGAACTCGCCATGCCCCTCACGGAATACCTTGGGGTGTCTTCTTTCCAAAATGGGGTCACTTGTGGCGTAGTTATACTGCCCTGGCAATTTAGGGGCCCAAATGTGTGAGAAGAACTTTGCAATCAAAATGTGTAAAAAATGCCCTGCAAAATCCGAAAGGTGCACTTTGGAATATGTGCCCCTTTGCCCACCTTGGCAGCAAAAAAGTGTGACACATCTGGTATCGCCGTACTCAGGAGAAGTTGGGGAATGTGTTTTGGGGTGTCATTTTACATATACCCATGCTGGGTGACAAAAATATCTTGGTCAAATGCCAACTTTGTATAAAAAAATGGGAAAAGTTGTCTTTTGCCAAGATATTTCTCTCACCCAGCATGGGTATATGTAAAATGATACCCCAAAACACATTCCCCAACTTCTCCTGAGTACGGCGATACCAGATGTGTGACACTTTTTGATGCCAAGGTGGGCAAAGGGGCACATATTCCAAAGTGCACCTTTCGGATTTCACCGGCCATTTTTTACACATTTTGATTGCAAAGTACTTCTCACACATTTGGGCCCCTAAATTGCCAGGGCAGTATAACTACGCCACAAGTGACCCCATTTTGGAAAGAAGACACCCCAAGGTATTCCGTGAGGGGCATGGCGAGTTCCTAGAATTTTTTATTTTTTGTCGCAAGTTAGTGGAATATGAGACTTTGTAAGGAAAAAAGATAAAAAATAAAAAATCATCATTTTCCGCTAACTTGTGACAAAAAATAAAAAATTCTAGGAACTCGCCATGCCCCTCACGGAATACCTTGGGGTGTCTTCTTTCCAAAATGGGGTCACTTGTGGCGTAGTTATACTGCCCTGGCAATTTAGGGGCCCAAATGTGTGAGAAGTACCTTGCAATCAAAATGTGTAAAAAATGGCCTGCAAAATCTGAAAGGTGCACTTTGGAATATGTGCCCCTTTGCCCACCTTGGCAGCAAAAAAGTGTCACACATGTGGTATCGCCGTACTCAGGAGAAGTTGGGGAATGTGTTTTGGGGTGTCATTTTACATATACCCATGCTGGGTGAGAGAAATATCTTGGCAAAAGACAACTTTTCCCATTTTTTTATACAAAGTTGGCATTTGACCAAGATATTTTTCTCACCCAGCATGGGTATATGTAAAATGACACCCCAAAACACATTCCCCAACTTCTCCTGAGTACGGCGATACCAGATGTGTGACACTTTTTTGCAGCCAAGGTGGGCAAAGGGGCACATATTCCAAAGTGCACCTTTTGGATTTCACCGGTCATTTTTTACACATTTTGATTGCAAAGTTCTTCTCACACATTTGGGCCCCTAAATTGCCAGGGCAGTATAACTACGCCACAAGTGACCCCATTTTGGAAAGAAGACACCCCAAGGTATTCCGTGAGGGGCATGGCAAGTTTTTAGAATTTTTTATTTTTTGTCGCAAGTTAGTGGAATATGAGACTTTGTAAGAAAAAAATAAAAATAAAATCATCATCATTTTCCGCTAACTTGTGACAAAAAATAAAAAGTTCTATGAACTCACTATGCCCATCAGCGAATACCTTAGGGTGTCTACTTTCCGAAATGGGGTCATTTGTGGGGGTTTTCTACTGTTTGGGCATTGTAGAACCTCAGGAAACATGACAGGTGCTCAGAAAGTCAGAGCTGTTTCAAAAAGCGGAAATTCACATTTTTGTACCATAGTTTGCAAATGCTATAACTTTTACCCAAACCATTTTTTTTTTGCCCAAACATTTTTTTTTTATCAAAGACATGTAGAACAATAAATTTGGCGAAAAATGTATATATGGATGTCGTTTTTTTTGCAAAATTTTACAGCTGAAAGTGAAAAATGTCATTTTTTTGCAAAAAAATCGTTAAATTTCGATTAATAACAAAAAAAGTAAAAATGTCAGCGGCAATAAAATACCACCAAATGAAAGCTCCATTAGTGAGAAGAAAAGGAGGTAAAATTCATTTGGGTGGTAAGTTGCATGACCGAGCAATAAACCGCTAAAGTTGTGGAGTGCCGATTTGTAAAAAAGGGCCTGGTCACTAGGGGGGTATAAACCTGTGGTCCTTAAGTGGTTAAAACACATAAAAAAAATATGCAAACGACAACAAAAACAAAAAAAAAATGGAAAATATCTCTTTCCTTTAGGGGTTAAGAAATAGAATTATTACTCAGGAACAGAGTCTCAGATCAACAAAATAAACAGCAATTTAATCAGGTGAAGCACAGCCATGTGTCTATGCAAACAGTTTGAGGCCTCTTTTAGGCTCCATTCACACGTCCGCAATGTGTTTTGCAGATACACGGAGCCACGGATCCACAAAACACGGAAAGCGGCAATGTGCGTTCCGCATTTTGCGGACCGCACATTGCCGGCACTAATAGAATATGCCTGTTCTTGTCCGCAATTGCGGACAAGAATAGGAAATGTTCTATTTTTTTGCGGAAACGGAAGCACGGATGCGGAAGTGCGGATCTGCAAATGTGGATGGGGACAGCACATTCCGGCCCCATTGAAAATGAATGGGTCTGCACCCATTCCGCAAAATTGCGGAACGGATGCGGATCCATTTTGCGGACATGTGAATGGACCCTTACACAACCGGTTTTTTTTCTCCGTTTACAGGCCGTTTTTTGCGTTCCATATACAGTCCGTATATGGAACCATTCATTTCAATGGGTCCGCAAAAAAAATTGAATGTACTCCGTATGCATTCCGTTTCCGTATTTCAGTTTTTCCGTTCTTTTGAAATATAGAACATGTCCTATTATTGCCTGCAAATCACGTTCCGTGGCTCCATTCAAGTCAATGGGTCCTCCCAAAAAACGGAACACATACGGAAATGCATCAGTATGTCTTCTGTATCCGTTCCGTTTTTGCGGAACCATCTATTGAAAATGTTATGCCCAGCCCAATTTTTTCTATGTAATTACTGTATACTGTACATGCCATATGGAAAAACGGAACGGAAAAACGGAACAGAAACGAATACACAACAGAAACAAAAAACGGAACAACGGATCCGTGAAAAATGGACCGCAAAACACTGACAAAGCCATACGGTCGTGTGCAGGAGGCCTTTGATAGGGTGCTCTTTAACGCATTGCTTACACTATAGATAGATAGATAGATAGATAGATAGATAGATAGATAGAGTTTATGGAGGTTCTAACAATCCACATCTTACATTTATTACCCAGAAGGAGACCCATGTCTGGAATTCCCAGCCAGTGGCTGTGAACGTTTGCCCAGGGGTTAAAGTTTCAGTATCTTCACAGGAGCTTCTCAACTAGATGGTGTCTATAGCGCCTGTATTACAAAGATCTTTATGACTTGTCTCCTATAGGTTTGCATCTAATTACTTGCACATATGCATGTACGATATTTTCCTAATATTAGCATTCACACTCCTACTGGGAACAAGAATACTTTGATGGTTCACTTTCACACTATTATTCTAGACATACTGTATGGAGCACTAACAATCCCCATTGTATTAATGACAGAAACAGAACTTGTGTCTATATGAAACCCTTGTGTATGTCGTAGTTCTCTTAAATGAAGAGTGCACAGTATACAGTATACTCTTCTTTCTGTGTACAATGCTCACACTAAATTGAGTGATAGCTGTAGACAGGTCATCTGCCAAGACTGATGGTAGACACTTCCACACTGTACAATACACCTAAGAAAATATTTTTTGTTATGCCTGGTTTGAATGTTATGGCTGATCACATGGTATATGCACTACTATGTGATTGAGGACTATAATAAAATATGTATATAATTATGACGATGAGGAACTGAGGTGTATTGATGTGTAACAAGTTTTACAGTTTCGACTGTTTATGGTATAGCATAGTAATTAGTGATGAGCAAAGTTATGAAAAATTTGATTTGGCATTTCGCAAAGAAATTCGATTTGTGATGAATGACTTCACCGTGAAGTGCATTCCTTTGTATATAGCAGGCGCAATGATATGGAACAGCAATCTCATGCCCCCGTCTTTGAAACCCCCAGATTCAGGTATCTTCAATCAAGATGGCTGCAAGGGCCTCTCCACGAGCAATTGGATGAGGTGATTAAGTATTTTTTTTACCACCATTTCAGGAAAAATAGATCCGTTTCCATGAAATTCGGCCTTGCGACAAATCAAATTTTTCCTGAAATTCGGATCAAAGTCTATTCGTTTGTATCTGTAAAGAATAAATCAAGGCAACTGGACGTACTGTAGATTTCTTAAAAAAAGGTTTCACTCGTTCTTCCAACGAGCTTTCTCAATTCTGAGTGACTGTACAAGAATTCTGGGAATAAATATGTAACTGAATCCACATCTGGTAATTATACCCAGCATTGGGTCAAAGGTGTTGAATCCATTATCCTAATTGGAGTCAGTAGGTGATAAAGACTTCCCAGAAAAAGGTGTCATTGTATGTGGCAGACAATAGATGTCTAACCTCTATTCAAGCTTGGCTATTCGTTTGGCTTCAATTCACTCAAAACTATCCGCATAAAGATTAAGGGCACTCACTTGTAAGTTTTGCCTAACTGCAATAAATATATATATATATATATATATATATATATATATACACACTATATATCGATCTATCTATCTATCTATATGTATATATATATATATATATATATATATATATTATATTATATTATATTTGAAGGGTTAATCCAGTTTCAGCAAGTAAACTCTGTTTTTCTACGTTAGAGCCAGGGTTGAAGTTAGGTTTTCCTTCACCTTGGGCAAAGATTTAGTTATCTGCTCTAACAAGGTATAACGGATTACCTTTCCCAACCAAGCCGTGGCTTGTTGGTGCCCCCTGGCACACAGGGCACATGCTCCAACAGCCCTACCTATACATGTGTATTCTCCAGTCCATAACATGCTTCACACTTTATATCCTACTCCCCTTTTCATTCTAGAGTACAATTTCCCTTTAAACTTATTTCATTGTGTTTCAGTTGACCTTGTTGAACTTTTAAGATCAGAGTAAACAGTAGCAGAATTTTCACGTTTTGGTAAATGAATAGTTTGCAGAAGCGAATACGTTTACTTTGTCAGAATTGCAAACATCCCGCAAAGCTTATTCTGCAGCACGTTTTAGGAAACAAAAGGTTTTTGTGCTAAAACACCAGATACAAAATCCATAGTAAACAATCAGATTTCTGTTTCTCTAGGGCACTGGCTTCTATATTTAGGTTAAAGGATCATTTCATTCTACAATTCAGTTTATGCACAGGATTGTTCAATATGGAAGCTAGGTGCACAGTTTGCTATGCAAAGACAGGCTACTATTTATGGGAATTAGAGGAAAAGCGAATATCTAAATAATTTAACCCCTTAAGGACTTATGACGTACCAGTACGTCATAACTTTAAAACTAGCTTGCAACGCGGCGGGGGTTAATAGGAACAGGATGTCCGCTGAAATCATTCAGTGAGCATCCTGTCACAACGCCGGGGGGGGGGGGGGGTCATGTGACCCCCCATATCGGCGATCGCAGCAAACCGCAGGTCAATTCAGACCTGCGGTTTGCTGCATTTCTGGTCCATTCGGATCTCCGCTGACCCAATGAACCGGAAAAGGACGGTGATCGGTGGTGTGATTACACACCACCAATCACAGTCCGAGCATTTGGGGGTGGCGGTGTTGTCCTTGGTGCTGGCGGTGCTGTCCTTGGTGCTGGGAGAGAGGCGAGAGATTCAAACTCCTGGCGCTCCTCTCTCCCCTCCTCTTCCTGCTGCTGCTCCTGCACCGTCCTCACCAGCTCCTGTGATCCACCCGTCGGCACCCATCACCCTCTAGGTAGGTTAGGGTCAGTGAGGGAGAAGCACGATTAGGCAGGGATAGAAGAGAGAGTTAGTTAGGGGTAAAAAAAACTTTATCTGATTAATTGTATCTGGTGGTTGGGGTCCACAGCACTTAGCTGTGAGACCTTAGACCCACCCAGGAGTGCTGCTGTATAAGATACGGTCGGTCATCGATCACTTCGGGGCCAAATTTGCGCAGGCCTACGTACCTGGAAGGGAGGTCGCGGTTGATGAGTCTCTCGTTGCTTTCAAGGGGAGACTCAGTTTCAGCCAATACATTCCCACTAAGCGGGCGAGGTATGGCGTGAAAATGTAAAAAAATTGTGAGAGTACCTCAGGGTACACTTACAAATTTTGTGTGTACGAGGGGCAAGATTCCCGTATTGAACCCCCCAGAATGTCCCCCCACTCTGGGTGTTAGCGGGAAACTCGTGTGGGA
Organism: Bufo gargarizans; assembly: GCF_014858855.1. Classification (NCBI taxonomy): domain Eukaryota; kingdom Metazoa; phylum Chordata; class Amphibia; order Anura; family Bufonidae; genus Bufo; species Bufo gargarizans. The sequence continues at coordinate 667,496,688 of NC_058081.1, forward strand.
CCTTATGCACCCACTGCTAGTTAAGGGTTACCACTTTACGTGGAAAACTTTTATACTAGCATTCCCTTGTTCAGGTCCCTTGCCGTCAGATCCAGTCCGCTTGTGGGACCGTGCAAAAAAATTTGCGGGGCCTCCCTGCCCACCCCTCCAGGTACCTATCCCCAGGGGTGAGACCCGTGCCCTTACCAGTGGAAACCTGTTGCTGGTCAGGTATAAGGACAAGAGGGATGTCCTTATACTGTCCACAATCCACGGTAACAGCATCACCCATGTCCCTGTGCGAGGTACCGGGGCAACGGTCCTCAAGCCAGATTGTATCGTCGACTATAATCGGTATATGGGAGGAGTTGATCTCTCTGATCAAGTCCTCAAGCCATATAACGCCATGCGCAAAACCCGGGCGTTGGGGTGCAACGGGGGGCTTGAAATGGGACATGGTATAAACAAAACCAGTGCTGCAAAATCTGCCTTGAAAAAATTATATGGCGTTCCCCTCCTTTTATGTCCTCCCGTTTGGCCAAACAGTAGTTTAGGTCCACATATGGGGTGTTTTTGCAAACTACAGAATCAGGGCAACCCATATTGAGTTTTGTTTGGCAGTTAACCCTTGCTTTGTTCCTGGAAAAAATGGATTACATTGGAAAATTTTCCAAAAAATCAAAATTCTTACATTTTATGTCCATTTGCCATGAAGTCTTGTGGAAGACCTAAAGGGTTAACAAAGTTTGTAAAATCAGTTTTGAATACCTTGAGGGGTGTAGTTTTTAAAATGGGGTCATTTTTGGGTGGTTTCTATTATGTAAGCCTCACAAAGTGACTTCAGACCTGGACTGGTCCATAAAAAGTGGGATTTGGAAAATTTCTGAAAAATTTCAAAATTTGCTTCTAAACTTCTAAGCTATGTAACATCCCCCCCAAAAAATAGCATTCCTAAAATGATGCAAACATGAAGTAGACATATGGGGAATGTAAAGTCATCACATTTTTCGGGGTATTACTATGTATTACAGAAGTAGAGAAACGGAAACTTTGAAATTTGCTAATTTTTCCACATTTTTGGCAAATTTTGTATTTTTTAATGCAAAAAAATTAACTTTTTTGACCCAATTTTAGCAGTGTCATGAAGTACAATATGTGCCAGGGGGGGGCGCCGGGCTCCGTAAGGGGGGGGGCTCGTTCAGGGCCCATAGAACCCCCTGGTACACTGGTACATAGATTGCAGGATAAAACTTACCAGGAAAGATTAAAGTACCTTTACATGTATAGCTGGGAAGAAAGACGAGACAGAGGGGATATGATAGAAACTTTTAAATACATAAAGGGAATCAACAAGGTAAAAGAGGAGAGAATATTTAAAAGAAGAAAAACTGCTACAAGAGGACATCGTTTTAAATTAAAGGGGCAAAGGTTTAAAAGTAATATCAGGAAGTATTACTTTACTGAGAGAGTAGTGGATGCACGGAATATAGCCTTCCTGCAGAAGTGGCAGCTGCAAATATAGTGAAGGAGTTTAAGCATGCATGGGATAGGCATAAGGCCATCCTGCATATAAGATAGGGCCAAGGGCTATTCATAGTATTCAGTATATTGGGCAATCTAGATGGGCCAAATGGTTCTTATCTGCCGACACATTCTATAAGTGTCCGTCATCCACAGATCCCACCATAAGTGTCCGTCATCCACAGATCCCCCCATAAGTGTCCGTCATCCACAGATCCCCCCATAACAGTGTCCGTCATCCACAGATCCTCCCATAACATTACTGGCAAAGGGGGGGCTGTTATTATTGGCGGGGGCTGTTATTACTGGCACAGAGGGGCTGTTATTACTGACACAGAGGGGCTGTTATTACTGGGGGCTGTACTTATAACAATTTTATAGATAAATGATACTATTTACAGTCGCGCGGGGGGCGCAAAATGTTTTCATCTTCCTAGGGGGGGCATGACAGAAAATAATTGAGAAGCACTGGCTTAAGGTGAAATAGGGCTGAGTCCTTAAGGTGTAAAAAAAATGGCCCATTTTAAGACACATCCACTGAGATCACCCACAAATATTAGAAGCACCAGATCCACATAAGCTCCACATTTTTGGGGTCCTACTCGCTGGGCAATCCTGTGAAAAATAGAACTGTTGAGAGGCATGAATCTTATCATTGCTGTAGGAGTTTGTACTGTAGATTGTACCTCACAATTAATTAATTAATAATATGGGAGGTATATGAAGAGATTCCCCAGTTTTATCATTGCCTAGCATGAAATGTAGGTATTTCAGAAAATCACACTGTATTTCTCTGAGCTGAGACCACTAATGATCCCAACATAGGATAAAAAAGCTGAATGACATTCATGGAATGGTCAGATTACTTAGAGGAAGATTAGCCTTGGGCCCATGGGCTTGGACAAGTGAGTCATGAACCACTCAACTATTTACAGGAATTGCCAGGTATGGAAACTTGGCAGTCACTCTAAATTCTTTTGTGGAGTAAATGTTAGTCATCAGTTTACTATAGGCTTAATATTCTCAAGATTTCACCTACCTTCAGATCCCTAAACAAAAAGAAGCCATTTAATGTCAGTCATATTACATTTTATGGTTTTAATATCTCGGTTAGAAAAGCACAGAGGCTACATTCCTGTGTATGGATGTGCGCTTTCTCCTTCCTCCCTTTCACAGCTATACTTCTGGATATAAAATGTATCCCCTCTCCCTCCCTTTCACAGCTAACCTGCTGGCTATAAGGTTTCTCCTCCCTTCCTCTTACAGATATCCATCTAAATATAAGGTTTCTTCTCACTTTCCTTCCTCTCTCAGTTAATCTTTTGTATACACGTATAAGGTTATAAGGTTTCTATTTCATCCATCTCACAGCTATGGTTCTGTATAGAAGGTTTCATTTCCCATCCTATAACAGCTGCCATTTTGGATATAAAGTTTCCCCTCCCTCCCTCTCACAGCTTTTTTTCTGGAACTGTTTTCCTCCCATCTCTCCCTCTCTCAGCTATCCTTGTGGATGTAAACTTTCTCTTCGCTCCCTCTCACAGCATTGATTCTCACAGCTATCCTTGTGATGTAAAGTTTTTTCTCCCTCTCACAGCTTTGATTCATGGTATGTTTCCCCTTCTTCCCTGTCACAGCCATTTTGGAAATATAGGGGGTCATTTATGAAACTGAAATACTCCTATATTAGGCATATTTCAGGCACAGATTGTGCTGCAATCTGCAAATTTTCCCTGCTCGCGCTAGGTCTAAAAAAGTGTGCGTGGTGTGGGGGCAGGTAAGGGGATGGGCCAGCAGGCCTGTCTTAGTCACCAATTTCTATGCCTGTTGCAGGTGTAGAAAAAGGTCTAAATGTAAGACAGCTAGGAAGCTGTCTTACATTTAGAAGCGGCGTTGGATCTGCTGAAGTTATGTAGAGGCCTGTGCCTCCTCATAAGTCCGGTGGATCCACCACCAGTGCAGGGATTTATTAAGACAGGCTCATAAAACACCAGTCTTAATAAATGACCCCCAACGTTTCTCCTCCCTACCTTTCCTCTATCCTTTAGGATGCAAGGATGTAAAGGTTCCCTCCCTCTTGCAACTATGATCTGAAAATAAAATTTCCCTCGCTGCCTATGACAACTACCCTTTTGGATGTAAAGTTTCTCCTACCTCTTACAGCAATAATTATTTATATAAGGTTTCTGCATATTCACCTTCATAGCTACCCTGTCACGAGGGTGTCAAGAGCCACGTCTGACTCCGTTATACCCGGGGTCAGGAAGTCGCAGCGGGTGGCTGCGCGCTCTATGTCTAAAGATCACGGTGTTTCTTAGTGTTTGTTTTCTGTGTTTGCCTTGCTATCCTTTTTGTCTCACTCAGGGATCCGTAGCTTCTCCTCCTCAGCTGTTTCTTGTCTGCCACTCCCAAACTCCTTATATTCTCCTCTCACACTTCTCTTGTTGCCAGTTATAGAGCTTCCTGCCTGGACATCTATGCTGACCCACTGGAGCTGAGAATCTGGTTGTTGTTCCAGAGTGCTACCCTCCGGATCCCTGTTGGGCTTTTGTTGTCTCCTGTTGTTGCCCACCTGGGATTATATGTTTAGTTTGTATTGTCTGTCCTCCCCTTGGTGTTTTCCTTTAGAGCTAGTGGTGCGGACTAGTGTTCCCACCGCCCTGTTCACTATCTAGGGCTCATCCTAGGGAAAGCCAGGGTTTTAGGCACGTGATCGGCGTACGGGTGAGGAACCCGTCTAGGGACGACAGGGCAGCCAGGTGCCAGCCGCAAGGTGAGTCAGGGGTCACCACCTTCTCTCTCACTAGGGCAGGGCCTCCCTCTTTTCCTCCCTCCGTGTCACGTATGTGACAGTTACGCCGATCGTGATATTATAACTGGCCCTTATTTTTTTTTTGGAGAGAAAAAAGAAAAAAAAAAAATTATTATTTTTTCTTTCTCTACTTAGAATCCAATATGGATCCTATTGCTGCTTTGGCAAAACAGCTTCAAGGCCTGTCTTTGGAGGTGGCAGGATTGAAGGCGTCTGTCCTCCAACAGCAGCAGCAAATGCAGCAGACCGTAAGCCCAGCGGTTGCTATGGGTAACCAGGTTGTTACAGAACCCAAGGTTGTTCTTCCTGACAGATTTTCTGGGGGAAGGGACAAATTTGTGTTGTTCCGTGAGGCCTGCAAATGATATTTTAAGCTGCGCCCTTACTCCTCAGGTAATGAAGAACAGCGGGTGGGGATTGTTATTTCCCTGCTTCAGGGGGACCCGCAATCCTGGGCGTTCTCGTTACCCCCTGGTTCCCAGGCTCTCCGGTCAGTGGAGGGATTTTTTGGGGCTTTGGGTCTCATATATGATGACCCTGACCGTGTCGCCCTGGCTGAGTCGAAGTTACGGAGACTCCTACAGGGAGATCGGCCAGCAGAGGAATATTGCTCAGAGTTCCGCAGGTGGGCTACGGATACTCAGTGGAACGACCCGGCTCTCAGGAGTCAGTTCTGCTCTGGGTTATCTGAAAGGGTTAAGGATGCGCTGGCGCTGTATGAGACCCCCCTTTCCCTTGATGCTGTTATGTCCCTCTCTATCAGGATAGATAGACGTCTTAGGGAGAGATCGAAAATTCCTGAGCAATCGGTAACCTCTCCCAAGCAGCAGTTAGTCTGTACTGACTTGGATGAGCCTATGCAGCTAGGAGGAACTTCTCGTCAGGTCCGTCCTCCTGAGGTTCGCCGTAGGTGGGGGGCTTGTTTTTTCTGTGGGGGGAAGGGTCATTTCATTAATGTCTGTCCCTCCTTTCCCAAAAACAAAAGACCGTCGGAAAACTACTAACCCCAGGCTGTGCGGAGGATGTCAGCCGGGGGGTATACGTTTCCTCCATACGAACATCTCAATTTGTGTTGCCAGCGGTTATTGTTTTTGGTGTTAAGACGGAGTCTATTTCTTTTTTTCTAGACAGTGGAGCAGGGGTAAATTTGATAGATGCCCATTTTGCCCGCACTATGGGTTTGTCTCTCTGTACGCTGCAGAGACCCATTCCCATATTCGCTATTGACTCTGCTCCTCTGTCTCAGAGAAACCTCACTCACGTTGTCCATAACTTACATCTTCGGGTAGGGGACCACCATAAGGAGCGTCTTTCATGTTACGTTCTGGAGGGCCTTCCCTCTCCTGTGGTATTGGGTCTTCCCTGGTTGGTAGCGCACAATCCAGTGGTGGATTGGCAGGCCAGGGAGATATTGGAGTGGAGTGAGCATTGCAGAGAGAATTGCTTAAATAACAATTGCTTAATCGCCTCCATAGCTTCCCTACCTACATTTATTTCGGACTTTGAGGACGTTTTTTCTGAAAAGGGTTGTCAGAAGCTACCACCTCATCGTCCTTATGATTGCCCGGTTAACCTGATTCCCGGTGCAAAATTACCCAAGTCCAGGTTGTATAATCTTTCGGGTCCCGAGAGACAAGCCATGAAAGATTATATCTCCGAGAGTCTGGCCAAGGGACACATCAGACCCTCTTCTTCACCCGTGGCTGCAGGGTTTTTCTTTGTTAAAAAGAAAGATGGGGGCCTGCGTCCTTGCCTAGATTTCCGTGAGCTAAACCGGATAACCGTCCGAGACCCATACCCTCTTCCTCTCATTCCTGACCTTTTTAATCAGATTGCGGGTGCTAGGTGGTTCTCCAAACTTGATCTTAGGGGGGCCTACAATCTGATTCGTATCAAGGAAGGGGATGAGTGGAAGACAGCTTTTAACACCCCTGAGGGGCATTACGAAAATTTAGTCATGCCTTTCGGTCTGACCAATGCCCCTGCTGTCTTCCAACATTTCGTTAATGATATTTTTAGTCATCTCATCGGCAGGTTTGTAGTCATATACCTAGATGATATCTTAATTTATTCGGCTGATCTGAAAACACATGAAGTACATGTCAGGCAAGTACTGCAGGTCTTACGGACGAATAAATTATATGCGAAACTTGAAAAATGTGTCTTCGCCGTTCAGGAAATACAATTCCTGGGATATCTATTATCTGCTTCAGGTTTCCGTATGGATCCTGGGAAGGTCCAGGCAATTTTAGATTGGGATCTTCCTGAGAACCTTAAAGCTCTACAACGGTTTTTGGGTTTCGCAAATTTCTACAGAAAGTTTATTAAAAATTATTCAGTGATCGTTAAACCCCTTACTGACATGACTAGGAAGGGGACTGATTTTTCTAAATGGTCTGACGCCGCTAAAATTGCATTTTCCTCTCTAAAAGAGAGATTTACCTCGGCACCTGTTCTAATTCAACCTGATGTCTCCCAGCCTTTTATTGTTGAAGTTGATGCGTCGGAGGTGGGAGTGGGGGCTGTATTGTCTCAGGGTCCGTCTCCTGGCAAATGGCGTCCTTGCGCTTTCTTTTCCAAAAAATTATCTGCAGCAGAAAAGAACTATGATATTGGAAATAGGGAACTGTTGGCGATTAAACTGGCGTTTGAAGAGTGGCGTCACTTCTTAGAGGGAGCAATCCACCCCGTCACGGTAATTACGGATCACAAAAACCTTCTGTACCTAGAATCGGCTAAGCGTCTCACCCCTAGACAAGCTAGGTGGTCGCTATTCTTTACCAGATTTAACTTTGTAATCACCTATCGTCCTGGGGCAAAAAATACCAAGGCAGACGCATTGTCTCGTAGTTTCCCTGGAGGGGGTAATGTTAGTGATCCGGTACCTATTTTACAAAGAGGAGTGGTTGTCTCTGCTGTACACTCTGTTCTAGAGGGAAAGGTGTTAGAGGCCCAGGGGGACGCCCCGGCCTCTTGCCCCTCAGAGAAATTGTTTGTACCGTTAAACCTGCGTCTTGAGTTATTGAAGGAACATCATAATTCGGCACTTGCTGGGCACCCGGGTAGTAAAGCAACCTTGGAGCTATTGTCTCGTCGTTTTTGGTGGCCAAGGTTGCGTCAGGATGTAATAGATTTCGTGTCTACTTGTTCTACTTGTGCACGCGCGAAAGTCTCTCATACACGTCCAGCAGGGTCTTTATTGCCACTTTTCATCCCCAATAGACCATGGACACATCTATCAATGGATTTCATCACTGACTTACCTTTGTCTGCGGGTAAAACAGTTATCTTGGTAGTAGTAGACAGGTTTAGCAAAATGGTACACTTTATTGCGCTACCCGCACTTCCTAATGCTAAGACTCTTGCTCAGGTGTTTATCAGTGAAATCGTGAAGCTTCACGGGGTCCCTTCCGATGTGGTTTCGGATCGGGGAACCCAGTTTATTTCTAAGTTTTGGAAAGCTTTTTGTACCCGTTTAGGGGTACACTTATCCTTTTCCTCAGCTTTCCATCCTCAGTCGAATGGACAGACTGAGCGTACCAACCAAAACCTAGAAACATATTTAAGGTGTTTTGCGTCTGAAAATCAAGAGGTGTGGTCATCATATTTACCGTTAGCCGAGTTTGCCATAAATAATCGCCGTCAGGAATCCACTGGCAAGTCACCATTTCTTGGTGCATACGGTTTTCATCCCCAATTTTGTACTTTCAAAGAGGGGGGGTCTTCTGGGGTTCCCGAAGAGGAACGGTTTTCTTCATCTCTTTCATCGGTATGGCAGAAGGTGCAAGCTAACTTGAAAAATATGAGTGGTAAATACAAATGCATGGCCGATAAGAAACGGTCGCCAGGTCCGGACCTAGGAGTGAATGACTATGTGTGGTTGTCTACTAGGAATATTAAGTTGAAGGTTCCCTCTTGGAAACTGGGTCCTAGGTTCATTGGTCCTTATAAAATTGTAGCCGTCATTAACCCTGTGGCTTTTCGCCTGGAGCTACCTCAGACTTTTAAGATCCATAACGTCTTCCATAAGTCGTTGCTCAAGAAGTATGTTCCACCTCTAGAACCATCACCGCTGCCACCTCCTCCTGTTGTTGTGGATGGTAATCTGGAGTTTCAAATATCCAGAATTGTTGATTCTCGTCGGATCCGCCGCTCTCTTCAGTATCTGGTGCATTGGAGGGGTTACGGTCCCGAGGAAAGAATGTGGGTTCCAGCGTCAGAGGTAAACGCCAACAGGTTGATTCAGGCTTTCCATGTCTCTCATCCGGAGAGACCTGGTCCTGAGTGTCCGGAGGCCCCTCGTGAAAGGGGGGGTACTGTCACGAGGGTGTCAAGAGCCACGTCTGACTCCGTTATACCTGGGGTCAGGAAGTCGCAGCGGGTGGCTGCGCGCTCTATGTCTAAAGATCACGGTGTTTCTTAGTGTTTGTTTTCTGTGTTTGCCTTGCTATCCTTTTTGTCTCACTCAGGGATCCGTAGCTTCTCCTCCTCAGCTGTTTCTTGTCTGCCACTCCCAAACTCCTTATATTCTCCTCTCACACTTCTCTTGTTGCCAGTTATAGAGCTTCCTGCCTGGACATCTATGCTGACCCACTGGAGCTGAGAATCTGGTTGTTGTTCCAGAGTGCTACCCTCCGGATCCCTGTTGGGCTTTTGTTGTCTCCTGTTGTTGCCCACCTGGGATTATATGTTTAGTTTGTATTGTCTGTCCTCCCCTTGGTGTTTTCCTTTAGAGCTAGTGGTGCGGACTAGTGTTCCCACCGCCCTGTTCACTATCTAGGGCTCATCCTAGGGAAAGCCAGGGTTTTAGGCACGTGATCGGCGTACGGGTGAGGAACCCGTCTAGGGACGACAGGGCAGCCAGGTGCCAGCCGCAAGGTGAGTCAGGGGTCACCACCTTCCCTCTCACTAGGGCAGGGCCTCCCTCTTTTCCTCCCTCCGTGTCACGTATGTGACAGTTACGCCGATCGTGATATACCCTTTTTGGCTTTCAAAAATGCTTTGTGTAAAAGTGGTACAAAAATACTATATAAAATTGATATCGCTGTAATCATAATGACCTGCAGAATAAAGGTCATGTCATTTTTGAAGAATTTTTTTCCACAAGGCTCTATTTGAGAAAAAAAATAAAAATAATAATAATAATATATATATATATATATATATATATATAGTACAGACCAAAAGTTTGGACACACCTTCTCATTCAAAGAGTTTTCTTTATTTTCATGACTATTCACACTGATTCACACTGAAGGCATCAAAACTATGAATTAACACATGTGGAATTATATACATAACAAAAAAGTGTGAAACAACTGAAAATATGTCATATTCTAGGTTCTTCAAAGTAGCCACCTTTTGCTTTGATTACTGCTTTGCACACTCTTGGCATTCTCTTGATGAGCTTCAAGAGTTAATCACCTGAAATGGTCTTCGCAGCACCCCATCACTCTCCTTCATGGTGAAATAGCCCTTACACAGCCTGGAGGTGTGTTTGGGGTCATTGTCCTGTTGAAAAATAAATGATGGTCCAACTAAACGCAAAATCGGATGGAATAGCATGCGGCTGCAAGATGCTGTGGTAGCCATGCTGGTTCAGTATGCCTTCAATTTTGAATAAATCCCCAACAGTGTCACCAGCAAAGCACCCCTACACCATCACACCTCCTCCTCCATGCTTCATGGTGGGAACCAGGCATGTAGAGTCCATCCGTTCACCTTTTCTGCGTCGCACAAAGACACAGTGGTTGGAACCAAAGATCTCAAATTTGGACTCATCAGACAAAAGCACAGATTTCCGCTGGTCTAATGTCCATTCCTTGTGTTCTTTAGCCCAAACAAGTCTCTTCTGCTTGTTGCCTGTCCTTAGCAGTGGTTTCCTAGCAGATATTCTACCATGAAGGCCTGATTCACACAGTCTCCTCTAAACAGTTGTTCTAGAGATGTGTCTGCTGCTAGAACTCTGTGTGGCATTGACCTGGTCTCTAATCTGAACTGCTGTTAACCTGCAATTTCTGAGGCTGGTGACTTGGATGAACTTATCCTCCGCAGCAGAGGTGACTCTTGGTCTTCCTTTCCTGGGGTGGTCCCCATGTGAGCCAGTTTCTTTGTAGCGCTTGATGGTTTTTGTGACTGCACTTGGGGACACTTTCAAAGTTTTCACAATTTTTCGGACTGACTGACCCTAATTTCTTAAAGTAATGATGGCCACTCGTTTTCCTTTACTTAGCTGCTGTTTTCTTGCCATAATGCAAATTCTAACAGTCTATTCAATAGGACTATCAGCTGTGTATCCACCTGACTTCTCCACAACGCAACTGATGGTCCCAACCCCATTTATAATGCAAGAAATCCCACCTATTAAACCTGACAGGGCACACCTGTGAAGTGAAAACCATTTCAGGTGACTACCTCTTGAAGCTCATCAAGAGAATGCCAAGAGTGTGCAAAGCAGTAATCAAAGCAAAAGGTGGCTACTTTGAAGAACCTAGAATATGACATATTTTCAGTTGTTTTACACTTTTTTTTATGTATATAATTCCACATGTGTTAATTCATAGTTTTGATGCCTTCAGTGTGAATCTGCAATTTTCATAGTCATGAAAATAAAGAAAACTCTTTGAATGAGAAGGTGTGTCCAAACTTTTGGTCTGTACTGTATATAATTCTCAGAAAATGGCTGTACTGGTACCCCAGAGACTTTTAGAAAGCAACATGGTACCTGTAAAATCTGCACTGCAAAAGCCAAAAGGTGATCTTTTGATGCAGTTTTCGTCCACATTTATGGCATTTAAAAATCAGTCCAGCAAAATCTGTCCTACTAAAACCATATGGCATTCCTTCCCTTCTAAACCCTGCCATGTGCTGATACCTGCCACACTGTTCTCTCTGCAGTAGACATGCCTCTACACCGCTACCAGGCCCAGGAGCCTGAGGGGGCCCAAAGACACTTGTGACACATAAGAAGAAACTGGTATTATAGAAAGTGCATGCTGGTCAAGTTACCTCCGGTTGAAGGGAAGGGGTTAGGTCAAGAATTTGGCACAGGGGGCGTTTAAATTTTTGCCTCAGGCAGCACGAAGGAATTGTGCTTCCCATCCCCTGGCCACAAAGCACTCCAGGAAGGGGGGCCCAAACTGAACTCCTTGCACCAGGGCCCATGAGTCTTTAGCTACACTCCTGCTTGGGCGCGACATATGCCTTGCACAAAATCTCCATGCACCCTTCAGACTTCTAAAAGACAAACTTAAAAAATTTGAATCATTTTACCCCCTGGTGTCTATATGAAATAAAATGCGGAATTTGGGGAGTGTATGTGGTTGCCAATCGAGGTCACTAGGGCTGGGCTGACTTTCTCTTGGTAATCTCTGCCTTGCTTTAGGCTCACTGCTGTTGCTGTATGATCACAGCGATAGAAATTGCTGTACAAACCATATGTACATACAGTATATACCCTGAAATGATACAACTAATTACACAAAAAAATTACTAAGTACATTTTTACTTTTAAAAGAGAGACCCCAGACCTGTTAATGTACTTGCGGTGCTTACATAATTTATTACCTTCCCTGCTTATAATTTGTTCAGCAATTTGTATCTCCAAGTAATTTGACATTAGCGGCTTCTAAATCTGACAGAGGCCACTAGGATTAAAGAGTTTAAATATAATGACTTCATTTAATGGACTTGCTGTTCTCTACATCCAGCAACATTTCTTCCATTTGACATTTTTACTGTTAGCGGACTTTATTCAGAATATCATCTGCATGCAAAATAAAGTCAAGACTACTTTGGCTGTCATTGTTGGACTTAGCTTTAATTATACTTTATTATTATGTCTTTGATAATATGTAAATTTCTAATTTCCAGACGTCTGTCTTCTATCAACTAATTTTAAAGGGGTCCTTTCTTGAGGTTTTCACAACAAGTTGGAGCTAAGCATTGGCCCTAGGTGGCTGGCCTTAAGGAAACAGCAAGCAGATCGGCTCTCCGCTGTTTCTGTAACTTCCATTGCAGTGAATGGGAGCTACTGCCTTGTAGCTCCTGGAATTACAGAAGCAGTGTACGGTAGCTCAATACTGACAGCTTGTCCTCAGGATAGGTCATCAGTACATAATCGTGGGGGGGGGGGGGGTCCGATCTCCAGCACCCTTGCCGATCAGCTGTTTGAAGTGCTGCAGCCTCCTCACAGCATGCTGAGTACAGTGCCGTACATTGTATCGTGGCCGTTCTTGGTATTGCACCCCAGGCTCATTTTCTGACCTAGGAAGAAACCACAGTGCTCATCCTGAGCTCATCAATATTGAATACCTGGAAAACCCATTAAAAATATTAACTTTTCATTTAAAGTACGATTCTGGGATTCTAATCCTAGAAAAAAGTTCCAAATGGGGTGGAGTTCTAAAGAAACAAACAAAAAAAATAGCAATTCTGACACAGTTTTACGGGTTTTGTCCCTACTGCATTCCCTATGTGGCTAACCTAACCTGTGCCCTTTATTCTCTGGGTCAGTACAAATACAATGACACTTATATTTAAAGACCCTCCTAGCTTACGGTGCAGGGGGTATAATCGTTAATATGCAAATTAGGTATGTTGTGCAATAAGGTTGTCACCCTTGCTCACAATGCTCCAAAGCATTCTGTGGTCATGCCAGGCAGTGGCAAAACAGCCTAGGGAGGGGCTGGCCATAGAAATGCATGAAGCTTGGGGAGCAACAACAGCAATAGGGACTCCCTTATTGCTCCAAAGGCCTAATTTTCATATTAAGAAAAAGTATCATAGCTTGTGAATGGGGTTTTGAATTAACAAAAGGAAAACTGTATTAAACAGTGTTAATAAGGTGAACTACAGCAAACACTTGTATAGGGAGATGATTGCTGGTGACAGACTTGCTTTAAAGGGAATATCTCTTATCTGCTAATTAAAACGAAATAGTGATAAAACATTTTATAATTTGTTTTTATTTTCTTTATATTTTTTTTATTTTTGCACATTTGTTTGGGGGATAACCTGTTCAGATGTCTGGACTATAGTAACCTGTAGACTGGAGACAATCATTAACTTCAACAGAAGAATGTAGTGAGCATGCTCTGTGACCTGTGCAGAGGTGTTTGTACACGGAGAGGGAGGCATGCTCTGTGACCTGTGCAGAGGTCATTGTACACGGAGAGGGAGGCATGCTCTGTGACCTGTGCAGAGGTGTTTGTACACGGAGAGGGAGGCATGCTCTGTGACCTGTGCAGAGGTGTTTGTACACGGAGAGGGAGGCATGCTCTGTGACCTGTGCAGAGGTCTTTGTACAGGGAGAGGGAGGCATGCTCTGTGACCTGTGCAGAGGTGTTTGTACACGGAGAGGGAGGCATGCTCTGTGATCTGTGCAGAGGTCTTTGTACAGGGAGAGGGAGGCATGCTCTGTGATCTGTGCAGAGATCATTGTACACAGAGAGGGAGGCATGCTCTGTGACCTGTGCAGAGGTCTTTGTACAGGGAGAGGGAGGCATGCTCTGTGATCTGTGCAGAGATCATTGTACACAGAGAGGGAGGCATGCTCTGTGACCTGTGCAGAGGTGTTTGTACACGGAGAGGGAGGCATGCTCTGTGATCTGTGCAGAGATCATTGTACACGGAGAGGGAGGCATGCTCTGTGACCTGTGCAGAGGTGTTTGTACACGGAGAGGGAGGCATGCTCTGTGACCTGTGCAGAGGTGTTTGTACACGGAGAGGGAGGCATGCTCTGTGACCTGTGCAGAGGTGTTTGTACACGGAGAGGGAGGCATGCTCTGTGACCTGTGCAGAGGTCTTTGTACAGGGAGAGGGAGGCATGCTCTGTGACCTGTGCAGAGATTGTTGTGCAGGGAGAGGGAGGCATGCTCTGTGACCTGTGCAGAGGTCTTTGTACACGGAGAGGGAGGCATGCTCTGTGATCTGTGCAGAGGTCTTTGTACACGGAGAGGGAGGCATGCTCTGTGACCTGTGCAGAGGTGTTTGTGCACGGAGAGGGAGGCATGCTCTGTGATCTGTGCAGAGGTCTTTGTACAGGGAGAGGGAGGCATGCTCTGTGATCTGTGCAGAGATCATTGTACACAGAGAGGGAGGCATGCTCTGTGACCTGTGCAGAGGTCTTTGTACACGGAGAGGGAGGCATGCTCTGTGATCTGTGCAGAGGTCTTTGTACACGGAGAGGGAGGCATGCTCTGTGACCTGTGCAGAGGTGTTTGTTCACGGAGAGGGAGGCATGCTCTGTGACCTGTGCAGAGGTCTTTGTACACGGAGAGGGAGGCATGCTCTGTGACCTGTGCAGAGGTCATTGTACAGGGAGAGGTAGGCATGCTCTGTGACCTGTGCAGAGGTGTTTGTGCACGGAGAGGGAGGCATGCTCTGTGACCTGTGCAGAGGTGTTTGTACATGGAGAGGGAGGCATGCTCTGTGACCTGTGCAGAGGTGTTTGTACACGGAGAGGGAGGCATGCTCTGTGACCTGTGCAGAGGTGTTTGTACACGGAGAGGGAGGCATGCTCTGTGATCTGTGCAGAGGTCTTTGTACACGGAGAGGGAGGCATGCTCTGTGATCTGTGCAGAGGTCTTTGTACACGGATGAGGGAGGCATGCTCTGTGATCTGTGCAGAGGTCTTTGTACAGGGAGAGGGAGGCATGCTCTGTGATCTGTGCAGAGGTCTTTGTACACGGAGAGGGAGGCATGCTCTGTGATCTGTGCAGAGGTGTTTGTACACAGAGAGGGAGGCATGCTCTGTGATCTGTGCAGAGGTCTTTGTACACGGAGAGGGAGGCATGCTCTGTGACCTGTGCAGAGATCATTGTACACGGAGAGGGAGGCATGCTCTGTGACCTGTGCAGAGGTGTTTGTACACGGAGAGGGGGGCATGCTCTGTGACCTGTGCAGAGGTGTTTGTACACGGAGAGGGAGGCATGCTCTGTGACCTGTGCAGAGATCATTGTACACGGAGAGGGAGGCATGCTCTGTGATCTGTGCAGAGGTCTTTGTGCACGGAGAGGGAGGCATGCTCTGTGACCTGTGCAGAGGTGTTTGTACACGGAGAGGGAGGCATGCTCTGTGACCTGTGCAGAGGTGTTTGTGCACGGAGAGGGAGGCATGCTCTGTGACCTGTGCAGAGGTGTTTGTACACGGAGAGGGAGGCATGCTCTGTGACCTGTGCAGAGGTCTTTGTACAGGGAGAGGGAGGCATGCTCTGTGACCTGTGCAGAGGTGTTTGTACAGGGAGAGGTAGGCATGCTCTGTGACCTGTGCAGAGGTGTTTGTACACGGAGAGGGAGGCATGCTCTGTGACCTGTGCAGAGGTGTTTGTACACGGAGAGGGAGGCATGCTCTGTGACCTGTGCAGAGGTGTTTGTACACGGAGAGGGAGGCATGCTCTGTGATCTCTTCAGAGATCATTGTACACGGAGAGGGAGGCATGCTCGTGATCTCTTCAGAGATCATTGTACACGAAGAGGGAGGCATGCTCTGTGATCTCTTCAGAGATCATTGTACACGAAGAGGGAGGCATGCTCTGTGATCTCTTCAGAGATCATTGTACACGGAGAGGGAGGCATGCTCTGTGACCTGTGCAGAGGTGTTTGTACATGGAGAGGGAGGCATGCTCTGTGACCTGTGCAGAGGTGTTTGTACACGGAGAGGGAGGCATGCTCTGTGATCTGTGCAGAGATCATTGTACACGGAGAGGGAGGCATGCTCTGTGACCTGTGCAGAGGTCTTTGTACACGGAGAGGGAGGCATGCTCTGTGATCTGTGCAGAGATCTTTGTACACAGAGAGGGAGGCATGCTCTGTGACCTGTGCAGAGGTGTTTGTACACGGAGAGGGAGGCATGCTCTGTGACCTGTGCAGAGATCGTTGTACACGGAGAGGGAGGCATGCTCTGTGACCTGTGCAGAGGTGTTTGTACACGGAGAGGGAGGCATGCTCTGTGACCTGTGCAGAGATCATTGTACACAGAGAGGGAGGCATGCTCTGTGACCTGTGCAGAGATGTTTGTGCACGGAGAGGGAGGCATGCTCTGTGACCTGTGCAGAGATCATTGTACACAGAGAGGGAGGCATGCTCTGTGATCTGTGCAGAGGTCTTTGTGCACGGAGAGGGAGGCATGCTCTGTGACCTGTGCAGAGATTGTTGTGCACGGAGAGGGAGGCATGCTCTGTGACCTGTGCAGAGGTCATTGTACAGGGAGAGGTAGGCATGCTCTGTGACCTGTGCAGAGGTCATTGTACAGGGAGAGGTAGGCATGCTCTGTGACCTGTGCAGAGGTGTTTGTACACGGAGAGGGAGGCATGCTCTGTGATCTGTGCAGAGATCATTGTACACGGAGAGGGAGGCATGCTCTGTGATCTGTGCAGAGGTCTTTGTGCACGGAGAGGGAGGCATGCTCTGTGACCTGTGCAGAGATTGTTGTGCAGGGAGAGGGAGGCATGCTCTGTGACCTGTGCAGAGGTCATTGTACACGGAGAGGGAGGCATGCTCTGTGATCTCTTCAGAGATCGTTGTACACAGAGAGGGAGGCATGCTCTGTGATCTCTTCAGAGATCATTGTACACGGAGAGGGAGGCATGCTCTGTGATCTCTTCAGAGATCATTGTACACGGAGAGGGAGGCATGCTCTGTGACCTGTGCAGAGATCATTGTACACGGAGAGGGAGGCATGCTCTGTGATCTCTTCAGAGATCATTGTACACGGAGAGGGAGGCATGCTCTGTGATCTGTGCAGAGATCGTTGTACACGGAGACGGAGGCATGCTCTGTGATCTGTTCAGAGATTGTTGTGCAGGGAGGGGGAGGCATGCTCTGTGATCTGTACAGAGGTCTTTGTACACGGAGAGGGAGACATGCTCTGTGATCTGTCCAGAGATTGTTGTACACGGAGAGGGAGGCATGCTCTGTGAACTGTGCAGAGGTATTTGTACCGAGAGGGGGAGGCATGCTCTGTGATCTGTGCAGAGGTCATTGTACCGGGAGGGGGTGGTATGCTCCTTGATCAGTTCAGAGATTGTTGTGCAGGGAGGGCGGGTATGCTCTGTTATCTGGTCAGAGATTGTTGTGCAGGGAGGGGGTATGCTCTGTGATCTGCTCAGAGATTGTTGTGCAGGGAGGGGGAGGTATGCTCTGTGATCTGGTCAGAGATTGTTGTGCAGGGAGGGGGGTATGCTCTGTGATCTGGTCAGAGATTGTTGTGCGGGGAGGGAGGGTATGCTCTGTGATCTGGTCAGAGATTGTTGTGCAGGGAGGGGGGTATGCTCTGTGATCTGGTCAGAGATTGTTGTGCAGGGAGGGGGGGTATGCTCTGTGATCTGGTCAGAGATTGTTGTGCAGGGAGGGGGGTATGCTCTGTGATCTGGTCAGAGATTGTTGTGCAGGGAGGGGGAGGTATGCTCTGTGAACTGTGCAGAGGTCTTTGTATCGGGAGGGGGAGAGCTGTATCAAGACTAGTGTTGAGTGAAACGAGCTTCAGAACATAGAGTCACTTCGGTAAAAAAAAAATATTGAATGCTGTACAGAGATCCGTCTCCGTACAGCATTGAAATGTATGGGCTCCACCGAGGTGACATTCATTATCTCCGAAGTCACG
The DNA here is from genome assembly GCF_014858855.1 of Bufo gargarizans. Taxonomy (NCBI): domain Eukaryota; kingdom Metazoa; phylum Chordata; class Amphibia; order Anura; family Bufonidae; genus Bufo; species Bufo gargarizans. Next base: position 667,514,602 of record NC_058081.1, read on the forward strand.
TAAGACTAAATTGAACAACTTCAGCCATGTATTCTCTATTACTTGAAAACCATTTTTAAAACATGAATCTGAACTTTTCGGATTCACGTTTTAAAATGCTTTTCAGGCTGAAAAATCGTAGTACGAAGTTATTCACCAAAGTCTCTTGAGACTTCGGAGATAATGAATTTCACCTCGCCAGAGCCCATACATTTGAATGCTATATGGAGACGGATCTCTGTTCAGCATTCAAATGAAATTTTGAGCAAAACGACTTCGGATCTATGATCTGAACACTAATCAAGAGCACCGCACAATGTGAATGGTGGATCCTGTGTAATCTATACACAGGTCTTATCTATCATTGCAATCTGGCCACTGATGATAATAACATGACTGCGGAGAAGACCAGATGTGTCAGCCTATTATGAAACTTAGTGGCCAGAGTGAAAACTGCAATATAAATATATATATATATATATATATATATAGGCTTGAGAAAGGTCCCAGTAAGAGGACTGAAACGTTGCTTGGGTGAATAAAGATCCACTATTTTCACCAACGGATGTGCTGCAGTGTTTTCTATTTTTATATATATAGATAGTGACATGAAAATTAAAAAAAAATCACATATTTCTTAAAAGTATGTTTAAAATAAAAACTTTTTTAACAATTTTAAACAATTGAGAATTTTGTGATGACACATTCCCTTAATGCTTAGTCATGCTAGGATACTTTTATGTGTGAGACACTCTTGACTGCTTCTTGAAAGTATGCGATCCCGCAGTACTTTGTTTTTGCTCTGCACTTTTCAAAGTGACTCATTTTTTAAATATCTATTAAAATGCATTTAGGAAAAGGACACTTGACAAACCAAACTTGCTTGACTTGCTCCTTAAGCCGGTTATACCACATGAGCGCATAGCCACTGCTGCTTTCTGAAGTAGCTGATCTGTAGTGTAACCTAGGGGAATCCTGAAAAGCTTACATTCCTGATTCAAACATGACAACTAGAGATGAGATGAATTTTCTGGCTGCATAGAGCCTTTATAATGGTGTAGAACACTGTGCCTTGCAGTAATACGCATAGGGAGTAGAGTTGAGCGAACACCTGGATGTTCGGGTTCGAGAAGTTCGGCCGAACATCCCGGAAATGTTCGGGTTCGGGATCCGAACCCGATCCGAACTTCGTCCCGAACCCGAACCCCATTGAAGTCAATGGGGACCCGAACTTTTCGGCACTAAAACGGCTGTAAAACAGCCCAGGAAAGGGCTAGAGGGCTGCAAAAGGCAGCAACATGTAGGTAAATCCCCTGCAAACAAATGTGGATAGGGAAATTAATTAAAATAAAAATTAAATAAATAAAAATTAACCAAAATCAATTGGAGAGAGGTTCCATAGCAGAGAATCTGGCTTCCCGTCACCCACCACTGGAACAGTCCATTCTCAGATATTTAGGCCCCGGCACCCAGGCAGAGGAGAGAGGTCCCGTAACAGACAATCTGGCTTCATGTCAGCAGAGAATCAGTCTTCATGTCATAGCAGAGAATCAGGCTTCACGTCACCCACCACTGTAATAGTCCATTTTCATAAATTTAGGCCCAGCACCCAGGCAGAGGAGAGAGGTCCCGTAACAGACAATCTGGCTTCATGTCAGCAGAGAATCAGTCTTCATATCATAGCAGAGAATCTGGCTTCCCGTTACCCACCACTGGAACAGTCCATTCTCAGATATTTAGGCCCCGGCACCCAGGCAGAGGAGAGAGGTCCCGTAACAGACAATCTGGCTTCATGTCAGCAGAGAATCAGTCTTCATATCATAGCAGAGAATCAGGCTTCACGTCAGCCACCACTGCAACAGTCCATTGTCATAAATTCAGGCCCAGCACCCAGGCAGAGGAGAGAGGTCCCGTAACAGACAATCTGGCTTCATGTCAGCAGAGAATCAGTCTGCATGTCATAGCAGAGAATGAGGCTTCACGTCACCCACCACTGCAACAGTCCATTTTCATAAATTTAGGCCCAGCACCCAGGCAGAGGAGAGAGGTCCCGTAACAGAGGATCTGGCTTCATGTCACCAGAGAATCAGTCTGCATGTCATAGCAGAGAATCAGGCTTCACGTCACCCACCACTGCAACAGTCCATTTTCATAAATTTAGGCCCAGCACCCAGGCAGAGGAGAGAGGTCCCGTAACAGAGGATCTGGCTTCATGTCACCAGAGAATCAGTCTGCATGTCATAGCAGAGAATGAGGCTTCACGTCAGCCACCACTGCAACAATCCATTGGCATATATTTAGGCCTAGCACACAGGCAGAGGAGAGGTTCATTCAACTTTGGGTAGCCTTGCAATATAATGGTAAAATGAAAATAAAAATAGGATTGAATGAGGAAGTGCCCTGGAGTCCAATAATATATGGTTATGGGGAGGTAGTTAATGTCTAATCTGGACAAGGGACGGACAGGTCCTGTGGGATCCATGCCTGGTTCATTTTTATGAACGTCAGCTTGTCCACATTGGCTGTAGACAGGCGGCTGCGTTTGTCTGTAATGACGCCCCCTGCCGTGCTGAATACACGTTCAGACAAAACGCTGGCTGCCGGGCAGGCCAGCACCTCCAAGGCATAAAAGGCTAGCTCTGGCCACGTGGACAATTTAGAGACCCAGAAGTTGAATGGGGCCGAACCATCAGTCAGTACGTGGAGGGGTGTGCACACGTACTGTTCCACCATGTTAGTGAAATGTTGCCTCCTGCTAACACGTTGCGTATCAGGTGGTGGTGCAGTTAGCTGTGGCGTGTTGACAAAAGTTTTCCACATCTCTGCCATGCTAACCCTGCCCTCAGAGGAGCTGGCCGTGACACAGCTGCCTTGGCGACCTCTTGCTCCTCCTCTGCCTTGGCCTTGGGCTTCCACTTGTTCCCCTGTGACATTTGGGAATGCTCTCAGTAGCGCGTCTACCAACGTGCGCTTGTACTCGCGCATCTTCCTATCACGCTCCAGTGCAGGAAGTAAGGTGGGCACATTGTCTTTGTAGCGTGGATCCAGCAGGGTGGCAACCCAGTAGTCCGCACAGGTTAAAATGTGGGCAACTCTGCTGTCGTTGCGCAGGCACTGCAGCATGTAGTCGCTCATGTGTGCCAGGCTGCCCAGGGGTAAGGACAAGCTGTCCTCTGTGGGAGGCGTATCGTCATCGTCCTGCCTTTCCCCCCAGCCACGCACCAGTGATGGACCCGAGCTGCGTTGGGTGCCACCCCGCTGTGACCATGCTTCATCCTCATCCTCCTCCACCTCCTCCTCATCCTCGTCCTCCTCGTCCTCCAGTAGTGGGCCCTGGCTGGCCACATTTGTACCTGGCCTCTGCTGTTGCCAAAAACCTCCCTCTGAGTCACTTCGAAGAGACTGGCCTGAAAGTGCTAAAAATGACCCCTCTTCCTCCTCCTCCTCCTCCTCCTCCTGGGCCACCTCCTCTTCCATCATCGCCCTAAGTGTTTTCTCAAGGAGACATAGAAGTGGTATTGTAACGCTGATAACGGTGTCATCGCCACTGGCCATGTTGGTGGAGTACTCGAAACAGCGCAACAGGGCACACAGGTCTCGCATGGAGGCCCAGTCATTGGTGGTGAAGTGGTGCTGTTCTGTAGTGCGACTGACCCGTGCGTGCTGCAGCTGAAACTCCACTATGGCCTGCTGCTGCTCGCACAGTCTGTCCAGCATGTGCAAGGTGGAGTTCCACCTGGTGGGCACGTCGCATATGAGGCGGTGAGCGGGAAGGCCGAAGTTACGCTGTAGCGCAGACAGGCGAGCAGCGGCAGGATGTGAACGCCGGAAGCGCGAACAGACGGCCCGCACTTTATGCAGCAGCTCTGACATGTCGGGGTAGTTGTGAATGAACTTCTGCACCACCAAATTCAGCACATGCGCCAAGCAAGGGATGTGCGTCAAATTGGCTAGTCCCAGAGCTGCAACGAGATTTCGCCCATTATCACACACCACCAGGCCGGGCTTGAGGCTCACCGGCAGCAACCACTCGTCGGTCTGTTGTTCAATACCCCGCCACAACTCCTGTGCGGTGTGGGGCCTGTCCCCCAAACATATGAGTTTCAGAATGGCCTGCTGACGTTTACCCCGGGCTGTGCTGAAGTTGGTGGTGAAGGTGTGTGGCTGACTGGATGAGCAGGTGGAAGAAGAGGAGGAGGAAGCCGAGAAGGAGGAGGTGGCAACAGGAGGCAAAGAATGTTGCCCTGCGATCCTTGGCGGCGGCAGGACGTGCGCCAAACAGCTCTCCGCCTGGGGCCCAGCTGCCACTACATTTACCCAGTGTGCAGTTAGGGAGATATAGCGTCCCTGGCCGTGCTTACTGGTCCACGTATCTGTGGTTAGGTGGACCTTGCTACAGATGGCGTTGCGCAGTGCACACTTGATTTTATCGGATACTTGGTTGTGCAGGGAAGGCACGGCTCTCTTGGAGAAGTAGTGCCGGCTGGGAACAACATACTGTGGGACAGCAAGCGACATGAGCTGTTTGAAGCTGTCTGTGTCCACCAGCCTAAATGACAGCATTTCATAGGCCAGTAGTTTAGAAATGCTGGCATTCAGGGCCAGGGATCGAGGGTGGCTAGGTGGGAATTTACGCTTTCTATCAAATGTTTGTGAGATGGAGAGCTGAACGCTGGCGTGTGACATGGTTGAGACGCTTGGTGACGGAGGTGGTGGTGGTGGTGTTGGTGGTACATCCCCTGTTTGCTGGGCGGCAGGTGCCAACGTTCCTCCAGAGGCGGAGGAAGAGGCCGAGGCGGCAGCAGCAGAATAGGCCGAGGCGGCAGCAGCAGAAGAGGTAGCAGGGGGAGCCTGAGTGACTTCCTTGGTTTTAAGGTGTTTACTCCACTGCAGTTCATGCTTTGCATGCAGGTGCCTGGTCATGCAGGTTGTGCTCAGGTTCAGAACGTTAATGCCTCGCTTCAGGCTCTGATGGCACAGCGTGCAAACCACTCGGGTCTTGTCGTCAGCACATTGTTTGAAGAAGTGCCATGCCAGGGAACTCCTTGAAGCTGCCTTTGGGGTGCTCGGTCCCAGATGGCGGCGGTCAGTAGCAGGCGGAGTCTCTTGGCGGCGGGTGTTCTGCTTTTGCCCACTGCTCCCTCTTTTGCTACGCTGTTGGCTCGGTCTCACCACTGCCTCTTCCTCCGAACTGTGAAAGTCAGTGGCACGACCTTCATTCCATGTGGGGTCTAGGACCTCATCGTCCCCTGCATCGTCTTCCACCCAGTCTTGATCCCTGACCTCCTGTTCAGTCTGCACACTGCAGAAAGACGCAGCAGTTGGCACCTGTGTTTCGTCATCATCAGAGACATGCTGAGGTGGTATTCCCATGTCCTCATCATCAGGAAACATAAGTGGTTGTGCGTCAGTGCATTCTATGTCTTTCACCGCTGGGGAAGGGCTAGGTGGATGCCCTTGGGAAACCCTGCCAGCGGAGTCTTCAAACAGCATAAGAGACTGCTGCATAACTTGAGGCTGAGACAGTTTCCCTGGTATGCATGGGGGTGATGTGACAGACTGATGGGGTTGGTTTTCAGGCGCCATCTGTGCGCTTTCTGCAGAAGACTGGGTGGGAGATAATGTGAACGTGCTGGATCCACTGTCGGCCACCCAATTGACTAATGCCTGTACCTGCTCAGGCCTTACCATCCTTAGAACGGCATTGGGCCCCACCATATATCGCTGTAAATTCTGGCGGCTACTGGGACCTGAGGTAGTTGGTACACTAGGACGTGTGGATGTGGCAGAACGGCCACGTCCTCTCCCAGCACCAGAGGGTCCACTAACACCACCACGACCATGTCCACGTCCGCGTCCCTTACTAGATGTTTTTCTCATTGTTATGGTTCACCACAACAACAAATATATTATTTGGCCCAATGTATTGTATTCAAATTCAGCGGGATATAAATTTGAGGCCTAGTATTTAGGCGCTGGGTGACCGGTATGGATTTAGTGACAGAATTAGACTTGGAAATGCACAGAAGCGTGTGTGTGAAGTTATTCTGAATGACCCAATGTGCACCTTGAATATTATATACCCTTTTTGGGATAGATTTCAAATAGCTCTGATATAGCAGGAACCACTAAATTATGAAATTGCTAAATTGGGAATTGTACTTCAACCCAGAACAAAAAATGTGCTTTGACGGGCACTAAATAACTTTCCCAGCTACAACAGGACAGCGGTAACGAGAGATTTAGAGGGATTTAAATTTGAGGCCTAGTATTTAGGCGCTGGGTCACCGGTATGGATTTAGTGACAGAATTAGACTTGGAAATGCACAGAAGCGTGTGTGTGAAGTTATTCTGAATGACCCTATGTGCACCTTCAATATTATATACCCTTTTAGGGATAGATTTCAAATAGCTCTGATATAGCAGAAACCACTAAATTATGAAATTGCTAAATTGGGAATTGTACTTCAACCCAGAACAAAAAATGTGCTTTGACGGACACTAAATATCTTGCCCAGCAACAACAGTACAGCGGTGGGTAACGAGAGATTTAGAGGGATTTAAATTTGAGGCCTAGTATTTAGGCGCTGGGTGACCGGTATGGATTTAGTGACAGAATTAGACTTGGAAATGCACAGAAGCGTGTGTGTGAAGTTATTCTGAATGACCCAATGTGCACCTTCAATATTATATACCCTTTTAGGGATAGATTTCAAATAGCTCTGATATAGCAGAAACCACTAAATTATGAAATTGCTAAATTGGGAATTGTACTTCAACCCAGAACAAAAAATGTGCTTTGACGGACACTAAATATCTTGCCCAGCTACAACAGTACAGCGGGGTAACGAGAGATTTAGAGGGATTTAAATTTGAGGCCTAGTATTTAGGCGCTGGGTCACCGGTATGGATTTAGTGACAGAATTAGACTTGGAAATGCACAGAAGCGTGTGTGTGAAGTTATTCTGAATGACCCTAATGTGCACCTTCAATATTATATACCCTTTTAGGGATAGATTTCAAATAGCTCTGATATAGCAGAAACCACTAAATTATGAAATTGCTAAATTGGGAATTGTACTTCAACCCAGAACAAAAAATGTGCTTTGACGGACACTAAATATCTTGCCCAGCAACAACAGTACAGCGGGGTAACGAGAGATTTAGAGGGATTTAAATTTGAGGCCTAGTATTTAGGCGCTGGGTCACCGGTATGGATTTAGTGACAGAATTAGACTTGGAAATGCACAGAAGCGTGTGTGTGAAGTTATTCTGAATGACCCAATGTGCACCTTCAATATTATATACCCTTTTAGGGATAGATTTCAAATAGCTCTGATATAGCAGAAACCACTAAATTATGAAATTGCTAAATTGGGAATTGTACTTCAACCCAGAACAAAAAATGTGCTTTGACGGACACTAAATATCTTGCCCAGCAACAACAGTACAGCGGGTAACGAGAGATTTAGAGGGATTTAAATTTGAGGCCTAGTATTTAGGCGCTGGGTGACAGGTATGGGTTTAGTGACAGAATTAGACTTGGAAATACACAGTAGCGGGTGTGTGTGAAGTTATTCTGAATGACCCAATGTGCACCTTCAATATTATATACCCTTTTAGGGATAGATTTCAAATAGCTCTGATATAGCAGAAACCACTAAATTATGAAATTGCTAAATTGGGAATTGTACTTCAACCCAGAACAAAAAATGTGCTTTGACGGACACTAAATATCTTGCCCAGCAACAACAGTACAGCGGGGTAACGAGAGATTTAGAGGGATATAAATTTGAGGCCTAGTATTTAGGCGCTGGGTCACCGGTATGGATTTAGTGACAGAATTAGACTTGGAAATGCACAGAAGCGTGTGTGTGAAGTTATTCTGAATGACCCTATGTGCACCTTCAATATTATATACCCTTTTAGGGATAGATTTCAAATAGCTCTGATATAGCAGAAACCACTAAATTATGAAATTGCTAAATTGGGAATTGTACTTCAACCCAGAACAAAAAATGTGCTTTGACGGACACTAAATATCTTGCCCAGCAACAACAGTACAGCGGTGGGTAACGAGAGATTTAGAGGGATTTAAATTTGAGGCCTAGTATTTAGGCGCTGGGTCACCGGTATGGATTTAGTGACAGAATTAGACTTGGAAATGCACAGAAGCGTGTGTGTGAAGTTATTCTGAATGACCCTATGTGCACCTTCAATATTATATACCCTTTTAGGGATAGATTTCAAATAGCTCTGATATAGCAGAAACCACTAAATTATGAAATTGCTAAATTGGGAATTGTACTTCAACCCAGAACAAAAAATGTGCTTTGACGGACACTAAATATCTTGCCCAGCAACAACAGTACAGCGGTGGGTAACGAGAGATTTAGAGGGATTTAAATTTGAGGCCTAGTATTTAGGCGCTGGGTCACCGGTATGGATTTAGTGACAGAATTAGACTTGGAAATGCACAGAAGCGTGTGTGTGAAGTTATTCTGAATGACCCAATGTGCACCTTCAATATTATATACCCTTTTAGGGATAGATTTCAAATAGCTCTGATATAGCAGAAACCACTAAATTATGAAATTGCTAAATTGGGAATTGTACTTCAACCCAGAACAAAAAATGTGCTTTGACGGACACTAAATATCTTGCCCAGCAACAACAGTACAGCGGTAACGAGAGATTTAGAGGGATTTAAATTTGAGGCCTAGTATTTAGGCGCTGGGTGACAGGTATGGGTTTAGTGACAGAATTAGACTTGGAAATACACAGTAGCGGGTGTGTGTGAAGTTATTCTGAATGACCCAATGTGCACCTTCAATATTATATACCCTTTTAGGGATAGATTCCAAATAGCTCTGATATAGCAGGAACCACTAAATTATGAAATTGCTAAATTGGGAATTGTACTTCAACCCAGAACAAAAAATGTGCTTTGACGGACACTAAATATCTTGCCCAGCAACAACAGTACAGCGGTAACGAGAGATTTAGAGGGATTTAAATTTGAGGCCTAGTATTTAGGCGCTGGGTGACAGGTATGGGTTTAGTGACAGAATTAGACTTGGAAATACACAGTAGCGGGTGTGTGTGAAGTTATTCTGAATGACCCAATGTGCACCTTCAATATTATATACCCTTTTTGGGATAGATTTCAAATAGCTCTGATATAGCAGGAACCACTAAATTATGAAATTGCTAAATTGGGAATTGTATTTCAACCCAGAACAAGAAATGTGCTTGAACGGACACTAAATAACTCGCCCAGCTACAGCACTAGGGACAGATTTAGCTGGATATAAATTTGAGGCCTAGTATTTAGGCGCTGGGTGACCGGTATGGATTTAGTGACAGAATTAGACTGGGATATGGCCAAAAAATAAACAGACTATTGCTGGTTAAATGCACTTGGTGTGACAGCTTCACCCTGATGTAGGCTTTAGCCAAAAAACAACCACACCATTGAGGGTTAAATGCACTTGGTGACAGGCGCAGCTTGCCCCTGATTTTGTATATGGCCAAAAAATGAACAGACTATTGCTGGTTAAATGCACTTGGTGTGACAGCTTCACCCTGATGTAGGCTTTAGCCAAAAAACAACCACACCATTGAGGGTTAAATGCACTTGGTGACAGGCGCAGCTTGCCCCTGATTTTGTATATGGCCAAAAAATGAACAGACTATTGCTGGTTAAATGCACTTGGTGTGACAGCTTCACCCTGATGTAGGCTTTAGCCAAAAAACAACCACACCATTGAGGGTTAAATGCACTTGGTGACAGGCGCAGCTTGCCCCTGATTTTGTATATGGCCAAAAAATGAACAGACTATTGCTGGTTAAATGCACTTGGTGTGACAGCTTCACCCTGATGTAGGCTTTAGCCAAAAAACAACCACACCATTGAGGGTTAAATGCACTTGGTCGCAGCTTGTGCTGGCGCACCACAAGACACAAAATGGCCGCCGATCACCCCAGAAAAATGAGACTGACAAACGGTCTGTGCAGCCTAAAAACAGTGAGCAATTGAGGATCAGCAGCTCAATGATCCACAGCTGCAGATCGATCAGTTAATCAAGTCCTTTGGAGGAGTTAATCTGCCTAATCTCGCCCTACTGTCGCAGCCGCAACCTCTCCCTACGCTAATCAGAGCAGAGTGACGGGCGGCGCTATGTGACTCCAGCTTAAATAGAGGCTGGGTCACATGGTGCTCTGGCCAATCACAGCCATGCCAATAGTAGGCATGGCTGTGATGGCCTCTTGGGGCAAGTAGTATGACGCTTGTTGATTGGCTGCTTTGCAGCCTTTCAAAAAGCGCCAAGAAAGCGTCACAAAAGCTCCAAGAAAGCGACGAACACCGAACCCGAACCCGGACTTTTACGAAAATGTCCGGGTTCGGGTCCGTGTCACGGACACCCCAAAATTCGGTACGAACCCGAACTATACAGTTCGAGTTCGCTCATCCCTAATAGGGAGTCTGCTGTGGTAGTGAAATAATACTGTGAGTACACTCCACAAAAGGTCTTTATAACATATAACTGCAACGCTGAACAGCAAATAGGCGCTTATTGTTTTCCACTTAAACACTCCACACAAGGCTTTAGAACATATAACTGCACCACTGAATGGCAAATATATTTTTCTTTTTTCCACTAATACACGACAACAAGGGCTTTGGAACATATAACTGCACCGCTGAATGGCAAACAGGACCTTCTTTTTTCCACTTATACATGCAACAAAAGGCTTTAGAACATATAACAGCACCGCTGAATGGCAAGCATATTTTTCTTTGTTCCACTTACATACACTCCACAAAAGGCTTTAGAAGATATAACTGCACCACTAAACAGCAAATAAAATATTTTTGGTGCCACTAATACAAGCCAAAAAGGGCTGCAATTTTTGCACTTCACCACACAATGGCTAATAAGCCCTTTTTCCCCACTAATGCAAGCCAAAAAATGCTTTAGAACTATACCGCACAAGCACAAATAAGATGTAGAAATCTTTCCTTGCAGGATAACAGGCCAAACTGGATGGACAAATGTCTTTTTTCGGCTTTATATATTATGTTATGTTATGATGTTATGTTAATGGCTGTAACAACCCAATAACAAGAACGGTTTGCTGGAATTACAGAGCTGTATAATGACAATTTGGGTCCCCAATCAGTGCAGCAAGGTGTAATAAGATTGTTCCTATTACCCAGGCTGTAACCCCCCCTGGCAGAATCCAAGATGGCTGAGGCAATTTTTAGGGCTGTGACATCACAGGGCTGGCTGGCTACTGATTGGCTGCATGCATGGCATTATGGGTGATCCTGTCTTCCCAGAGTTTCTTGCTCCATGACCTTGCATGTGCAGCAGCCATTTTAGGAAAAAATTTGATTAGTTACCACGAAGCATGAGGAAATTCAGATTCAGTGTAAATCACATTTTTCCTGAAATTTGGATCGAATTCCACTGATCGAATTTGCTCATCTCTAATGACAACAGGAATTTACAGAGGTGCGCTGCCCTTGTCTCAATTCAATTTTGATGCAATTTTTAAACTTGCATTCTTTTCTTAGATATACAGTGCTGCCCATAATTATTCATACCCCTGGCAAATTTTGACTTAAAGTTACTTTTATTCAACCAGCAAGTAATTTTTTGACGGGAAATGACATAGGTGTCTCCCAAAAGATAATAACACGATGCACAAGAGGCATTATTGTGGAAAAAAAACATTTCTCAGCTTTTATTTACATTTGAGCAAAAATAAAAAAAGATCTTCCGCACTGTGGAAAATCTCAGCGGTGGTGGTCGGAAGCCAAAAGTGACACCTGGGCTGGCCAGGAGGATAGTTAGAGAGGTGAAAAAAAATCCAAGGATCACCACCAAGGCCATCCTGGTGAATCTGGGCTCTGCTGGTGGCAATGTCTCAAGGCAGACAATCCAACGGACACTGCACACTGCTGGGTACCACGGATGCAGACCAGTCACACAGAAGCTCGCTTGGCATTTGCAAAAGCTAATCTGGACAAAGAAGAAGACTTCTGGTCTTCTGTGTTATGGCCAGATGAAACAAAAATGAAATTGTTTGGTCACAATGATGTTTCTTCATTTGGCGTAAAAAAGGAGAAACATTCAACCCAAAGAAAACCATCCCCACTGTCAAACATGGTGGTGGGAACCTAATGCTTTGGGGGTGTTTTTCAGCCAATGGACCAGGGAATCTAATCACAGTAAACGGCACCATGAAAAAAGAGCAATACATGAGGATTCTCAACGACAACATCAGGCAGTCTGCAGAGAAACTTGGCCTTGGGCACCAGTGGACATTTCAGCATGACAATGACCCAAAACACACAGCAAAAGCCGTGAAGAACTGGTTAGCAGACAACAACATTAACGTTTTGGAGTGGCCCAGCCAGAGTCCAGACTTGAATCCAATTGAGAATCTGTGGAGGGAGCTAAAGATCAGGGTGATGGCAAGAAGACCCTCCAACCTGAAAGAGTTGGAGCTCATTGCTAAAGATGAATGGGCAAAAATACCTGTGGAGACAAAAAGTTGGTCTGCAATTATAGGAAGCGTTTGATTGCTGTAATAGCCAATAAAGGCTTTTCTATTGATTATTGAGAAGGGTATGAATAATTTTGGACTGGACACTTTTTGCTCAAATGTAAATAAAAGCTGAGAAATGTTTTTTTTTCCCCACAATAATGCCTCTTGTACATTGTCTTATTATCTTTTGGGAGACACCTATGACATCTCCCGTCAAAAAATTACTTGCTGGTTGAATAAAAGTAACTTTTAGTCAAAATTTGCCAGGGGTATGAATAAATATGGGCAGCACTGTACAAGCAGATAAGCTCCCTGCATCTGTGTCTGTAGACAGCAGAATACAACTGGGGGAAACCTGGGTGAGGTCGCAGGAAAGGTTTGTGCAAAAAAGATTATTTAATTTGTTTTATACAGTGGTGTCCACACTTAACTGTTCATTTATCATAACATAGATACGTGTAAGATGGAATTTAGTGGATAATTCCAACACAATATCTTATCTATCCAAATACCAATTTGCAGTACATCATTTCAACCAGCAGGTGGTGCATTGTGTTACTAGCCAATACCTGAACACAGGGTCATAAGGTCAAGACCTGGTAATAGACTTACAACGGTAAAATTACTTACAACTAAATGGATTTTTTCCCCCTTTTCTGTGTATCTAATCCTATCATATGTGATACCATCTGCTAAGCTCCTGTATCTAATCCTGCCGTGTGATACTGCCCGTTCAGCTGCTGTATCTAATCCTGCCATGTAATATACAGGCTGCTGACTAATGTTTCTAATCTTATCATGTGTGATAGTGTCTGTAACCTGTGTATCTAATCCTATCGTGTGATTCTGTCTGTTGAGCTGTGTATCTATTTCTCTCACGTGTGATACTGTCTGCTGAGCTGTGTGTCTAAGGCCCCTTCCACACGGGCGAGTTTTCCGTGCGGGTGCGATGCGTGCGGTGAACGCACTGCACCCGCACTGAATCCTGACCCATTCATTTCTATGGGGCTGTGCACACGAGCGGTGATTTTCACGCATCACTTGTGCGTTGCGTGAAAATCGCAGCATGCTCCTCTTTGTGCGTTTTTCACGTAACGCAGGCCCTATAGAAATAAATGGGGTTGTGTGAAAATCGCATGCATCCGCAAGCAAGTGCGGATGCGGTGCGATTTTCACGCATGGGTTCTAGGTGACAGTCTATTCACTGTATTATTTTCCCTTATAACATGGTTATAAGGGAAAATAATAGCATTCTGAATACAGAATGCTTAGTATAATAGTGCTGGAGGGGTTAAAAATAATAAAAAAGTTAACTCACCTTCTCCTCTTGTTCGCGTAGATGCCGGTCTGTTCTTTAGCTGTGGGCTGAAGGACCTGTGGTGATGTCAGATCACATGCTCCATCACCATGTGATTGGAGCATGTGATCTGACATCACCTCAGGTCATTCAGTCCACAGCTAAAGAACAGACCGGGATCTACGCGAACAAGAGGAGAAGGTGAGTTAACTTTTTTATTATTTTTAACCCCTTCAGCACTATTATACTAAGCATTCTGTATTCAGAATGCTATTATTTTCCCTTATAACCATGTTATAAGGGAAAATAATACAATCTTCAGAACATCAATCCCAAGCCCGAACTTCTGTGAAGAAGTTCGGGTCTGGGTACCAAACATGCGCGATTTTTCTCACGTGAGTGCAAAACGCATGACAATGTTTTGCACTCGCGCGGAAAAATCGCGCATTTTCCCGCAACGCACCCGCCTCTTATCTGGGCAAAAAACATGACGCCCGTGTGAAAGAGGCCTAATCCTATCGTGTGTGATGCTGCCTGCTGAGCTGTGTATCTAATCCTGTCATGTGTGATACTGTCTGCTGAGCTTCTGTATCTAATCCTATAATGTGTGATACTGCTTGCTGAGCTATGTATCTAATTGTATCATGTGTGATACTGCCTGACGTGCTTTGTATCTTATCCTGTCATATGTGATACTGTCTGCTGAGCTGTGTATCTAATCCTATCATGTGATATTGCCTGCTGAGCTATGTATCAAATCCTGTCATGTGTGACACTGTCTGCTGAGCTATATATCTAATTGCATCCTGTGTGATACTGCCTGCTGAGCTATGTATCTAATTGTATCATTTGTGATACTGCCTGCTGAGCTTTGTCTCTAATCCTGTTGTATGTGATACTGTCTGCTGAGCTATGTATCTAATCCTATCATGTTTGTTATTGCCTGCTGAGCTATGTATGTAATCCTGTCATGTGTGATACTGCCTGTTGAGCTTTGTATCTAATACTGTCATGCGAGATACTGCCTGCTGAGCTGCTGTATGCAATCCTGTCATGTGTGATACTGTCTGCTGAGCTGTGTATCTAATCCTGTCATGTGTGATACTGTCTGCTGAGCTGTGTATCTAATCCTATCATGTGTGATACTGTCTGCTGAGCTGTGTATCTAATCCTATCATGTGTGATACTGTCTGCTGAGCTGTGTATCTAATCATATCCTGTCTTATACTGTCTGCTGAGCTGTGTATCTAATCCTGTCATGTGAGATACTGCCTCCTGAGCTGTGTATCTAATCCTGTCATGATAATAGACAATGACCAGTTTGTCACAAGGGGAGGACTTGAGGTTCCTTCACACAGCAGCCAGAAGATCCCGGTGAAGCTCAATATACAGGGATATCTCAGGGAATGGCCTCACCACATCTCCTGACCAGGAAATAATCACCTATGGCCCCACATAACCTCTACTTCGTCTTCCGTCATTGAATCAGAGCAGCACGTGCTGGTCTTTTGAGTCCCTGCCCTCCGCACTATTAATTTAGGTGCCGTGCTGTGCTGATACAGCATCACAGTGGGGGCCGACACTTGCTGTAGCCGGGATCCCGCTGTAACGGCTGGGGGGTAGAGAGAGTGCACTGCAGTTCTCTGAGCAGGATAGCTCCATCCGTGACTGTACTTGGCTGCTGACCAGGGCGTCAGTATATATCCTGTACTTAGAGGGAAGAATGGAGGAGGATATATAATGTATATGGGGAGGAATTAAAGAGGGTATGTAATATATATAGATGGTCCCCTCCATTCCTTCCTATATATACAGTATATGCCTATATATAATCCGAAAGTACACAAGCATGCAACAGAACCACCAGGAAGACCAATAGTGTCGGGAGTTAAATGCTTGACTAGTAATCTGTCTAGATACGTGTGTAAACACTACCTGTGTGTAAACACTACCAACATACCTGAAAGATATCCAACATATTTTGAACATCCTAAATCAAACAAAATGGGAACCGCATTACATACTGGGGACACTAGATGTAAAATTGTTGTATACAATAATAGAGAACAAAAAAAGATGTGAAGCTGTAAAATAGTGCTTGCAGAATCAGGGAGAGTTAATACAAAACCAGATTGGTTTTATTGGAGATTGTATAATGTTCATTTTAAAGAAAAACGACTTTTTATTTGAGGATACATTTTATTTACAGCAATGGGGTACCGCGAAGGGGACGAGATTCGCACACCATGGTTCGCTAGTATATATGTGGATCAGTGGGAACATGAGATCATACACCGCAATGGCGAGCTCTGAGCGGATCTTGTCCTGTGGAAGAGATTTATAAATGATGTGATATTTATCTGGGGGGGTGGGGGGGGGGAAGATGAGTTAAAAATATTTTTAATGAAATAAATAAAAATGAATTTTATTAGAATTCACACCAACATTTAATAACAAGGAAATCAATTTTTTTTATTTAACAATCTACAAACCGGATTCCAAAAAAGTTGGGACACTATACAAATCGTGACTAAAAACTGAATGCAATGATGTGGAGGTGCCAACTTCTAATATTTTATTCAGAATAGAACATAAATCACGGAACAAAAGTTTAAACTGAGAAAATGTACCATTTTAAGGGAAAAATATGTTGAATCAGAATTTCATGGTGTCAACAAATCCCCAAAAAGTTGGGACAAGGCCATTTTCACCACTGTGTGGCATCTCCCCTTCTTCTTACAACACTCAACAGACGTCTGGGGACCGAGGAGACCAGTTTCTCAAGTTTAGAAAATAGGAATGCTCTCCCATTCTTGAACTTACAGGCCTCTAACTGTTCAATCGTCTTGGGCCTTCTTTGTTGCACCTTCCTCTTTATGATGCGCCAAATGTTCTCTATAGGTGAATGATCTGGACTGCAGACTGGCCATTTCAGTACCCGGATCCTTCTCCTACGCAGCCATGATGTTGTGATTGATGCAGAATGTGGTCTGGCATTATCTTGTTAAAAAATGCAGGGTCTTCCATGAAAGAGATGACGTCTGGATGGAAGCATATGTTGTTCTAGAACCTGAATATATTTTTCTGCATTGATGGTGCCTTTCCAGACATGCAAGCTGCCCATGCCACACGCACTCATGCAACCACATACCATCAGAGATGCAGGCTTCTGAACTGAGCGTTGATAACAACTTGGGTTGTCCTTGTCCTCTTTGGTCCGGATGACATGGCGTCCCAGATTTCCACAAAGAACTTCGAATCGTGACTCGTATGACCACAGAACAGTCTTCCATTTTGCCACACTCCATTTTAAATGATCCCTGGCCCAGTGAAAACGCCTGAGCTTGTGGATCTTGCTTAGAAATGGCTTCTTCTTTGCACTGTAGAGTTTCAGCTGGCAACGGCGGATGGCACGGTGGATTGTGTTCACTGACAATGGTTTCTGAAAGTATTCCTGAGCCCATTCTGTGATTTCCTTTACAGTAGCATTCCTGTTTGTGGTGCAGTGTCGTTTAAGGGCCCAGAGATCACGGGCATCCAGTATGGTTTTACGGCCTTGACCCTTACGCACAGAGATTGTTCCAGATTCTCTGAATCTTCGGATGATGTTATGCACAGTTGATGATGATAGATGCAAAGTCTTTGCAATTTTTCGCTGGGTAACATCTTTCTGATATTGCTCCACTATCTTTCTGCGCAACATTGTGGGAATTGGTGATCCTCTACCCATCTTGGCTTCTGAGAGACACTGCCACTCTGAGAAGCTCTTTTTATACCTAATCATGTTGCCAATTGACCTAATTAGTGTTAATTGGTCTTCCAGCTCTCCGTTATGCTCAAATTTACTTTCTCCAGCCTCTTATTGCTACTTGTCCCAACTTTTTGGGAATCCGGTTTGTAAATATATTGTGGTCACTATTACCTAGTGTTTCTCGAACAGTCACATTTCCAACAAGCTCTGCATCATTAGAAATTACCAGTTCTAACAGACCATTGCCCCTAGTAGGAGCTTCTACAAACTGGCCCATAAAATGGTCCTGCAGCACATTGAGGAATCTTCTCCCCTTTGCAGTATAGGCAGAACATATATGATGTTCCATGTTAGCACAAAGAAGCATTTCCATAACAGACCAACCTAAATTAAAAAGCCTATGAATAGATGAAGTTGTTATTGTGTTAGAAAAATCTAATTTGCATGAAAATCTCTTGAGCATGTTGAAAATAGATTACGTTGATTAGTGGGAGTTTAAATCAGTTGATTAGTTTAAAATGTTCATGTTTTTAATTATGCCTCATCCACTCTTGAGACTCGGGGAGCTTAAAATGTATCAAATGAGCATCATAAGAGCAGTCCTGTCAAAGTCAGGGATCAAAGATTAATATCCGATAGTCATTTAAAATATTCATATTAAGCCGGTCCTGAAGAGTAAAATAAAAGGCAGAGTATCGTAACTTTAGTTTAATCTTCACGATAATTACTTGGCCTTCAATGCCTTTACAATATTCACATAAACAATGTTATCTTAATCTGAAAGCCATGATAATCTTCCAGATTGGATCTTCATGGTGGTGGTCAAATGGCATAGTTCTAAATATTGTGTGATATTCAGATACAACGAATACCTGGTGATCCTACAGGTGGGACGTATTATGATCTTCCGGGCAGCTATTTTTTTTTTTAAAGAATTTTTATTTCCCATACCCAAGGTTTACAGACAAAGAGAAAAATTCTTATTGAGAGTGATAAGAGAAATGAAACCCAAGTCAAGAGATTACAAGGGAAAGTATATAAAATATAGATAAACTATATACAAAAATATAGATAATTATGTAAAATATAACTGTATGTAATTTTAGAAGTAGGACAGAAATTTTGTTTCAGAACATATCCTTATCAATCCCTTCATGGCATGAAGCATCCTGCCTTATCTTCATCTTCATAACATCAATGGCTATGCAAGGAGAAAAAGTCTTCTGTTTCCACTGTCAAACCAGCACATATATAATTTTTCGCTCCTGTACTGAGACCCAACAGACATCATAAGCTGCCTTCTAGCTGTCAGACGTGCTGGTGGTGGCACAGATCAATATGCACTATAGTATCTTTCCAGGAATAGTGAGTTATCTCCATATAAGGGTCCACAACGTATCTTTTACAGTCAACCAGTATGCTAAAACTAAAATAGGAAGCTTAAGGACCTCAACTTTTAGTTAGGGCGAGTTTTCCGGGGGGAAAAAAAACATTAATAGTCTATCCAAAAAATGAATCAAAGATCTGATTCATAGAGACATAAGGAATCTCAGTCAATCACTAGTGTCACCAAACCTCAAAAAATATGTCACAGAGCACCTTCAACAGTGTAAAATGCACCATTAATGATAGTCACTAAAAACACCCTAAAAATAGTGAATTAAAATTATTATTGATGAAGCCATGATACTGTAGAAAAGGGAAAATAACTCACCCTTAGCACCGCCCCTACAAACCTTTGACACTGCCTACAAAACGGAATGGCCGCCCAGATAGGAATCTTTTATATTTGCTGAAATCAGAGCCTTATAGTACAATAAACATCCATGGATAACATTGTAATGAAAAATGCTGAAGCCCGGACAGACATTTTGCTTTCCATCACCTCTCCAGCATTGAGCCACCACATACCTCGACTTATACCCTGGCCTAGTGGGATTAGGAGCAGCACACTTCCCCTCTTGACACGCAGATATGGGGACAACCACATGGTGAAGATGCTGCGAGCACGCAAGTAGAATACTTGGCAGCTCATTATCTTAAGCTGCCTTGGCATGTATTAACCCCTTCCCGACTGCCATACGGCTATATATGTGCTATTTGCACATACCCCGTGCAGATAGCATGTGTATAAACGTCATGGCAGATCTTTAATCCAAGCGCTGCAAAATGCTTGGATTAAAGCTTCTGCCCCAGCCCTGCTGCTGTCACGGATAGTGCAGGGTGCAGTAGTGCCCGCAAGGGACCAATCAGAGTGGTCCCTTGTCGGAGATCGATCCGATTGGTTAGTCTGTGCAGACTAACCAATCGGACCGCGCTAGTGTAAAAGTAACCTGTTCCAGCAACTGATCTGCACTCTGCAAATAGGAGCTTGAAATCAGGTAGTGTGTCCTCCGTGCCCTCCGATCCGTGGGTTACATCTGTGCCCCCTGCATTGATCTGTGGCCCCCCCTCGGTGAGCCCTGTTTTCAACCCCCCCCTGTGAACTCTGCCTCTTTGCCAGCCAGACACTCTCCCTGCCTGTCCCCGCCTGCCCCATCCATGTAGTCTGCCCCCATTTGTTCCCTCTGCCCCTGATGCGGTCCCCCTGCTGTATTTGATTGCGGAGGCACCGTTACTGAGCTGCCGCCATCAGCAGCGAGTGTTAGCTGTATGCTGACACTCTGCTATAACCCCTTAGATGCTGCGGCATCCATGGGGTTAATAGAGGGAGGGGGTTCCCTCTCTCAACCATCGAGCTGCCATGCTGTGAAGCCAGAAGCCTGATGGTTTCCATGGCAATCGGACGCTTTGCAAAGGTGTCC
Organism: Bufo gargarizans; assembly: GCF_014858855.1. NCBI lineage: Eukaryota > Metazoa > Chordata > Amphibia > Anura > Bufonidae > Bufo > Bufo gargarizans. The sequence continues at coordinate 667,534,991 of NC_058081.1, forward strand.
GGTGTTGCCACCTATCAGGAAATCTTATAGTACTTTACTTTGCAAAGCAAGAGCATTGCAAAGTATAGTACAGCCATTAAAAATTAAATAAATTGCCTTTTCCTATATCCACTAATTTATAAGAGATAAAAAAATGAAAAAATTAATTAAACTACACATATTAGGTATCACCACATCCGTAATGACCGGCTATATAAATATATCACATGATCCACCCCATCCAATAAACACCATAAAAATAAATGTGTAAAAAAAAAAAAGCCATTTTTGTCATCGTACATCACAAAAAGTGCAACTCCAAGCGATCAAAAAGACGTATATCCCACAAAATGATACCAATAAAACCGTCACCTTATCCTGCAAAAAAATGAGCCCCCTACATAAGAAAATTGCTTAAAAAATAAATAAAAAATATAGCTCTTAGAACATGGAGACACTAAAACATCATTTATTTTGTTTCAAATATGCTATTTTGTGTTAAAGTGAAATAAATGAAAAAAAAGTATACATATTGGCTATTGCCGCGTCTGTAACAAACAGCTCTATAAAAATATCACATGATCTAACCCCTCAGCTGAATACCGTAAAAAAATAATATATAAACTGCCAAAAAAAGCCATTTTTTTGTCACCTTACACCACAAAAATTGCAACACCAAGCGATCAAAAAGGTGTATACCCCCCAAAATAGTACCAACCAAACCGTCACCTCATCCGTCAAAAAATAAAAAAAGCTATGGCTCTCAGACTATAGAGACACTAAAACATCTTTTTGGTTTTGAAAATGCTATAATTGTGTAAAACTTAAATAAATAAGAAAAAGTATACATATTAGGTATTGCCACGCCCATAACAATGTGCTCTATAAAAATGTCACATGACCTAACCCCTCAGGTAAACGCTGTAAAAATAAATAAATAAAAACTTTTCCAAAACAACCAATTTTTTGGTCACCTTGCCCCATAAAGTGCAATAATGAATGATCAAAAAATCATATGTACCCAATAATGGTACCAATAAAAACATCAACTCTCCATGCAAAAAACAAGCCCCTGCACAAGATGATCGGCAGAAAAATAAAATAAAAAAAGTGTTCCGAAAATGGAGACACAAAAACATTTTTTTTTCCAAAAATGCTTTATTTAAAACTAAAACAAACAGAGAAAGTAGACATATTTGATATCATTGCATCCATAACAACCTGCTCTCTAAAAATAGCACATGATCTAACTTGTCAGGTGAATTTTGTCAAAAATAAAAACGGTGCCAAAAAACGTAATATAAAGCAATTAAAAATCATATGTACCCTAAAATAGTACCAATAAAACTGGCATCTTATCCCCTAGTTTCCATAATGGGGTCACTTTTTGGGATTTTCTACTGTAAGAGAGCATCAGGGGGAGCTTCAAATGGGACATGGCATCTAAAAACCAGCCTTCCAAAAACCATATGGCACACCTTTTCTTCTGCGACCTGCCGTGTGCCCTTACATCAGTTTACCACCACATGTGGGGTGTTTATGTAAACCACAGAATCAGGGAAATAAATATAGAGTTTTGTTTGGCTATTAACCCTCAATGTGTTAAAGCAAAAAATGGATTAAAATGGAAAATCTACCAAAAAAGTGTGGAACACCTAAAGGGTTAACAAAGTTAGTAAAATCAGTTTTGAGTAACTTGAGGGGTATAGTTTCTGCAATTAGGTCATTTATGGGGGTTTTCCACTATGTAAGCCCCACACAGTGACTTCAGACCTGAACTGGTCCTTACAAAGTGGATTTTGGAAATTTTCTTAAAAATGTTAAGAATTGCTTCTGAAATTCAAAGCCTTCTAACGTCCTTAAAAATTTTAAGAACATTTGCAAAATGCTGCCAACATAAAGTAGACATATGGGGAATGTTAAGTTATTAATATTTTATGAGGTATCACTTTCTGTTTTTAAAACAGAGAAATTGAAATTTTGAAAATTGGGACTTTTTCATAAATAAAGGTGAAATATATTGACTCAAATTTATGACTATTATGAAGTACAATGTGTCACGAGAAAACAATCTCAGAATGGTTTGGATAAATAAAAGCATTCCAAAGTTAATTGCACATAAAGCAACACATGTCAGATTAGTAAAATTAGACGTGGACACGAAGGTGAAAAATGGCTTGGTCTTGAAAGGGTTAATATATCACCGCGGGGTATATTGAGTAGATTGTTGGCCAGTGGTCTCTATAGCATATTGCCGGGCTTCAGCATTTTTCCTTATGATGTTATCCATGGATGTTTATTGCTACATTCTATACTGTACTATAAGGCTCATATTTAATTCTGGGGGTTACTCTGATTCAGCAAATATAAAAGATTCACCCTTGGTGGCTATTCTTTGTTTTGCCTCCCTTGCAGATACATTTACTGGGCATCAGTCTTTTGCAATTTATTAAAAGTTTTTCTATTGATTTGGAATTTTTTCCCTCTAAGAGATTATTGGGCATTAACCCATAATATAGTCCCCTGAAGAACTCACTGTCATGTGTCTCGGGTTCAGACGCTTGGCCGATTCCAAGTAGGCCAGATTCTTATGGTCGGTAAACACGGTAATAGGGTGTCTGGCTCCCTCTAACCAATGGTGCCATTCCTCAAAAGCTAATTTGATGGCCAACAATTCCCTATCTCCCACATCGTAATTTCACTCTGCAGATGATAGTTTCCTTGAGAAAAAGGCACACGGTCGTCATTTGGCAGGAGAGGGACCCTGAGACAAGACCGCACCCACGCCCACCTCAGAAGCATCCACCTCAACAATAAAAGGTAGAGAGATATCAGGTTGTACCAAAATGGGAGCAGAAGCAAAACTCTCTTTAATACTAGAAAAGGCTTTAAGCACATCTACCGACCACGAGGAAATATCCACCCCCTTTTTAGTCATATCAGTGAGTGGCTTAACAACAGAGGAATAATTCTAAATGAACTCTCTGTAATAATTGGCAAAACCCAAAAACCGCATCAGCGCCTTCTGATTCTCAGGAAGCTCCCAATCAAGCACAGCGCAAACCTTCTCAGGGTCCATCCGAAAACCAGAATCGGAGAGAAGGAAACAAAGAAATTGTATCTCCGGAACCGCAAACACACATTTTTCCAGTTTAGCTTACAATTTATTCTCCCGCAGAATCAGCAAGACCTAACATAGGTGGCCCCGATGAGTCTTGAAATCAGGAAAAAAAAATCTAAATGTCATCTAGATACACCAGTACAAATTTCCTCATTAAATGAGAAAAAATGCTGTTCACAAAATGTTGGAAGACGGCCAGAGCATTCATCAAACCAAAGGGCATAACCAAATTTTCGAAATGACCCTCAGGGGTATTGAAGGCCGTCTTCTATTCGTCCCCTTGCCTGACCCTGAATAGGTTGTATGCCCCTTTTAAATCCAACTTAGAAAAAACCTAAGCCCCAACAATTTGGTTAAACAGGTCCGGGATCAGAGGAAGCGGATATGGGTCATGAATTGTGATACGGTTCAGCTCCCTGAAATCCAGACAAGGTCTTAAAGAACCATCTTTTTTCTTTAAAAAAAAAAACAACAGCAACCAGTGACTTCGGGGGTCGGATGTGTCCCTTTCGCAGGCTCCCAGAGATATAGGTATGCATAGCGACTCATTAAGGTTGGGAGAGATTGTATAAACGTGATTTTGGCAGTTTGGCGCCTGGGATGAGATTAATAGGGCAGTCGTACTCCCGACGCGAGGGCAACTCCTGGACTCCACTCTCGGAAAACACATCTGAAAATTCACAGAGAAAAGATGACACAGTCTTGGTAGAAACCTCTGAAAGAGACGCCGTGAGGCAATTCTCTCTTCAAAACTCACTCCAACCATTTATTTGCCTTGCTTGCAATCAATGGTGGGATTATGTTTAGTGAGCCAGGGTAGCACCAACACTAGAGGAGTAGGTAATCCGTTTAAGACCAAACATGACATATCCTTAACATGAGTGTCACCCATATAAAAACGGATATTGTGAAGTATGCTCTTTAACGATCTTTGAGAAAGTGGAGCGGAATCAATAGCAAAAACAGGTATATCCTTTTCCAAAGTGCATACCTGGAAACAATGTGTTATTGCAAATTGATTATCAATGAGATTGACAACTGCTCCACTATCTACAAAAATCTCACAAACCATGTTCTTGCTGTCTAGCGCCACCCTGGCAGGTAGGAGAAAACGGGAACTACAAGTAAATGGCAAACATTCAATTTCCGCATCAACCTTGCCAATAGTAGCAAATGTAAATTTTTTTGAGTTTTTTTTTCTTTTTGTTTTTCTTTTATTACCCTCAGAAAACTCCATGAATCTCCTAGAGGGGCAAACATTGTCCAAATGATTTATACCCCCACAACAGAAACAAACCCTCCTCTGAGAGATGAATCCTCTACTGTCAGAGGCAAACCCAGCTGCATGGCCTCCTTCTCAGAAAGGATTGAGAGAGACTGAGACCCCTGCGCACTGAATGAGACAGCCCCACTGTCCTTGGACTGAATATGACAGGAAGGAGTAGTCTCCTCTCTCTCTCTAAGACGCCTGTCAATACGAACAGCTAGAGACATAGCAGACTCTAACGACGATGGTCTCTCATGAAAAGCAAATTCAGCTTTCAATCTTTCCAAAAGACCATGGCAAAATTGACTTCGGAGTGCAGCATCATTCCAACCAGTATCAGCTGCCCATCTCCGATATTCTGAACAATATATCTCTGCGGACTGTTCACCCTGGCATAAAAAACGCAGTTTAGATTCAGCCAGAGCAATACGATCCGGGTCATCATATATCTGACCCAGGGCTACAAAAAATTAATCCATCGATCGGAGGGGCCGAGCCCCGACCGGCAGCAAAAAGGCCCAAGACTGAGCGTTATCCCTGAGCAGCGAGATGATGATCCCCACCCTCTGCTCCTCACCACCAGAGGAATGGGGAAGTAGGCGAAAATCGAGTTTGCAAGCCTCTCTAAAGCGAACAAAATTCTCACTACCCCCGGCGAACGTATCCGGAAGCAAGATCTTAGGCTTGGAACAAACTCCATAAAGGCCAGCAGAACCGGTCACCTGAAACTGAGCTAGCAGGTGGGAGGCGGGGCTAGGAGGCGGGAGGCAGGGCTAGCATATGGGAGACAGTCGGGTTGGGGGAAGATAGACGGGGCGGGGACTCTCCTCCACTGCGGGCTCCCCTTCCTTACGGGCCCCATAGCATCTGCATGGTCTGCCTATATGGTAGGTACGCCACTGTTCATGATGATACAATTCAAAAAAAGTATGGCTTATTTGGAAGAGTTTCCAGGAGAAAGACTCTTCTTTCTAAAAACCACATGGCAGCTCAAAGTTCAAAGTTGCATCTGAACAAGCCAGTTGACTTCTGGGACAATGTTCTTTCGATAGACTAGACCAAATTAAGATGCTTTTGCATAATGCACAGCACCACGTTTTGGAAAAAACCAAACACAGCATAACAGCACAAACTCCTCATACCAACTGTCAAGCATGATGGTGCAGGAGTGAAGATTTAGGCTTGTTTTGAAGCCACAGGACCTGGGCACCCTGCAGTCATTGAGTCAACAATGAACTCCTCTGTATACCAAAGTATTGTAGAGTCAAACACAAGGCCATTTATTCAACAGCTAAAGCTTGGCCAAAACTGGGTCGTGCAACAAGACAATGTTCACAAGTAGAATTTTCTCGTTTATTGATAGCAAGCAGAGATGTTGAAAATGTCAAGGACTTGAAAGCCGCAGAATGTATGAACCTCCAGCTACATCACTATCTACATGTTTTTAGTTTGAGTCCTGCACTGCCTTCTCTGTCCCCAGTGACAATGATGAGAGTTTGTCCTAGATATGGATGACTAGAAAGATAGATAATACAGTATTGATGCCTGGTCTAGGCTGACTAGAGCATTTCTCTTGCATCAGTGTGACTTGATTTTATGGAGATCATGCTGTCACTGGTCCTTCTGCTGGGAAGCTAGTCTTCCAGCCTTAACACTGGCATGGAACAGCTCCATTGGGTGGGCTGTGTTGGCATTGGCCCATATCTCACCTTGCTGTGCGAGTGATGTCTGTTCTGTAGCAAATCTACAACAGAATGCCTGAAAAAGAAAAGAATCAAGGTGGTGTAATGGCCCAGCCAAAGTCCAGACCTCAAACCAATTGAAATGCTGTTGCGGGGCCTTAAGAGAGCTGTGCAAACATGGTTGCTCACAATCCTCAATTAACTGAAGCAAAGTTGTTAAGAAGAGTGGGCAGAAATTCTTCCAGAATAATCTTAGAGACTGATAAAGTTATACAGATCACAATTACTTCATGTTATTGCCGCTAAAGCGGGTTCTACAAACTATTGAATCATGTGGTATACTTAGTTTTGCACACAGGGCTTTTCAATTTTGGCTTCATGCTAAAGGGCTTAATATAACGTCCTTTTACCCTTTGTGTCCAATAGCACGTATATAGAGGAGATAGGATTTACTAGTCAGCCTTAGAGACAGTCTCCGGGTGTGGGCTGGTCGCGCCCCTCTAGTTAGAAGTAGTTAGAAGCTGCTGGGGAGTGTGTAGCCAGTGTGAGTAGCTTATGTGTGGAGCTGGTGTCTCTGAGAACCAGGGAAAGATGAGGAACAGCAGACAGGGATACGCCAAAAGCAGCCTGACTGTAATAAGTTCCAGCCACTGAGAGAGAAGACTTGAGCCTAATGGAAGGTTTAGTGACCCTGCAAGGAGAGTGCTGGACAAATACAGTCCAGTGAAGATAACACATCTATGTTGATTGCAGACTTCACTGCACTGTGTTTGGGGTGAGAAGTTTCAGACCTCCTACCGTCCTATACAAACTGACCATCTGTTAAAGAAGGACTATACCATGCACCTGGGTATTGTAGAAATACCAACTAAGAGAATAGAGAGCAAGAATAAGAGAAAGTGCATCTCTTGGATGAATTGGGAAGATTGCACAGATTAAAAGGGTTACCAGGAATGATTTAAAATGGCTGCCAGTAACCTGTCCTAGAATGTGAGCTGGTCTGGTTACTTCCACTTGCAAAATTGCCTGGGGAGGGGGTGGGATCTCACTATACATTATGCTCTGGCACTTGCATATACTAAATATTGGTGAGCTTTCCTGTCATGTTGAACAGCCATGAAGGTATATCGTAGGCAGGAACACATCATTACCATCTAATGTAGAGCAGGTTAGTGGATAGTGATGTCCCGACTCCCTCACCCCCTAGGCAGCTCTGTAAGTGGTGGGAACCAATCCTGCTAACATTCTAGAAGAGGTTGCTGGCGGCCATTTTAAATCATTCCTGGATAAACCCTATCTCACCGTCTGCTACTTTCCATATTCAGCTCTGGGAAAATTGTCTATGCAAGCTGTAAGGACGATGCCTACTTTTACAAGTGCCTGTGTGTACCATCTGATGAGGGGCAATCACCCCAAAACAGCTGTCTGCAGATGAGGTGCTGGCTCATTTAATATCCAAGTCTGCCTAGTTGTTTCAGTACAACTGACTTGCTTTCACCTTAAACCAGCCTCATCATTGCTTTTCATCGCCAACCTGCACTGCCACATCATTGCTCCTTCTCAGGACCTCACGAGAGCCCTGCCTTCAACCTTAGAACCAACCGACAACAAGGACATCCCACCTACCATCAGGCAGGATGCACCAAGCCAAGATGTGCCCTGAGGAGTAGAAAAGGTGCGCCCCTTCCTTTAATGCACAACTCAGGGAGTGCCAGACCGATGACTGCCACTATCACCGCCATCGTTGCCATCACAACCACCACCACTCTCATCTTCTCACTCTCCACTCCTGGGCTCGCGGCATAAGGAGCAGATATATTTTTTTTAAGTATATATAAAACAATGTAAGTCAAGGAGGGTGTACTTTGTTTATCATCTCATCTTGCTCTCCCATTATTCTACAGGTACAATTACCTTTTAAGTACCTAATTATATTGCTACTGGATATGGTTGGTGATATTAATACATTTCCAATATGCTATGTGCTTGGAAGGAAGATGATATGAAGCATTGTGTTTGTGGCATATAATATGACTGAGAAGTAGGAAATAGGATAGAATTGGTTAAGGCAATATCATGTTCATCTGTGATTTGCCCACTGTATCACTTTTTTGTTTCAATATGACTATTTTCTTTACGAAATAGAAAATGTTGCACTTTATTATTTATTAAAATATTTGTTCTCTTTTCTATTGTTATAATATTCAGTTGCGCTGTATAGAGATTGTCACCATTCATATTCCTTTACCTATCTCAGATTAGCACACTAGGGAAAATTTCATAGGGCAGCAATTAACCTATCAGTGGGTTTTGGAGTCACACAAACACGAGGAAAGCATACTAACGCCATGCCAGGGTCTTTGTTTGGAATTGTACTCAGGAACCCAGCGTTGTGGGTGACAATGCCAATCTCTGAGCCATGCTGCCTCCTCAATGTTATGTGTAGGACACATTTTCTCCAACTGTTTGAAAAGCACAGGAAATCACACCTTTCTGATTGAGATTACAAAGAAAGGTAATTGTTCTACTCTATTATAAAGCCGGGAACAGATAGCATGGGATGCTGCATTGACAATAGGGGATGAACACATTTCTAAGCACAATGACCTCTGTGCAGGTCACAGAGCATCCCCACAACACTCCAGACTTCTGCAGTAGTACATGCTATGGCAGAAATATCTAGCATTAATGGGGACACTTGATGATATCTTGACTTGCCATTGAGATACAGCTGTAACCTTCCTCAATATGACAATGAATAGAAATATGGTCCTTTGTATACTGTAGTTTATGACACCACCACCATTCTTATAAATCCATGTGAAAGATAAAACTATCATCATACATATATACATAGATGAAGGATTAAATAACTAAAATAAAATATATGTTATATATAAAAATACTAATTAATCTTTTGTTCGCTCATTCACGCAGCAAAACCTATAAGAACTTAATGGAAGAAGCATCCAAGATGGAGAAGATAAAATTCAGATACATTGTCCAAATTTATGGAATTTGTATAAATCCTCTGGGGATTGTGATGGAGTATATGGAGAATGGATCCCTAGAGAAGCTGATTCCCACACATACCCTCAGCTGGCTGCTAAAGTTCCGATTCATTCATGAGATAGCCCTAGGAATGAACTTTCTCCATATTATGAGTCCTCCACTTCTCCACTTGGACCTAAAACCTGGGAACATTCTTCTGGATGAACATCTGCATGTGAAGGTAAGTTGAGTATTAGAGCTCAGTGAATGCTGAAGGACTTTGTGAGGCCTCATGTGCCAGCCGCTCCGTTTATTGGGGACCCCAATGTACAGTTCCTGCAGACGGAGGCAGACCTTGCATTACATCATGGGCCCGTGATCCGTCCACACCGCAAAAAAATAGTACTGTTATTTTGCGGTGCGGAGGCACAGAGAGAACCCCCAGCAAAGCCTTCCTTAGTGCTTCCCTGGGGTTTCGTTCCTCCATTCTGCACTGCTCCTTCTGGATTGTGGTCCCATTCAAGTGAATGGGTCCACATCCATGATACGTAACGCACACGGCCAGTGCCCTTATATTGCGGACCCAGTGTTTGCGGGCCACAATAAGGGCACGGTTGGCACACTTTTGTGTGCATGAGGTCTAAATCAGATGTAGCAGAGCTAAAAGGCGGGAGAACACATTGCTGCTCCCGCCCGTGACCCCTGGAGGATTACTAACTCCTGGCATAGTACATGGGTACCCTGTAACAATGTGCTATGCCAGGATTAGCAGAGCGGGCTCCTGCCGGTGCCTGCTTCACTAAGGCTAGTTTTAGCTATTAAAAGTTTAGTTACTCTTCAAAGTAAATTTCAATGGACTTCTGAGGATATGCGACTGTGCCATATGTTATCACAGTTCCTTTTAGTTTTGCTACATTCATAGTTTTAATGAAACATTTCCTGCATTTTGTCTGCAGCTCCTATGCAGACTCTGCTTGTACTGTCATATGCTGCCGATTTACACACACAATTCCGCTGTGCAAAATCTACTGCCCTTACGCCACATGTAGCCATACCCTCACTAACATACATACGGAAGATATCTGTAAGACGTAAGGGATGGATGTAACGAAGTATGATGGCAGGATCCGAATACATTGTGTTTGCAGCTTGTAACCATGGAAACCTATAGATTTGCATAAGACCTGTAAATGCTAAGTTGCTTCCTGTTTTAATTGTTCTGTTGATGCTTTGGAGCATTTAAAGAAATTGGTTGTAAAAGTGTAGTTTTAAAGGGGTTGTGCCATGAAAAATATTCTCCATTATTGAAAGCAGTACCTGGATCTGAATACATTTTTCATTGCATGCAATAAAAAAATTAGGACAGCCAGTGAGTTATTCAATAAATTGCACCGCTCATCGCTGATCGCGGCATCTGACAGCAATATTACAGCGTAAAATAAAAAAATAAAAAAAATAAAATCATACTTACTTTCATCCGTTTGACCGAGAAGAGCGTCTGCCACCATCTTGAGTGTAGATGCAGCGTGAAATCTCACGTGGCCCGCATGTTGGCCAGCGTTGTGACTAGTGTTGATCAAGCACCAAAGTGCTCGGGTGCTACCAAGCACCTGAGCACAATGGAAGTCAATGGGAGAACCCGAGCATTAAACCAGGCACCCCCTGCTCTGAAGAGGGGAGGGTGTCTGGTTCACAGGAAAAGGTCAGAAATTGATGGAAACACCACTGAAATGGTTCGGGAACAGCATGGGGAGGATGTCTGGATGCATCAGTACACACAGGAGAGCCACACACACTCCTCAGTACACACAGTACAGCTATATACATATGATACAGTCCACACAGGACAGTTATACACATATGCCAAAGTACACACAGGACATACACACACTCCTCAGTACACACAGGACAGTTATACACATATGCCAAAGTACACACAGGACATACACACACTCCTCAGTACACACAGGACAGCTACACTCACTCCTCAGTACACACAGGACAGCTATACACACTCCTCAGTACACACAGGGAAGCTACATACACTCCTCAGTCCTCACAGGACAGCTACACACACTCCTCAGTCCACACATGACAGCTATACACACTCCTCAGTCCTCACAGGACAGCTATATATACTCCTCAGTCCACACAGGACAGCTATACACACTCCTCAGTACACACAGGACAGCTATATATACTCCTCAGTACACACAGGACAGCTATACACACTCCTCAGTACACACAGGGCAGCTACATACACTCCTCAGTACAAACAGCACAGCTATACACACTCCTCAGTCCTCACAGGACAGCTATACACACTCCTCAGTCCTCACAGGACAGCTATACACACTCCTCAGTCCTCATAGGACAGCTACACACACTCCTCAGTACACACAGGGCAGCTATATACACTCCTCAGTACAAACAGCACAGCTATACACACTCCTCAGTCCTCACAGGACAGCTATACACACTCCTCAGTCCTCACAGGACAGCTATACACACTCCTCAGTCCTCACAGGACAGCTACACACACTCCTCAGTACACACAGGGCAGCTATATACACTCCTCAGTACAAACAGCACAGCTACATACACTCCTCAGTACACACAGGACAGCTATACACACTCCTCAGTACACACAGGACAGCTATACACACTCCTCAGTACACACAGGACAGCTATACACACTCCTCAGCACACACAGGGCAGCTACATACACTCCTCAGTACAAACAGGGCAGCTACATACACTCCTCAGTACAAACAGGGCAGCTACATACACTCCTCAGTACACACAGGACAGCTACACACACTCCTCAGTACACACAGGACAGCTACACACACTCCTCAGTACAAACAGGACATACACACACTCCTCAGTACACACAGGACATACACACACTCCCCAGTACACACAGGACATACACACACTCCTCAGTACACACAGCACAGCTACATACACTCCTCAGTACACACAGGACAGCTACACACACTCCTCAGTATACACAGGACAGCTACACACACTCCTCAGTACACACAGGACAGCTACACACACTCCTCAGTCCTCACAGGACAGCTATACACACTCTTCAGTCCTCACAGGACAGCTATACACACTCCTCAGTCCTCACAGGACAGCTACACACACTCCTCAGTACACACAGGGCAGCTATACACACTCCTCAGTCCACACAGGGCAGATATATACATATAATACAGTCCACACAGGACATATACACGTGCCTCAGTACACACAGGACAGCTATACACACTCCTCAGTACACACAGGACAGCTATATACATATGATACAGTCCACACAGGACATATACATGTGCCTCAGTACACACAGGACAGCTATATACATATGATACAGTCCACACATGCAGTGACCAGGAACGTGTACGCAAACGCCACTTTAATGCAGTGGCCGGATCAGGTGGATAATAAATCCTGTATTTGTTGTGATGCCAATTGCAGCGTGCGTAGGGTACGATCCCAGGGCCCTTTCAAGGTGTTATAATGCAAGTCCCAGATTGGGAATGCCAGAATGTTGTAATGGCCAATAATGTCTCTATAGCTTGATGTTAGTTGTGTCACCGTGTCTCCTACCTGGGTACGGCCAGACTCCTGGCTCCTGGCTCACTTGCAATACATTTTGTGTAGTGATAGGAGTAATAGAGGAATCTTGCTGATGAAATGATGTCCAGACCTTTAGATGAAGTTCAAACGTTTCTTTACTTGAAATAACTTTCATCCAAGCGATATACAACTTTGGACTCTTGGTCCTAGCAGGTTTTGGCAATCATCAGCAGGAATGAATACTTCTGCTTTAAATGTGGAGCTTGCAGGATAAAACGTCTGCTCGGTAGCTCTGTAATTGTGGCAGAGTTAGCTTCTGCAGTTATTTGGTACCTTCTGCTGTATGCGGACAGACTAGCTGAGGGAGAATTAGCTTCTCCTAGGTCTATGGACTTATCTCACAGGTCTGCAGGAGATGCTTTCTTCCTGGAACTCTGGAGGCTTTCTGTTGTTTCTGCTTTTCTTCATCCAGTTGAGCTGAAGGTGCTCAGACTGGGTATATGGCCAAGTCTCAGCCGAGACTAGGTCCTTGTTGTCTTCCCTATGCAGAGGAACTCCACACACACACACACCCTACCCCTAGCAGGGGGTGGGCTACGCTACTGTAACTTCCTTCTCCACCCATGCTGCAGGATGTGGGATCAGCCCACTCTCTCCACAGAGGGGGAAATAAGCTGGAATTAACCATTCCAGCTTAGATTCACTAAACACTAAACTGTACTTGCCAATGTGTTGCTGCCACCTACTGGTAACCAGGAAAATTACATGAACAATTGAGTTTAACATAGTTTTATATGTTATTTACATTTGTGGAAGACATGAGCAAAATCACATCAGATGACAGTATAAAGGCTCTTAGAAAATAGTAGCGGGGTAGAGGCATGTAGTAACACAACTCTGTGTTACATATAAGGACACAAAAAGACAAACATATACCGGCTACCCTAAGGTTCCTGCCCGCATGAGTAGGGTGTCTTATTAACAGTTTCCCTCTCGGTATACCCAGTGAACCAAAGGTATGCACTAAGAAATCACTTCTGACTGACTTTGACATAATTTGGATCCTAATACCAAAGAAAGCATGGGGGTATCTTTACTCTGTAATCCCACCATTGTTTAATGAAATGCCCGCAAATGGAAGGGTGGATTTATCCTATATTCCCTTCCCTGCACTAAAGTTAAAATTAAGGCTTATAGCATGATCACTATGGTGATTATGGCTAGCTAAATGGCTCTAAGGTGGAGGTTCCATACCTTAGGCAAAGGCACAGAAGGGGAAGTATACACTTCTCCAAACGCTTCTGGCAATATCACAGGAGGAGGGTATAATAATCCCATAACTCCTGGAAGACATCACAGGAAGGGGGTGTAGTAGTCCCATTACCAATCCTGACACATATAAAAAACAGGAAGGAGTGGTATATTACTCCCCTAGCCATTCCCGAAGCAGCGGGATTACCCTTGTAGTTGCTGGACCTGCCTGGGACTTACCACTTATCCTACCTAGGTACCCGGGTTATGACACCAGGAATAGGCCATTAGTATTAAGTGTCCAAAGAGGCAGTCAGTTTAATAAGCACAGAGCTGCAAAGCAAAGTGACACGAAAGAGGGGTGATACTGATCTGGCGAAGTGCAAAGGTTAGTGCAATTTAACAAAAAGTGCATAGATTCACATTGCGGCACCTGAAAAAGAATATACACAATGGGCATATGTGTTTGAACGTTGCATAAAATGTAAACATGGAAGTAAAATTTGTGCAAAAACAGTATGCAAATATCAGTGAAATCAATATCATCATAATAGCCTTAAACATGACTTGAGTTCATTTTCTTGAAGTGCTTCAAAGTTGGAATCTTCTGGAAATAAACAAATGTCACGTGCAACCAACCGGAAACAATTGAGTTAATTGTAATCCATACGGGATGATTGGTAATCCAATTGGAGGTATATTTGTTATCCAAGGAACGGTATGAAATGTTATATAAAAAGATAAAATAGCAGCATGATGTGAACCATAGTTCCATGGAGCTCTCAAATAACCCGAGGAAGGGGATAAAACAATGCGCAAACTTTGGCACAAACTGGGATGTAAACAGTTGTTGAAATGGGGGGAGTCCTGACAAAAGTGGCCATCACCTGAGGCTGCAATAAATGGCAGCAAAACAAAACTGGCCAAGAGTCTTGCAGTTTTCAGGACCAGTCCACACTGTGGCTTCCATAAGTTCTGATATTGCAGTGAAGGAGGCATTTAGAGAAGGACTTGCAGGTCATCCTCACTGCTGGAGCTATTAAAGCTCATAAGAGGGCGCTCCTGCCTCTGATAGCTAAGCTTTGCGGCTGTTGTGGTGCGCCACTGCCCTCTAGTGGTATCTTTTGGTAGTGGCTGAGCAGTCAGCCTGGTGAATGCTGCTGTGACCTGCTGCAAGCCAATATCCCATACCGGTCCAGAGGCAGGCAGAACCTCTGATTGAAGGAGTTCTGGAAGGCAAGCTGGGGGTGCCTATGGAAGCTTCCAGGGTAGTATGTATGGTTGAACTCTAAGGTTAAAAGTCAACCCAGAATTGTTGATCTGGCCCACCTGCAGTGTTGGGGTGCAGTCACGTCAGGGATAAGGGGCTCTGGTTTGGGCTGAGCTTCTTCCCTGAACCATAGTTGGCCATCTGGGTATGCTTGGAGACATCTGAGTCCAGAAGAACCTGTTTTTTCCTTCCAGGCCTCTGGGGTAATAGCAGGGAAGAGTGGCTTGGCCAGGAGGGTAATCCCTTCAGCAAAGGGGCCTTGTACGGACCGCATCGTGGTGTACGCCACTTGACCCCTGACATAAAGGTTGTGGCGGGCCTCGGGCAAGTAATCCCGTTTAATGGAGCGGCGGCCCACAAATAATTCTTCCCCACTGTGGCTCTCCTGAAGGAATCCTATTCCTCTTCCAACGGAAAACCACAGGACAGTCCCGGTGTGCCGGGCACGTTTAGAATCGCCGGGTCGGGAGTCATCCAAGACCTGTTTGACCCATTCCTCCACTGCCGTTTTGTACTCCCATTGACTTTGTATGGAATTAACCATGGGAGTATAATGGTCACTAATAATAGCCAAAAAGAAATAGGTACCCAATTATAAATACAAAGAATGAACAGAACTGGTGGGCAACCTCAAATAAGTCTTAACTATTAATACATCATTAAAAATACCCAAATGGAGGCAAAAAGGTCGCTTGCCACAGTTCAGGACACTTATTACAAATCACTCAATGTTGAAAAAGTACATAATTGCTATATGTGGTGCCAACAAACCTAAACGGGAGCAAAGGAGTGGGAGGGGAAGGGAGACTGGGTCTCTTTCTCCTATTGATCCCTCCCTATATGTTAACACCTTCTAAATTGTCCCTAGGTGTCCCTACTGTGCGCCATGTGACTGCCCAGTTTCGTCAGAGAAAGGAGCAAGCGAGGGAACTACGCTGGCACACTAAGGGATATACTATAAATGAGCCAACGATGGCAAGCAAAATACAGCTATAGCCCAAAAACACACTGCCTGATGCGGTTAATTGGCCTAGGGCCAATTCATCAGGGGACTTGAATAGATAAAGTACAGCAATACAAAGTAGTCAATATATCAAGTTCACAAAGCAAAATAGTGAAGAAATAAAGCGCAAACAGCAGCCAAAACTTAGCTTAGCAGCAGTGGCAGAGGCTCCATCTGATCAGACTAATGGAGTGTTTCATCCTCATAGCACAGCCCTCTAGTTTCTTTGAAGCTGATAATCATCCAGCATTCTCACCTAAACCTGCCAGTTCTACTCTACCCCACTTTGATAAATGACCCCATAAATATCTAAGGGTTTCGGCTACGCAGCGATCTGGGTTGCACAACAGCTGTCGCTCCCAAGGATCGTGGTGTAGAGGTGCTAGCATAGACATAAATGGGGTTGGAGCACGATTCTCATATTTGCCACAACCATGACCCTAGATTCACAAAAAGAGTTGCAGTCTTGGATTTTTTTTAACAATTCTGGGGCTGCTGCAAACATACGAGTCTTGCTGAGACCCCATTCATTTCCATGGATGCCCCGCTACACTGTGATCCGTTAGCGAGATAGCTGTTACGCAACCAAGATCGGCATGTAGCCGAACAATAAAGGACAATGATTCAGTATCCATTTGCCTCATAGAAACCTATGGCGATTGTTACAATACCTGTTAGTATACCTATTGTATGCCCCAAGTGCAATGTGATTTGCTATTTTGTTGTCACCCTTGTACCGTACAGTATCTGTAAGTGCCGTTCCTGGAATCATTTCCACTGAGCAGCTTTCTCTTTTGCAATCATTTTCTAAATGTGCTTTATTCTCACTGATGAATGTCCCAAGCCTGACATTAAAGTCTATAACGCTGACAGGTAACGTACTATGCATTTCCAAAGCTTTAATTAACATGCTTGTCCTTCAGGCGATGTCATGGACTCTGAATTTTAATTGTGCTCATACTTTCAATTCCACTATTCCAGGTATGAGCAAGTACTGTGCACTACAGCGATAGGGTGACCTAGAAACCACTCTTCTGAGTCACACAATAGTTGTCATATTCCTGTTTGTACATTCATACGTTATAGTTATATTATATTTATCATCTTTGTATATTTAAAGGCACAATGATCAAATATAGATATGATTCAGTCTTATGTGGATAGGCTACAGCCAATTCATTACATGGGGTTCTCTAGGCTTCCTTCACATATATTTTCTTTCAGGCTTTTCATTTTATTTTTTTTCTGTAAAACTATGCTATGTGTTTTTTATACATTTTTTGTGGCATTTTCTATCTGTTTTTCATGTCCTATACATAACAAGTCACGGGAAATATTGCACTAACACAATAGATGCAAACATAATATATATACTAAGCCCTCACTCTAACAATAAAATCTGAGACTCTTAGACAATATATTTTGATCAAAACACATCTGTGCCCACCTACCTGTGCCAAGGTGGTCTCAGACAGGCAGGTCCTACTCTAAAAATAGCTATGCCGTATGTATGGGCATCTATGTTCAGGAGAGCAGATCCTGCACATATAGTGTGCTGCTCTCAGATTTTATCTCTCATTGGTTGCACACAGAGGTAACTAGGAGCAGCACACTACAGTCAGGTCCATAAATATTGGGACATCGACACAATTCAAAAATTTTTGGCTCTATACACCATCACAATGGATATGAAATGAAATGATGTACAAGATGTGCTTTAACTGCAGGCTGTCAGCTTAAGGCCTCATGCACACAACCGTTTTTCAGGTCCGCATTCGAGTCGCGGTTTTTGCACCCATTCACTTTAATGGAGCCGCAAAAGATGTGGACAGCACTCTGTGTGCTGTCCACATCCTTTGCTCCGTTCCGTGGCCCCGCAAAAAGAATATAGCATGTCCTATTCTTGTCTGTTTTGCGGACAAGAATAGGCATTTCTACAATGTGCCGCCCGTTCTGTTCCGCAAATTGCGGAAAGCACACAGGCAGCTTTAGTTTTTTGCGGATCACAAAAAACGGAAAAGTCGTGTGCATGAGGCCTTAATTTGAGGGTATTTACATCCAAGTAAGATGAACGGTGTATGAATTACAACAGTTTGCATATGGGCCTCCCACTTGTTAAGGGACCAAAAGTAATGGGTCAGAATAATAATCATAGATCAAACTTTCACTTTTTAATACTTGGTTGCAAATCCTTTGCAGTCAATTACAGACCAAAGTCTGGAACACATAGACATCACCAGACGCTGGCTTTCATCCCTGGTGATGCTCTGTCAGGCCTCTACTGCAACTGTCTTCAGTTTCTGCTTGTTCTTGGGGCAATTTCCCCATCAGTTTTGTCTTAAGCAAGTGAAATGCATGCTCAATCAGATTCAGGTCAAGTGATTGACTTGGCCATTGCATAACAATCCACTTCTTTCCCTTAAAAATCTCTTTGGTTGCTTTTGCAGTATGCTTCGGATCATTGTCCATCTGCACTGTGAAGCGCTGTCCAATGAGTTCTGAAGCATTTGGCTGAATATGAGCAGATAATATTCTTCAGAATTCATCCTGCTGCTTTTGTCAGCAGTCACATCATCAATAAATACAAGAGAACCAGTTCCATAGGCAGCCATACATACCCACACCATGATACTACCACCACCATGCTTCACTGATGAGGGTATGCTTAGGATCATGAGCAGTTCCTTTCCTTCTCCATACTATTCTCTTCCTATCACTCTGGTACAAGTTGATCCTGGTCTCATCTGTCCATAGGATGTTGTTCCAGAACTGTGAAGGCTTTTCAGATGTCGTTTGGCAAACTCTAATCTGGCCTTCCTGTTTTTGAGGCTCACCAATGGTTTACATCTTGTGGTAAACCCTCTGTATTCACTCTGGTGAAGTCTTCTCTTGATTGTTGACTTTAACACACATACACCTACCTCCTGGAGAGTGTTCTTGATCTGGCCAACTGTTGTGAAGAGTGTTTTTTTCACCAGGGAGCCACCACAGTTTTCCGTGGTCTTCCGGGTCTTTTGGTGTTACTGAGCTCACCGGTGCATTCCTTTTTTTTAACAATGTTCCAAACAGTTGTTTTGGCCACGCCTAATGTTTTTGCTATCTCTCTGATGGGTTTGTTTTTTTTTTTCAGCCTAATGATGGCTTGCTTCACTGATAGTGACAGCTCTTTGGATCTCATCATGAGAGTTGACAGCAACTGATTCCAAATGCAAATGTAGCACACTTGAAATTAACTCTGGACCTTTTATCTGCTCATTGTAATTGGGATAATGAGGGAATAACACACACCTGGCCATGGAACAGCCGAGAAGCCAATTGTCCCATTACTTTTGGTCCCTTAACAAGTGGGAGGCACATATGCAAACTGTCATCATTCCTACTCCGGTCACCTGATTTGGATGTAAATACTCTCAAATTAAAGCTGACAAACTGCAGGTAAAGCACATCTTGTTTGTTTCATTTCAAATCCATTGTGGTGGTGTATAGAGCCAAAAATGTTAGAATGGTGTTGATGTCCCAATATTTATGGACCTAACTGTATATGTACAGGGTTTGCTCTCCTAAATAAAGATGCATAACGGCATAGGTAGGTTTACAGTAGGACCTGCCTGACTGAAACCACCTTGGCACAGATAGGGTGGCACAGATGTGTTTTGATCAAAATATATTGGCTAAGAGTCTCAGATTGTATCATTAGAGTGAGGGCTTAGTCCATAGGTCATGTTTGCATCTATTGTTTTAGTGCATTATTTTCCGTGACCTTATAAATGTAGCCATGCACATCTTCATATTTACTATCATATTGTTTTTTATCTTTTCTCCGTGATTTTTTCCTATACATGACACCAGAAAAATGCCACTTTTGTTGTATCTATTATGAATCACTAATACATTTTGGCAAACACCACAGAGTTTTCGAGAACAAAATAAAAATAACGGATAAAATGGCAAGAAAAAAAAAAGATGCAGCCAATTAAAAAAATGTGTGTGAAATAACTTTTGGTGCTTGACCTCCAATGGTCCTCAAATATGTTATATAAAGTATGCGCCAAAAGGTTTTGATAAGTGAAACATGGTTTCTAATTGTGCAATAATATTCAGATTCTATGCTTTTGGCACAAGACTTTAACAAAATGTGTGGGGATGCAGCTCTGGCAGGTCGGCTCCATCCGTAGGTATTTTGCATTTCTTCTGTATATGGATTGACTGCTGACTAGAAATGAGTGAATATATTAAAAGGAGATTTGCGTCCAATTCATCCGAATAAACCTTGTGACTCCCCGTTTCTCCAAAATCGAATCACACAAAATTTGTGTGAGAGTTTGTTTGAATGTAGAACCCTGGACCTGTACAAGAAAAGAATAGAGAAACTCTGATATAATCTATTGTGAAAGGTGGATCTATCTATCTATCTATCTATCTATCTATCTATCTATCTATCTATTTGATACCTATGTAAGCCATGTACTGGGGTGGGCTCACCAGGATATAGAGAAGTCACGAACGAGGAAAGCAACCCAAACACCAGCTTTTGTCAAAACAGAATTTTACTTATACATGGCAATAAACATAACCACAAATGCAGGGAACACACAATAAATTTACATACACCCAGCCCTAAGGCTGAGACCCTTGTGCTGCACAGCACATCGCCCTCTAATGGATACCAGAGGAAAGTGCAGTAATTTACTTACTGGGAGGCACAATTAAGCAGCCACGATTTACCTATTATTACCCTAAAAGATCAAGAACAACTGTATGCGTGTGTGATACGGGCTAGCTCAGTGTCGGACTGGGGTGCTTAGGGCCCACCAGTGGAAATCATTCTAGGGTACCACTCTACAGCTGCCATAAACAGAAAAATTACTTGTTCACTTTTCGGCCTTACATACATGAATCTTTACAGTTTAGTACACAATACAGTGTGCAAAACAGAATGGTATTGTGCCTATACTATATCAAAGTGTTAATTAGTGTTGGGTAAGCATGCTTGGCCGAACACCGTGCGTACTTGAGTGCGATGCTTGAGTCTCCTTCTCAAGCACCATCAGCTAGCACATCTGCTTCTGTGTCCCAGCGCAGCGTACTGATGTCCATACCTCAGGTATTTGAACGCAAGCGCAAATACCCAGCCACCTACCCACAGGCCATAGCACTGAATGCGTATCTTTCCAAATTGCTGGTCCTGGAAATGTTGCCATTTAGGCTTGTGGACACTAAGGCTTTCCGCAGCCTGATGTTGGTGGCCGTCCCTCGTTACTCAGTCCCCAGCCGCCACTATTTTTCCCGGTGTGCCGTCCCCTGCCTTACACCAGCATGTGTCCCGTAACATCACCCGCGCCCTGACCAACGCAGTTATTGGGATGGTCCACTTAACGACTGACACATGGACAAGTGCTTTTGTCCAGGTACACTACATTTCCCTGACGGCACACTGAGTGAACGTTGTCAAGGCCGGGACATACTCTGGGATGGCACAGGTGCTACCGACGCCAAGCATTGCAGGCCCTACTTCCATCAGGATTTCCGTCACCACCTACATTAGTGGCTGCAACCCACCCTTCTCCTCACTCACCTCCTCCTCTACCTCTGAATTCTCATTTTGCAGCACCAGTCAGCCATCAGTCAGTAGCTGGAAGCAGTGTAGCACTGCAGTGAGGAAGCGGCAACAGGCCATGCTGAAACTAATTTACTTAGGTGACAAACAGCACACCACAGGGTATAAGGGACCAGACTGAGCTGTGGCTCTTGCTACTCAACCTACAACCAGGCATGGTTGTGTCTGATAATGGTCGTAACTTGGTGGTGGCTTTGGAACTCGGCAAGCTCACACACATACCATGCCTAGCCCACGTGTTCAACTTAGTGGTTCAGCGGTTTCTCAAAACCTACCCCAATTTGCCTAAACTACTGGTGAAGGTGTGCCGCATGTGTGCCCATTTCCGAAAGTCATCTATAGATGCAGCCAGTCTGGAAATGCTGCAGCAGCGCTTGCAATTGACAGCTCACTGTCTGTGGTGGGATGTGAGCTAGCACTGGTACTCCACGTTCTACATGTTGGCCAGGCTTTGTAAACAGCAGAAGGCAGTAGTGGAATACCAGCTGCAACATGGTCATTGCCTTTCCAGTCAGCTTCCGCTCTTCACAAGCGACTAGTGGGCATTGATGTCTGACCTCTGTGAGGTTTTACGCAACTTTAAGGAATCAACATAGATGGTGAGCGGTGATAACGCTATTATCAGCGTAACCATCCCACTTTTGTGTCTACTCAAACGCTCACTGAGGCCAGTTATAGGCTGTAGCGGCACAAGTGGCCCTGTCCATACTCCAGCCTGAAATAAACAGGCTAGGGACCATAAAATCACTGAAGGGAGCCAGGGTGCCAAAAGGGTAAGGCGGGGAGCAGGTGAGTGCCTTTCTTTCATTAGGACCCACATACTCCTGTGCTAGTTAAAAAGGGCCCTAATCTTGGTAAACCTCTTTAAAGTGTACTTAAACTGTTGAAAAACTTTATTAAAATCCATTCTAAATGAATTTTTGCTATATAGTTTTTTTTTTTCTTACAAAATAGGTACCTGGTGCCTAGAGTGCTTCAGGGTTCCATAAGCTCGGCTCTACTAAAGTATTGCATACCAGATCTGTACAGGATAGAGCAAGCACAGGCAGTGGTTCTGCATAGCATATTGCTGTTCCTGTCTGCACCCGCTCTGCTAAAGCCTGACATAGCAGATGAACTGATAGACTTTACTGGAGCGGGCACAGGCAGAAACAGCTATGCGTGCACATGCCTGTAAATTGCTTACTGTGGCCCCCCAGTGGAATCTGTACACCAGAACACTGCTGATATGTCATCAGTATACAAGTGTATGGATTCCAGGGTGTTATAGGCACCTGAAGTTCAGGTTCCTATTAGGAAACTAAAACAGTAAAATAAGTAAAGTACGCGCGGCTGAGAAGTTAATCTACAGCCTGCCAGCAGCGATCATTCACTGGCAGGCTCTAGATGCGATTTTTTTTAACCCTAAAAAAGTATATTAGACGCTGTTTTGTTAACAGCGTCTAATATACCTGCTACCTGGTCCTCTGGTGGTCCCTTTTGCTTGGATCGACCACCAGAGGACACAGGCAGCTCTGTAAGTAGCACCAATCAGCACACTACACTACACCCCCCCTGTCACTTATTAACCCCTGATAAACCCCATATAGACTCCCTGATCACCCCCCTGTCATTGATCACCCCCTGTAAGGCTCCATTCAGACGTCCGTATGTGTTTTGCGGATCCACGGATTCGGCAATGTGCTTTCCGCATTTTGCGGATCCGCACATTGCCAGAACTATATAGAAAATGCCTTTTCTTGTCCGCAATTGCGTACAAGACTAGGACATGTTCTATAGGCTCTACAAAAAACGCAGTGTTCGCCCGATCAGGCCTCATGGAATCCAAATGCGTAAAAATGCCCTGTGAAATCCTAAAGGTACTCATTGGAATTTAGGCCCCTTTGCGCGTCTTGGCTGCAAAAAAGTGTCACACATGTGGTATCGCTGTACTCAGGAGAAGTAGGGAAATGTGTTTTGGGGTGTATTTTTACATATACCCATGCTGGGTGAGAGAAATATCTCAGTAAATTGACAACTTTGTATAAAAAAATGTAAAACGTTGTCATTTACAGAGATATTTCTCTCACACAGTATGGGTATATGTAAAAATACACCCCAAACCACATTGCCCTACTTCTGCTGAGTATGGCGATACCACATGTGTGACACTTTTTTGCAGCCTAGGAGCGCAAAGGGGAAATTCCAATGAGTACCTTTTAGGAGGGCATTTTTAGACATTTGGATTCCAGACTTCTCACGCTTTAGGGCCCCTAAAATGCCAGGGCAGTATAAATACCTCACATGTGACCCCATTTTGGAAAGAAGACACCCCAAGGTATTCCGTGAGGGGCATGGCGAGTTCATGTAAAATTTTTTTTTTTTGTCACAAGTTAGTGGAATTAAATATTTTCCGCTAACTTGTGCAAAAAAAAATAAAAAAAAATTCTATGAAGTGGTTAATGACACTATTTTGGGGATCAAAGAACAGAGCTCATTTACTATTTTGGCTGCACCGGAATTATATTTTGAGTCCAAGCATGGCACAATTCTGCAGCACAATGTTTAATTTCACTTTAAATGTGCTGGAAATAATTTTCCCTGTGTCCTGCTTTCCCACATGAAAGTAGACGAGCCAGTTTGATGTACAGTAGTTCCTTAAGTTACAATATTAATTGGCTCTGGGATGACCATTGTAACTGGAGTCCATATTTCATAACTCTGTGGAAAACTAGTAATTGGTTCCAAAGTCCCAAAACATCATCCCAACATAACAGAAAATGGAGATGTAAGAAAAATAAGCGGATAATGCAAGTCCTTACATTTAACAGGGAAATATGCTGGAAGCTGTAAATCACTATC
Organism: Bufo gargarizans; assembly: GCF_014858855.1. NCBI lineage: Eukaryota > Metazoa > Chordata > Amphibia > Anura > Bufonidae > Bufo > Bufo gargarizans. The sequence continues at coordinate 667,559,601 of NC_058081.1, forward strand.
TATGATGAGGACAGGAGGTTCCTCAGGGTCCTGTATAGCACACAGTGTAACAGAAAAATTAAATGGAGCTGCCATCGGCTGACATCCAAAGGAGCAGCTCCTCCTGGCACACAAGGGGACTAGTACAGGACATGCAGGAACTATTAAAGAGTTGATATTGGTGTTCTACCTGAGAAATGGCCATATATATTGGTTGGGTCTGAGTAAGAAAAATTGGTCAACATTTTGCTAAAAGCGTTTATTGTCATATTTCTAGAGAAAAATATTCACAGTTCACTTTTCTTTAAGTTACTTAGAAATCGTTTAGTGGCCTATTTTAGTCCAATACGAGAAATATATACACAGTTCACATTTGCTGTTATTTATGCTAAAATCGTTTCGTTGCCAATTTCAAATACTTTAGTTGCCCATCTCCATAAAAAAGAAAAATATATTTGACGCTTTTAGGGATGTTTTAATTTGCTTTTAATTTATTTAGTTCAGCAAAAAGTATGTCAAACAGAGAAGTGCCAGGCCCTGCGCAGGGAAGTGTCAGAGGCGTAAATGATTCTGGCGCAGGCACATGTCGTAGCAGAGTAAGGGGGCGTGGCAGCAGGGCTTTCTTCCCGAGGTCTCAGGTCCACATGTCAGCTAGCGGTCGTGTCTTGACCAGCAACCCAGCAGTTCTTGATTGTTTGACTTGATCTTCGAATTCGTCGCAAGTGGCAGCAGCACCAGCAGCCTGAGTCTAGAGTCGCTGATGAGCAGTTTTCTTCACCTGCATAGTGAAGAAGCTACTCACTAGCAGCAGCAGGTAGACCTGGAGCAGGACCTACCTTGACAGCACCCTGCCAGCCGTCATAGAAGATCCGCTGGACTACTGGAAAGCCAAACTGGATTTGTGGCCCCAACTGGCTGAGTTTGCCATGGAAAAGCTGTCCTGCCCGGCCAGTAGTGTGGCATCAGAGCGGGTGTTTAGTGCAGCGGGGGCCATAGTTACCCGAAGAAGAACTGTCAGAGACAATAAACGTGGTCAGAAGCCAAAAGTGACACCTGTGCTGGCCACGAGGACAGTTAGAGAGGTGAAAAAGAATCCAAAGATCACCACCAAGGCCATCCTGGTGAATCTGGGCTCTGCTGGTGGCAATGTTTCAAGGCAGACAATCCAACGGACACTGCACACTGCAGACAAAGAAGGACACCACTTCTCCAGATAAGGCACACAAAAGCTCACTTGGCCTTTGCAAAAGCTCACCTGGACAAAGAAGAAGACTTCTGGTCTTCTGTGTTATGGTCAGATGAAACAAAAATTGAATTGTTTCGTCACAATGATGTTTCCTTCATTTGGCGTAAAAAAGGAGAAGCCTTCAACCCAAAGTACACCATCCCCACTGTCAAACATGGTGGTGGGAACCTAATGCTTTGGGGGTGCTTTTCAGCCAATGGACCAGGGAACTTGATCACAGTAAATGCCACCATGAAAAAAGAGCAATACATGAGGATTCTCAATGACAACATCAGGCACCAGTGGCATTGGGCACCAGTGCACATTTCAACATGACAATGACCCAAAACACACAGCAAAAGTAGTGAAGAAATGGTTAGCAGACAACAACATTAATGTTTTGGAATGACCCAGCCAGAGTCCAGACTTGAATCCAATTGAGAATGTGTGGAGGGAGCTAAAGATCAGGGTGATGGCAAGAAGACCCTCCAACCTAAACGATTTGAAGCTCATTGCTAAGGATGAATGGGCAAAAATACCTGTGGAGACATGCAAAAAGCTGGTCTGCAATTATAGGAAGCGTTTGATTGCTGTAATAGCCAATAAAGGCTTTTTCTATTGATTATTGAGAAGGGTATGAATAATTTTGGACTGGACACTTTTTGCTTGATTGTAAATGAAAGTTGAGAATTCCCCCCCCCCCACCCCCCACAATAATGCCCCTTGTACATCGTCTTATTATCTTTTGGGAGACACCTATGTCATTTCCCGTCAAAAAATTACTTGCTGGTTGAATAAAAGTAACTTTAAGAAAAAATTTGGGGTATGAATAATTATGGGCAGCACTGTAAGTGAAGTGTGCAGTGATTCTAAGGCTACTTTCACACTTGTGGCAGAGTGATCCGGCAGGCAGTTCGGTCGCCACCTGCCAATCCGGCAAAACGTATGCCAACTGATGGCATTTGTAAGACTGATCAGGATCCTGATCAGTCTTAAAAATGACTGCTCAGTCAGAAAAATGCATTGAAATGCCGGATCCGTCTTTCCGGTGTCATCCGGCCAAACGGATCCGGCATTTACTTTTTCCACCTTTTTTTTTTTTTGTCTGCGCATGCCCTGTATTTTGAATGCCGTCACTAATACATTCCTATGGAAAAAAATGCCAGATCCGGCATTCAGGCAAGTCTTCCGTTTTTTTGCGACAAAGTTTGTCTCATATTTGCCACTTCTTACTGCAGCACACTTTTCCTTAATACTATTGTAGGAAACGCCGTCTTAGGGTACTTTCACACTAGGCAACGGAACTGCCTGCCGGCATGCCGTATACAAACTGAAAGCCTTTTTTTCCAGATCCGTTAGACGGATCCGGTGACATACCAGATTCGTCTCATCTGGTATCATCCGGAATAATGGATCCGGTATTTAAATTTTTTTAAAAGATCAAAAGAGAAACACGCACCTCCTATATCTTGGTGCATGCGCAGACCGGCATTAATACATCTCTATGGAAATTAATGCCGGATTCGGCAAGTGCGGTATTGTTCTGGGATTTTGGCAGAAAAAAATACACCAGCAAGCTGCAGTATTTTGTCTGGTCAAATACCATACAAGGGACAGAACGGAAGACATCCTGATGCATACTGAACAGATTGCTTTCCATTCAGAATGCATTAGGACAAAACTGATGCGTTTTTTTCCGGTATTGAGACCCATTACCGGATTTCAATACCAGAAAAGAATAACGCTAGTGTGAAAATACCCTTAGTAAACCTGCCCCATGGCATTCCTGCAGCCCCGTATCACAGAGCCATAAGCATCTCATGTGCTGCCATATGGTCTCTCTGTCCTGTACCGTATCAAGGTAGTATCCACCTCTAGAAGAAAACAGTGAACTCTATATACATCAACTTGGAGACATAAGGAGGTAATATATGTTGCCTTAGCCTTCTATGGATGCCATATTATGGCCCATTACAACTCTGAGTGATTTTTTTACACAGGCTAACAAATGCTCATTCCTGATCATTGCTCCATATTAACATATCGCCCAACACTAAAAAATGGGCATGCACTCATTTGTCGGGTGATCACATTTTATTTATAATCTAAACTCATTTGTTGGCAGGAAATTGTACCATGTAGCTAAGGGATGTACTGTTGACAAATTTAAGCCATATGGGCAGTGGTTTCCCTGTAAGAGAGATTGACCACAGGACTGCTATGGGGCCCACACAGAACTTGCTCTTCTCTTCCCCCATGTGAAAACACTACATTTTCACATAGCCACCACTAGGGGAAGCGTAATGCAAAGAGGTTTTTACAGATTCCAAAGTAGTTGTAATTCCTCTTCACTGAGCGCCCTCTAGTGGTGGCTGCAGAGTGGTGGCTGAAGAGATTTATCTATGTATTTTTGTTAGCTTTCTTGTGTAAATACATTGACAGATATGGTGTTCAGAATGAGCAGCATATGTTTGAAGCCCCTGTTCCACTTTTTCAGAGATAAAAGTTGGATAAAGTGGGTAAGGCTAAGGCAACTTTTATTTAATTTTATTATAATTTGTATTTTATTCAAATTAAATTTATTCCATTTGAGTAAAAAGAAAACGTAAATTTATCTGAAATTTGGGGAATTGAACATGTTCTGCGTTGCCTGGGACTGATTGATGCACGTACAGCGGGAAACTAGGTGCACGGGGACCCATACTAAGTTTTGCCATGGGGCCCTATAAGATCTGTGCATGACCCTGCAAACAGGGAAAAATAACAGTATTACCAATCGTTCTTCTGCATGTAAAAGATAGACGCAGCATACAAGTGCTGATAACCAGTGTCGGTATCATGCTGTTACCGACGACCAGCACTTGTTACTGCATAGAGTATCTGTACACGTAAAATGAGCCCCTGTTTACACACAGCCGGACGGAGGAAAGTGTAATTCTGCTTTACTTCTCAAACTTTGAAAACGTTGAAAGTCACTACAATGTTAAGCAGCCCTGCCAATAATGTTTTTGGATTGATTTGGATCTATTTTACATTACTTTTATCTATTCATATCCATATCTGCTTTTTATATTCTGCCGGTTGTCATTAGAAATAGATAGAGATTATCTATCTTCCGCTGTCAAACATGATGTGGCAGAGGCCGCTTTCAGATGTCTCCATGAATCTTGCCAAAAGCAAATAGACAAACTTTTCCCAATGGTTTTGTTTGAGAAATGTTTCCTTGCTTTGTTCTGATGGGATCTGATCCCATGAATGACTGGAAAAGTTTATTAGATTTTTTTATTATTATTTCAGATATATCACTGAAAAGTATAACAGAATTATATACAAAAAGTTCTTAAATAAAAAATGTATTGATATCTAAAATACATGTAGACATAAAAGTTATAATTACTTCATCTAAGTAGCATAAAAGTGATCACTGTTTACCAGTCCCGACTATTAACTGCCAATATTTACCAAAATATAAACTCTTATAGAATAGTTATAAATACAGGAATCTGATGTTACTAATTCAGCAAAAATAACGTACACTATTCCTCTTAGCTAGTCTATAGAATAGGCAGTTAACCAGGATTCTGACAATTGGTATCACACAAATTCTGCGCTTAACACAGTGTTATAACCAGTCAACCACATATTACCCATTGTGTGTCAAGTGAACAAACAAATGTACAGATGTCCAATAAAAACTCATCAACCTTCATGTTTCTCAAACAGAGATAAGCAAATCAATGCTACTGATTTGGGCTTTATCCCAAATTTCTATTTAACATAAATTAGCACTGATTGAACAGTTCAACATTACCTCTAGGGGGTAAAGCCTATGAAAATGCACTGATTAAACAGTTTGAGGCTACCACCAGAGTAACATGTGGTGGTAGCATTTAACTGTTCAGTTAGTGCTTTTTCATAAAGGAAAGCTAATTTGCATACCTTTGGGTTTTTGGTCAAGATATTCAAAAGAACAAGTCTTTGGTGAATTACACTCAAATGGAATTTCAAGAGATTTGCTCATCTCTAATCCCTACCCATTTCCCCAATACCATCTGTTCATCAGGGAATCAATATTGTAAGGCGATTACCATATGCACATCACATTTTCCACTAAGAATATTTATACAGATCAAATGTACAGAAAATCCAAATAAAAGCTGAGATGTAAAGACTGAAGGGCCAGTCCCAAAATGTAGTCATAATTTGCCAGCAATGGATGTATTACATATATATATATATATATACACTCACCTAAATAATTATTAGGAACACCTGTTCTATTTCTCATAAATGCGATTATCTAGTCAACCAATCACATGGCAGTTGCTTCAATGCATGTAGGGTTGTGGTCCTGGTCAAGACAATCTCCTGAACTCCAAACTGAATGTCAGAATGGGAAAGAAAGGTGATTTAAGCAATTTTGAGCGTGGCATGGTTGTTGGTGCCAGACGGGCCGGTCTGAGTATTTCACAATCTGCTCAGTTACTGGGATTTTCACGCACAACCATTTCTAGGGTTTACAAAGAATGGTGTGAAAAGGGAAAAACATCCCGTATGCGGCAGTCCTGTGGGCGAAAATGCCTTGTTGATGCTAGAGGTCAGAGGAGAATGGGCCGACTGATTCAAGCTGATAGAAGAGCAACGTTGACTGAAATAACCACTCATTACAACCGAGGTATGCAACAAAGCATTTGTGAAGCCACAACACACACAACCTGTTGAGACATTCATATGGTAGAGTCCGAATTTGGCGTAAACAGAATGAGAACATGCATCCATCATGCCTTGTTACCACTGTGCAGGCTGGTGGTGGTGGTGTAATGGTGTGGGGGATGTTTTCTGGGCACACTTTAGGCCCCTTAGTGCCAATTGGCCATCGTTTAAATGCCATGGGCTACCGGAGCATTGTTTCTGACCATATCCATCCCTTCATGACCACCATGTACCCATCCTCTGATGGCTACTTCCAGCAGGATAATGCACCATGTCACAAAGCTCGAATCATTTCAAATTGGTTTGAACATGACAATGAGTTCACTGTACTAAAATGGCACCCACAGTCACCAGATCTCAACCCAATAGAGCATCTTTGGGATGTGGTGGAACGGGAGCTTCGTGCCCTGGATGTGCATCCCTCAAATCTCCATCAACTGCAAGATGCTATCCTATCAATATGGGCCAACATTTCTAAAGAATGCTATCAGCACCTTGTTGAATCAATGCCACGTAGAATTAAGCCAGTTCTGAAGGCAAAAGGGTGTCCAACACCGTATTAGTATGGTGTTCCTAATAATTCTTTAGGTGAGTGTGTGTATATACAGGTCCTTCTAAAAAAATTAGCATATTGTGATAAAGTTCATTATTTTCTGTAATGTACTGATAAACATTAGACTTTCATATATTTTAGATTCATTACAGACAACTGAAGTAGTTCAAGCCTTTTATTGTTTTAATATTGATGATTTTGGCATACAGCTCATGAAAACCCAAAATTCTTATCTAAATAAATTAGCATATCATGAAAAGGTTCTCTAAACGAGCTATTAACCTAATCATCTGAATCAACTAATTAACTCTAAACACCTGCAAAAGATTCCTGAGGCTTTTAAAAACTCCCAGCCTGGTTCATTACTCAAAACCGCAATCATGGGTAAGACTGCCGACCTGACTGCTGTCCAGAAGGCCATCATTGACACCCTCAAGCAAGAGGGTAAGACACAGAAAGAAATTTCTGAACGAATAGGCTGTTCCCAGAGTGCTGTATCAAGGCACCTCAGTGGGAAGTCTGTGGGAAGGAAAAAGTGTGGCAGAAAACGCTGCACAACGAGAAGAGGTGACCGGACCCTGAGGAAGATTGTGGAGAAGGACCGATTCCAGACCTTGGGGGACCTGCGGAAGCAGTGGACTGAGTCTGGAGTAGAAACATCCAGAGCCACCGTGTACAGGCGTGTGCAGGAAATGGGCAACAGGTGCCGCATTCCCCAGGTCAAGCCACTTCTGAACCAGAAACAGCGGCTGAAGCGCCTGACCTGGGCTACAGAGAAGCAGCACTGGACTGTTGCTCAGTGGTCCAAAGTACTTTTTTCGGATGAAAGCAAATTTTGCATGTCATTCGGAAATCAAGGTGCCAGAGTCTGGAGGAAGACTAGTAAGAGGGAAATGCCAAAATGCCTGAAGTCCAGTGTCAAGTACCCACAGTCAGTGATGGTCTGGGGTGCCATGTCAGCTGCTGGTGTTGGTCCACTGTGTTTTATCAAGGGCAGGGTCAATGCAGCTAGCTATCAGGAGATTTTGGAGCACTTCATGCTTCCATCTGCTAAAAAGCTTTATGCAGACCTGGCACCTGCTCACAGTGCCAAAACCACTGGTAAATGGTTTACTGACCATGGTATTACTGTGCTCAATTGGCCTGCCAACACTCCTGACGTGAACCCCATAGAGAATCTGTGGGATATTGGGAAGAGAAAGTTGAGAGACGCAAGACCCAACACTCTGGATGAGCTTAAGGCCGCTATCGAAGCATCCTGGGCCTCCATAACACCTCAGCAGTGCCACAGGCTGATTGCCTCCATGCCACGCCGCATTGAAGCAGTCATTTCTGCAAAAGGATTGCCGACCAAGTATTGAGTGCATAACTGAACATAATTATTTGAAGGTTGACTTTTTTTGTATTAAAAACACTTTTCTTTTATTGGTCGGATGAAATATGCTAATTTTTTTAGATAGGAATTTTGGGTTTTCATGAGCTGTATGCCAAAATCATCAATATTAAAACAATAAAAGGCTTGGACTACTTCAGTTGTGTGTAATGAATCTAAAATATATGAAAGTCTAATGTTTATCAGTACATTACAGAAAATAATGAACTTTATCACAATATGCTAATTTTTTTAGAAGGACCTGTATATATATATATATATATATATATATATATATATACACAAAGTAAAGCAAATTCTACAGCAGGTGACTCACAAACTCTTTAACACTTCAATGACAGCTCACTGTCTTTTGATATTGGGCATCGCAGGTCCCCAGTCTACAGTGATGTCTTTTGACATTGCTGGAATAGAGGGGGGTTAACAGCCCCTGTAGTGTTCTGCGGTAAGAACCAGCTGCTACTAATGACTGCGGTTCTTAGGGCAGATTTCTGCTTCACAGCAGGGGTTGGAGGTGGTGGCAGTTTTAAGAGAACTCTCCCCTATCACAGTAACTGGATTGGTATCTGGCAGGACCATCTGCAGTCAGCTCTGACCTATCTGTTCAGTAAGCCTGCTGTTATGGGGCACTAGTGTTAGGGTAAGACTACATGGCGACCCTGGTCACAGCTAGGATCACAGGAACATCGCAGCGTAGGGGTGATAGCATAGAAATTAATGGGGTCACAGAGTCACACGTAAGCCGCGACTGCCATCCCTGAATTGCAAAAAAATCCAGAAGATTGGCATTTTTTGTGAGTCAGGGGCTGCACTTGCACACAAATGTGACCAGATCCAAGACCCTATTCATTTCTATGGGATCACCACTACCCAATGATGCCCCTGCAAATCTGACTGTGACCAATGTGGCCGTATAGCCGTACCCTTACTCTAACAAAATCTCATAGAGACAAGAGTACGCAAATACATTAACCGTCTGAAATAAAGTTATAAAGTAGTAATCCCATAATGGGCTTATTAAAAAGCATTATAAATAATGTAAATAAAAAAGTTTAAAAGAAACTGCACAAAAAACAAAAATAAAATTGCCATTGTTTAGAATAAAATACATTTTAATGTGCATACATTAAATAAATAAATAACAATAACATCCAGATGACTGCAATAATCTGAAGAATATATTTATCAGGTTATTTAGTGTGAAACATGAGCAGCATAAAAACAAAACAAAAAATCTACATTTCCTCAGCAAAATGTGTACCCCCAAACAATGCCAAAAAATAATACAGTTTGAAAATTTAAAAGCAGGCTCCAGGCAGCCACACTAATAAACGAAAAAAAAAAAGTTATGGCTGCGGAAATGCAGAGCTGCAAAAACTGAAAATTGTTCCAAGTCATTAAGGCCTTTTCAGGATTGTTATTAATGGGTAAATGCTTGCATTGTGCTTTACTTGAGGCATTTTTTTGTAGTTGGCATAGGGGGTCTCAAAGTTCCCTTTGCCACAAACAATAGAAGCCTAAAAGATAATGACTATGCATCATCATAATTACACTATAATTCAGTAATTTTGGACAGGGCTCCGTGTGCTGATGTAACATGCTGTTGGGTGGGAGATATTGTGAAATGCTTCATGGGTAAAATAATTCTGCGACATGACACAGCAGAGCTGGCTAAGACTCTTTGCATACCTCATATTCAAGCAAACACTAAGGCCCCTTTCACACGGGCGAGCATTGCACCCGCACTGAACCGGACCCATTCATTTCAATGGGGCTGTGCACATGAGCGGTGATTTTCACGCATCACTTCCGCGTTGCGTGTAAATCGCAGCATGCTCTATATTGTACGATTTCCACGCAACACAGTCCCCATAGAAGTGAATGGGGCTGCATGAAAATCGCAAGCATCTGCAAGCAAGTGCGGATGCGGTGCGATCTTCACGCACAGTTGCTAGGAGACGACCGGGATGGGACCCGATCATTTTATTATTTTCCCTTATAACATGGTTATAAGGGAAAATAATAGCATTCTGAATACAGAATGCATAGTACAATAGCGCTGGAGGGGTTAAAAATAATAAAAAAATATTTAACTCACCTTAATCCACTTGTTCGCGCAGCCCGGCATCTCTTCTGTCTTCTTCTTTGCTGATTGCAAGGAAAAGGACCTGTGGTGACGTCACTCCATCATCACATGATCCATCATATGATCCATCACCATGGTGAAGGATCATGTGATGGACCATGTGATGACCGGAGTGACGTCACCACAGGTCCTTTTCCTGCAATCAGCAAAGAAGACAAAAGAGATGCTGGCTGCGCGAGCAAGTGGATTAAGGTGAGTTAAATATATATTTTCTTTAACCCCTCCAGCACTATTGTACTATGCATTCTGTATTCAGAATGCTATTATTTTCCCTTATAACCATGTCATAAGGGAAAATAATACAATCTACACAACCCCTGATCCCAATCCCGAACTTCTGCGTTTGGGTACCAAACATGCCGATTTTTCTCACACGCATGCAAAATGCATTACAATGTTTTGCACTCACGAGAAAAAATCGCACATTTTCCCTGCAACGCACCCGCATCTTATCCTGGGCCAAAAACATGACGCCTGTGTGAAAGAGGCCTAATTATCTCTGATGCCAGTAGAAGTAAGATATGGTAATTTCCTTACTTTTTCCCCAGAAATGCAGAGCAGCATTGGCAGGACTACAATATGCCTCATGCATACTAGGTGATCTCCCTAGTGAAAAAGAGCAAGACCTTGACAAAAGCCACTCAGCTAACAAGACAATTTTCTTTTAAAACACTTGTGGGGTCATTTAGCAAACTGGTGTAGCCCATAGCAACCAGTCAGATGACATGTACCCTCTAGAATATACATACAGCAGGATAAAGGGAACCTGTCACATTAAACGTGGTGTCTGAGCTAAAGGCAGCATATTATGGAACAGAAGGAGCTGAGCAAATTGAAATATAAGGGGGTCATTTACAAGCAGATATACGCCAATTTTGTGGTGTATATCTGGCACAGATTCTGTCGCACGCTATGTTGCAGCAGAATCTGCGTCATCTTCCCCGCTGACGTCAGATCTAATAAAGTGGGCATTGTATGGGCGGGGATGGGCCAGCAGGCACGTCTCATTCATCATTTTCTATGCCTGGTTAAGGCTAGTGTTGATCGCGATTATTCTAATTGCTAATTTTTATCGCGAATATCGGCACTTTGAGACTTTGTGAATATCTAGAATATGGTGCTATATCTTCGTAATCACGAATATTCTAGATCTTTTTTCAGCAGTACCCTCCCTGCTTCTTGCTTGCCAATGAGAAAGCTGCAATATCTTTGTCTGAGCTTAGCAACATCCCTAGCAATCAATAGGAAAGTTGCCTACCCCTTACAATATATATAAAAAACTCCCCAGCAGCTATTTTCTGCAGTTTTTTTTGCAGTTCTGAGAGAGAGAGAGCAGTGTTACTGCTGTGTTCTGTGCTTTGCTGAGTCATCTGGATCCTTATTCAATTACATTAGCTAGTTAGCTCATATACATAATAAGACAGATATGTAGTTAGTCCAAGATAGTCAGTGTAGGTTATATCCTGATATAGTATAGCTGATAGGTTCCAGTGCAGGGTGTTAGGTAGTATGATAGGAATTACTGTGCTGTGATAGGGATTAGTGACTTTACTTTTTCCAAAGATGATAGACAAACTCATTTGCTGTCTGTTTTTCTGAATCCCTACCGTATTTTTCGCCCGATAAGACGCACCAGCCCATAAGACGCACCTAGGTTAGTGGGGAGGAAAATAAGAAAAATAATATTCTTAACCAAAAGGTGTGCTTTTGGTGGGTTTGGAACTAATGGTGGTCTGTGGCACCTATTGGGGCAATTTTTCAGGAACATCTGCACCACCAAATTCAGCACATGCGCCAGGCAAGGGATGTGCGTCAAACCAGCTAGGCCCAGAGGTGCTACGAGATTTCGCCCATTATCGCACACCCCCAGGCTGGGCTTGAGGCTCACTGACTCCAACCACTCATTCAGTCTGTTGTTCCATGCCCATCAGCAGCTACTGCGCAGTGTGGGGTCTGTCCCCCAAACAGATAGTTTTAAAACTGCCTGCTGTCGTTTACCCCTGGCTGTGATGAAGTTAGTGGTAAAGGTGTTACTCTGACCGGTAGAGGATGAGGAAGCGGAGTAGGAGGAGGAAGCAACAGGAGGCAAAGAGAAGCGCCCTGCGATCCTCGGTGGTGGAAGGACAGGCATCAAACTCAGGCCCAGCCGCCACTGCATTTACCCAGTGTGCTGTTAGGGAGATATAATGTCCCTGACCGTGCTTACTGGTCCACGTATCCGTAGTTAGGTGGACCTTGCCACAAATGGCGTTGCCCAGTCCACACCTGATTTTGTCCCCTACTTGGTTGTGCAGGGAAGGGATGGCTCGCCTGGAAAAGTAGTGGCGGCTGGGCAGCCACCGCCATAATGCTTCTAAAACTCTCCGTCTCTACTAGACGAAATGACAGCATTTCAAAGGCCAGTAATTTTGAAATGCTGGCATTCAGGGCCAGGGATCGTGGGTGGGTAGGGGGGTACTTCCTCTTCCGCTCCAGTGTTTGGGAGATGGAATGCTGAATGCTTCCATGGGACATTGTGGAGATGCTTGGTGACCCAGGTGGTGGTGTTGCTAGCAGATCCTCTGTTTGCGGGGTGGCAGGTGCCACTGTTACTCCAGAGGGGGATGAAGAGGCTGAGACTGCAGCAGAAGAGGAAGCAGGAGGAGCCAGAGAACTTTATTGGTTTTTGAGGTGACTACTTCCACTCCAGCTCGTGCTTTGCACTTAGATGCCTGGTCATGCAGGTTGTGCACAGCGTGCAAACCACTCGTGTCTTGTCGGTCAGCACATTGTCTTAAGAACTGCCACAGCCAGGGAACTCCTTGGAGCTGGCTTTGGTGTGCTCGGTCCCTTGCTGTGGTGGGCAGTAGCAGGCGTACTGTCTAGGGGACGGCCGCTCCGCTCTTGCACCATGATCCCTCTTTTGCTGTGCTAGTGGCTCTGTGCGACCACCGCTTCTTCCTCCGAACTACTCACATGACCTTGATTCCATGTGGGGTCGAGGACCTCATTGTCCTCCACATCAGCTTCCACCCAGTCTTCACCCCTGTCCTCCTTGTTGGTCTCAGACTGCAGAAAGCCGCAGCAGTTGGCACCTGTGTTTCGTCATCATCCGAGACATGCTGCGTAGGTCCTCCCATGTACTCATCCTGAAACATAAGTGGTTGGGCATCGGTGCACTCAATCTCTTCCACTTCTGGGACAGGGCTATGTGGATGGCCCTGGGAACCCCTGCCAGCAGAGTCATCAAAAAGCAGAAGAGACTGCTGCATGACTTGGGGCTCAGACTGCTTGGCTGATTTGCAAGGGGGTGAAGTGAAAGACTGATGTCCATGGGCTGACTTTATTGCCCAAAAAAGTTTTTTTTCCTCACACACAATGAAAATTTACTTTATTGCTTCCCCCCCAAAAAAATGTTAATCCTGAATGAAACAGATCGATTTAACTGAGATTATATTTCACTCTCACAAATGAAGCATAGTTTTTTTTTACTTAAAAAATAGCGGATATGTCACCCTTACAATGGAACAGATGGATTTGCTAAATTTATGTGCCTGCCTGTCACATGTGCAGGCCTCAGAGATACTCTACACCCAAAGCCCAAAAATGTAACAGCGTTATTCAATGGTTTAATTTGACTGACAGGAACGCAGCGTAGGCCGCAAATGTACTATAGTAACAAAAATTTGAACTTTTCAGCAAAAAGCAGTATTTGGTGGTTTTATTAAACTGTCAGAAATGCAGTACAGGGCAAAACTGTACTTTATTGCCCCCAAAAAAGGTTTCTTTAAACATAATTAAACAGATGGATTTAACTGAGATTATATTTAAATCTCACAAACTAAGTACAGTTTTTTTTTTTACTTAAAAATGTAACAGATGGATTTGCTGAATTTCTGTGCCTGCCTGTCACATATGCAGTGCAGACCTCAGAGGTACTTTACAACAAAAAATGTAAATATGTCACCCCACAATGGAACAGATGGATTTAACTGATTATCTTTCACTCTCAGAAATGCAGCACAGGGGTACTTTACAGAAAAAAAATGGGGATATGTCACCCCCTGGGCCCCTGAACTCACAGACGGTATTATTTTCCCTTTTCCTGGCACATATGCAGCGCTGGTGCACTGCTGTTGCACAAACTGTCCACCAACGCCCGCCTAACAGACGGATTAAAACTTTTTTCCAGTCCCACTGGGCTCAGGGCAGGGTACAAAAATGTAGCATTCCTCCCCCAAAACAAAAAAACGCTGTCGATCGCAGACTTCACACCAAGTGCAGATTTCAGAGTCTTTCCTAATCTCTCCCTCACAGCAGCAGCATCCTATCCCTAGAACTAGCAAGAGCAGAGTGACTTGCGGTGCTATGTGACTACAGCTTATATAGAGGCTGGGTCACATGCTGCACTTGGCCAATCACAGCTATGCCATTATTAGGCATGGCTGTGATGGCTTCTAAGGGCACACTAGTTAAATGCTTGTTGATTGAGAGTGCCTTACACGTCTGCTTCGAAGTCCCAAATGAAGTAGGTGTCATTGAACTGTTGTTTTGGACACATCTGTCAGTCCCCTGATTAATTTTGGCAGAGAGCTGCTCCACTGTAGTGTCAGTCCACCCTTGTGCATCTTCTTAGTCCATGTTCACCTCTCACATCAATAACATATGGTGCTCTGTAATGGCACCCATAAATCAATCCATCAAAATCTGCGCTGCAAAAGCCATATGGCGCTCCTTCTTTTCTGAGTCCTGCCATGTCCCCCCACAGCAGTTTACCACCACATTTGGGGTGTTGCCGTATTCAGGAGAAAATGAAAAATTTGGGGCTAAAGCAACATTTTATTTCATTTTTACAGCCAAGTGTTTCCAAATTCCATAAAGCGCTTAGGGGGTCAAAGTACTCAGTACCCACCTTAATATATTCTTCAAGGGGTGTAGTTTCCAAAATGGGGTCACTTTTAGACAGTTTATACTGTAGGAATTCGTCAGGTTCTCTTCAAATGGTGCCTAAAAATCATTCTAGAAAAATCTGCCTCCAAAATCCATATGGCGCTCCTTTCCTTCTGACCACTGCCACGTGCCCATAGAGCAGTTTACTGCCACATATCCCTATTTCTGTAAACAGCAGAATCAAAGTAATATATATTGAGGTTTATTTTGCTTTTAACCCTTACTGTGTTGCAAGAAAAAATTGATTAACATAATAAATCTATGGGTGGTTTCCATTACGTAAGCCCCTCAAAATCGCCTATAACTGAATTAGTGCTTAAAAAAATGGTTTTGGAAATTTTGTTGGAAATTTGAAAAATAGCTTCAAAACTTATAAGACTTCCAACATTTACAAAATGATGCCAATATATGGGGAATATTGATTGATAACCAATAGTGTTGGGCCGAACACCAGTTCAGCTCGAGCATCGCTATGCTTGGCTGAATATTGCGTGTGCTTGAGTCAGTATGTTTAAAACTAATTTAGCCTCTATTTCTGAAAAGTTTCTGTCAGGATTGAAACTCACAACCTTTATGCATTACAGCCCAGAATGTTAATCACTACACTATAGAGCTGCACCAACTATTAAAAAAAAAATCTGCACAAAAATCTTATACAGCAACTATTCCTATACAGCAGAAGTCTCATATATTTTTTTTTTAAGTAATTGGCTATGCAGATCTGTAGTGAAGTGGTTAACATTCTGGGCTGTAATACAGAACCTTTTTTTAGAAATAGAGGCTACATTTAATTTAAACATATATATGTTTTTAGCCATAATATATTTACATATATTATATATATATAATTTGAATATATAATATATTTATGTATATGTAAATATATTATGGTTAAAACATCAGTAGTAGTTTCCCACATATCATGCATTCATATATATCAGAAGTATGATTATATATATAGATATATATATCTATATATATATATATACACACTCACCTAAAGAATTATTAGGAACACCTGTTCTATTTCTCATAAATGCGATTATCTAGTCAACCAATCACATGGCAGTTGCTTCAATGCATGTAGGGTTGTGGTCCTGGTCAAGACAATCTCCTGAACTCCAAACTGAATGTCAGAATGGGAAAGAAAGGTGATTTAAGCAATTTTGAGCGTGGCATGGTTGTTGGTGCCAGACGGGCCGGTCTGAGTATTTCACAATCTGCTCAGTTACTGGGATTTTCACGCACAACCATTTCTAGGGTTTACAAAGAATGGTGTGAAAAGGGAAAAACATCCCGTATGCGGCAGTCCTGTGTGCGAAAATGCCTTGTTGATGCTAGAGGTCAGAGGAGAATGGGCCGACTGATTCAAGCTGATAGAAGAGCAACGTTGACTGAAATAACCACTCATTACAACCGAGGTATGCAACAAAGCATTTGTGAAGCCACAACACACACAACCTGTTGAGACATTCATATAGTAGAGTCCGAATTTGGCGTAAACAGAATGAGAACATGCATCCATCATGCCTTGTTACCACTGTGCAGGCTGGTGGTGGTGGTGTAATGGTGTGGGGGATGTTTTCTGGGCACACTTTAGGCCCCTTAGTGCCAATTGGCCATCGTTTAAATGCCACGGGCTACCGGAGCATTGTTTCTGACCATATCCATCCCTTCATGACCACCATGTACCCATCCTCTGATGGCTACTTCCAGCAGGATAATGCACCATGTCACAAAGCTCGAATCATTTCAAATTGGTTTGAACATGACAATGAGTTCACTGTACTAAAATGGCACCCACAGTCACCAGATCTCAACCCAATAGAGCATCTTTGGGATGTGGTGGAACGGGAGCTTCGTGCCCTGGATGTGCATCCCTCAAATCTCCATCAACTGCAAGATGCTATCCTATCAATATGGGCCAACATTTCTAAAGAATGCTATCAGCACCTTGTTGAATCAATGCCACGTAGAATTAAGCCAGTTCTGAAGGCAAAAGGGTGTCCAACACCGTATTAGTATGGTGTTCCTAATAATTCTTTAGGTGAGTGTGTGTATATACAGGTCCTTCTAAAAAAATTAGCATATTGTGATAAAGTTCATTATTTTCTGTAATGTACTGATAAACATTAGACTTTCATATATTTTAGATTCATTACAGACAACTGAAGTAGTTCAAGCCTTTTATTGTTTTAATATTGATGATTTTGGCATACAGCTCATGAAAACCCAAAATTCTTATCTAAATAAATTAGCATATCATGAAAAGGTTCTCTAAACGAGCTATTAACCTAATCATCTGAATCAACTAATTAACTCTAAACACCTGCAAAAGATTCCTGAGGCTTTTAAAAACTCCCAGCCTGGTTCATTACTCAAAACCGCAATCATGGGTAAGACTGCCGACCTGACTGCTGTCCAGAAGGCCATCATTGACACCCTCAAGAAAGAGGGTAAGACACAGAAAGAAATTTCTGAATGAATAGGCTGTTCCCAGAGTGCTGTATCAAGGCACCTCAGTGGGAAGTCTGTGGGAAGGAAAAAGTGTGGCAGAAAAGGTTGCACAATGAGAAGAGGTGACCGGACCCTGAGGAAGATTGTGGAGAAGGACCGATTCCAGACCTTGGGGGACCTGCGGAAGCAGTGGACTGAGTCTGGAGTAGAAACATCCAGAGCCACCGTGTACAGGCGTGTGCAGGAAATGGGCAACAGGTGCCGCATTCCCCAGGTCAAGCCACTTCTGAACCAGAAACAGCGGCTGAAGCGCCTGACCTGGGCTACAGAGAAGCAGCACTGGACTGTTGCTCAGTGGTCCAAAGTACTTTTTTCGGATGAAAGCAAATTTTGCATGTCATTCGGAAATCAAGGTGCCAGAGTCTGGAGGAAGACTAGTAAGAGGGAAATGCCAAAATGCCTGAAGTCCAGTGTCAAGTACCCACAGTCAGTGATGGTCTGGGGTGCCATGTCAGCTGCTGGTGTTGGTCCACTGTGTTTTATCAAGGGCAGGGTCAATGCAGCTAGCTATCAGGAGATTTTGGAGCACTTCATGCTTCCATCTGCTAAAAAGCTTTATGCAGACCTGGCACCTGCTCACAGTGCCAAAACCACTGGTAAATGGTTTACTGACCATGGTATTACTGTGCTCAATTGGCCTGCCAACACTCCTGACGTGAACCCCATAGAGAATCTGTGGGATATTGGGAAGAGAAAGTTGAGAGACGCAAGACCCAACACTCTGGATGAGCTTAAGGCCGCTATCGAAGCATCCTGGGCCTCCATAACACCTCAGCAGTGCCACAGGCTGATTGCCTCCATGCCACGCCGCATTGAAGCAGTCATTTCTGCAAAAGGATTCCCGACCAAGTATTGAGTGCATAACTGAACAGAATTATTTGAAGGTTGACTTTTTTTGTATTAAAAACACTTTTCTTTTATTGGTCGGATGAAATATGCTAATTTTTTTAGATAGGAATTTTGGGTTTTCATGAGCTGTATGCCAAAATCATCAATATTAAAACAATAAAAGGCTTGAACTACTTCAGTTGTGTGTAATGAATCTAAAATATATGAAAGTCTAATGTTTATCAGTACATTACAGAAAATAATTAACTTTATCACAATATGCTAATTTTTTTAGAAGGACCTGTATATATATATATATATATATATATATATATACACAAAGTAAAGCAAATTCTACAGCAGGTGACTCACAAACTCTTTAACACTTCAATGACAGCTCACTGTCTTTTGATAGCGGGCATCGCAGGTCCCCAGTCTACAGTGATGTCTTTTGACATTGCTGGAATAGAGGGGGGTTAACAGCCCCTGTAGTGCTCTGCGGTAAGAACCAGCTGCTACTAATGACTGCGGTTCTTAGGGCAGATTTCTGCTTCACAGCAGGGGTTGGAGGTGGTGGCAGTTTTAAGAGAACTCTCCCCTATCACAGTAACTGGATTGGTATCTGGCAGGACCATCTGCAGTCAGCTCTGACCTATCTGTTCAGTAAGCCTGCTGTTATGGGGCACTAGTGTTAGGGTAAGACTACATGGCGACCCTGGTCACAGCTAGGATCACAGGAACATCACAGCGTAGGGGTGATAGCATAGAAATTAATGGGGTCACAGAGTCACACGTAAGCCGCGACTGCCATCCCTGAATTGCAAAAAAATCCAGAAGATTGGCATTTTTTGTGAGTCAGGGGCTGCACTTGCACACAAATGTGACCAGATCCAAGACCCTATTCATTTCTATGGGATCACCACTACCCAATGATGCCCCTGCAAATCTGACTGTGACCAATGTGGCCGTATAGCCGTACCCTTACTCTAACAAAATCTCATAGAGACAAGAGTACGCAAATACATTAACCGTCTGAAATAAAGTTATAAAGTAGTAATCCCATAATGGGCTTATTAAAAAGCATTATAAATAATGTAAATAAAAAAGTTTAAAAGAAACTGCACAAAAAACAAAAATAAAATTGCCGTTGTTTAGAATAAAATACATTTTAATGTGCATACATTAAATAAATAAATAACAATAACATCCAGATGACTGCAATAATCTGAAGAATATATTTATCAGGTTATTTAGTGTGAAACATGAGCAGCATAAAAACAAAACAAAAAATCTACATTTCCTCAGCAAAATGTGTACCCCCAAACAATGCCAAAAAATAATACAGTTTGAAAATTTAAAAGAAGGCTCCAGGCAGCCACACTAATAAACGAAAAAAAAAAAAGTTATGGCTGCGGAAATGCAGAGCTGCAAAAACTGAAAATTGTTCCAAGTCATTAAGGCCTTTTCAGGATTGTTATTAATGGGTAAATGCTTGCATTGTGCTTTACTTGAGGCATTTTTTTGTAGTTGGCATAGGGGGTCTCAAAGTTCCCTTTGCCACAAACAATAGAAGCCTAAAAGATAATGACTATGCATCATCATAATTACACTATAATTCAGTAATTTTGGACAGGGCTCCGTGTGCTGATGTAACATGCTGTTGGGTGGGAGATATTGTGAAATGCTTCATGGGTAAAATAATTCTGCGACATGACACAGCAGAGCTGGCTAAGACTCTTTGCATACCTCATATTCAAGCAAACACTAAGGCCCCTTTCACACGGGCGAGCATTGCACCCGCACTGAACCGGACCCATTCATTTCAATGGGGCTGTGCACATGAGCAGTGATTTTCACGCATCACTTCCGCGTTGCGTGTAAATCGCAGCATGCTCTATATTGTACGATTTCCACGCAACACAGGCCCCATAGAAGTGAATGGGGCTGCATGAAAATCGCAAGCATCCGCAAGCAAGTGCGGATGCGGTGCGATCTTCACGCACGGTTGCTAGGAGACGACCGGGATGGGACCCGATCATTTTATTATTTTCCCTTATAACATGGTTATAAGGGAAAATAATAGCATTCTGAATACAGAATGCATAGTACAATAGCGCTGGAGGGGTTAAAAATAATAAAAAAATATTTAACTCACCTTAATCCACTTGTTCGTGCAGCCCGGCATCTCTTCTGTCTTCTTCTTTGCTGATTGCAGGAAAAGGACCTGTGGTGACGTCACTCCATCATCACATGATCCATCACCATGGTAAAAGATCATGTGATGGACCATGTGATGACCGGAGTGACGTCACCACAGGTCCTTTTCCTGCAATCAGCAAAGAAGACAAAAGAGATGCTGGCTGCGCGAGCAAGTGGATTAAGGTGAGTTAAATATATATTTTCTTTAACCCCTCCAGCACTATTGTACTATGCATTCTGTATTCAGAATGCTATTATTTTCCCTTATAACCATGTCATAAGGGAAAATAATACAATCTACACAACCCCGATCCCAATCCCGAACTTCTGCGTTTGGGTACCAAACATGCCGATTTTTCTCACACGCATGCAAAATGCATTACAATGTTTTGCACTCACGAGAAAAAATCGCACATTTTCCCGCAACGCACCCGCATCTTACCTGGGCCAAAAACATGACGCCTGTGTGAAAGAGGCCTAATTATCTCTGATGCCAGTAGAAGTAAGATATGGTAATTTCCTTACTTTTTCCCCAGAAATGCAGAGCAGCATTGGCAGGACTACAATATGCCTCATGCATACTAGGTGATCTCCCTAGTGAAAAAGAGCAAGACCTTGACAAAAGCCACTCAGCTAACAAGACAATTTTCTTTTAAAACACTTGTGGGGTCATTTAGCAAACTGGTGTAGCCCATAGCAACCAGTCAGATGACATGTACCCTCTAGAATATACATACAGCAGGATAAAGGGAACCTGTCACATTAAACGTGGTGTCTGAGCTGAAGGCAGCATATTATGGAACAGGAGGAGCTGAGCAAATTGAAATATAAGGGGGTCATTTACAAGCAGATATACGCCAATTTTGTGGTATATATCTGGCACAGATTCTGTCGCAAGCTATGTTGCAGCAGAATCTGCGTCATCTTCCCCGCTGACGTCAGATCTAATAAAGTGGGCATGGTGTGGGCGGGGAAGGGGATGGGCCAGCAGGCACGTCTCATTCATCATTTTCTATGCCTGGTTAAGGCTAGTGTTGATCGCGATTATTCTAATTGCAAATTTTTATCACGAATATCGGCACTTTGAGAATTTGTGAATATCTAGAATATGGTGCTATATCTTCGTAATCACGAATATTCTAGATCTTTTTTCAGCAGTACCCTCCCTGCTTCTTGCTTGTGGGCCAATGAGAAGGCTGCAATATCTTTGTCTGAGCTTAGCAACATCCCTAGCAATCAATAGGAAAGTTGCCTACCCCTTACAATATATATAAAAAACTCCCCAGCAGCTATTTTCTGCAGTTTTTTTGCAGTTCTGAGCGAGAGAGAGCAGTGTTACTGCTGTGTTCTGTGCTTTGTTGAGTCATCTGGATCCTTATTCAATTACATTAGATAGTTAGCTCATATACATAATAAGACAGATATGTAGTTAGTCCGAGATAGTCAGTGTAGGTTATATCCTGATATAGTATAGCTGATAGGTTCCAGTGCAGGGTGTTAGGTAGTATGATAGGAATTACTGTGCTGTGATAGGGATTAGTGACTTTACTTTTTCCAAAGATGATAGACAAACTCATTTGCTGTCTGTTTTTCTGAATCCCTACCGTATTTTTCGCCCGTTAAGACGCACCAGCCCATAAGACGCACCTAGGTTTGTGGGGAGGAAAATAAGAAAAAAAATATTCTTAACCAAAAGGTGTGCTTTTGGTGGGTTTGGAACTAATGGTGGTCTGTGGCACCTATTGGGGCAATTTTTCAGGAACATCTGCACCACCAAATTCAGCACATGCGCCAGGCAAGGGATGTGCGTCAAACCAGCTAGGCCCAGAGGTGCTATGAGATTTCGCCCATTATCGCACACCCCCAGGCCGGGCTTGAGGCTCACTGACTCCAACCACTCATTAGTCTGTTGTTCCATGCCCATCAGCAGCTACTGCGCAGTGTGGGGTCTGTCCCCCAAACAGATAGTTTTAATCTATTCCATCCGGTTTGCGTTTAGTTGGACCATCATTTATTTTTCAACAGGGCAATGACCCCAAACACACCTCCAGGCTGTTTAAGGGCTATTTGACCATGAAGGAGAGTGATGGGGTGCTGCGCCAGATGACCTGGCCTCCATAGTCACCGGACCTGAACCCAATCGAGCAGAGTGAAGGCAAAAGGGCCAACAAGTGCTAAGTATCTCTGGGAACTACTTCAAGACTGTTGGATGACCATTTCCGGTGACTACCTCTTGAAGCTCATCAAGAGAATGCCAAGAGTGTGCAAAGCAGTAATCAAAGCAAAAGATGGCTACTTTGAAGAACCTAGAATATGACATATTTTCAGTTGTTTCACACTTTTTTGTTATGTATATAATTCCACATGTGTTAATTCATAGTTTTGATGCCTTCAATGTGAATCTACAATTTTCATAGTCATGAAAATAAAGAAAACTCTTTGAATGAGAAGGTGTGTCCAAACTTTTGGTCTGTACTGTATATACATATATATATATATATATATATATATATATATATAGTCAAGCTCTGCCTGCTTACCCTGAATTATATTTGCCACATCACCTACAGTAAAGATACAGCTACAGTATGGCAATTTCTGCCTCAGTGTGATCCTCACCACCTACTTGCACCTTACATGTGCACTATGTATGTCTCAACAGATGGGAAGATGTCTGTGCAAATGAACCAGCACTAAGGTGGAGGTGTTTGTGCATGAATGACCAAATGAAGAGAAGCCTGCATGGATGAGAATAACATCTGTCGATGTGTGTAGAAATATTTAAAAAAACGAAAACAGAAAAGTTGTGAGCACATACGTATTCACCCCTTTTGCTCTGATACCGCAAATAAGTTCTGGTCCACACAATTAACCTTTGAAGTCACATAATTAGTGTCACCAGATCACATGATGGGAGTGTAAATACACCTGTTATGAAAGGGCCCTGAGTCTCTAACAGGACACAGACAAAGTTGTGGAGAAGCATAGATCAAATTCCTGTTATTAAAAAAGAAAGCATCCCAAACTTTGAACATGTCACGACACATCATCCATTATAACAAAATGGAAAGAATATGGCACAACTACACATCTGACAGGAGAAGGCTGCCAGCCAAAATTTTCAGACTCAGCAAGGAGTGTCTATAAAGATGACGCTAACTTATATAGGAGACACCCGCGACTTATGTCTACCCCTCAGATGCCATAATCAAATGTGACCACAGAATTTGAAACCCGATAATACGCGCTTCCAGGTCAGGAGCACAATCCCTTGGTGGAGATTGGGGAAAGCGTCCTATGCTAATAATGAGTTTGAGCCTGTACAAGGCTTACCAGCTCATTATTTGTATATCACAGAATAATGGAGAAAATTCAATTTTTCGATACAAGTTGCAATTTTATGATTGCAAGTTATGATCAATTTGGGGACCTAAAAAAAGTGTTAATAAAGTTTTGAAAAATATTTAAAAATTCAAAAATATAAAAATTCTAATCGTTCCCTTTCCCAAAAAATCCTAATAAAAATATATAAACAATAATAAAAAATATCATCATGGGCATCCACACATCTGAAAACACCCATATATATTTTTAAAAAAACAATCCCATAAGGTGAATGGTGTAACCAAAATTTTATTTTCATCACTATACTTCCCAAATAATTTTAATAAAAAGTGATCAAATAGCCATGCACAACCCAAAATGACATTAGCAAAAACTACAGATTGTCCTAAACACCCTTACACATGTCTGTAGACATAACTATAAAAATGTTATGGGGGCCAGAATATAGCAATGACTAGAGATGAACGAATAATTGAAAAGTTTGATTCGGCTGATTCTCCAAATTTTAATCAACTAAAGAACGTGACTTTTAAAATTACCTTTATTATATTAGAAAGGGTATAGATATATATATACTGTTATATTGTGCACTGTAGATACTTGAATTTCTTTACAGGGGAGTCGTAACCCCTATGAAGACCTTCATAGTGACAGGATAGAAAAATTGATTCAGAGGAAGGGACCAAGGTCTTATAGAGAGGGCAGGGCAGACCAAACTCACCCTTGTTGCCCTACAGACTTCTTAGCCCAGGGTGACCCCCTGATGGTGGAGGTTCCCTGTCCCCGAACCTAGTACTATCCGGTCCCTAATAGACCCTAACAAGGGGAAGATAATTAAATAAAAAGTTTCAACGGATATCCCAGGAAATGGATGCCACTGAAACGCTCCAAAAAGAGAAACAAAACTCCGACGCGTTTCACCTAGAACTTTCTAGGCTTATCAGGGGGTGATCTCAATACAAAAATAGATAGACCAATTATGATACTGAGTATGATACTTAGCTCCATGCAGAATGCAAAAGGTTTTGTGGACCAGGAATAGGGCTGTCCCACTGAAGGTACATGGCTCAAGCGATTTGGTTTGTTTGGGGACAGCCCTGGTTTGTCCACATGTACCTTCAGTGGGGCAGCCCTATTCCTGGTGGTCCACAAAACCTTTTGCATCCTGCTTGGAGCTAAGTATCATACTCAGTATCATAATTGATCTATCTATTTTTGTATTGAGATCACCCCCTGATGAGCCTAGAAAGTTCTAGGTGAAACGCGTCAGGGTTTCGTTTCTGTTTTTGGTGAGTTTCAGCGGCATCCATTTACTGGACACTTTTTATGTAATTATGAATCTGTTTTTCTATCCTGTCACTACAAAGGTCTTCATAGGGGATACGACTCCCCTGTAAAGAAATTCAAGTATCTGCAGTGCACAATATAGCAGTATATATACACTCACCTAAAGAATTATTAGGAACACCTGTTCTATTTCTCATTAATGCGATTATCTAGTCAACCAATCACATGTCAGTTGCTTCAATGCATGTAGGGTTGTGGTCCTGGTCAAGACAATCTCCTGAACTCCAAACTGAATGTCAGAATGGGAAAGAAAGGTGATTTAAGCAATTTTGAGCGTGGCATGGTTGTTGGTGCCAGACGGGCTGGTCTGAGTATTTTACAATCTGCTCAGCTACTGGGATTTTCACACACAACCATTTCTAGGGTTTACAAAGAATGGTGTGAAAAGGGAAAAACATCCAGTATGTGGCAGTCCTGTCGGCGAAAATGCCTTGTTGATGCTAGAGGTCAGAGGAGAATGGTCCGACTGATTCAAGCTGATAGAAGAGCAATGTTGACTGAAATAACCACTCGTTACAACCGAGGTATGCAGCAAAGCATTTGTGAAGCCGCAACATGCACAACCTTGAGGCGGATGGGCTACAACAGCAGAAGACCCCACCGGGTACCAGTCATCTCCACTACAAATAGGAAAAAGAGGCTACAATTTGCACAAGCTCACCAAAATTGGACTGTTGAAGACTGGAAAAATGTTGCCTGGTCTGATGAGTCTAGATTTCTGTTGAGACATTCAAATGGTAGAGTCAGAATTTTGCGTAAACAGAATGAGAACATGTATCCATCATGCCTTGTTACCACTGTGAAGGCTGGTGGTGGTGGTGTAATGGTGTGGGGGATGTTTTCTGGGCACACTTTAGGCCCCTTAGTGTCAATTGGCCATCATTTAAATGCATTGTTTCTGACCATGTCCATCCTTTCATGACCACCATGTACCCATCCTCTGATGGCTACTTCCAGCAGGATAATGCACCATGTCACAAAGCTCGAATCATTTCAAATTGGTTTCTTGAACATGACAATTAGTTCACTGTACTAAAATGGCCCCCACAGTCACCAGATCTCAACCCAATAGAGCATCTTTGGGATGTGGTGGAACGGGAGCTTCGTGCCCTGGATGTGTATCCCTCAAATCTCCAGCAACTGCAAGATGCTATCCTATCAATATGGGCCAACATTTCTAAAGAATGCTATCAGCACCTTGTTGAATCAATGCCACGTAGAATTAAGGCAGTTCTGAAGGCAAAAGGGGGTCAAACACCATATTAGTATGGTGTTCCTAATAATTCTTTAGGTGAGTGTATATATATATATAGTTATGTCCATAAATATTTGGACATGGACCCAGTTCTAACATTTTTGGCTCTATACACCACCACTATGGATTTGAAATGAAACAAACAAACAAGATGTGCTTTAACTGCAGACTGTCAGCTTTAATTTGAGGGTATTTACATCCAAATCAGGTGACCGAAGTAGGAATTACAACAGTTTGCGTATGTGCCTCCCACTTGTTAAAGGATCAAAAGTAATGGGAAAATTGGCTTCTCAGCTGTTCCGTGACCAGGTGTGTGTTATTCCCTTATTATCCAAATTACAATGAGCAGATAAAAGGTCCAGAGTTCATTTCAAGTGTGCCGTTTGCATTTGGAATCTATTGCTGTCAACTCTCAAGATGAGATCCAAAGAGCTACACTCTCCAGGAGGTAGGTGTATGTGTGTCAAAGTCAGCAATCAAGAGAAGACTTCACTAGAGTGAATACAGAGGGTTTACCACAAGATGTAAACCATTGGCGAGCCTCAAAAACAGGAAGGCCAGATTAGAGTTTGCCAAACAACATCTAAAAAAGCCTTCACAGTTCTGGAACAAAATCCTATGGACAGATGAGACCAAGATCAACTTGTACCAGAGTGATGAGAAGAGAAAAGTATGGAAAAGGAAAGCAACTGATCTTGATCCTAAGCATACCACCTCATCAGTGAAGCATAGTGGTGGTAGTGTCATGGCGTGGGCATGTATGGCTGCCAATGGAACTGGTTCTCTTGTATTTATTGATGATGTGACTGCTGACAAAAGCAGCAGGATGAATTCTGAAGTGTTTCGGGCAATATTATTTGCTCATATTCAGCCAAATGCTTCAGAACTCATTGGACAGTGCTTCACAGTGCAGATGGACAACGACCCAAAGCATACTGCAAAAGCAACCAAAGAGTTTTTTAAGGGAAAGAAGTGGAATGTTATGCAATGGCCAAGTCAATCACCTGACCTGAATCTGATTGAGCATGTATTTCACTTGCTGAAGACAAAACTGAAGGGAAAATGCCCCAAGAACAAGCAGGAACTGAAGACAGTTGCAATAGAGGCCTGGCAGAGCATCACCAGAGATGAAACCCAGCGTTTGGTGATTTCTATGCGTTCCAGACTTCAGGCTGTAATTTACTGCAAAGGATTTGCAACCAAGTATTACAAAGTTAAAGTTTGATTTATGATTATTATTCTGTCCCATTACTTTTGGTCATTTAACAAGTGGGAGGCACATATGCAAACTGTTGTAATTCCTACACCGTTCACCTGATTTGGATGTAAATACCCTCAAATTAAAGCTGACAGTCTGCAGTTAAAGCACATCTTGTTTGTTTCATTTCAAATCAATTGTGGTGGTGTATAGAGCCAAAAAATTTAGAATTGTGTCCATGTCCCAATATTTATGGACCTGACTATATGCGCATATATATATATATATATATATATATAAAATCATACTTCTGATATATATATATGAATGCATAATGTGTGGGAAACTACTACTGATGTTTTAGCCATAATATATTTAAATATAATATATTATATGCTATAAATATATAATAATATATGTAAATATATTATGGCTAAAAACATATATATGTATAATTTAGCCTCTATTTCAGATTAAATTCAAACTCACAACTTTCTTTAAAAATATATATATAAATATGAGACTTCTGCTGTATAGGAATACTTATACGGCAAGTATTCCTATACAGCAGAAGTCTCATGATTTTTTGTTTTGTTTTGTTTTTTAAGTAACTGGCCATGCAGCTCTACAGGGAGTGCAGAATTATTAGGCAAGTTGTATTTTTGAGGATTAATTTTATTATTGAACAACAACCATGTTCTCAATGAACCCAAAAAACTCATTAATATCAAAGCTGAATATTTTTGGAAGTAGTTTTTAGTTTGTTTTTAGTTTTAGCTATTTTAGGGGGATATCTGTGTGTGCAGGTGACTATTACTGTGCATAATTATTAGGCAACTTAACAAAAAACAAATATATACCCATTTCAAAAACAAAACAAAAACAAATCAGTGACCAATATAGCCACCTTTCTTTGCAAGGACACTCAAAAGCCTGCCATCCATGGATTCTGTCAGTGTTTTGATCTGTTCACCATCAACATTGCGTGCAGCAGCAACCACAGCCTCCCAGACACTGTTCAGAGAGGTGTACTGTTTTCCCTCCTTGTAAATCTCACATTTGATGATGGACCACAGGTTCTCAATGGGGTTCAGATCAGGTGAACAAGGAGGCCATGTCATTAGATTTTCTTCTTTTATACCCTTTCTTGCCAGCCACGCTGTGGAGTACTTGGACGCGTGTGATGGAGCATTGTCCTGCATGAAAATCATGTTTTTCTTGAAGGATGCAGACTTCTTCCTGTACCACTGCTTGAAGAAGGTGTCTTCCAGAAACTGGCAGTAGGACTGGGAGTTGAGCTTGACTCCATCCTCAACCCGAAAAGGCCCCACAAGCTCATCTTTGATACCAGCCCAAACCAGTACTCCACCTCCACCTTGCTGGCGTCTGAGTCGGACTGGAGCTCTCTGCCCTTTACCAATCCAGCCACGGGCCCATCCATCTGGCCCATCAAGACTCACTCTCATTTCATCAGTCCATAAAACCTTAGAAAAATCAGTCTTGAGATATTTCTTGGCCCGTTTCAGCTTGTGTGTCTTATTCAGTGGTGGTCGTCTTTCAGCCTTTCTTACCTTGGCCATGTCTCTGAGTATTGCACACCTTGTGCTTTTGGGCACTCTAGTGATGTTGCAGCTCTGAAATATGGCCAAACTGGTCGCAAGTGGCATCTTGGCAGCTGCACGCTTGACTTTTCTCAGTTCATGGGCAGTTATTTTGCGCCTTGGCTTTTCCACGTGCTTCTTGCGACCCTGTTGACTATTTTGAATGAAACGCTTGATTGTTCGATGATCACGCTTCAGAAGCTTTGCAATTTTAAGAGTGCTGCATCCCTCTGCAAGATATCTCACTATTTTTGACTTTTCTGAGCCTGTCAAGTCCTTCTTTTGACCCATTTTGCCAAAGGAAAAGAAGTTGCCTAATAATTATGCACACCTGATATAGGGTGTTGATGTGATTAGACCACACCCCTTCTCATTACAGAGATGCACATCACCTAATATGCTTAATTGGTAGTAGGCTTTCGAGCCTATACAGCTTTGAGTAAGACAACATGCATAAAGAGGATGATGTGGTCAAAATACTCATTTGCCTAATAATTCTGCACTCCCTGTATAGTGTAGTGGTTAAGATTCTTGTCTGTAATGTAGAAGGCTAAATTATATTTAAATACACTGGGTGTCCCCAAGCACTGATTCCATATATGGACATAGCTATATATGAAGTCAGAGCATGGACTCCTAAGCTGAACTAGAGTCCCAACACCCTCCCCTCTTCAGAGCAGGGGGTGCCTGGTTTAATGCTTGGGTTCTCCCATTGACTTCCATTGTGCTCGGATGTTCTGTAGAGCACCCTAGCATCGGGAAGTGTTCTACCAGAGCACACAAGCGCTCTGACCAACATGAATAGCAATTTTATGAGGTAATACTATCTGTCTTAAAATTAGAGAAATTCAAACTCAGAAAATTGTAAATTTTTCCAAATTTTTGGTAAATTTTGTTACCGTTTAAATATTCTATAAAAATGTCTTTCCTTCCAAAATGTGACTCTCCAATATTTGAATAACTTACTGACATAGCCACTTTAGGCTATTTTCACATTAGCGTTTTTTTGTGGATCCATCACGGATCTGCAAAAA
This sequence comes from Bufo gargarizans, assembly GCF_014858855.1. Taxonomy (NCBI): domain Eukaryota; kingdom Metazoa; phylum Chordata; class Amphibia; order Anura; family Bufonidae; genus Bufo; species Bufo gargarizans. The sequence goes on from NC_058081.1 coordinate 667,589,863, forward strand.
TGCTTCCATTACCATAATACAACCATGCATCTGTCATAAACTGATCCGGTTTTATTAAGTCTCCTATAGCCATGTCGGATCCATCATGAACAACATTGAAAGTCAATGGGGGATCCGTTTTCTATTGTGTCAGAGAAAACGGATACGTCCTGACACACAATGTAAGTCAATGGGGTCGGATCCATTCTGCTCAGCACCACATCGCGGACAGAAAAACGCTGCTTGCAGCGTTATTCTGTCCGCTATGGGAGCGCCACCAAACGGAGCAGAATGCATTTTGGTGCATTCTGTTTTGTTCAGTTCAGTTCTGTCCCCAATGGCAATGAATGGAGACAAAACTAAAGTGTTTTCTTCTGCTATTGAGATCCTATGACAGATCTCAATGGCGGAATTGAAAACGCTAATGTAAAAGTAGCCTTAACTTGATTTGTTGTATTATTGTAATATGCTTTTGTTGCTAACAGTTTAAACTAAATAATTGTGGCTACATCTGTACACTTACTGCATCTTCCAAATCAATTCTTCCATTTCTAGTATTGAACAAATCTTTAAAAATGTCATTTCTCACTGTTTCCCCAAAAGTTTTATTTAGAGGAAATTTCAAGTTATAATTCTACCAAGGTACATAAGGTAACTACTTAATAGTTGTCATGTAACATGCTGATGATTTTTCTGTCTTCCAGATTTCTGATTTTGGCCTTTCTAAGTGGAAGGAAAACTCAACTCGGAAGGAATATATAGAAAGATCAGCAATCAAAGGAACCCTAAGCTACATCCCACCAGAGGTATTCCTGGAGAGCAGCAGGGTGCCAGGAATCAAATATGATGTGTACAGGTATGGTGAAAAGAGCAATGACTTGAAAACTGAAGCTATAGCTAAACACAGCATTGCTGCACAATACTGTAAAGTCAAACAACCATAGAACATAGCGTGAGCTAATACTAAGATTAAAATAGTAGACCATAGACCTGTGATGGCTAACCTCCTGCACTGTGGTAAAAACCACAACTTTCAAGATGCACACTTGCTTGGCTGTTCTCAGAACTCCACAGAAATAAATGGAGCATGCTGGGAGTTGTAGTTTCACCACAGCTGGAGTGCCGGAGGTTAGCCATCACTGCCACAGGCTATGCCAAAATGAGTAAAAACTGTAATGGCAGGTTTACAGGACCCACATTTTTGTACAAATGCTCATTCCAGGTAATTGGCCCATATAAATGTGCCACAGCTTAGGCTACTTTCCCACTTGCGTTTTACCTGATCCAGCATCGGCAAAAATGTTTCTGTTTCTGATAATACAATCGGCCACATTTGTTATGAACAGATCCGGTTGTATTATCTTTAAAATAGCAATGATGGATCCGGCATGAACCTCGTTGAATGTCAATGGGGGACAGATCCCTTTTCTATTTTGTCCCATTGTACCGGTCAGGGGAGGAAGAAACCGCAGGGCAGGGTTCAAATATAGTACAGCAGACGAGGAGGCTGAAGCAGATACCGGCTTTATTATATAACAGAATATAACGGCTGGATAATTGGATTAACAGTATTGTGCCGATGCACCAGGGGTGCAATCGACAAATGACAGGAACAGTGTTAACAAGTTTATATAAATTTACAGGAAGGATAACTGAACTTTGCATATACCAAATACACTCCCACCAGCAAACACATAAGATTACTGGGCTACTCTCCTCTGATATTTTCCTGTCTAAACCCTGCTACTCGGGGCATGTTGCTACAAAGCTCTGACTAAAGTATCTTGTTCTATGGCCTATCACAGATTAGCACCGGTGCATACACATAGTTCTGTGGGCAGCTGCTTGTCTTGGTCTGGTACGTGGAGGCAGGTATAGTCTGATCCGGTCGCCTGCTTGTCCCAGCGAGGTCTTTTCCTCTCTCTGTCCAGATTGCAGGTACATGCATCCACATAGTTCGGCTCTGACAGGAGTACCTGTCCTATCACTGGTCTCTGAATTGAACGATATCACTCCTCTTGGAGACACTTTACAGTCTCTGTTGTTCTGTCCCACAGCAGCCTGACAGAATCACTTTACAATCTATGTTGTTCTGTCCCACAGCAGCCTGGAAGAATCACTTTACAGTCTCTGTTCACATCAGCCAGAAAAGCGCACTCCAGCAAAGAAGACACACACCAGACTCAGCCCGGGAACTTGAAATGCCTCCTACATCCTTTGGAAAAAACAACTTCATTTCTTTCTTATTCAACAAGACAGACGCCTCTTGTGGCTGGAGGAAGGCATCACAGTCTGTTTGGAACCATTCTAGCAATACAGCGCAATGTAAATTGGTGTTTGTAGAGTCTGATTCTTACATGCCTCCCCACTTAAAGGTGGTCATCCTTGGCCTTGCTATATAGTCCATGACAAAGAAATGGTTAATATAACTTCTAAACAGCAGTACAAAATTGTCCATAATACATACAGGTGGATCAAATGAACTGATCGGCAGCATACCTGTTTGGTGGAACCCCTGCAGAAAGCCTACTATATCTCCGAAGGTCTTGACTATCTGATAAGACCTGACTCTCCCGCCTGGAAGCTGCCAACCGGAGTCTTCCACTACAATAGGAGATTTGGATGTGGTCGAGGGTTCCTCCTCACTGCAAGCCGGGACTGGTTCTGTGGCAGGAGCTTCTTCACCTGCGGCCTGGGAACATTCTTCAGTGTTAGGAACGGTCCACCAGTCTTCACTATAATTTTCATCAGGGATAATAAGTTCTGAGGACGGGACAGAAGGAGGTGTCCTCTGAGCAGATGTGGGATCTTCATAACGGCATGGCTGTAGCCTATTCCTATGTAGAGTCCTTGAGGGAAGCTCCTCATTTTCAACCCGTACTTCGTAGACCGGACCATTGGGGTACACTCTCTTGATCACTTGATATGGCTGTACTTCCCAACGCTCGCTCAACTTGCCTCTGGGACGTTTCTCTCTCACCAGTACCCGGTCCCCAGGCTGCAACTGAACCTCCTGGATTGGAGGACGGTCAGTATGTGTTCTCTTGCAACCGCTGACCTGCTAATCGGCGGATAGTCTGGAGCCACTGACGGTGTTCTTTTACCCATGAGGTGGTCGATCGTTCTATTAGGTCCTCTGGTTGTTCTAGGTTCAATTCATCGATTTCCCTACCAGCTCTTCCAAACAGTAACATGTATGGGGTATAACCGGTGGTGGTGTGGACCCAATTATTGCAGGCCCAGATTAATTCAGGCAGGTAGTCAGGCCAGTGTGTCTTCTTATCTTCCTCTAGCATCCTCAGCATTTGAAGCAATGTCCGGTTAAAACGCTCGCAGGCCCCATTCCCTTGGGGATGATAAGGGGTTGTCCTGGATTTTTTAATGCCATACAGTCGGCGTAGCTCCTCCATCACTTTCCCTTCATCTGAGTGAATCTGCTTCTGACACCCGTAGACCTGGATGAAGTCTTGACAGACAACCCAAGCTGCGGACTTAGCCGTCTGGTCCCGAGTTCGGGTGACCACTGCAAACTTGGAGAAGTGGTCAATCATGACCAGGCAGTACTGGAGGCCTCTGGCTGATTGTCCGACATGGAGATAGTCTATCATTAATACTTCCAGCGGTTATTTGGTCTGTATGGCCTGTAGGAATGCCCTCTTTTATGTGCTTTTAGTGAGTTCGCACACTTGACACTGTCGGCAAACTTCCTCAACAGTGGTCTCCAGTCGCGGACAATATACATAACGCTGCAGCCACTGGTAGGTCTTGACTGGCCCGAAGTGAGCTCCAAATTAATGAGCCTCTTTGACTATCTCAAGTGTCGCGCTTCTGGGAATTACTACCTGCCACCTCGCCTCTAGATCAGCAGACTGCTGCCACTTGCGGTACAAATAGCTCCGTGAACTTCCATTCTGTCCCATTGATGTAGAATGGACTTCATCTCGGCGTCAAGATCAGTCCTTTCTTCTCTGTTGGGTTTACTTCGTTGGGTTACCCAGCCTTTCATCTGTCACAGTCCAACATCTTCATCTTGTATTCTGCCCCATTCTTCATTAGTTCTCCATAATGTCTTGGGTAGAGTACAGGCCTCCCCACTTGTCTGTACCGCGACTGCTGGAGGTGCGAACTTGCGGAAGTCTGGAGTTTCATCCTCTTCTTTTTGTTCATCGAGAACTTTGCCCAGAGGTGCCCTGCACTAGCTGTTTCCCCTTATATTTCTTCCAGAAATCGCACATCTCTTTCAAAGTATTGTGTGTGGCTTCTGGTTGTAGGAACACATTTCTTCAGGCCTCACCCTCTAGGGCGGCCAGAGCGATTTCCACTTGTAATTCTGAGCTGACATTGTAAATCCTAGCAGCGCTCTGTAACCTTGTCACTCAGTCCAACAGTGACATGTTCTGGCCATTAAATTTGAGCAGCAAGTTAAACAGCATGCCCATAGGTAGAGCCTTTGCAGGGGTTCCACCATTGCCTGAGGTATTCACATTAGCATCATGCACAGTGCCTTCAACCGCCATCATCTTCTGTAGCAGTCAGGGGAGGAAGAGACCGCAGGGCAGGGTTCAAATACAGTACAGCAGACGAGGAGGCTGAATCAGATACCGGCTTTATTAAATAACAGAATATATCAGCAGGAAAATTGGATTAACAGTATTGTACCGATACACCAGGGGTGCAATCGACAAATGACAGGAACAGTGTTAACAAGTTTACATTAATTTACAGGAAGGATAACTGAACTTTGCATTAACCAAATACGCTCCCACCAGAAAACACATAAAAGTACAGGCTATTCTCCTCTGATATTTTCCTGTCTGAACCCTGCTACTCAGGGCACGTTGCTGCAACGCTCTGACTAAAGTATCATGTTATATGACCTATCACAGATTAGCATCGGTGCACACTCACAGTTCTGTGGGCAGTTGCTTGTCTTGGTATGGTACGTGGAGGCAGGTGTAGTCTGGATCCTCTTGTGGGCCTCTTATGGCTGAAGGTAGACATGACCATCTGTGTGGAACCTATCTCTAGCAATACAGCGCAATGTAAATTGGTGTTTCTATGGGCTGACTCTTACACCATGACAGGATGGTAACGCATCCAAACGGAACGGAATGTATTTTGGCACATTCTTTTCTGTTCAGTTCAGTTTTGTCTCCATTGACAATGAAGGGAGACAAAACGGAAGCATTTTTCTGCCGGATCTCAATACCGGAAAACGCTAGTGTGAAAGTAGCCTTACCAAATAAATGAGCAAAACGATCTTCATCTGGTGAATTCGTTTTTCATAAGGAAATTGTTTCTGGGCAGCAGGTGATGCTGTGTAAACCTGTAAATCTGTATGAGAACAAACAATGATATCTTAGAGCATAATCCTTGCTGATTCTCCTACTGAAATGAATAGGCACCTGGAACAAAAGGAATCTGAAAAAAGTGCCAAAACTGCACTGAAACCGCGCATAAAATCAGTGCAGATTCCACACTAATTATTCAGAGCGTCTTCACAATCTGTCATGTGAACATACTCTAAAATTGTTAATTTTAATCAATCACATTGTAACTGCCATCCTACAATTGTAGACAGAAAGTAAATGTAATGTCTAGAAGCTCACAAATCAAATCCAAAATATGGTTGCCATGCCTAAGATGCATCCAGCATATTCTGCTTAAACAAAAATTCTTAGCAAACAATTTTCAGTACAGTGGCTCAGAACAGAAAAAAATTAATTTTGGCCCTTTTAAGATGGCCAAACACCAACACACCCAATTGTATAGGTATCTTCACATGAGCGATGTTGGCTCTCTAAGCCCGCAGTATCATTGATGTGGCTCATGCCTTTGTTCCAAACAGTAAAAATACTGGACAATGATAAGAAGTTATTGAGAATTTTAACTGGTACCAGTGCTTCTCACAGCCAGCCTACTTCTTTACAGGGGTTGTCTGGGTAGCTTGCATTTTCTGAGCAGTACAATCTTATCTTTTGTGGAGTTTTCGTTATCAAAGCAATGTGAATATAAAGTTTTATTACATAACATAGCATAGCTCCTGTACTGCTTTCCTTAGTCCCTATCAAGTGCTGACAACACTGTTTAAATTGGTCAAAACTGGTGATAGACTCCCATAAGTGCACACATACATTGAAGTCAATAATAAAATGGAATGTAATATAGCCATAACTTTATAATTTAATGTCCTGTCACCATAAAATGCCTTCACACAGTAGGTTATACAGCAGGAGGGGCTGATATACAGTACAGACCAAAAGTTTGGACACACCTTCTCATTCAAAGGGTTTTCTTTATTTTCATGACTATGAAAATTGTAGATTCACACTGAAGGCATCAAAACTATTGACTATTAACACATGTGGAATTATATACATAACAAAAAAGTGTGAAACAACTGAAAATATGTCATATTCTAGGTTCTTCAAAGTAGCCACCTTTTGCTTTGATTACTTCTTTGCACACTCTTGGCATTCTCTTGATGAGCTTCAAGAGGTACACACGAAATTTGTAAGTGTACCCTGAGGTACTCTCACAAATTTTGTACATTTTAACGCCATACCTCGCCCGCTTAGTGGGAATGTATTGGCGGAAACTGAGTCTCCCCTTGAACGCAACGAGAGACTTATCAACCGCGACCTCCCTTCCAGGTATGTAGGCCTGTGCAAATTTGGCCCCGAAGTGATCGATGACCGGCCGTATCTTATACAGACGGTCATAGGCAGGATCACCTCGGGGGGGACATGCTGCATTATCTGAATAATGCAGACATTTCTGGATGGCCTCAAACCGGGGGCATGTCATGGCCATACTGTAGAGTGGGGTCTGGTAGAGGACGTCCCCACTCCAGTATTGCCTGACACTGGGTTTTTGCACTAGACCCATGTGCAGCACAAGGCCCCAAAATGTCCTCATCTCGACTGCACTGACCGGTGTCAAGCCACCGGGTCTAGCCAAAAAGGTGCCCGGGTGCTGAGCAACGAACTGTTGGGCGTACAGGTACGTCTGCTCCACAATCAGATTCACAAATGGGTCACTGAAAAAAAATCTTAAAAAGTCCATTTCAGTGAAGCCCACTGTGGGAACCTGGATTGCCAACAAAATCCAGAATCTCGGGCTCAAAATCCACTGGGGATCACCAGCTAAGTTCACTGGTAGGGGGCTCCGGTGGGCCGGGAAACCAGTACGAGCCCCAGGGCGGCTCGTACTAGGGTGCGCCACAGGATCCCCAGCATGTGGGGCCCCTGGCTCCGCCTTGTCATCAGATGATGATGAGGAGGATGCGGACGACAAGAGGAACATGGGGTCATCCTCACTGGGGCTCTCGGAGTCGGAGACAAGCTGGGCGTATGCCTCCTCCACCGAGAACATCCGGATGGAATGGATATGTATGTGTGCATATGTATGTGCGTGCGTGTAAAACTTTATTGTATGTGCGTGTGTGTGGGGGCATGGGTGTTCACGTACTAAAAAGTTAAAAAAAGAGTTAGAAAAAAAAACTTGCTAATCAGCGGTACAACGCTAAGTGCTGTGGTCCCCAACCATCCCTGCCTAATGGTGCCTCTCCCTCACTGACCCTCACCTACCTGGAGGGTGATGGGTGCAGGAGGGTGATGGGTGCCGACGGGGGGATCACAGGAGCTGGTGCTGGACGGTGCAGGTGCAGGTGCAGCAGCAGGAAGAGGAGGGGAGAGAGAAGCGCCAGGAGTTTGAATCTCCTGCCTCTCTCCAGCACCAATCAGCACCATGGACAGCACCCATCAGCACCACGGCCAGCACCGCCTCCCCCAAATGCTCAGACTGTGATTGGTGGTGTGTAATCACCGGTTTGACCGCCCAGGCTATATCTTGACAATCCTTTTCAACATCCATATGTTCTTATCTTTATATCTATATTCCTATGTATCTGTTTTCTTTATCATCTGAAACTTTGTGTTTCTATATGTTTAACTGTGAATCACCCACAGGATTGACCCCCTGAGGAATCATCTTGGTGTATATAGACCCGCCTAGGGACAATTAGAGTGAATAAGGGTACAGGGAGCAACTAGGGCCATCTAGGGTGCTGTAGCCCAGGTACGAGGACAGAGAGACCACTCCATTAGGGGTCGTCTCTGGGCTGAGTCTAACTGCAGGGTAACTTTAGGGAAAGGATCCCCTTCCCTATACCTAGATGTGTACCATCAATATTGTGTATCTATATTCGACCGTCACACTAGATTTATTTAGGGTAATTGCTTTTAAGAACGTACAAATAAAGTATATAATATTTTATGGGTTATAATTTTTGATGCTGGATATATAAGCATATTTCAGCATGATAAATGACCCCCTTTGTTGACAAAGAGACTACTAAACCAGGGCAATACTTAGACTAGGCAATTTTAAAGAAGGGAGATCCTTAACTAACACACCTTAGCGACTGCCATAAAAAGGCCTATGGGTGATCAGTAAGGGGTTTAAAAAAGCATTGTCAGTAAAAGTCCCCTGAATTAGTCTTAAATTGAAAAATACTCAATGTAAAAAGTATACCTTTTGAATTCTGTTTACTATGGACAAAGCATCATGATGGCACCAGCCAGCATGACATAATGATGTCATTATAGACAAAATGTTGTTACATAGTTAATACGGTTGAAAAAAGACATAAGTCCATCAAGTTCAACCAAGGGATACGGTAGGTGGGGACGCGAATCCCAGAATGAAATGAGACTCAGATTTCTACACATTTTCATAAGCATTAATGTTGTTTACTTTTAAGAATTCAACCAAACCCTTTTTAAAAACCATTCACTATTCCTGCTGTGACCACGTCCTGAGGAAGACTATTCCACAGATTTACAGTTCTTACAGTAAAGAAATGTTTACCCTTCTGGAAACTGAACTTTTTCTTCTCCAGTCGGAGGCAGTGCCCCCTTGTCTTTTAAGGGCATTTTACATAAAACAGTTTTTCTCAGTATTTTTGTATGGCCCATTAATATATTTCTATAGGTGATGAGCGGCAGGGGCTATATTTGAATTTGCAAAAAATTCCGAAATATTTAAGCAAATATTCGGCATATATTTGTGAATTTGAGATTATTTTCTTGATTATGAAAAATAGGCAAGTAATATTCGCGTAATGCGCGTAAAATACAGGCGTGGGTAACTTTTGATACATTTTCCAAGCTGCTAGAAGTTTCCTGATGCTGGAGAAAATGGTTGGCAAGGCAGAACATAGAATAGCTTTATATGCAGTTAGAGTGCTCCAATATATTTGCGATTGCGCTAATCATCACTAATAATGCAAATATTTTGGTGCAATATGTGAAACTTCACATTTTAGCAGGTCTGCATGTATGTATGGACAGCAGAACCTATCACAGTACCTAACACTCTGCACTGCAACAGCTACACTATATCAGGATATAACCTACACTGAGTATCTCCCACCATCTGTATATATATATATATATATATATATATATATATATAAAATCTATCTATCTATCTTATGTAATGTGGAAAGCACAGAGCACAGCAATGACACTGCTGTCTCTCTCAGAACTTTAGAAAACTGTAGAAAATGGCTGCTGGGGAGGTGCTTATATAGTAAGGGGTGTTGCTAAGCTCAGACAAAGACATTTCAGCCTTCTCATTGGCCCACAAGCAATAAGGGAGGTTACTGATGAAAAAAAATAATCTAGAATATTCGAAATTTCGAATATATATCACTATATTATAAATATTCGCAAATTCTCGAAGTGCCGATATTCGCAATTTAAATATTCGCGCCCAACACTTTTAATCATGTCCCCACTTAGATGTCTCTTCTCAAGACTAAATAAATGTACATTTTTTTATTCTTTCTGCATAACTAAGACCCTCCATGCCCTTTATCAGTTTAGTCGCTCTCCTCTGTACTTTTTCTAGCTGCAGTGTGTCCTTTCTATGGACTGGCTCCCAGAACTGAACTGCATATTCCAGATGAGGCCACACCAACGCTTTGTAAAGTGGCAGTATTACATCCCTGCCTCGCGAGTCCATGCCAATATCCTAGTGGCCTTAGAAGCAGCTGATTGACATTGTATGCTGTTATTCAGTCTATGATTTACAAGGACACCCAATTCCTTCTCTACAAATGACTACCCCAGTGTTTCATCCCCTAGGACATATTGAAGCACCTAGATTATTACTACCAAGTTAAACATTTATCCACGTTAAACCTAATTTGCCAAGTTGATGCCCAATCACTCAGAGTGTTCAAGTCAGCTTATATTTTATGGACATCTTCCATAGAATGTACAGTACAACATAGCTTAGTGTCATGTGCAAAAATTGAAATGGTGCTATTAATCCTGCACTCAATATCATAAATAAATTTTTTACACTAAACCTTGGGGTACACCACTTATAACCTGGGACCATTGTGAATAGGAATCGTTGACCACAACTCTATGGACACGGTCCTTCATCCAGTTTTCAATCCTATTACAAACTATACTTTCCAAGCCTATAGACCTTACTTACCTATCAAACGTCTATGAGGGACAGTATCAAAAGTCTTTGCAAAATCCAGAAACACTACATCCACAGCCACCCCTCTGTCCAGGCTACTACTCACCTCCTCATAAAAACAAATCATGTTAGTCTGATAACTTCTGTCCTTGGTAAACCTATGTTGGTTATCACTTATAATTAGAGTTGAGCGAACACCTGGATGTTCGGGTTCGAGAAGTTCGGCCGAACTTCCCGGAAATGTTCGGGTTCGGGATCCGAACCCGATCCGAACTTCGTCCCGAACCCGAACCCTATTGAAGTCAATGGGGACCCGAACTTTTCGGAACTAAAAAGTCTGTAAAACAGCCCAGGAAAGGGCTAGAGGGCTGCAAAAGGCAGCAACATGTAGGTAAATCCCCTGCAAACAAATGTGGATAGGGAAATGAATAAAAATAAAAATTAAATGAATAAAAATTAACCAAAATCAATTGGAGAGAGGTCCCATAGCAGAGAATCTGGCTTCACGTCACCCACCACTGGAACAGTCCATTCTCAGATATTTAGGCCCCGGCACCCAGGCAGAGGAGAGAGGTCCCGTAACAGAGAATTTGTCTTCATGTCAGCAGAGAATCAGTCTGCATGTCATAGCAGAGAATCAGGCTTCACGTCAGCCACCACTGCAACAGTCCATTGTCATAAATTTAGGCCCAGCACCCAGGCAGAGGAGAGAGGTACCGTAACAGACAATCTGGCTTCATGTCAGCAGAGAATCAGTCTTCATGTCATAGCAGAGAAACAGGCTTCACGTCACCCACCACTGTAACAGTCCATTTTCATAAATTTAGGCCCAGCACCAAAGCAGAGGAGAGAGGTCCCGTAACAGACAATCTGGCTTCATGTCAGCAGAGAATCAGTCTGCATGTCATAGCAGAGAATCAGGCTTCACGTCAGCCACCACTGCAACAGTCCATTTTCATAAATTTAGGCCAAGCACCAGGGCAGAGGAGAGAGGTCCCATAACAGACAATCTGGCTTCATGTCAGCAGAGAATCAGGCTTCATATCATAGCAGAGAATCAGGCTTCACGTCAGCCACCAATGCAACTGTCCATTATCAGATATTTAGGCCCAGCACCCAGGCAGAGGAGAGAGGTCCCGTAACAGACAATCAAGCTTCACGTCAGCCACCAGTGCAACAGTCCATTGGCATATATTTAGGCCCAGCACCCAGGCAGAGGAGAGAAGTCCCGTAACAGAGAATCTGGCTTCATGTCAGCAGAGAATCAGTCTGCATGTCATAGCAGAGAATCAGGCTTCACGTCAGCCACCACTGCAACAGTCCATTTTCATAAATTTAGGCCAAGCACCCAGGCAGAGGAGAGAGGTCCCGTAACAGACAATCTGGCTTCATGTCAGCAGAGAATCAGTCTTCATATCATAGCAGAGAATCAGGCTTCACGTCACCCACCACTGTAAGAGTCCATTTTCATAAATTTAGGCCCAGCACCCAGGCAGAGGAGAGAGGTCCCGTAACAGACAATCTGGCTTCATGTCAGCAGAGAATCAGTCTTCATGTCATAGCAGAGAATCAGGCTTCACGTCACCCACCACTGCAACAGTCCATTTTCATAAATTTAGGCCCAGCACCCAGGCAGAGGAGAGAGGTCCCGTAACAGACAATCTGGCTTCATGTCAGCAGAGAATCAGTCTTCATGTCATAGCAGAGAATCAGGCTTCACGTCACCCACCACTGCAACAGTCCATTTTCATAAATTTAGGCCCAGCACCCAGGCAGGGGAGAGAGGTCCCGTAACAGACAATCTGGCTTCATGTCAGCAGAGAATCAGTCTTCATATCATAGCAGAGAATCAGGCTTCACGTCAGCCACCAATGCAACAGTCCATTGTCAGATATTTAGGCCCAGCACCCAGGCAGAGGAGAGAGGTCCCGTAACAGACAATCTGGCTTCATGTCAGCAGAGAATCAGTCTTCATATCATAGCAGAGAATCAGGCTTCACGTCAGCCACCAATGCAACAGTCCATTGTCAGATATTAAGGCCCAGCACCCAGGCAGAGGAGAGAGGTCCCGTAACAGACAATCTGGCTTCATGTCAGCAGAGAATCAGTCTTCATATCATAGCAGAGAATCAGGCTTCACGTCAGCCACCAATGCAACAGTCCATTGTCAGATATTTAGGCCCAGCACCCAGGCAGAGGAGAGAGGTCCCGTAACAGACAATCTGGCTTCATGTCAGCAGAGAATCAGTCTTCATATCATAGCAGAGAATCAGGCTTCACGTGAGCCACCAATGCAACAGTCCATTGTCAGATATTTAGGCCCAGCACCCAGGCAGAGGAGAGAGGTCCCGTAACAGACAATCTGGCTTCATGTCAGCAGAGAATCAGTCTTCATATCATAGCAGAGAATCAGGCTTCACGTCAGCCACCAATGCAACAGTCCATTTTCATAAATTTAGGCCCAGCACCCAGGCAGAGGAGAGAGGTCCCGTAACAGAGGATCTGGCTTCATGTCAGCAGAGAATTAGTCTGCATGTCATAGCAGAAAATCAGGCTTCACGTCAGCCACCACTGCAACAGTCCATTGTCAGATATTTAGGCCTCAGCACCCAGGCAGAGGAGAGAGGTCCCGTAACAGAGGATCTGGCTTCATGTCAGCAGAGAATTAGTCTGCATGTCATAGCAGAGAATCAGGCTTCACGTCACCCAACATTGGAACAGTCCATTGGCATATATTTAGGCCCCGGCACCCAGACAGAGGAGAGGTTCATTCAACTTTGGGTAGCCTCGCAATATAATGGTAAAATGAAAATAAAAATAGGATTGAATGAGGAAGTGCCCTGGAGTACAATAATATATGGTTAAGGGGAGGTAGTTAATGTCTAATCTGGACAAGGGACGGACAGGTCCTGTGGGATCCATGCCTGGTTCATTTTTATGAACGTCAGCTTGTCCACATTGGCTGTAGACAGGCGGCTGCGTTTGTCTGTAATGACGCCCCCTGCCAGTGCTGAATACACGTTCAGACAAAACGCTGGCCGCCGGGCAGGCCAGCACCTCCAAGGCATAAAAGGCTAGGCTCTGGCCACGTGGACAATTTAGAGACCCAGAAGTTGAATGGGGCCGAACCATCAGTCAGTACGTGGAGGGGTGTGCACACGTACTGTTCCACCATGTTAGTGAAATTTTGCCTCCTGCTAACACGTTGCGTATCAGGTGGTGGTGCAGTTAGCTGTGGCGTGTTGACAAAACTTTTCCACATCTCTGCCATGCTAACCCTGCCCTCAGAGGAGCTGGCCGTGACACAGCTGCCTTGGCGACCTCTTGCTCCTCCTCTGCCTTGGCCTTGGGCTTCCACTCGTTCCCCTGTGACATTTGGGAATGCTCTAAGTAGCGCGTCTACTGACGTGCACTTGTACTCGCGCATCTTCCTATCACGCTCCAGTGCAGGAAGTAAGGTGGGCACATTGTCTTTGTAGCGTGGATCCAGCAGGGTGGCAACCCAGTAGTCCGCACACGTTAAAATGTGGGCAACTCTGCTGTCGTTGCGCAGGCACTGCAGCATGTAGTCGCTCATGTGTGCCAGGCTGCCCAGGGGTAAGGACAAGCTGTCCTCTGTGGGAGGCGTATCGTCATCGTCCTGCCTTTCCCTCCAGCCACGCACCAGTGATGGGCCCGAGCTGCGTTGGGTGCCACCCCGCTGTGACCATGCTTCATCCTCATCCTCCTCCACCTCCTCCTCATCCTCGTCCTCCTCGTCCTCCAGTAGTGGGCACTGGCTGGCCACATTTGTACCTGGCCTCTGCTGTTGCAAAAAACCTCCCTCTGAGTCACTTCGAAGAGACTGGCCTGAAAGTGCTAAAAATGACCCCTCTTCCTCCTCCTCCTCCTCCTCCTCCTGGGCCACCTCCTCTTCCATCATCGCCCTAAGTGTTTTCTCAAGGAGACATAGAAGTGGTATTGTAACGCTGATAACGGCGTCATCGCCACTGGCCATGTTGGTGGAGTACTCGAAACAGCGCAACAGGGCACACAGGTCTCGCATGGAGGCCTAGTCATTGGTGGTGAAGTGGTGCTGTTCCGCAGTGCGACTGACCCGTGCGTGCTGCAGCTGAAACTCCACTATGGCCTGCTGCTGCTCGCACAGTCTGTCCAGCATGTGCAAGGTGGAGTTCCACCTGGTGGGCACGTCGCATATGAGGCGGTGAGCGGGAAGGCCGAAGTTACGCTGTAGCGCAGACAGGCGAGCAGCAGGCAGGATGTGAACGCCGGAAGCGCGAACAGACGGCCCGCACTTTATGCAGCAGCTCTGACATGTCGGGGTAGTTGTGAATGAACTTCTGCACCACCAAATTCAGCACATGCGCCAGGCAAGGGATGTGCGTCAAACCGGCTAGTCCCAGAGCTGCAACGAGATTTCGCCCATTATCGCACACCACCAGGCCGGGCTTGAGGCTCACCGGCAGCAACCACTCGTCGGTCTGTTGTTCTATACCCCGCCACAACTCCTGTGCGGTGTGGGGCCTGTCCCCCAAACATATGAGTTTCAGAATGGCCTGCTGACGTTTACCCCGGGCTGTGCTGAAGTTGGTGGTGAAGGTGTGTGGCTGACTGGATGAGCAGGTGGAAGAAGAGGAGGAGGAAGCCGAGAAGGAGGAGGTGGCAACAGGAGGCAAAGAATGTTGCCCTGCGATCCTTGGCGGCGGAAGGACGTGCGCCAAACAGCTCTCCGCCTGGGGCCCAGATGCCACTACATTTACCCAGTGTGCAGTTAGGGAGATATAGCGTCCCTGGCCGTGCTTACTGGTCCACGTATCTGTGGTTAGGTGGACCTTGCTACAGATGGCGTTGCGCAGTGCACACTTGATTTTATCGGATACTTGGTTGTGCAGGGAAGGCACGGCTCTCTTGGAGAAGTAGTGGCGGCTGGGAACAACATACTGTGGGACAGCAAGTGACATGAGCTGTTTGAAGCTGTCTGTGTCCACCAGCCTAAATGACAGCATTTCATAGGCCAGTAGTTTAGAAATGCTGGCATTCAGGGCCAGGGATCGAGGGTGGCTAGGTGGGAATTTACGCTTTCTCTCAAATGTTTGTGAGATGGAGAGCTGAACGCTGCCGTGTGACATGGTTGAGACGCTTGGTGACGGAGGTGGTGGTGGTGTTGGTGGTACATCCCCTGTTTGCTGGGCGGCAGGTGCCAACGTTCCTCCAGAGGCGGAGGAAGAGGCCGAGGCGGCAGCAGCAGAAGAGGCCGAGGCGGCAGCAGCAGAAGAGGTAGCAGGGGGAGCCTGAGCGACTTCCTTGTTTTTAAGGTGTTTACTCCACTGCAGTTCATGCTTTGCATGCAGGTGCCTGGTCATGCAGGTTGTGCTAAGGTTCAGAACGTTAATGCCTCGCTTCAGGCTCTGATGGCACAGCGTGCAAACCACTCGGGTCTTGTCGTCAGCACATTGTTTGAAGAAGTGCCATGCCAGGGAACTCCTTGAAGCTGCCTTTGGGGTGCTCGGTCCAAGATGGCGGCGGTCAGTAGCAGGCGGAGTCTCTTGGCGGTGGGTGTTCTGCTTTTGCCCACTGCTCCCTCTTTTGCAACGCTGTTGGCTCGGTCTCACCACTGCCTCTTCCTCCGAACTGTGAAAGTCAGTGGCACGACCTTCATTCCATGTGGGGTCTAGGACCTCATCGTCCCCTGCATCGTCTTCCACCCAGTCTTGATCCCTGACCTCCTGTTCAGTCTGCACACTGCAGAAAGACGCAGCAGTTGGCACCTGTGTTTCATCATCATCAGAGACTTGCTGAGGTGGTATTCCCATGTCCTCATCATCAGGAAACTAAAGTGGTTGTGCGTCAGTGCATTCTATGTCTTCCACCGCTGGGGAAGGGCTAGGTGGATGCCCTTGGGAAACCCTGCCAGCAGAGTCTTCAAACAGCATAAGAGACTGCTGCATAACTTAAGGCTCAGACAGTTTCCCTGATATGCATGGGGGTGATGTGACAGACTGATGGGGTTGGTTTTCAGGCGCCATCTGTGCGCTTTCTGCAGAAGACTGGGTGGGAGATAATGTGAACGCTCTGGATCCACTGTCGGCCACCCAATTGACTAAT
This sequence comes from Bufo gargarizans, assembly GCF_014858855.1. Lineage (NCBI taxonomy): Eukaryota > Metazoa > Chordata > Amphibia > Anura > Bufonidae > Bufo > Bufo gargarizans. The sequence goes on from NC_058081.1 coordinate 667,606,447, forward strand.
GCCTGTACCTGCTCAGGCCTTACCATCCTTAGAACGGCATTGGGCCCCACCATATATCGCTGTAAATTCTGGCGGCTACTGGGACCTGAGGTAGTTGGTACACTAGGACGTGTGGATGTGGCAGAACGGCCACGTCCTCTCCCAGCACCAGAGGGTCCACTAACACCACCACGACCATGTCCACGTCCGCGTCCCTTACTAGATGTTTTCCTCATTGTTATCGTTCACCACAACAACAAAAATATTATTTGGCCCAATGTATTGTATTCAAATTCAGCTGAATATGAATTTGAGGCCTAGTATTTAGGCGCTGGGTGACCGGTATAGATTTACTGACAGAATTAGACTTGGAAATGCACAGTAGCGTGTGTGTGAAGTTTTTCTGAATGACCCTATGTGCACCTTGAATATTATATACCCTTTTAGGGATAGATTTCAAATATCTCTGATACAGCAGAAACCACTAAATTATAAAATTGCTAAATTGGGAATTGTATTTCAACCCAGAACAAAAAATGTGCTTTGACGGACACTAAATAACTTGCCCAGCCACAACAGTACAGCGGTAACGACAGATTTAGCGGGATATAAATTTGAGGCCTAGTATTTAGGCGCTGGGTGACCGGTATGGATTTACTGACAGAATTAGACTTGGAAATGCACAGTAGCGTGTGTGTGAAGTTATTCTGAATGACCCTATGTGCACCTTGAATATTATATACCCTTTTAGGGATAGATTTCAAATAGCTCTGAAATAGCAGAAACCACTAAATTATGAAATTGCTAAATTGGGAATTGTATTTCAACCCAGAACAAAAAATGTGCTTTGACGGACACTAAATAACTTGCCCAGCCACAACAGTACAGCGGTAACGACAGATTTAGCGGGATATAAATTTGAGGCCTAGTATTTAGGCGCTGGGTGACCGGTATGGATTTACTGACAGAATTAGACTTGGAAATGCACAGTAGCGTGTGTGTGAAGTTATTCTGAATGACCCTATGTGCACCTTGAATATTATATACCCTTTTAGCGATAGATTTCAAATAGCTCTGATATAGCAGAAACCACTAAATTATGAAATTGCTAAATTGGGAATTGTATTTCAACCCAGAACAAAAAATGTGCTTTGACGGACACTAAATAACTTGCTCAGCCACAACAGTACAGCGGTAACGAGAGATTTAGCGGGATATAAATTTGAGGCCTAGTATTTAGGCGCTGGGTGACCGGTATGGATTTACTGACAGAATTAGACTTGGAAATGCACAGTAGCGTGTGTGTGAAGTTATTCTGAATGACCCTATGTGCACCTTGAATATTATATACCCTTTTAGGGATAGATTTCAAATAGCTCTGATATAGCAGAAACCACTAAATTATGAAATTGCTAAATTGGGAATTGTATTTCAACCCAGAACAAAAAATGTGCTTTGACGGACACTAAATAACTTGCCCAGCCAGAACAGTACAGCGGTAACGACAGATTTAGCGGGATATAAATTTGAGGCCTAGTATTTAGGCGCTGGGTGACCGGTATGGATTTGCTGACAGAATTAGACTGGGATATGGCCAAAAAATAACCACACTATTGCTGGTTAAATGCACTTGGTGTGACAGCTTGACCAACCACACTACTGAGGGTTAAATGCACTTGGTGACGGGCGCAGCTTGCCCCTGATGTAGTATATGGCCAAAAAATGAACAGACTATTGCTGGTTAAATGCACTTGGTGTGACAGCTTGACCAACCACACTACTGAGGGTTAAATGCACTTGGTGACGGGCGCAGCTTGCCCCTGATGTAGTATATGGCCAAAAAATGAACAGACTATTGCTGGTTAAATGCACTTGGTGTGACAGCTTGACCAACCACACTACTGAGGCTTAAATGCACTTGGTGACGGGCGCAGCTTGCCCCTGATGTAGTATATGGCCAAAAAATAAACAGACTATTGCTGGTTAAATGCACTTGGTGTGACAGCTTGACCAACCACACTACTGAGGGTTAAATGCACTTGGTGACAGGTGCAGCTTGCCCCTGATGTAGTATATGGCCAAAAAATAAACAGAATATTGCTGGTTAAATGCACTTGGTGTGACAGCTTCACCCTGATGTAGGCTTTAGCCAAAAAACAACCACACCATTGATGGTTAAATGCACTTGGTGACAGGCGCAGCTTGCCCCTGATGTAGTATATGGCCAAAAAATGAACAGACTATTGCTGGTTAAATGCACTTGGTGTGACAGCTTCACCCTGATGTAGGCTTTAGCCAAAAAACAACCACACCATTGAGGGTTACATTCACTTGGTGACAGGCGCAGCTTGCCCCTGATGTAGTATATGGCCAAAAAATAAACAGACTATTGCTGGTTAAATGCACTTGGTGTGACAGCTTCACCCTGATGTAGGCTTTAGCCAAAAAACAACCACACCATTGAGGGTTAAATGCACTTGGTGACAGGCGCAGCTTGCCCCTGATGTAGTATATGGCCAAAAAATGAACAGACTATTGCTGGTTAAATGCACTTGGTGTGACAGCTTCACCCTGATGTAGGCTTTAGCCAAAAAACAACCAGACCGTTGAGGGTTAAATGCACTTGGTGACAGGCGCAGCTTGCCCCTGATGTAGTATATGGCCAAAAAATAAACAGACTATTGCTGGTTAAATGCACTTGGTGTGACAGCTTCACCCTGATGTAGGATTTAGCCAAAAAACAACCACACTATTGAGGGTTAAATGCACTTGGTCGCAGCTTGTGCTGGCGCACCACAAGACACAAAATGGCCGCCGATCACCCCAGAAAAAAAGTGACTGACAAACGGTCTGGGCAGCCTAAAAACAGTGAGCAATTGAGTATCAGCAGCTCTATGACCCACAGCTGCAGATCGATCAATAATCAAGTCCTTTGGAGGAGTTAATCTGCCTAATCTCGCCCTACTGTCGCAGCCGCAACCTCTCCCTACGCTGATCAGAGCAGAGTGACGGGCGGCACTATGTGACTCCAGCTTAAATAGAGGCTGGGTCACATGGTGCTCTGGCCAATCCCAGCCATGCCAATAGTAGGCATGGCTGTGACAGCCTCTTGGGGCAAGTAGTATGACGCTTGTTGATTGGCTGCTTTGCAGCCTTTCAAAAAGCGTCAAGAAAGTGTCAAAAAGCGCCAAGAAAGCGACAAACACCGAACCCGAACCCAGACTTTTACGAAAATGTCCGGGTTCGGGTCCGTGTCACGGACACCCCAAAATTCGGTACGAACCTGAACTATACAGTTCGAGTTCGCTCATCCCTACTTATAATATTATTTACAGTCACATACTCTTGTATATAGTTCCTTAAGAGTCCTTCAAACATTTTTCCCACAACAGAAGTTAAACTAACTGGGTTGAGGGCAGCATTTCAGGGCATAGACCGAGAGCAGCTACTGTCACATAATAACACTGAGGATAAATGGGAGAGCTTTAAATCCACATTGAGTAATTGCACTAAAAAATGTATTCCTTTAAGTAACAAGAATAAACGGCTAAAATTAAACCCCCCATGGCTTACAGCTACGTACTATAAAAAAAGCTATAAAAGACAAAACAAGGAATTTAGAAATTATAAATCTGAGGGGTCAGCTGTAGTGTTTGAAGTTTACAAAGGGCTTAATAAAATCTGTAAACATGAGATAAAATTAACAAAAATACAAAATAAACAGCAGGTGGAAAAAGAGAGCAAAACAAATCTCAAAAAATGTTTCAATTATATAAACACTAAAAAAACAAGTTCTGAGCAGGTAGGCCCCCTAAATAATGGTAAAGGGGGGTTAGGCATTGAAGATAAGGAAAAGGCAGAGTTTCTAAATGTTTTTTTTAGCTCTGTAAATACAAAGGAAGAGAAAAGAGCTGATATCTGTGGTGCTGGGGCTGTTAGTACACCCAGTAATACTGTATACTCTATTGGCTAACTACAGATATGATCCAAGATAAGTTAAATAAGGTAAATGTGAACATTAACAAGGCTGAGGGTCCAAATGGATTACACCCAAGAGTGCTTAACCACTTCAACCCCGCTAGCTAAAACCCCCTTAATGACAGGCCACTTTTTACATTTCTGCACTACACTACTTTCACCGTTTATTGCTCGGTTATGCAACTTACCACCCAAATTAATTTTACCTCCTTTTCTTCTCACTAATAGAGCTTTCATTTGGTGGTATTTTATTGCTGCTGACATTTTTACTTTTTATGTTATTAATCGAAATTTAACGATTTTTTTGAAAAAAAATGACATTTTTCACTTTAAGTTGTAAAATTTTGCAAACAAAACTACATCCATATATAAATTTTTCGCTAAATTTATTGTTCTACATGTCTTTGATAAAAAAAAAAAAATGTTTGGGTAAAAAAAATGGTTTGGGTAAAAGTTATAGCATTTACAAACTATGGTACAAAAATGTGAATTTGCGCTTTTTGAAACAGCTCTGAATTTCTGAGCACCTGTCATGTTTCCTGAGGTTCTACAATGCCCAGACAGTACAAACACCCCACAAATGACCCCATTTCGGAAAGTAGACACCCTAAGGTATTCACTGATGGGCATAGTGAGTTCATAGAACTTTTTATTTTTTGTCTGTAAAAATCATAAGGACGTCTGAATGGAGCCTTACAGGGGGGTGATCAATGACAGGGGGGTGATCAATGACAGGGGGGTGATCAGGGAATCTATATGGGTGATCACCCACCTGTCATTGATCACCCCCCTGTAAGGCTCCATTCAGACGTCCGTATGTGTTTTACGGATCCGATCCATGTATCCGTGGATCCGTAAAAATCATACGGACGTCTGAACGGAGCCTGACAGGGGGGTGATCAATGACAGGGGGTGATCAGGGAGTCTATATGGGGTGATCAGGGGTTCATAAGGGGGTAATAAGTGACGGGGGGGGTCTAGTGTAGTGTAGTGGTGTTTTGTGGTACTTTACACAGCTACCTGTGTCCTCTGGTGGTCGATCCAAACAAAAGGGACCACCAGAGGACCAGGTAGCAGGTATATTAGATGCTGTTATCAAAACAGCGTCTAATATACCTGTTAGGGGTTAAAAAAATCACATCTCCAGCCTGCCAGCGAACGATCGCCGCTGGCAGGCTGGAGATCCTGTCTCTTACCTTCCGTTCCTGTGAACGCGCGCGCCTGTGTGCGCGCGTTCACAGGAAGTCACGGCTCTCGCGAGATGGCGCGTATATGCGTCACTCTGCGCAGAGCTGCCGCCTCCAGACCGCATATCTGCGTTAGGCGGTCCGAAGGCGGTTAAAGAGCTCTGTTCAGCCATTGCTGTGCCCCTGTTTATAATTTTTAAAGATTCTCTAGGTACTGGTACAGTGCCAAGTGATTGGCGCAAGACAAATGTGGTGACCATATTCAAAAAAGGATCAAAGTCCTCCACAGGTAATTATAAACCAGGGAAATTAGCCTTTTTAAAATTCAGTGTCTTTGCTCTGCCAGACAGAGTTTGCTTCTTATAGTTTAGGGGGAATATAATTATATTGTGGTCACTATTACCTAGTGTTTCTCGAACAGTAACATTACCAATAAGCTCTGCATCATTAGAAATTACCAGATCCAACAGAGCACCGCCCCTAGTGGGAGCTTCTACAAACTGGCCCATAAAGTGGTCCTGCAGCAAGTTGAGGAATCTTATCAACTTTGCGGTTGAGGCAAAACCATGTCTGGGAAGTCAATGTCTGGGAAGTTAAAATCTCCCATTATGACTGTACCAGCCTGTGCATACTGCTCTATTTGGTTATACAGTTGTGTTTGTATCTTCTCTGTGACGTTAGGGGGTCTGTAGATCACACAAAGTATTATTTTTCAGTGTATATATCCCTTTGAACTTCCACCGATAAGGTTTTCACATCCTCACTATCCGCACCCACAATTGCCTCTTTACACTTTCCTTCAGATCACTCCTCACATACAGACACACACCACCACCTTTTCTATTGATCCTGTCTTTCCAAAATAGTGTAAAACCCTTAATATTTACAGCCCAGTCATGCGAAGAGTCCAACCATGTCTCAGCCACACCAACTACATCTATGTGTTTTTCTAGTACCATAGCCTTCAGCTCCCCAAATTTTCTAGCTAGACTTCTGGCATTTGTGAAAATACATTTTAAATTACTATTACATGTACAGTGAATATCTGGGATTTTTGGGTTACCTTGGTTGATGTTTGTATGTAACAGGTTCTTGTTACCAGTGGTATATTTTTAATCGGTGTATAGTTTTGCCCAGTCTTCTCCCTACTTTCCTCACTAACCCCAGCCCCCACTAAATCCCCACTGTCTCCTCCTATATCCCACTCTCTATCTACAATATCTACCGCCTTATTAGTATGACCTCTGCCCCCAGATCCTAGTTTAAAAGTTCCTCCAGCCGTCTAACCATTTTTTCCCCCAGGGCAGTTGCACCCTCCCTATTAAGGTGCAGCCCTTCCCTACTGTAGTGCCTGTAAACGAGAAGTCGGCCCAGTTCTCTATGAACCCAAACCCTTCCTTCCTGCACCAGCTGCTTCTGAGCCACTTATTTCACTCCCTAAGCTCCCGTTGTCTCTCTGGTGACACTTGTGGCACTGGTAGTATTTCTGAAAAAACTACCTTGGAGGTCCTGGACTTGAGCTTCTCTCCTAGTTCCCTAAAATCATTTTTAAGGACCTTTAATCTCCCTATGACTTTGTCATTGGTGCCAATGTGTACCATGACCGCCGGGTCTTCCCCAGCCCCACCCAGCCATCTATTAATCTAATCCGCAATATGCCGAACCCGAGCAGCCGGAAGACAACACAGTGTTCGGCATTCACGGTCTCGGCGACAGATGACCCTGTCTGTCCTCCTAATAATAGAGTCCTCTACCACCAGCATCTGTCTGACCTTTGCTGCACTCCTATTCCCATTATTCCTGCAGCGGTCATCCTCCTGGTTGCTAGGAGAAACACCCTGCTGCAGTGTTGCTGGCCCTAGGCTTTCATCTATAATATCAGCCAAACAAGTATATTTACTAGGGCATTCTAGCTCAGGACTAGCCTCCCTGGAACTTTTCCCTCTACCCTTTCTTCCTAAATTAACCCAATTGCTGACCTGATAGTCCTGATCATTCCCTCCTCCTCCCACCTCCATTTCACTGACCCCAGTCATTTCCTGCACAGTGAGGGCTAAGCCTCTCTCCGGGTTTTCAATGTATCTAAGTATTTCAAGCTGCTTATTTAGATCCAACATCTGAGCTTCCAAATATGCAACATGATTGCATCTAGTGCAAATGTATTCACCCTCGAATGGCTCTTCAAGGCACGCATACATTGCACAGGACACACACTTAGGGTCCATTCACACGTCCGTAGTGTATTGCCGATCCAGACTGGATCTTCAATCAAGATGGCCACGGCGGACTGTTTGCGAGCAAATGGATAAAGTGAGTATATATTTTTTTTTTTACTGATTAACAATTGTCAGCCCTCAATGGTCATCTCAAATTTTGCGATCAGCAATGAACGCCTCATCTGATGGGTTCAGTAACGGGGTGCAGCACCATCACCGTTTTCTGTCATTGCGCTTGCTGCACATAGATAAAACTGAAAGCGCCCTTAGACCAGATCCCTTCTCAGATGAATCATCAATTTTGCAGTTTGTGTCTCGGTTGGAAATATTCTGAATAACTGACCTATTTTGAAAAGTGTAAGGATGACACAAAGCAAAAAAAAAATATTGTAGTTGTCAACCATGGAGTCATTATTCTGTGTTTTCTCTGTTTTTCAGCTTTTCCATTGTTATGTGGGAGCTTCTGACTCAGAAAAAGCCTTTTATAGGTAAATTTGCTTTTTACGCCTTTTCTGTCAAATTGAAATTCCTGCAATGCGTTCACCTGAATGGAAAGTGCGGAGCGCATAAATATACAGTGACTGCATGAAATGAAAGAGAAGGGGCACAAAGAACAAAATGAAGGCTGTGCAATTATTTTATGCCGGAATGTATCGTGGGTAAATACCATGGGTGAACAACATTTATAATATCCTAAGTTTTCTGCTGGAGTGAGTGTGGATTTCTTTCTCTGAAATTTCCTTCAGGAACTCTTCCTTATAAGGTTTCTGCTCGCTTATTAAGTCTTGTACTGTATGTGAGGATTTGTTCACGTGAGTTACCTGAATGCATATTAGTTCTATCATTTGTACTAATTATGCAATCTCTCACCAAATATCATGTTAAAAAGAAAAAAATAAACATTTTTTCTCTAGTTGCTTTGTGTCATAATGCACAATAACCATAGGTTTCAACCCAATATCACTGTACAGTTTCTGGTCGAAATCAGACAAAATTGTGTGATGCATAAGTGCTTTAGATTTGCATTGTGGGAACTGTAGGCAGTGTGTGGATGAGATTTTTAAAATATCTCATTTCCTTTGATGCTACTGTATATTCTACAGTTTTTCCGCATCCAGTTCCAAGTGTGGCCATTATTTTTAAGGGGTCGTCCAGCTTTTTGGACATTTGTAACTTTTACCAGCAGTACGTGTCCTGCTGTTCTGTTAATTATGATAATAATAATAATACTTTATTAAAATCATTTCATAATAATGTAATAGCTGAAATTATTGTATGTTCAAATCAATACAACTTGTTTGGCCTCTAATTATACAGGATACTGCAAAAGTTACCTAATGGGATATATTAATCTCTATATTCTTAGGGAACAGCATGATGACTGTGATAATAAAAGTAGCAGCAGGACATCGGCCTCCTTTGGAGGATATTTCTGAGAATCGTCCAGTGGAATGTCAGCAGATGATTGACTTAATGAAGAGGTGCTGGAATCAAGATCCCAGTAAACGGCCAAGTTTCTCTGGTTTGTATTCTTTTATTTCATGGCTAGAGGAGCCAAACCATCTATGTATTACACAGTCAGGCATGGAGCACCCCCTGTAACAACAGTCTGACTGGGTAGAGTGGAGCTCCTCCATACAACAGAAGTCTGGCTGTGTATTTTGGAACTCCTCCTATGTCAGCAGTCTGTGTAGTCTGGAGTGCCCCCTATAACAGCAGTCTGGCTGTGTAGTCTGGAGCGCCTCCTATGTCAGCAGTCTATGTAGTCTGGAGTGCCCCCTATAACAGCAGTCTGGCTGTGTAGTCTGGATCGCCCCCTATAAAAGCAGTCTGTGTAGTCTGGAGTGCCCCCTATAACAACAGTCTGGCTGTATAGTCTGGACCAGCCCTTATATATGTAGTCTGTATGGTCTGGAGCACCACCTATAAGAGCAGTCTGGCTATTTAGTCTGGAGCACCCCCTATATCAGCAGCCTGGCTGTATAGTCTGGAGCACCCCTTATAGAAGCAGTTTGTATAGTCTGGAGCACCCCTTATAATAAATGTAAAAAAATAATAATACAGGTGATGGTATAACCTCTAGGGTAACAAGACAAATTGCCAAATGAAAAACATTTCTACCCTTATTTCACTTTATCAACAATAGATACCAGGGGGGGGGGGAATCACTTTTAATGAAATTCCCTAAAAACTTCCAAGGGTTAAACCCAGCTCACATTAATGTGCTATGGGTTAAATAGGGCTCTGGCAGCTGGCAGTGTGAAGATGGCAACAGTGAATAGCTAAAGAGGCCAACAGCCATCAGCAACTAATAATCATACCCTGCAGGTCACATAGTATTTGCAAAGCACAGAAAAAGGACTTTCATTTAAAATTAGTCTATGCCTCCCACTCCCGACATGTTTCTCTGTGTACACAACTATCAAGGGATCACAGAGCAAAACCTATAACAGCAGTCAGTATAGCAACTGTATAGTCTGGAGCCCTCTGTAAGAACAGTCTGGTTGTGTAGTCTGGAGCCCCCTATATGAACAGTCTGGCTGTATATTTTTTTGGAGCACCCGCTGTATGAACAGTCTGGTTGTGTAGTCTGGAGCCCCCTATATGAACAGTCTGGTTGTGTAGTCTGGAGCCCCCTATATGAACAGTCTGGTTGTGTAGTCTGGAGCCCCCTATATGAACTGTCTGGTTGTGTAGTCTGAGGAGCCTACTATAACAGCCTGGTTGTGTAGTCTGGAGTCCCGCTTAACCACAGTCTGGCTGTGTAGTCTGGTGTTCTTTATAAGAGCAGCCAGGTTATATATTCTGGATCCACCTAAAGGAGCAGTCTGGTTGTATAGTCAAGAACTCTTTTTATGAGTAGTCTAGATGTATAGACTGGAACCTCCCATAAGAGCAGTCTGGTTGCATAGTCTAGAGAACCCCTTATAAAAGCAGTCTAGTTGTGTAGTCTGGGGCCCCATATATGAGCAGCCTGGCTGTATAGTCTGGATCCCCTATTGGAGAAGTCCAGTTGTATAGTCTGGAGCCATCTATACGAGCGGTGTAGCTGTATAGTCTGATCCACCCCCTATAACTGCAATATGGCTGTGTAGTATGGAAACCCCTGTAAGAGTAGTCAGGTTGTATAGTCTGGAGCCCCCTATAAGATCAGTCTGACTGTATAATCTGGAGGGCCCCCTATAACAGCAGTCTGGTTGTATAGTCTGGGGCACCTATAACAGTCTTGCTATATATATAGTCTGAAGCCCCCTATAAGAAAATTCCAGCTGTATAGTCTGGAGCCCCTTATATGATCAATCCAGTTGTATAGTCTGGAGCCCCCGATTAGAACAGTCTAGCTGTATAGTTTGGAGACCCTTTCCCTCCTATAAGAGCAGTTTGGTTGTGTAGTCTGGAGACCCCCTATGGGTCAGTCTGTATGCATAGTCTGGAGCCGCATATAACAGCAGTCTAGCTGTGTAGTCTGGAATGCTCCCCTATAAGAACAGTCCGATTGTGTAATCTGGAGCGCCTTCTACGAAACAGGTGGCTGGTATAGTCTGTTACAAAACTGCTCTCTCATGTGTCTCTTTTTCTCTTCTTAGATGTTATTGTTGAATCCCACATGTTACTCTGCTTAGTGCAAAGTCCTCTCCCAGAACATGAAGATGCTGGGCACAAAGCTGAAGGCAATCCTCCTAAGTCTTCAAAGGCTGTATTAATCTATGAAAGCAGTGATGTAAGTGAAGTAATGAAGAACTGGAGGCTCTAATGAGGAAATAGTTTATTCAGTGAAAACGTTTTATGGAAAGAATAAGAAGTCCAAGAACATGAGTCAACTGTGAAATAGAAGAACAACTACTGACCAAACCATACAGTGCAGACCACAGTCCATTAATGAATTCATGATCTTAAATAGTGTTGTGATAGACTTGTGATTAGTGACTAGGATGCGGTAAAGTGACTTAAACTGTTACAAATGTGACAAGCTAGATGTATGCAGAGGTGCAGCTACATCAGGTACTCTTTTTCTGGAATATGACTTGCCTGTGTTCTCCAGTAGTCCTGTCGCGTTCCCTCCTTTAAAGGGGTTGTCCAGAGTTTAAGTGGTGGCCTATGCTCAGGATAGACCAAAAACAAGCCCCACTTAACAATATATGGTCAAATTGTATCCTACTAAACAATATCACCTAAAAGAACAAGATACTAGACCCAAAATACCACTATAAAACAACAATCTGTATTGATCCGTAAAATCTGTATTGCATAAATAGCAGATACAGTATATAATTAATGTCAGTCTATATTACAATGAATAGTCTAGATGCTGGTGTCCATTTATAATTGTAACAAAAAAAGAAATTTAGATGTCACAATCAATGGATGGTTAGTCTTAAATCGATGTATCACAATGAACAGAACTACCTCATTTAAAATTGGCTATTGTAGCCAATTACCAGTACATTACCAGTCCCGTGGATGTTAGCTTGTATCTGTAATCAGCAACTGTGTTGCTACACTCACTGCATACTTGCTACTGTGCTCGCCGGCTCATCACGGTCCGGAGTTACTGCGTTGTCCAGTCACAGGAGACTAGTTTACAGGTGATGGATGCTGAATTGTTGTTTGCTTCCAATGTATCTAAATGATTAAAAAAGGACAAGCCGTCTTGCCAAGATCAGGGGCTGTAGTCGATAGCAAACACTGCTGTTTCACTGCTTGTAGCACAATTACCAAATGGGTTTCGGAGCTCCATGCTCCTTCCTCCTGAGGGATTATGATGCTGAATACAGTTTAATATGATCTTCAGCTAAATGAATCTCTGTAGGAATGGAGTTCACGAGGAAACATGAAGTACAGAGAGGTGGGTGCAGGTAATGAGCAGCAGTACTTGTATGCAGTCTCCATTACCACAGTCTGTCCTGTCTGTCCTCTCTGTACTTCATGTCTCCTCATGAACTCCATTTCTACAGAGATTCAGCTGAAGAGTTTATCAGCTGTACCCAGAACCATAATCCCAGACAAGTAGGAGAGGAGGATGAGGCAGCTAAGTGTCCTGAAGTAACTTGTCCTGCTGTGTGATTAGGACAGGTTTTGTGTGCACTAATAGGACGACGGCCATTTTATTTGTCCTGATGATTGCACCCTAGAAAAAATGGGGCATTATAACTAATGATAGGTATTTGGGAATAAATTTATAATAAAATAATATTTAAGTATTTTCATGTTCTTAACTCCTGGAGAACCCATTTAAGTCTAAATGTTTAGTTGCCATCTGGAGCCCTGATATTGCATTCATTTATCACTATTTACTATGAATACTATTAACTTGCTCATTATGTGTCATCAATACAGAACACCATACGGCCATTGACTCCAAGTTCTCTGAGCAGGGGTAAGTTTTTTTAAAAACTTATATATCATTGATAATCTTGGTAACTGCATTAAGAGGTGTACCTAAAAGCTCTTCAACCATAACACATAATTTGTACTAGGGCCAATCATATGCTGTTTTAGTACTGTGTCTTCTTATGTAATCTAAGGCAATGATCCCTAGGGTCTAAGGGTATCTGTAACCTAAGTTTCTAGGAGTTTATATACAATTGGAAAGACCAGCATCTTACACCCATTTAGTGGTTGAGTTTTTTCCTGCGAAAATGTACCCTTCCTCATACTCAGATGGATATAAATGGATTAAACCAATGTGCCTTTTTTATCTGAAGAGACCAGAAGCAGTAAGAATATCCAATATGTCATAATTCAGAGAGGTTCAGTTTCAGCATTCATTTAAAGGGGTTGTCCGGGATCAGAGCTGAACCCGGACATACCCATATTTTTACCCAGGCAGTCCCTCTGATGTTAGCATCGGAGCATCTCATGTTCCGATGCGCTCCCTTGCCCTGCTCTGGTTTGCGCAGGGTAAGGACTTTTTTATTTACCATAACGCACTGCCGGGTGAAAGCTTCCACCCAGCAGTGTGTTCGGTGATGTCACCGGCTCTGATGGGTGTGCTTTAGCGCTGCCCTAGCTGTTTTAATGGCTAGGGATAGCACTAAAGCCTGCCCATCAGTGCCGGTGACGTCACTGGAGCTCCTGAAAAATGCCTTTTCAATGCGTAATTTAGGGCAGGGCAAAGGAGAGCATCGGAGCATGAACTGCTCCGATGCTCAAGTCAGGGGGGCTGCCTGGATGAAAATGGAGGTATGTTCGAGTTTAGCTCTGAACCCGGACAACCCCTTTAAGTATGCAATGAGCACATCCACTTGACCTAATTAGATTTAGCCATACAGTCTACCAGGTCATTTTGTCTGTGTTCTGCAATTTTTGCATTGCAATGTCAAGCATCAGATGACTTACTGATAGCCAAAGAGATTCTAATAGAAGTATTTGTGAATAAGTTGAAAAAAAATGCAACCCTATTCCACGTGCATAACAGGAAAATGTTGAGTCCCCCCACCCCTGGCTATGGTAGCATACCAGTATTTGTTGATATTAAAGGAGGTTTCCAGAAATTGAAAATTTGTTTAATAAAAGTCATAGGAGTTAAAAAGGGGTAGAAAAAAAAAATGCATTAATCACCCCTCACCGATCATCTACTGCTGCTGGTCAGACACTGCTTGGGTCCTGCAACTCTACACATCCTTGTCCCAGCTTGACACAAACATTAGCCACAAAGGGTATTTCCAGCCATTTCGTGCAAGTTGACCCGGGACCACAAATTAAACAGCATTAAGAATTAAAGCAGCACTGGAATGGCAGCGTCAGGGGATCAAAGTGGTAAATGCTGCATCTTTATTATTTTCACCCCTTTGATATTTTGGCTACTAGCATCCCTGACAAACAGCTATTGATGTCAGGTATAGTCTGTTCTGGATGCAGCAACAACTACTGAGGTGGGAGCATAGAACTACGTAACAACCACTCAGTTGAAAGGCTAGCCATGTAATATATGGATGACTTTTGATTAGAGATAAGCAAATTTCTTAAAAATACGATTTGGTTTGATCCGAATTTGTTTGTGGTGAATAGCATTAAAAATTGCTATTTCCTGGCTGCAGAGAGCCTTTATAGTGGTGTAGAACACTGTGCCTTGCATTAACAGATAAAAAAAGGGGGGGGGGGGGTAAGGTGTGTGTGTACACTCCCAGTCCCTCTCCAAATAGACCCTGGAAAAGCGCCAATCAAAATAGCAGTTGATGGGAAAGAAAGGAGGGTAGGTGGTATGGGAGAATGGGTTGTGGACATTAAATGGCAAAAAAACATAAAAAAAAAAAAAAACAACAATGGGAGGCGATAGAAGACAATTACTCAAAAAATATCAATCAGCAATAGCGAAGCCGTTAAAAAATGGTGTGTATCTAAAAAATGAGTGGGAGACAGGAAGGGGGGGGGGGGGGAGTGACGAAAAATTTAAAGTATTGGAATTAAAAATAAAAATAAAATTTAATGTGGTATGCTAAAATCTTTTTGTGCTGCTATACTAAAAGTCGCTGCCTGGGTGGCGAATGGATGTACAAGTGAATACACTTCAGTGTAAGTCTGTACAATAAGATGTTACTCACTTCACTGGGGGGGGGTTACTCGGATAAGCATAATACACCGGTAAACCAATACCCCCCCAGCCAGGTTCGCCTCTAGATGGTGAAAAATGAAAACAGCCACAGTCAGGAAGCTTCTGTTCAAATTTATTTTATTCGTGTTTAAAAAGCTGGCTCAACGTGTTTCGGGACGATGTCCCTTCCTCTGCCATGGTAGTGAAACAATACTGTGAGTCAGTATGACATGCAGGGAGTCGCTCTTAGAATCATTGCACACTTCACTTATTTGTGCAGTTAAAGTGTCAGCAGCAGGGGCGTTGCTAGGTCAAAACTTTCTGGGCCTGTGCCCCTGATGTTTTGTCCCAGGCCCCAAATGTCCTGCCTGTTAGATATAACTGTATTGCCGTCCTCAGGACGGCAATACAATTGAATCTAATGCACTGCAAGAGCTGAAGGACCTGTGATGACTTCACAGGTCATATGATCAGTTCTAAATGCAGTAGCTGAAAAGGACCTTGGATTATGTCACCATTATGTGACCAGTGCAGGAGAGGACAACTCGGCAGTGAAGAGAAGCCCTGGGAAGAGGCTGAGGTGAAATCTCCTACATGAGAGGTAAGTGAAGATTGCTCAGTGTTGGAGGGAGAGCAATGTTGAGAGCTGCAGTTATTTAACTGGGACTGTATTTTAGGGCTGAGGGGAGGTAAGTTTTGTACATTGGACAGTGAGGTGGAGTGATGTTAATTACATGGATTCTGAAATTTGGAAGTGGCTGGGGTAGGGTGATGTTGTTTACATGGGACTGTATGTTGAGGGGTAATGGTATTTATATGGGACTGCATGTTGAAGGCAGCTTTGGGAGGGAATTATATTATTTACATTGGATTGAATGTTAAGGGGTAATGTTATTTACATGGGACTGCATGTTGGAGGTGGCTGGGGAGGGGGTGATTTTATTTACATGGGACTTTATGTTGAAGGTGTCTGGGGAGGGAGTGATGTTATTTATATGGGACTGAATATTGAGGAGGTGATGCTATTTACTGTATGTTGAAGGCAGCTGGGGAGGGGGTGATGTTATTTACATGGGACTGTATGTTCGAAGGGGCAGGAGAGATGGTGTGAAGTTATTTACATGGGACTGTATATTGGAGGGGGCTGTAGAAATTGTGTGATGGTATTTATATGGGACTCTATGGCACAGGGAGGGAAATAGTGTTATTTACATGGGACTGTATGGGGGAAGTGCTGAGGAATTATAATTTCTGAGGACACTAAACAGAGGAATACAACTACAGGGGGCACTGCAGGCAGCATTATAAATATTGGGGGCACTTCAGTGCAAGCATAACAGTAGGGGGTGATATAACTAAAGGGGGCACTGTAGGCGGCATTATAAATACTTGGGGCACTTCAGTGCCAGCATTATAACAGTAGGGGGCAGTGTAAATACTGGGGGCACTGTGGGGGCATTTTAAATCCAGGGGACATTAGGAGTTCTTATTACTACTAGGGGCTCTATAGGAGGGACTTATAGATCGCCTTTTTTACTACTGAGGAGCCTGTAGAGAGCTTTATTACCACTGGGGGAATAATAGGAGGGCTTATTTCAACTGGGGGCTCTGATGGTATTATAAATATCGGAGGGCTCTTCTACTAATGGAGCCACTCTTGTGGAGCATTAGCTCAGTTGGGTCCAGTAGGGGGCGGTATTACTAATAAGAGCATTCTAGAAGGTAATTACTATTGGTAGGACCATGAGGAGCACTGTTACTATGGGGGGGACACTAATTTTTCTTCAAAATAGTATTTTGGGGTACAGAAAAGTAAGGAAGCTAAGATGTCTATGTGTTACACTCTGCAGAGACGAGGTGGCTTAGAGTCCGGACCAAATGGAGATGATGACAGAGGAGATCTACATCAGAGGAGACGTCACCTGGGAGGCCGTGGATGTGAGAGGTATGTGCTCCTGTATAGCAAGTACAGTAAAATGTCTTCAGTGCTAGTGTTTGCGTGGGGAGGGGGATGTGGTTGTTCAACTTAGAGAATTAGGCCATATGCATTGGTGCTTGGGCCCCGGATCTTTTGAGATCCTAGCAACGCCCCTGGTCAGCAGTAAGTTTGTGTTGACGTCAATGAATATTTTGCCCTTTCTCTGATCCGTCAGAACAATAACCCCTCAAAAATGGATCCTGTCTGTGGAGCATCCACCTTCACTTGGTCAGCATTTTGTCAAAAATCCATCAGTATTGCTAAAGCAAAAAAAAAAACTGGATCCAGAACAGAGATGACACGTAAATGGAATATTTGCATGTCTTCTGTGTTTTGTACCACTCCTGCTTTTGGCTACCAAATCATAAGCCAATCCGGATTCAAAATAGGGACCATGTCATGCAGGCCTTACAGCTGTTACAAAGATAGGATCCTTTGTGCGTCTCATTTTTCCTTCCTTCTGACAGATCAGAAGAAGGTACTAATAAATGATAATGTCAGCCAGGCCAAAAGGCTAAATAGTGGCGCAGTCATGAAGTGGGGAGGGTGGGAACAGCATAAGAGGTCCACAAAGTGGCCCTATGACAAAGTGGTGAGGTGGAAGCAGCATGACGAGACCATAGAGTGCCCCAATGACAGTGTTGAGGTGGCAGCAGCATCAGGAGGCCAGAGAGTGGCACAATGACAGAGTGTGGAGGTGGTGGCAGCAGCAGCATCAGGAGGAGGCCATAGAGTGGCACAATGACAGTGTGAAAGTGGCAGCAGCAGCATAAGGAAACCACAGAGTGGCACAATGAAAGAGTGTGGAGGTGGCAGCAGCATCAGGAGGAGGCCACAGGGTGGCACAATGACAGTGTGGAGGTGGCAGCAGCAGCACCAGGAGGCCACAGAGTGGCAAGGTGACATAGTGTTCAGGTAGCAGAAGCATAAGGAGACCACAGAGTGACCTGGTGACAGAGTGGGGAGGTGGGTGGCATTACCAGTATCAGATGAATATGGTGGGTGAAAGGAGAACTTGGCACCACAGTACCCAGTTCTCTTAACAATGACCTCCACAGTACCCTGCTTCCTTAACAATGACCTCACAGTACCCTGCTGACTTAACAGTGACCTCCACAGCAGCTGCCCCTTTAATAGTGGCCCCTGCTCCCTTAACAGTGACCTCCACAGCACCCTGTCCTTTTAAGGCTAGGGCTACATGACGATATTTGTTGCGCGACATTTTGTTTCACCAATGTCGCACAACAATTTTTAGAAATATAGGCTTTGGTGTCACACTGCGACATGACACTCGCAAAAAATCCTTCCAAAATATTGCATGTTACAGTGCAACACCGTAGACTATCATTATAAAAATTGTCGGGTGACATTAATGTCGCAGTGTAGTTGTGCCCTATGTGTTGTGAGACATATTGTCAAGCAACACATGTCATCTTGTAGCCGTAGCTTGTGAACAAAAATGGATGGGTTGTTATGAAAACCTGGAGTAAAACTGTGTGTATGTGTAGACTAAGAGCCTGCAAGCTTCTATTGGCTGATAAGGGACATGTGACCGTGTATATGGCAGTTGGGATTTGAAGAGAGAGACTTGCAGACTTCTATTGGCTAATGCATGTCATTTTTTGGGAATATCTCAGGAACGGTACGTCCTAGAGAGCCTAAAAAAAATGAGTCTAAAACCTCCCCGGACACCTGATGTATCTGTGGGCCAAATTTGGTGAAGATCGGTCCAGTCGTTTGGTCATGCATAAAGAACAGACAGACATACAGACACTCTCTTTTACATATATACTAGCAGGAGGACCCGGCTTCACATGGGTATATTTAATCCATTTCATTTAATGTTTCAGTGTGTTGTTAAAAGATATCGACAGTATCCCCCATAACAGTGGCCTTTGCAGCATCCCGCACCCTTAACAGTGAACTCCACAGTTCCCCACCCCTTAACACTGACCCCCTACAGTGCCCCGCCACTTTAAAATGAGACCTCAACAGCAGCCTATGCCCTTAACTTTGACCTTCACAGCAGCCCACCCCTCTAACAGTGAGTTTCACAGCACCCTACTCCCTTGACAGTGACCTCCTCAGGAGCCTGCCCCTTAACCACTTCAGCCCCGCTAGGTGAAACCCCCTTCATGACCAGGCCACTTTTTACACTTCGGCACTACACTACTTTCACCGTTTATCGCTCGGTCATGCAACTTACCACCCAAATGAATTTTACCTCCTTTTCTTCTCACTAATGGAGCTTTCATTTGGTGGTATTTTATTGCTGCTGACATTTTTACTTTTTTTGTTATTAATCAAAATGTAACGATTTTTTTGCTAAAAAAAGACATTTTTCAATTTCAGCTGTGAAATTTTGCAAAAAAAACGACATCCATATATAAATTTTTCGCTAAATTTATAGTTCTACATGTCTTTGATAAAAAAAAAATGTTTGGGCAAAAAAAAAATGGTTTGGGTAAAAGTTATAGCATTTACAAACTATGGTACAAAAATGTGAATTTCCGCTTTTTGAAACGGCTCTGATTTTCTGAGCACCTGTCATGTTTCCTGAGGTTCTACAATGCCCAAACAGTAGAAAAACCCCACAAATGACCCCATTTCGGAAAGTAGACACCCTAAGGTATTCGCTGATGGGCATAGTGAGTTCATAGAACTTTTTATTTTTTGTCACAAGTTAGCGGAAAATGATGATGATTTTTTTTTTTTTTTTTTTTCTTACAAAGTCTCATATTCCACTAACTTGCGACAAAAAATAAAAAATTCTAGGAACTCGCCATGCCCCTCACGGAATACCTTGGGGTGTCTTCTTTCCAAAATGGGGTCACTTGTGGGGTAGTTATACTGCCCTGGCAATTTAGGGGCCCAAATGTGTGAGAAGAACTTTGCAATCAAAATGTGTAAAAAATGCCCTGCAAAATCCGAAAGGTGCACTTTGGAATATGTGCCCCTTTGCCCACCTTGGCAGCAAAAAAGTGTGACACCTCTGGTATCGCCGTACTCAGGAGAAGTTGGGGAATGTGTTTTGGGCTGTCATTTTACATATACCCATGCTGGGTGAGAGAAATATCTTGGCAAAAGACAACTTTTCAAATTTTTTTATACAAAGTTGGCATTTGACCAAGATATTTTTCTCACCCAGCATGGGTATATGTAAAATGACACCCCAAAACACATTGCCCAACTTCTCCTGAGTACGGCGATACCAGAGGTGTCACACTTTTTTGCTGCCAAGGTGGGCAAAGGGGCACATATTCCAAAGTGCACCTTTCGGATTTTGCAGGGCATTTTTTACACATTTTGATTGCAAAGTTCTTCTCACACATTTGGGCCCCTAAATTGCCAGGGCAGTATAACTACCCCACAAGTGACCCCATTTTGGAAAGAAGACACCCCAAGGTATTCCGTGAGGGGCATGGCGAGTTCCTAGAATTTTTTATTTTTTGTCGCAAGTTAGTGGAATATGAGACTTTGTAAGGAAAAAAGAAAAAAAAAGAAAAATCAGCATTTTCCGCTAAATTGTGACAAAAAATAAAAAATTCTAGGAACTCGCCGTGCCCCCCACGGAATACCTTGGGGTGTCTTCCTTCCAAAATGGGGTCACTTGTGGCATAGTTATACTGCCCTGGCAATTTAGGGGCCCAAATGTGTAAGAAGTACCTTGAAATCAAAATGTGTAAAAAATGGCCTGCGAAATCTGAAAGGTGCCCCTTTGCCCACCTTGGCTGCAAAAAAGTGTGACACATCTGGTATCGCCGTACTCAGGAGAAGTTGGGGAATGTGTTTTGGGGGGTCATTTTACATATAACCATGCTGGGTGAGAGAAATATCTTGGCAAAAGACAACTTTTCCCATTTTTTTATACAAAGTTGGCATTTGACCAAGATATTTTTCTCACCCAGCATGGGTATATGTAAAATGACACCCCAAAACACATTCCCCAACTTCTCCTGAGTACGGCGATACCAGATGTGTCACACTTTTTTGCAGCCTAGATGCGCAAAGGGGCCCAAATTCCTTTTAGGAGGGCATTTTTAGACATTTGGATCCCAGACTTCTTCTCATGCTTTAGGGCCCCTAAAAATCCAGGGCAGTATAAATACCCCACATGTGACCCCACTTTGGAAAGAAGACACCCCGAGGTATTCAATGAGGGGCATGGCGAGTTCCTAGAATTTTTTTTTTTTTTGCATAAGTTAGCGGATATTGATTTTTTTTTGTTTTTTTTCTCACAAAGTCTCACTTTCCGCTAACTTAGGACAAAAATTTCAATCTTTCATGGACTCAATATGCCCCTCACGGAATACCTTGGGGTGTCTTCTTTCCGAAATGGGGTCACATGTGGGGTATTTATACTGCCCTGGCTTTTTAGGGGCCCTAAAGCGTGAGAAGAAGTCTGGAATATAAATGTCTAAAAATGTTTACGCATTTGGATTCCGTGAGGGGTATGGTGCGTCCATGTGAGATTTTATTTTTTGACACAAGTTAGTGGAATATGAGACTTTGTAAGAAAAAACGAAAACAAAAACAGACAAAAAATTTCCACTAACTTGTGCCAAAAAAAATGTCTGAATGGAGCCTTACCAGGGGGGGGGGGGGGTGATCAATGACAGGGGGGGGATCAATGACAGGGGGGTGATCACCCATATAGACTCCCTGATCACCCCCCTGTCATTGATCACCCCCCCCTGTAAGGCTCCATTCAGACATCCGCATGATTTTTTACGGATCCATGGATACATGTATCGGATCCACAGAACGCATGCGGACGTCTGAATGGAGCCTTACAGGGGGGTTATCAATGACAGGGGGTGATCAGGGTAATCAGGGTGATCACCCCCCTGTCACTGATCACCCCCCCTGTAAGGCTCCATTCAGACATCCGCATGATTTTTTACGGATCCATGGATCGGATCCACAGAACGCATGCGGACGTCTGAATGGAGCCTTACAGGGGGGTTATCAATGACAGGGGGTGATCAGGGTAATCAGGGTGATCACCCCCCTGTCACTGATCACCCCCCCTGTAAGGCTCCATTCAGACATCCGCATGATTTTTTACGGATCCATGGATACATGTATCGGATCCACAGAACGCATGCGGACATCTGAATGGAGCCTTACAGGGGGGTTATCAATGACAGGGGGTGATCAGGGTAATCAGGGTGATCACCCCCCTGTCACTGATCACCCCCCCTGTAAGGCTCCATTCAGACATCCGCATGATTTTTTACAGATCCATGGATACATGGATCGGATCCACAGAACGCATGCGGACGTCTGAATGGAGCCTTACAGGGGGGTTATCAATGACAGGGGTGATCAGGGTAATCAGGGTGATCACCCCCCTGTCACTGATCACCCCCCCTGTAAGGCTCCATTCAGACATCCGCATGATTTTTTACGGATCCATGGATACATGGATCAGATCCACAGAACGCATGCGGACGTCTGAATGGAGCCTTACAGGGGGGTTATCAATGACAGGGGGTGATCAGGGTAATCAGGGTGATCACCCCCCTGTCACTGATCACCCCCCCTGTAAGGCTCCATTCAGACATCCGCATGATTTTTTACGGATCCATGGATACATGGATCGGATCCACAGAACGCATGCGGACGTCTGAATGGAGCCTTACAGGGGGGTTATCAATGACAGGGGGTAATCAGGGTGATCACCCCCCTGTCACTGATCACCCCCCCCTGTAAGGCTCCATTCAGACATCCGCATGATTTTTTACGGATCCATGGATACATGGATCGGATCCACAGAACGCATGCGGACGTCTGAATGGAGCCTTACAGGGGGGTTATCAATGACAGGGGGTAATCAGGGTGATCACCCCCCTGTCACTGATCACCCCCCCCTGTAAGGCTCCATTCAGACGTCCGCATGATTTTTACGGATCCATGGATACATGGATCGGATCCGTAAAAATCATGCGGACGTCTGAATGGAGCCTGACAGGGGGGTTATCAATGACAGGGGGTGATCAGGGTAATCAGGGTGATCACCCCCCTGTCACTGATCACCCCCCCTGTAAGGCTCCATTCAGACGTCCGCATGATTTTTACGGATCCATGGATACATGGATCGGATCCGTAAAAATCATGCGGACGTCTGAATGGAGCCTTACAGGGGGGGTGATCAGTGACAGGGGGGTGATCAATGACAGGGGGTGATCAGGGAGTGTATATGGGTGATCACCCGCCTGTCATTGATCACCCCCCTGTAAGGCTCCATTCAGACGTCCGCATGATTTTTACGGATCCATGGATACATGGATCGGATCCGTAAAAATCATGCGGACGTCTGAACGGAGCCTGACAGGGGGGTGATCAATGACAGGGCGGTGATCAATGACAGGGGGGTGATCAGGGAGTTTATATGGGGTGATCATGGGTGATCAGGGGTTTATAAGGGGTTAATAAGTGACGGGGGGGGTGGGGTGTAGTGTAGTGTGGTGTTTGGTGCGACTGTACTGACCTACCTGAGTCCTCTGGTGGTCGATCCAAACAAAAGGGACCACCAGAGGACCAGGTAGGAGGTATATTAGACGCTGTTATGAAAACAGCGTCTAATATACCTGTTAGGGGTTAAAAAATTCGGATCTCCAGCCTGCCAGCGAGCGATCGCCGCTGGCAGGCTGGAGATCCACTCGCTTACCTTCAGTTCCTGTGAGCGCGCGCGCCTGTGTGCGCGCGTTCACAGGAAATCTCGCGTATCGCGAGATGACGCGTATATGCGTGACTGTGCGCAGCCCTGCCACCTCCGGAACGCACATGTGCGTTAGGCGGTCCGGAGGTGGTTAACAGTGACCTCCACAGTGTCCACCCCTTTTACAGTGACCTCCACAGTTTCCACCCCTTTTACAGTGACCTCCACAGTGTCCGTTCCTTTAACCGTGACCTCCACAGTGTCCGTTCCTTTAACCGTGACCTCCACAGTGTCCGCCCCTTTAACAGTGACCTCCACAGTGTCCGCCCCTTTAACAGTGACCTCCACAGTGTCCGCCCCTTTAACAGTGACCTCTACAGCGCCCACCCCTTTAACAGTGACCTCCACAGTGCCCACCTCTTTAACCGTGACCTCCACAGTGCCCACTCTTTATCAGTGACCTCCACAGTGCCCTGCCTCTTTAATGCTAGGGCTACATGACGATATGTGTCGTGCAACATTTTGTCTCAACTATTTTTATAATGATAGGCTATGGTGTGGCACTGTCACATGTGACATGCTGCAACTGCGACACAACAGTCAAAAAATATCCATCCAAGATGGCTGAATATAGCAGTGTAGTTGTGCCCTATGTGTCATGCGACCTATTGTCATCCTATAGCCCTAGCTTAAAGCTGACCTACAGCAGTGAAAGAAAAATGGCTGGGTTGTTATGGAAACCTGAAGTAAAACTGTGTATGGCAGTTGGGATTTGAAGAGAAAGACTTGCAGGCTAATATTGGCTAATGCAGGTCATTTTTTGGGTAACTGTATGTCCTAGAGAGCTGAGACCCAGTCTAAAACCTTCCCGGACACCTGATGTATCTGTGTGCCAAATATGATGAATATTGGTCCAGTTGTTTGGTCGCGCATAAAGAACAGACAGACGTCCAGACAGACAGACATAAACTCATTTTTATATATATAAGAGGCTATGGGTTTCAATTATTGAACAGTTTTATGAATTATCTGAAGTTCATTTCAGTAGAATTGATGTTTCTGGATTATAATGTGTGGTCATCTTACAGATGCCTTAAACCAACCTTATTCCTTAAACTCACTATTTAGCAGATCTTGGGCACCATGAAAAGAACAATTCTACTTATCCTCTGCACAGCTCCGAGCAGAAGAAACTGCTACTCTAAAGATTGTAACTCTGACTAGAATGTGGCTAGTGACACATGATGTTAAAGTTTGGAGAAGGAGCGGCATATATTATACTTTATATGCCTGCATGGAGAGCAAAGTGGGACCCATCGGGGGTGAGCAGGTGCCAGGTACCATTCATGGTCCTTCTGCTGCTCCTTTATGACTTTACATAACCCTAAAGGAGGGGTAACAGGAACTTTGCTGAACTTTAGCTCATGATATCACCCCCAACCTTATTAATCAGAGAGCAGTCTTTTTCCCAGAGCTGCTGTTTAATCCCTCAGGTGACACTATTGAGTGGGTTTACAGAAGAAAGAAGAACCTTATTTGTTTTATTACTGATACAAAAATGATCAAATTAAAAAACCTTTGCATAATTAGTCTTGCTGTATCCTTAACAATACCTACTAGAAAATACATACGTTATTTATCCTATGTGGTACCCCAAAATGGTACCAATGAAAGCTACCAGTCATTAGACATAAAACAAGGCTGTATACACATGTATTGACAGGTAAAAAAATAGTTATTATGGATCTTGAAATCTAGCAAAATAAAAACTAATAATTTTGTCAAAAAGTGTCTTTACTATGCAAAAGTGGTAAAATGTAACAAAAATTATACAAATTTGGTATCTGATGTGATAATATTAAAGAGATTTTCTGAGACTTATGCTAGTGAAACTTGCAGGAAGGGTTTTCTAGTGTTAGTGTGAATGTTAGGTGGTTAAGATAGTTAACTAATATTTGGTCTTTTTTCTTTTTCACCAATCATTTTCTGTACTTACACTGACATTTTCAAACCTAGACATTCTCTAGGCCAAATAGTTGAGTTTCCATACTTCAAAAAATGTAGCGACCTTTCAGTATGAACTGAAGGCAAATCAGATCTTCACAAAGTTGTTTACCTAAAAATAATGGGAGGAATGTATTAAGCTTGTATGCTAGAAAGCTAGTGAACGAAAGTACATAAGTCCCATTTTGTGCCAACATTTTTAACTTTCTGGTTTTCTCTTCCACCCGCAGTGTTTTTGCAAAAAGGCGGAGCATGAGTGGGAGGAAGTGGGCCTCAGTGGCACACATTACATCTGAAATCTATGCTAGATTTCTTTTTCTGATACCTATAACTCCTACAGATGTTGCAGAATTATCCCTAATTAATAATTCTGGTGTGGCGTATGCCAACGGGATTTGTCTGACATATGGGCTGTATTACACCTAGCGATAGTTGGGACAGATCATTGCTAATAAACATTCATAGAAATAATTGTTAGTGATGATCTGCCTGTCTATGGGTATGGCCACACAGAGCAGCCATGATCCTGTCAGTTGCGGTCGTGCTGCGGTCATTAACTGTGCAGCCAATTAGCCTGCCGCTTCATTTCACGGCTGCTCCGTGTGGCCTAATAATGCCGTAGATTACCCAATGAATGAGCAAACACTCGTCCATCGGGCAATCACAATTTTTAATTAGGTTAAAAAAATGAATTTGCCGGTGGCAGATCATACTGTTTAATCACGGCCTGTTGCCGACAAATTATGATTCAGTATGGGGACAAGGACTGTCATTAGAAATTGCTCCTCCCCACACTGTCGAGGAGATTACTGCATATAGTAGCAGTGGTCTCCTCTGCTGACTAGTAGGCAATTTCTCGGAAGGAACGCTTCCTATCTGATAATCGTCATTTGCATCTGTTGGTCTAATACCAGTCTAAGACAGGGCAGTCTTAATACAACCCCCAAATGTGTACCATGAGACAAATATGTCATTTTTCACATTTGTATCTAAGTATATGAAAGAATTAACCATTTATTTTTATTTTAGGAACAGATAGCTTGCTTAACAACCTCTTACAAACCAGCGATATATCCTGGGTGGATGAAAATAATTTCACTCTGCTCCACTTTGCGGTTTCTGAAGGAAACTTTGAGAGGGTAAACCATTTTCTCACCTTGAATGCTAATGTAAATAGCCAAACAGTGAGTGGCTTCACACCTCTCATCTTGGCAGTGCAGAGAAAGTTACTAGACATATGTGCTTGCTTAATAAAGAATGGAGCTGATGTCAACATAACGGACAAAGACAAGTGGTCACCACTGCACTTTGCAGCCCAAGGAGGAGATGATCGCATAGTTCGGTTACTTTTAGACCATGGAGCAGACGTTAATGCTTTGGAACAGGATGACTGGACACCACTGCATTTGGCCTCCCAAAATGGATTTGAGAATGTTGCCCGTGTTCTTTTTACACGTCAATCCAACCCAAATAGTCAAGAAATAGATGGAAGAACACCTTTGCATGTAGCTTCCTGTTATGGTCACTATAATATTGTCAAGCTACTAATCAGCCAGGGAGCTGACCCAGATGGCAAACAAAAAGATCATAGGACTCCTCTCCACATTGCATCTGATAGAGGTTACTTTCGAGTGGTACAACACTTGATACAGAAAGGAGCCCAACCAAACTCTGTTGACCACAACTACTATACCCCTTTGCATATGGCAGTTATAAAAGGAAAGAGTTTGATCTGCAAACACCTCATAAAGCATGGTGCTCAAGTTAACCTGAAAACCAACCAAGGCTGGACACCTTTACACCTTGCAATATTTAAAGGACACACGGATATAATACATTTACTTAAGGACAATGATGCCAAAGTAGATGCTGTTGGAGATATGAAATGGACTCCACTCCATCTGGCTGTTCGTTATAGTGAAGACTCCATCATTTCTCTTCTACTAGACATGGGAGCTGACCCAAATGTAGCTGAAATGTCTGGCTGGACACCACTTCATTTTGCTGTTCAAAGGGGGTCCTTTTGCAGTGTTATTAAGCTAATTGAAAGCAAAGTTGATGTTGATGCTCAAAACATGTTTGGCTGGACACCATTACATGTAGCCGTACTAAATGCCAATGCAGCAATTGTAAAGACATTACTCCGGGCCAATGCCAAACAAAATATAGAGGACAGCAGTGGTTGTACCCCATTACAATTAGCAATTAGAAATGAAAAAGACCACATTATTGCTCTCCTAGAAGGAGGGCCAGACACTTCTTCCAACAGCTCAGCCGAAGATGATTTAGGTCCTTTCCTCAATTTCCAGGAATAGAATGTAACCTGGAAAATTTCCACCATATTCTTATTTATTCATAATCTTATTTTTAGAAAATACAGACTGTCAAATACACCTATTGCCATGAATAAAAGAGACGTAAAAGTGGACAATATCATTTAGTATAGCCAATTTATGGCTAATGCATAAAGAAAAGATTACATTGGTATGGGACAAACTAAGTATGGGGTGAAGGATGTTCTGCAAGTTCTAATGAATTTCAAAGCTTTCTGCATTTTATACCTTACTGGTCGTAAAGAGGTATTCCCATTTTAGCATGTTGTGGCTTATCTGTAGGATATGTTACAATATTCTAACATGTATGCATCTAACCTTTGGGACCTTTACTAATCCTTTCACGTGAATAGGGCCATATTGTAATTCCCTGTACGGTGTGTGAAACATGCAGGGTAAATTAGTCCCTTCATTCTGAGGTTTGTTGGAAGTACAGGCCCCACCGAAGGGGTAATGATGGCACTTCCTATTAAGATAACATTACTACTGATAGTGAAAAAAGTAACAGATGTGTCCTTTCTTACACTCCGCTTGGCTCAACATATCCCGAGATGTGTGGTGTGAGATATTTTTTAAATCTTGGGCTACTTTCACACTAGCTTTTTTACTGGATCCAGCAGGGTTCAGCAAAAACGCTTCTGTTACTGATAATACAACCATCTGCATCCGTTATGAATAGATCCAGTTGTATTATCTTTAACATTGCCAAGACAGATCCGTCATGAACTCCATTGAAAGTCAATAGGAATGGATCGGTTTTCTGTTGTGTCAGAGAAAACGGATCCGTCCCCATTGACATGACTGATCCGTCTTGCTCTGCATAACAGGACAGAAAGCAAACTCCAGCATGCTGTGGTTTGCTCTCCGGTATGAGAATGGAACGGAATGCATTTTGGAGCATTAACAGTGAATGGAGACAAAACGGAAGCTTTTTTTTCCGGTATTGAGACCCTATATTGGATTTCAATACCGGAAAATATCAACGCTAGTGGGAAAGTAGCCTTACTTCATCTCACCTTGTAAGCATGTATTAATCTAATCATACAGTATTTATCAAACTAGTCCATATAGGTGTTATCATCCTGTACCTACTTAAGTAGCAAAATACCTTACAGTACATAAAACAGTCAACATACATAATAAGTCACCCAATTAAAGAAAACCTAAATCTGCCCATAATTTTTCTTGATCTTTCAAACTGCTCATCACATATGAGTGCAGAAGTTTGTGCTGCAGAGCTGCTTTTCCTTCTCTATGTAAAGCAGAAAGCATACTTTGCTGACAAATTTGGAAGCTATGGAGAGATATCTCCCAATCTAGAGGCATAAAGGCAGATTTAACCATTCTCTCACTTCCTTCCCCCACAGTATGCCCATCAAGATGACCATTATGCCTTCTTTATATGCTTGAATTGGTACAGCAATGGAAACCATTCTAAATATTAAGATGCCATAGCAAGTTGGCAATGTGAACTGTACTTCTTAGGCTACTTTCACACTAGCGTTAGAAGTTGCCGGAACTGCCAGCCGGATCCGGAAATCCGTATGCAAACGGATATAATTTGTTTCCGGATCTGGATACCGATCCGTCTGACAAATGCATTGCAATACCATATCCGTTTCTCCCGGTGTCATTCGGAAAAACGATCCGGTATTTATCTTTTTAACAGATTTAAAGATCCGGCATACATTTTAATGGGAATTAATGCCAGATCCGGAAATCCGGCAGGTGTTCCGGCATGCTGCTGTTTTTTCTCTGGCCAAATACCGTAAAAGGGACTGAACTGAAGACATTCTCCTGATGCATACTGAACGGATTGCTTTCCATTCAGAATGCATTGGGACAAAACTGAAGCGTTTTTTTTTTTCCGGTATTGAGCCCCTATGATGGAACTCAATAACGGAAAACTAAAACACTAGTGTGAAAGTACCCTTAGGCTTACGTTACCAAGAAGGCAGTTTTCAGGCAGCTATAAAATATAGTCATGCAATTTAATCTCTAAAAGTAATGCAATGAGCCAGAGACAGATACAAATCAATAACCAAGTCTGTGTTCATATCTGTGTCAGAAACTGTCAAAACATATTTCAGTCAGAAATACTTCAGTTGAACTCAAAGGGCTCAGTTTATAATAAAGGGTTAATCTGGTGCTCCTGGGGTCCATTGTGTGATTATTCAATTTTAAACTGAAGCCACAATGCAAATGTGAGCCTAATAAAGTATTAAATCAAACTATTCTATGAAAGTAATTCTAATAAATAAGCAAAGAAAACTATGAACCACAAAGAATATGAAGGTAAAAAGTAAAGAGGAGTCAAATGAACCATATTGTACATGATATATAAGCTTTATTTGTAATATACTCAGCTAAATGATGTTATGCTGTATATCAATAAACATTTAAATTGATTACTAAGACTACCTGTACACAATGTGTCCCTGGCAGTGGGGTCGGCATAAGGCTTACTGCTAATTGCCGTCCAGCACCTGTATATGCTATTTGTTTCAAATAGAATGTACAAGCGCGGCCCAGGAAGTACGGGTGCAGCATGGCAATTAGAAAGGAGTTGCATGCTGATCTTGCTGTTAGGACGTGCTAAGTTCACCATCTGGAGTGTGGCCTCTGAACCCCAAACTGCAACCAGTCTTCTAAAAGTACACCTAGTTTCTTCACCAGAGCCCACCGCAAGGCCAGATGGACAGTGGTGTTAGCCAAGTCAGATTTATGATCGGCCCTTTAAGACTGTAATAAATGTGGTTTGATGGTAGCAGTTTATCCGTCAGTAAGCAGCTTTACAAAAGTCGCACATCCTTACGAAAAAGTCGCACGTTTTTATGAGAAAGTCGCATGTTCTATTAAAAAGTCTCATAAGATAAGCATGGTCCTCACTGGAGTGAAATTGCGACTTTTTTGCGACTTTTAAAATAGTCCTAATAGTAAATCTGTCTAGAGATTCATTTACATAAGAAAACACGCCCACTTTAAAAAAAAATGGCGAGGATAGTGCAGAGCAGAAAAAAGTCGCAAATTTGTGCGCAGTTTTAGCATTTTTGGGGACTTTTTCACTCCATTATTCTGACCTGAGCTAATGATAAATTTGGCCCAAGAGGTCTTTCACCACAGTTTATCATAGCACCTACAGCTTTCTACCACACATAGAGGATATTTCTGAGGTTACATTCTGTGGCCTGCTCCATCTGGTGGTGGACTACAGATGTGTTCTACCATGAGGATTTGTCTCTGGGAGACTATATCGATGATACGGTTGCATATGAAGGCCCCTACAGTACTTTTTTGAAAGACCCCCCCCCCAGAAAAATAAAGAGGACCTTTTTGCTCTTCTGACATGTCTATATTATTAAATACTTGTACGCTCCATGAAATAACTATTCTGGAGCATATAATCTTATAACTCAGTTTTGTGCTTATCTCTTCTAGAAAAGCATGGTGGATGTTACCATTCCTCTTGTCAAATGACACTGACACTGACAGCACTGATTGGACAATGGCAAATTATGTAGGGACAACCATAGTAACACATGGTTGGCAATTTACTGATACGTTTTTTAAAGGGATAACAGAGAAATAGTATAATTTAGAGCTATAAGAATAGATTTAGAATTGAATAGAATTTTTGTAACATGAGGAACACAAGCATTTCTTAAACAGACATGTCAAGAGAGGTGACAGGTCCTCTTTAAAAGGGTAGTTGGGCTTCAACTGGTTGGCTTTTAAGCAGATGCAAGATATTCTGGATCTGTATAGGGTCTACACATCCATAGGTACGCATTAAGATATTTCCTACAATTACTTAAATGGATTCGCCGGAAAAAAAAAATACAGAAAAACGTGTTGTTATAAATAAACTATAAAAAATCTTTTTCGTTATTTATAGTGTCTCATTTTGTCTAGGTGATAATCAGTGGAGGAGTTAAAATGGCCGCTGTCCGATTCCTGGACATGGAATCCATCCTCCCAATGACACTGCAGGATGTACTGTGTGAGAATGCAGAGCACAGAGCAGGAGCATCAGCAACATGAAGCTCTATATTATGTGCAGATCACAGCTTAGATAAGCAATAATCTGTCTGTCTGCCTCAAAAAAGATCTGAAGCCATCTCACCCCGATCACACAAGCTGAAGTGTTTCCCCCACAGCAGTGTGCACCTGGTCCTTATTCCTACGCTTCAGCTTGTGAGTATGAGGTGAGGAGGACTCTGTTACATAGCACATGGACACTTATCTCGGCTGGCATCTGCACATAATATTGTGCTTCACAGTGCACACACAGGCAGAGACTGGAGTTTACATAGGGCTCCTGTTCTGTGCTGTACAGTCTTACACAGGCCATCCTGCAGTGTCATTAGGAGGACGGATTCCATGTCCAGGAATCTGACAGTGGCACTTTTGACTCCTTCAGTGATTGTCCCCTAGACAAAATGAGCCATTAAAAATAATTAAAGGCATTCAATAGTTTATTTATAAGATGTTTTTTCAGTATTTTTATATTTCCCGGAGAACCCCTTTAATGTCTAAGCATAAATACAGAAGATTCAGGCCCACATGTCCCAACTGCTCAGGGTTCTGCAATTTGATGTCTATATATGCGACTATATTAAAGAGTTGCTCTCCATAGAGACAATTGCCCTGATTTATCAAGATTAGCATGTGCCATGCCGGTCTTGCTAGGGCCTGCATCATTGGAGCAGGCATTAAATTTTTTACAAGATGCAGGCCTCATCATAAATGAAATACCTTCTCTGGTGGTCCATGCTCAGAGCTGCCATAGATTTCAGTCTTTACATCGGTTTCTGGCATAAATAATCATAAATGTGCCAAGGCCGGTGGCTCTGCCCTTGTCATATCCCCTTTCAGAAACCTAGCTAGGGCAGTGTAAAAATGCCACTTGAAGCAGATTTTTCAACCTTTTACCACCAGAAAATCAGTGTGGGGACAATGGTAAATTCCCTCCAATGTTTCCAGGGGAAATTTCCACCTGTAATAAGGCATCACATACAACATGATATTTCATTTTTGTAGCCGATTCCAGAGGAGAAAAACCCTCTGCATGCCTGCTTATGAAATCATTTGGTGCCATCTGATGTAGCTGTACAACTTGTGAAGACATAATCCATGTCACACTTTGTGTAATGTCTCGTGTGAGAAGATGATACAAACTGCGATGATACTGCATGAACATGTGGTAGCTGTCAATAAGATCACTGTATTTTAGCATAAGGCTCAAACTGTACATAAAATGTTATATTAAAAAAAAAATATATATATATTTTATTATCTCTACAGTAGATTCATTCTAGGAACTTAACACGAGTTTCGTTTGTAATTAAAATTATAACATTAAAAAATCATATCTGGTTTTACCATAATTTCTGGATAATGAAAAGTTATGCAACACTATAAGCATGCCTGCACACTATGAGAAAAAATGCCAGTCTCTCTGGTGACCGGGATCGTGGGAGTTCACATAGGCTGGTGGCTTTTTTCTATAAAGTACAAGCACGGCCATGCTGCTGGACTGCAGGGTGGTCATAACCATGGAAACTTTCTCTGCATAATAAATGCTATTTGCTAAAGTGGCAAAACCACTTTAAGCCTCAGAATATAATCAAGACTATTCTCATTCATTGACATCCTCAATTGAGGTTAGGCCCCCTACAATAATTTCCTCGAGGAAACTCGAGAAATTACTCGAGAAAGTCTAATGTTGCTCCCATCTGTATGATTTGGTTACCTTTATCTACTTTAAGGACTTGTGTGAAAGTCTGATGAGATTTTAGGTCAAATATCTGCAGAAATGGAGAAAATTATGAAGGGTTCACAAACTTTAAATCCCCAGTGTATGTACAGGATTTAAGACAACAAGACAAGAATATTCTCATTCACTGACAGCAACCAAAAATATTGGTAGGGAATTGTAACACAAGGCAAACATGAAAGCTGCGGATCTTTTCATTATACCCATTTAAGGCCTCATGCACATTGTTTTGTTCCGCATCCGAGCCGCAGTTTTTGTGGCTCGGACGCGGACACATTCACTTCAATAGGGCCGCAAAAGATGCGGACAGCACTCCATGTGCTGTTCACATCCGTTGCTCCGTTCCGTCGACCCGCAAAAATATAGAATGTACTATTCTTGTCCATTGTGCAGACAAGAATAGGCATTTCTACAATGGGCTGCCCATTCTGTACCGCAAATTGTGGAAGGCACACGAGCAGCTTCCGTTTTTTGCGGATCCGCGGTTTGTGAACCGCAAAAAACGGAACGGTTGTGTGCATGAGGCCAAAGAGGACCTTTCAATTTTTTTTTAAATTTAAGATAAATACCTTTGCCTGCGGGGTACTCCACTGATGCTGCCACCCTGACTGTTTTTTTTTTTTTTTTTATCACTCCTGCGCCCCGAATGGTATTTTGTGGCAATTATTAACATACTGAGCAGGAAAAATACAGGGGGGCTCAGGAGTAGGGATGAGCGAACTCGAACTGTATAGTTCGGGTTCGTACCGAATTTTGGGGTGTCCGTGACACAGGACCCGAACCCGGACATTTTCGTAAAAGTCCGGGTTCAGGTTCGGTGTTCGTTGCTTTCTTGGCGCTTTTGTGACGCTTTCTTGGCGCTTTTTGAAAGGCTGCAAAGCAGCCAATCAACAAGCGTCATACTACTTGCCCCAAGAGGCCTGTCACAGCCATGCCTACTATTGGCATGGCTGTGATTGGCCAGAGCACCATGTGACCCAGCCTCTATTTAAGCTGGAGTCACATAGCGCCGCCCGTCACTCTGCTCTGATTAGCGTAGGGAGAGGTTGCGGCTGCGACAGTAGGGCGAGATTAGGCAGATTAACTCCTCCAAAGGACTTGATTAATCGATCTGCAGCTGTGCATCATTGAGCTGCTGAAATTCAATTGCTCACTGTTTTTAGGCTGCCCAGACCGTTTCTCAGTCACTTTTTTCTGAGGTGATCGGCGGCCATTTTGTGTCTTGTGGTGCGCCAGCACAAGCTGCGACCAAGTGCATTTAACTCTCAATGGTGTGGTTGTTTTTTGGCTAAAGCCTACATCAGGGTGAAGCTGTCACACCGAGTGCATTTAACCAGCAATAGTCTGTTTATTTTTTGGCCATATACTACATCAGGGGCAAGCTGCGCCTGTCACCAAGTGCATTTAACCCTCAATGGTGTGGTTGTTTTTTGGCTAAAGCCTACATCAGGGTGAAGCTGTCACACCAAGTGCATTTAACCAGCAATAGAACAACAGACCGACGAGTGGTTGCTGCCGGTGAGCCTCAAGCCCGGCCTGGTGGTGTGCGATAATGGGCAAAATCTCGTTGCAGCTCTGGGACTAGCCGGTTTGACGCACATCCCTTGCCTGGCGCATGTGCTGAATTTGGTGGTGCAGAAGTCCTTTCACAACTACCCCGACATGTCAGAGCTGCTGCATAAAGTGCGGGCCGTCTGTTCGCGCTTCCGGCGTTCACATCCTGCCGCTGCTCGCCTGTCTGCGCTACAGCGTAACTTCGGCCTTCCCGCTCACCGCCTCATATGCGACGTGCCCACCAGGTGGAACTCCACCTTGCACATGCTGGACAGACTGTGCGAGCAGCAGCAGGCCATAGTGGAGTTTCAGCTGCAGCACGCACGGGTCAGTCGCACTGCGGAACAGCACCAATTCACCACCAATGACTGGGCCTCCATGCGAGACCTGTGTGCCCTGTTGCGCTGTTTCGAGTACTCCACCAACATGGCCAGTGGCGATGACGCCGTTATCAGCGTTACAATACCACTTCTATGTCTCCTTGAGAAAACACTTAGGGCGACTATGGAAGAGGAGGTGGCCCAGGAGGAGGAGGAGGAGGAGGAGGAGGAGGAGGAAGAGGGTCATTTTTAGCACTTTCAGGCCAGTCTCTTCGAAGTGACTCAGAGGGAGGTTTTTTGCAACAGCAGAGGCCAGGTACAAATGTGGCCAGCCAGGGCCCACTACTGGAGGACGAGGAGGACGAGGATGAGGAGGAGGTGGAGGAGGATGAGGATGAAGCATGGTCACAGCGGGGTGGCACCCAACGCAGCTCGGGCCCATCACTGGTGCGTGGCTGGGGGGAAAGGCAGGACGATGACGATACGCCTCCCACAGAGGACAGCTTGTCCTTACCCCTGGGCAGCCTGGCACACAAGAGCGACTACATGCTGCAGTGCCTGCGCAACGACAGCAGAGTTGCCCACATTTTAACGTGTGCGGACTACTGGGTTGCCACCCTGCTGGATCCACGCTACAAAGACAATGTGCCCACCTTACTTCCTGCACTGGAGCGTGATAGGAAGATGCGCAAGTACAAGCGCACGTTGGTAGACGCGCTACTGAGAGCATTCTCAAATGTCACAGGGGAACAAGTGGAAGCCCAAGGCCAAGGCAGAGGAGGAGCAAGAGGTCGCCAAGGCAGCTGTGTCACGGCCAGCTCCTCTGAGGGCAGGGTTAGCATGGCAGAGATGTGGAAAAGTTTTGTCAACACGCCACAGCTAACTGCACCACCACCTGATACGCAACGTGTTAGCAGGAGGCAACATTTCACTAACATGGTGAAACAGTACTTGTGCACACCCCTCCACGTACTGACTGATGGTTCGGCCCCATTCAACTTCTGGGTCTCTAAATTGTCCGCGTGGCCAGAGCTAGCCTTTTATGCCTTGGAGGTGCTGGCCTGCCCGGCGGCCAGCGTTTTGTCTGAACGTGTATTCAGCGCGGCAGGGGGCGTCATTACAGACAAACGCAGCCGCCTGTCTACAGCCAATGTGGACAAGCTGACGTTCATAAAAATGAACCAGGCATTGATCCCACAGGACCTGTCCGTCCCTTGTCCAGATTAGACATTAACTACCTCCCCTTAACCATATATTATTGTACTCCAGGGCACTTCCTCATTCAATCCTATTTTTATTTTCATTTTACCATTATATTGCGAGGCTACCCAAAGTTGAATGAACCTCTCCTCTGTCTGGGTGCCGGGGCCTAAATATATGCCAATGGACTGTTCCAATGTTGGGTGACGTGAAGCCTGATTCTCTGCTATGACATGCAGACTAATTCTCTGCTGACATGAAGCCAGATCCTCTGTTACGGGACCTCTCTCCTCTGCCTGTGTGCTGGGCCTAAATATATGCCAATGGACTGTTGCACTGGTGGCTGACGTGAAGCCTGATTCTCTGCTATGACATGCAGACTAATTCTCTGCTGACATGAAGACAGATTCTCTGTTCCGGGACCTCACTCCTCTGCCTGTGTGCTGGGCCTAAATATATGCCAATGGACTGTTGCAGTGGTGGCTGATGTGAAGCCTGATTCTCTGTTATGACATGCAGACTAATTCTCTGCTGACATGAAGACAGATTATCTGTTACGGGACCTCTCTCTTCTGCCTGAGTGCTGGGCCTAAATATCTGACAATGGACTGTTGCATTGGTGGCTGACGTGAAGCCTGATTCTCTGCTATGATATGAAGACTGATTCTCTGCTGACATGAAGCCAGATTGTCTGTTATGGGACCTCTCTCCTCTGCCTGGGTGCTGGGCCTAAATATATGCCAATGGACTCTTACAGTGGTGGGTGACGTGAAGCCTGATTCTCTGCTATGACATGAAGACTGATTCTCTGCTATGACATGAAGACTGATTCTCTGCTGACATGAAGCCAGATTGTCTGTTACGGGACCTCTCTCCTCTGCCTGGGTGCTAGGCCTAAATATCTGACAATGGACTGTTGCAGTGGTGGCTGACGTGAAGCCTGATTTTCTGCTATGACATGCAGACTGATTCTCTGCTGACATGAAGCCAGATCCTCTGTTATGGGACCTCTCTCCTCTGCCTGGGTGCTGGGGCTAAATATCTGACAATGGACTGTTGCAGTGGTGGCTGACGTGAAGCCTGATTTTCTGCTATTACAGGCAGACTGATTCTCTGCTGACATGAAGCCAGATCCTCTGTTACGGGACCTCTCTCCTCTGCCTGTGTGCTGGGCCTAAATATATGCCAATGGACTGTTGCACTGGTGGCTGACGTGAAGCCTGATTCTCTGCTATGACATGCAGACTAATTCTCTGCTGACATGAAGACAGATTCTCTGTTACGGGACCTCTCTCCTCTGCCTGTGTGCTGGGCCTAAATATATGCCAATGGACTGTTGCAGTGGTGGCTGACGTGAAGCCTGATTCTCTGCTATGACATGCAGACTAATTCTCTGCTGACATGAAGACAGATTCTCTGTTACGGGACCTCTCTCCTCTGCCTGGGTGCTGGGCCTAAATATCTGACAATGGACTGTTGCAGTGGTGGCTGACGTGAAGCCTGATTCTCTGCTATGATATGAAGACTGATTCTCTGCTGACATAAAGCCAGATTCTCTGTTACGGGACCTCTCTCCTCTGCCTGGGTGCTGGGCCTAAATTTATGAAAATGGACTGTTGCAGTGGTGGCTGACGTGAAGCCTGATTCTCTGCTATGACATGCTGACTGATTCTCTGCTGACATGAAGCCAGATTCTCTGTTAAGGGACCTCTCTCCTCTGCCTGGGTGCTGGGCCTAAATATATGCCAATGGACTGTTGCACTGGTGGCTGACGTGAAGCCTGATTGTCTGTTACGGGACCTCTCTCCTCTGCCTGGGTGCTGGGCCTAAATATCTGACAATGGACTGTTGCATTGGTGGCTGACGTGAAGCCTGATTCTCTGCTATGATATGAG
The DNA here is from genome assembly GCF_014858855.1 of Bufo gargarizans. Taxonomy (NCBI): domain Eukaryota; kingdom Metazoa; phylum Chordata; class Amphibia; order Anura; family Bufonidae; genus Bufo; species Bufo gargarizans. The sequence goes on from NC_058081.1 coordinate 667,645,065, forward strand.
GACTGATTCTCTGCTGACATGAAGCTAGATTGTCTGTTACGGGACCTCTCTCCTCTGCCTGGGTGCTTGGCCTAAATTTATGAAAATGGACTGTTGCAGTGGTGGCTGACGTGAAGCCTGGTTCTCTGCTATGACATGCAGACTGATTCTCTGCTGACATGAAGCCAGATCTCTGTTACGGGACCTCTCTCCTCTGCCTGGGTGCTGGGCCTAAATTTATGAAAATGGACTGTTACAGTGGTGGGTGACGTGAAGCCTGATTCTCTGCTATGACATGCAGACTAATTCTCTGCTGACATGAAGACAGATTCTCTGTTACGGGACCTCTCTCCTCTGCCTGGGTGCTGGGCCTAAATTTATGACAATGGACTGTTGCAGTGGTGGCTGACGTGAAGCCTGATTCTCTGCTATGACATGCAGACTGATTCTCTGCTGACATGAAGCCAGATTCTCTGTTACGGGACCTCTCTCCTCTGCCTGGGTGCCGGGGCCTAAATATCTGAGAATAGACTGTTCCAGTGGTGGGTGACGTGAAGCCAGATTCTCTGCTATGGGACCTCTCTCCAATTGATTTTGGTTAATTTTTATTTATTTAATTTTTATTTTAATTCATTTCCCTATCCACATTTGTTTGCAGGGGATTTACCTACATGTTGCTGCCTTTTGCAGCCCTCTAGCCCTTTCCTGGGCTGTTTTACAGCCTTTTTAGTACCGAAAAGTTCGGGTCCCCATTGACTTCAATGGGGTTCGGGTTCGGGACGAAGTTCGGATCGGGTTCGGATCCCGAACCCGAACATTTCCGGGAAGTTCGGCCGAACTTCTCGAACCCGAACATCCAAGTGTTCGCTCAACTCTACTCAGGAGCGATATAAAAAAAAAAACAGGCAGGATGGCAGCATCAGCGGGAGGTACCCCGCAGGTAAAGGTGTTTATCATGAATAAAAAAAACTTGAAAGGGCCTCTTAAATATCAATGCAATGTTAAAATATAAAAAAATATAACATTAATCACACACAAAATACCATTCCCACAATACATGCCCAATCATCAAGAGCACACTATCTGAATGTCTACATTATACAGCCAAGGAAAGGTGATTACAATAAAGGATTTTCCTTTACAAAAAGGTTGTAGCAAAATACTGTGAAATAGCTAAAAAACTGCATTTACCACTATAATCCTCTGCTGATCCAGCTCAGGTGCTCCAGTGGTCTCCATCTGTCTTTGTTTACAACCTACCAGCATAGCATATGATCACTGAAGCCGCTAAATAACTCCAAAGACTAGCAGGGACCACTCGAGCATCTGCAATCAATCCTGGAGATTAGAGATGAGCAAATTTTTCAAAAATTCAATTTGCCAGTTTGCCAAATTTATTTGGAATTTTGGAATTTATTTTGGTTCGATCCGAATATATTTGTAGCAAATTTCGTTAAAAAACAGCTATTTCCTGGCTGCAGAGAGCCTTTATAGTGGTGTAGAACACTGTTCCTTGCAGTAACACGCATAGAGAGTCTGCTTTGGTGGTGAAATAATACTGTGAGTCAGTATGACATGCAGATGACAGGCTCTTAGAATCACTGCACACTTCACTTATATGGGCAGTCACAGGGCCAAACCTCACCAAATAACTCAAGTATAAACTCAGCCTTAGGCCTCATGCACACGACCGTTGTGTGCATCCGTGGCCGTTGTGCCGTTTTCCGTTTTTTTTCGCGGACCCATTGACTTTCAATGGGTCCATGGAAAAATCGTAAAATGCACCGTTTTGCAGCCGAGACCGTGATGCGTGTATCCTGTCCGTCAAAAAAATAAGACCTGTCCTATTTTTTTGATGGACAACGGTTCACGGACCCATTCAAGTCAATGGGTCCGTGAAAGAACACGGATGCACACAAGATTGGCCTCCGTGTCCGTGATCCGTGGCCGTAGGTTACTTTCATACAGACGGATCCGAAGATCCGTCTGCATAAAAGCTTTTTCATAGCTGAGTTTTCACTTCGTGAAAACTCAGATCCGACAGTATATTCTAACACAGAGGCGTTCCCATGGTGATGGGGACGCTTCTAGTTAGAATATACAACGAACTGTGTACAAGACTGCCCCCTGCTGCCTGGCAGCACCCGATCTCATTACAGGGGGCGTGATCCGTACAATTAACCCCTTAGGTGCTGCACCTGAAGGGGTTAATTGTGCTATCATAGCCCCCTGTAAGAGATCCGGGCTGCCAGGCAGCAGGGGGCAGACCCCCCCTCCCCAGTTTAAATTTCATTGGTGGCCAGTGCGCACCCCCTCCCTCCCTCTATTGTAATGATAACATTGGTGGCACAGTGTGCGCCTCCCCCACCCCGGCCCCCCCTCCCTCCCTCTATTGTAATAATAGCATTGGTGGCACAGTGTGCGGCCCCCCCCCTCCCTCTATTGCATTAACATTGGTAGCAGTGTGCGCCCCCCTCATCCCTCTATTGTTTTAATACATTGGTGGCAGTGTGCGCCTCCCCCCTTCTTCCCTCTATTGTTTTGAATACATTGGTGGCAGTGTGCGGCCTCCCCTCTCCCCTCCCACCCCCCCCCCACCCCGATCATTGGTGGCAGCGGAGTTCCGATCGGAGTCCCAGTTTAATCGCAGTAGCGTCCTCGTTGCCATGGTTACTTAGCCTTAGCAATAGTAGAAGATTCATACTTACCTGCTGGCTGCTGCGATGTCTGCGTCCGGCCGGGAGCTCCTCCTACTGGTAAGTGACAGCAATGCGCCGCACAGACCTGTCACTTACCAGTAGGAGGAGCTCCCGGCCGGACACAGAGATCGCAGCAGCCAGCAGCCAGCAGCCAGGTAAGTATGATGCTTCTACTCCGCTGCCACCAATGATCGGGGGGGGGGGGGCGCACACTGCCACCAATGCTATTATTACAATAGAGGGAGGGAGGGGGGGGGCGTACACTGCCACCAATGCTATTATTACAATAGAGGGAGGAAGGGGGGGGGCGGGGGGGCGCACACTGGCCACCAACGAGTTAACTACAGGGGAGGGAGGGGGGGGGCCCACTGGCCACCAATGAGTTAAAAACAGGGGGGGGGGGTCTGCCCCCTGCTGCCTGGCAGCACCTGCAAGGCAGCAGGGGGCAGTCATGTACACAGTTTTTTTGTATATTCTAACCTGAACCGTCCCCATCACCATGGGAACGCCTCTGTGTTAGAATATACTGTGGGATCTGAGTTTCACGATGTAGCTCATATCCGACAGTATATTCTAACATAGAGGCGTTCCCATGGTGATGGGGACGCTTCAAGTTAAAATATACCATCGGATTGGAGAAAACTCCAATCCGATGGTATAAAAGAACTCCAGACTTTACATTGAAAGTCAATGGGGACGGATCCGTTTGAAATGGCACCATATTGTGTCAACGTCAAACGGATCCGTCCCCATTGACTTGCATTGTAATTCAGGACGGATCCGCTTGGCTCCGCACGGCCAGGCAGACACCAAAACGACTTTTTTTTCATGTCCGTGGATCCTCCAAAAATCAAGGAAGACCCACGGACGAAAAAACGGTCACGGATCACGGACCTACGGACCCCGTTTTTGCGGACCGTGAAAAAATACTGTCGTGTGCATGAGGCCTTACAGGACGATGTTAGCGCCAAGAAGAAGCGCATTCTTTTACACCGTCGTCAGCAGATTCCACATAGATGTCTACAGAACCTGTTCTATTAAACACTTATACAAGTGGAGTCCCCCTGACAGAGTGGAGAGGGTGTCAGCAGTAAGTTTGTGTTGACGTCACTGATTATTTTGCCCTTCCTCTCATCCATCAGAGCCATAACCTCCAAAAAACGGATCCTGTCTGTTGAGCATCCTTCTTCACTCGGTCAGCATTTGGTCACTAATCCATCAGTATTGCTAATGCCCAAAAAAAACAAAAAACAGAAGTGGATCCAAAACAGAGATGACACGTGAATGGAATATTTGCATGTCTTCTGTGTTTTGGGAGGGAAGAAATGCAAATGAGCTCTTAACAAGCTTTGCCTCTAATGCCACCAGATGTAAGGCAGCTATCCTATAAGTCAATATTCAGCTCTTAAAATAATCCTTGAGACATTACTGGGATATTAAATAAGCCAGCACCTCATCTGCAGACAGCTGTTTCGGGGTGATTGCCCAAGTCATGTCTCAAGGCTTATTTTAAGAGCTGAATATGGACTTATAGGATAGCTGCCTTACAATCTTTGACAGGCATTAGAGGCAGAGCTTGTTAAGAGCTCATTTTCATTTCTTCCCTCCCAGAATTCCAGAGGAGCATGTATGGCCTATAAGTCTCCTCACACTGATTAAGGTGCTCTCTCCCTAAGGAGAGTTAGTTCCCCCCTTGCTCGGACACAGGCCTCCTACGCAGTTAATCCAGTAAACGCTGCTCTGCACTGATGAGGGGCAATCACCCTGAAACATCTGCCTGCAGATGAGGTACTGGCTTATTTAATATCCAAGTCATGTCTCAAGGCTTATTTTAAGAGCTAAATATTGACTTATAGGATGGCTGCCTTACATCTGGTGGCATTAAAGGCAAAGCTTGTTAAGAGCTCATTTGCATTTTTCCCCTCCCAGAATTCTGGAGGAGTATGTATGGCCTATAAGTCTCCTCACACTGATTAAGGTGCTCTCTTCGCTAAGGAGAGTTAGTTCCCCCCTTTCTGTGTTTTGTACCCACTCCTGCTTTTGGCTACCAAATCATAAGCCAATTCTGATGGGACCATACAGGCTTTACAGCTGCTACACAGAGAGGATCTATTGTGCGTCTCATTTTATCTTCCTTCTGATAGATCAGTAGAAGGGTCAAATAAATGATAATGTAAGTCAAGTCCAAAGGCTAAATAGTGGCCCAGTCATGAAGTGGGGAGGGTGGGAACAGCATGAGAAGTCCATGGAGTGGCCCTATGACATAGAGGTGAGGTGGCGGCAGCATGAGGAGACCACACGGTTGCAAGGTGAGATAGGGTGGAGGTGGCGGCAGCATCAGGAGGCCACATAGTGGCAAGGTAACATATTGTGGAGGTAGCAGCAGCATCAGGAGGCCACAGAGTGGCAAGGTGACATAGTGTGGAAGTGGGTGGCAATACCAGTACCAGCTGAAGATGGTGGGTAAAAGAAGGAGCACTTGGCATCAGATGTGTGGCATCAGGCAGGTGGCAGCATCGGAATAGTAGCTGAGGCAGGTAGCCAGAAGAATCCGGTCTCTTTTGTCAAAGTGTTGGTGTGGCACCATGGATGATCTAGTCTGATGCATCAGGCATTGGTGGGGGGAAATCCTGGCTGATCCATGCCTGATTCATCTTGATCTTGACAAAGGTCTCTCCACATTTAGGGTGGACCGGCGAGTTCTCCTTGAGGTAACTATGGCCCCCGCAACACTAAAAACCTGCTCTGATGCCACATTACTGGCTGGGCAGGACAGCCTTTCCAGGGCAAACTCGGCCAGTTGCGGCCACAAATCCAGTTTGGCTGTTGAATAGTCCAGCGGATCTTCAATGATGGCTGGCAGGGTGCACTCCAAGTATGCCACTACCCGCTGGTTCAGGTACTGCTCTAGCCGGGTGAAGAAAGCTGCTTATCAGCGACTATACACTCAGGCTGATTCTGATGGAGCTGGTACTGCTCCTGCCACCCCACCCCTCACCAGCAGACATGGCAGTAGGGCCCCACCGGTCAGACTTGCAAGAGGATGGACGATGGCGCAGATAGGCAGCGTTCAACTGACTACATAGGATGTCTCAATAGTAGTTCAGTTTGTCCTCCCTCTCAGCGAGTGTAAAAAAGGCCCCCAATTTAGACCGGTAGCGAGTGTCCAACAAGGTGGAGAGCCAAAAGTAATTTCTCTGCCGAATGCTGACAATTCGGCTGTCACTACGCAAGCAAGTGAGCATGCAGCGGGCCATTTGTGCAAGTGAATCGGAGGGCCTCCCTGCCTTCATCTCCACTGCATACTGCCACGGTGTGTCTGGGTCCTCTGCCTAGTCTTCCTCATGGCCCTGTAGCTCCTCCGGCTCCTCCTGCTCCTCCTCCCCTGTCACCTGTGTAGAAAAACCACCCATTTCGATACACATTGCTTGTGCTCCAATGTCTTCCTCCTCCAGTTCAGCCTCCACAGGGCTTATGTGGTGGCGAGATGTAGTCGACACGTCTCCAGTCCCCCTGACCAGCCAGTGGAATGACATCGTTCATCCCGTAGTCCTGGTGACTGACAAATAATGTGGCCTCCTCAAATGGCCTGAGCAAACGGCAGGTGTCACGCATGAGCTGCCACTGGCTGACATCGAAGTTACACAGGGGACTACGCCTGTCTGCTTGGATCATCAAGAAATCGTTGATGGCCTTTCTCTGTTTGAATAGTCGGTCCAACATATGGAAGGTGGAATTCCAACGGGTGGAAACGTCACATATCAGCCTATGTTGGGGGATGCTGTTCTGCTGCTGCAGCTCAAGGAGGGTGTGCTTTATGGTGTACGTGCACCTGAAATGCATGCAAAGATTCCTGGCCATTTTTTGGATGTCTAGCAGATGGGTGGAAGACTTCAGGAACCGCTTGACAACCAGATTGAACACGTGTGCCATGAAGACGCATGGCTCAGCCATCCTTGATACAGCGTCAACACCATGGTTCTGATTTTCAGTTGCCACAGAACCAGGATTCAATTTCTTAATGAAGGACATGGAGCAGTTCCTGGACATGGAGCAGTTCCTCCCCTGTGTGACTCTGTTTGCCCAGGCAAGCTAGGTGCAAAATAGAGTGAGAGTGATGAGAGGGGTCGCACATGGCTTGCATACTTTACATGCCTCCAACATAATTCTTGGATCTCTACATCAAAATAATGTATTTGCTGTAAATCACTAGAGGGGTATAGTTGGAGACATTGACTTCACATGAGATACAGAGCAGCAGAGTTTGCTTTAAAATTAAAAATTTCACTACTGCGTAATTCGGCCTATACAACAAAAGGTGTACAATCACCCATCAATTTTTCCTAAAAAATCATGTTTAAAATAAAAAAATTCAACACTACGTAATTCAGTCCATACAGCAAAAGGAGGTGTACAATCACTCATCAATTTTCCCCAAAAAAAAAAAACCTTAAGGACATGGCCATATTTCGCCTAACGCAGGATCGCGGTCCGAAGGCGGTCGTTACATTCCTCCTGGACGCTTCCGTGCATCATCTTGCGAGACACGAGATGACGCGCATAGCCGGCCCGCGCATGCGCATTGCGGGCCGGCAAAAGTCGCAGGGGGATATCAGGTGACGATAAAAAGTGAAGGTGAATTTCAAAAAAACTAATCACAAGCCATATAACTCATATTTATAAATATAATGTGTTAAATGGCTTCTGTGCTCCTCTGCTGGTCCTTTTCGTCGGTTGGTCCCAGCAGAGGAGCACAGATCACTGTAAGTGCACAAACATCACACACTTAGCCCCAGATCACCCCCCCCATCACCCCAATTAACCCCTTGATCACACCTGTCAATCACTAGTGAAAGGGAAAAAAGTGATCAGTGTAAACTGTCACTTTTTTTAACACTAGTATTGACGGTAAGGTTTTAGGATAGTTTATGCCCCTTTGTTAGGTAGTTAGCGTCGGTTAGTGCCCAGCCCACCGCACCGCAGTCACTGATTCACTGATTAGCGTATCGCTAATCAGTATTGGTACTTTTATAGTATCTGTAAGTGATCAGAACTGATCACAGTCAGATCTATAATAGTATTAGTGTCACCTTAGCTCGCCCTCCACCCAAAACTCAGTGTTTGCCCGATCAGGCCTGATCGGTCGCCCACACGTGCGTTCATCCACTCCCGCCCCGCCACAGTAACAAAATTTTTTTTTTTTTTTATCACTGCACAATCACTTTACAAGCGCTGCGGCGATAAAAAAATCAGTTTTGATATTTTTTATCAATCGCAGCGGCTTCCGGTACTTCACTAGCCTCCCATTTGTAAGACAGGCTTGCTTTTTTTCTTGGGTAGTCTCAGGGAATACCCCCTAAATTTAGTTGACCAAATGGCAGTAAGGGACATTCTTCTGAAGAGGCCTACAGGCTTCTGACCCAGTCGGATGAGGAATCGGAACCCTCATCTGACGAATCCAGCGGGTCAGAATATGAACCTGTAGAAAGCAGTGGCAGTCTGACCCAAAGTTCGGACGATGAGGTTGAGGTCCCTAATACCACCAGGCGTACTCGGCCCCGTGTTGCTAGACCACAGGTTGCGCAGGATCCGCTTCGAGGGCAGCAGAGTGTGGCTGGCGCTGTCGGATTACGCGGTGAGGCATACACCAGCAGCGCAGCCCATCCTGGACCTAGTACCAGCACTGCCGTACAACATGGTGAAGTGGCGAGCACCAGAAGGGCAGTTGAAGCTGGTACGGTGGCACGTGCAGTAGTTCACCCGTCGCAGCCACCGGACAGAGAGGCCAATAGAGCACCTAGAGTCCCTGAGGTGCTGGCAAACCCTCATTGGCAGCCCCCAACTTCAGCCGCACCAGTAGTTTCCCCTTTCACCGCCCAGTCTGGAGTTTGGGTTGAGACAGCTCAGATAGGATTGGCACTGGGGGTTTTTGAGCTGTTCTTGACTGCGGAGCTCTTGGACTTAGTCGTGGCAGAAACAAATCGGTATGCCACTCAATTTATAGCCGCCAACCCGGGAAGCTTTTATGCCCAGTCTTTCCGGTGGAAACCCGTAAATTTCCGAATTTAAAACTTTTCTGGGCCTTCTCCTCAACATGGGCCTGACAAAAAAGCATGAATTGCGGTCATATTGGTCCACAAACCCAATTCATCACATGCCCATGTTCTCTGCTGCCATGTCCAGGACACGATTTGAGACCATCCTGCGTTTCCTGCACTTTAGTGACAACAGCACCTCTCGTCCCAGAGGCCACCCAGCTTTTGATCGGCTCCACAAAATTCGGCCCCTCATAGACCACCTTAACACCAAATTTGCAGATTTGTATACCCCTGAGCAAAACATCTGCATAGACGAGTCCCTTATACATTTTACCGGGCACCTTGGCTTCAAACAATACATCCCAAGTAAGCGCGCCCGGTATGGGGTCAAATTGTATAAGCTCTATGAAAGGGCCACAGTCTATACGCACAAATTTCGTGTCTATGAGGGTAAATATCAGACCCTGGAGCCGGTCGGTTGCCCTGACTACCTGGGGAGCAGTGGGAAGACAGTCTGGGACTTGGTGTCAACCTTATTTGGCAAGGGGTACCAACTTTATGTGGACAATTTTTACACAAGTGTGCCCCTCTTCAGGCATTTGTTTTTAGAACAGATTGGCTGCTGTGGCACTGCGCGACCTAGTCGCCGGGGCTTCCCCCAACGGTTCGTTACCACCCGTCTTGCAAGGGGGGAGAGGGCTGCCTTGTGCAACGAAGAACTGCTCGCGGTGAAATGGAGAAACAAGCGTGACGTTTACATGCTCTCCTCCATTCACGCAGACACGACAATACAAATTGAACGAGCAACCAGTGTCATTGAAAAGCCCCTCTCGGTCCACGACTATAATTTGCTCATGGGAGGGGTGGACTTCAATGACCAGATGTTGGCTCCTTATTTAGTGTCTCGCCGCACCAGACGCTGGTATAAGAAGGTGTCTGTATATTTAATTCAATTGGCTATGTACAATAGTTTTGTTCTCTACAGTAAGGCTGGGAGAACAGGATCCTTCCTCAAATTTCAGGAAGAGATAATCGAGAATCTCCTGTATCCAGGAGGTTCCGTGGCCCCAACCACCAGTGTAGTGAGCTGTCTACACGAGCGATATTTCCCCAATGTCGTTGCTGGTACCTCAACCTAAGCGCCACCCCGAAAAATATGTTGTGTCTGTAGCAGGAGTGGAATAAGGCTTGACACCCGCTATTTCTGTCCTGACTGCCCTGACCACCCTGCCCTATGCTTAGGGGAGTGTTTCCGGAAGTACCACACACAGGTACACTATTAGCATAGGGATTGCGTCACACAGGACAGGCACACAGGGCTCTTAGGGTCCTTTCACACAGAGCTGCTGCAAACCTCTCCTTTCACCTGGGACAAAGTGCATAATGTACTTTGCCACATCTCTGGGCGATTTGCACTTTGCACATTGTCCCATGGGGAAGGAGAGGTTTGTCCTATAAAGGTAAAAAAAGCGAAACAAAAAAGAAAATCAATTTAATGTTCTGTTCCAAAAGTTCAAAAAAGTTTATAAAAGTTAATGTTCTGTTCAAATGTTATTATAAAGTTAATGTTAATAAATGTATTGTGTTGCGGACTGTTTTTTTTATTTTTTTTATTTTACCTTCTAGGTGGACCAACTGATGAACCAGCTGCAGCACTGATGTGCATTCTGACAGAAGCATTGGGCTGCTGTGAAATTACACAAAAGTTGGTGTATGCGGCGCTGCAAGACGAGATTTCTCCTCTGCAGTAAAAAAGATACGTTTCCCGAGGCTTATGAGCTGAGGGGCGCTGTTTATATGCTTTGGCAAACACTTTGTATATAAAAAAAAAAAATAATAATCCCGGCAATGATTTATTCATCCACATCGATTGATGTGAAAGGAGAAATCGGATTTGCCAGGGCATACAAGCTGAGTGGGTTTGGATGTTGGGTGGTATGTCCTTGCAGACGCCTTTCCCCTCCTTTCTTTTTTGGGCAGAGATTTTTTCATCCACATTGATCGATGCGAATGAAGAAATCTGTGCCCAGAGGCTGAACGGGAAAAAAAAATCAATTACCCATATGCTCAATATAAGGAGAATTGCAGAAACTCCTAATGCTGGCCATACATGTAAATATTGGGGAGGCCCTCAAATGCCAGGGCAGTAAAAACACCCCACAAATGAGCCCATTTTGGAAAGAAGACACCCCAAGGTATTCGTTGAGGGGCATATTGAGTCCATGAAAGATTGAACTTTTTGTCCCAAGTTAGCGGAAAGGGTGACTTTGTGAAAAAAACAAAGTCTCATATTCCACTAACTTGTGCCAAAAAAAAAATCTTCTATGAACTCGCCATGCCCCTCATGGAATACCTTGGGGTGTCTTCTTTCCAAAATTTGGTCCTAGTGGGGTATTTATACTGCCCTGGAATTTTAGGGGCCCTAATGCGTGAGAAGAAGTCTGGAATCCAAATGTCTGAAAATGCCCTTCTAAAAGGAATTTGGGCCCCTTTGTGCACCTAGGCTGCAATTAAGTGTCACACATGTGGTATCGCCGTACTCATGATAAGTTGAGCAATGTGTTTTGGGGTGTATTTTTACATATATCTATGCTGGGTGAGAGAAATATCTCTCTAAAATGACAACTTTGTATAAAAAAGTCTCATATTCCACTAACTTGTGACAAAAAATATAAACTTTTATGAACTCACTATACCCATCAGCGAATACCTTAGAGTGTCTTCTTTCCAAAATGGGGTCACTTTTGGGGTATTTATACTGCCCTGGCATTTTAGGGGCCCTAAAGCGTGAGAAGTAGTTTGAAATCCAAATGTGTAAAAAATGCTCAGCGAAATCCTAAAGGTGCTCTTTAAAATTTGGGCCCCTTTGCCCACCTAGGCTGAAAAAAGTGTCACACATGTGGTATCGCCGTACTCAGGAGAAGTTGGGCAATGTGTTTTGGGGTGTCTTTTTACATATACCCATGCTGGGGGAGAGAAATATCTCTCTAAAATGACAACTTTGTATAAAAAAATGGGAAAAGTTGACTTTTAGAGAGATATTTCTCTCACCCAGCATGGGTATATGTAAAAATACACCCCAACAAACATTGCCCTACTTCCTCTGAGTACGGCGATATCACATGTGTGACACTTTTTTGCAGCCTAGGTGGGCAAAGGGGCCCAAATTCTAAAGAGCACTTTTAGAATTTCACAGGGAATTTTTTACACATTTGGATTTGAAACTACTTCTCACTCATTAGGGCCCCTAAAATGCCAGGGCAGTATAAATACCCCACAAGTGACCCCATTTTGGAAAGAAGACACCCCAAGGTATTTCGTAATGGGCATAGTGAGTTCATGGAAGTTTTTATTTTTTGTCACAAGTTAGTGGAATATGAGACTTTGTAAGAAAAAAAAAAAAAAGAAAAAAATCATAATTTTCCACTAACTTGTGACAAAAAAGTAAAAACTTCTATGAACTCACTATGCCCATCAGCGAATACCTTAGGGTGTCTACTTTCCGAAATGGGGTCATTTGTGGGTTGTTTCTACTGTCTGGGCATTGTAGAACCTCAGGAAACATGACAGGTGCTCAGAAAGTCAGAGCTGCTTCAAAATGTGGAAATTCACATTTTTGTACCATAGTTTGTAAACACTATAACTTTTGCGCAAGCCAATAAATATACACTTATTGCATTTTTTTTATCAAAGACATGTAAAACAATAAATTTAGAGAAAAATTTATATAGAAATGTAGTTTTATTTGAAAAATTTTACAACTGAAAGTGAAAAATGTAATTTTTTTGCAAAAAAATCTGTAAATTTCGATTAATAACAAAAAAAAGTAAAAATATCAGCAGCAATGAAATACCACTAAATTAAAGCTCTATTAGTGAGAAGAAAAGGAGGTAAAATTCATTTGGGTGGTAAGTTGTATGACCGAGCAATAAACCGTGAAATTAGTGTAGTGCAGAATTGTAAAAAGTGGTCTGGTCATTAAAGGGAGTCTGTCACCAGATTGTGACCTTATAGATCGCTTACATAGCACTCTAGCATAGCAGTCTATGATTCTAATGGTACCTTTGATGTTTGCTTGTGAAGTTCCCCCAAGGCAAAAACAGACTTTTATTCAAGGGATCGCAAGTGCCCAGGGAGGGGTTCACCTCGTTGGAGCCCAGGCTGTTCTTGCTCTTTTTGCCATATCCCTGCCCAAGCCTCTTCCTCTGCCCGCCCCGCTCTTCCTTTGCGTCCTTCTTCTCTGCAGCAAGATCCCGCGCCTGCACTATCTATTGCTTGGCCGGGGCATGCGCACTGCGATGCCCATTGTGGGCACGGCATGGCAGTAGCTACTACGCATGCGCCGGCCAACGGTGAGAAACAGCGGCGGGGAGGCGGACCAGAGACACCCACAATGGGCATCGCAGTGCGCATGCCCCGGCCAAGCAATGGATAGCGCAGGCGCGGGATCTCGCTGCAGAGAAGGAGGACGCAAAGGAAGAGCGGGGCGGGCAGAGGAAGAGGCTGGGTGCGGGGATATGACGAAAAGAGGCAGAACAGCCTGGGCTCCAACGAGGTGAACCCCTCCCTGGGCACTTGCGATCCCTTGAATAAAAGTCTGTTTTTGCCTTGGGGGAACTTCACAAGCAAACATCAAAGGTACCATTAGAATCATTGCTATGCTAGAGCGCTATGTAAGCAGTCTATAAGGTCACAATCTGGTGACAGACTCCCTTAAAGGGGGTTTAAGCTAGGGGAGCTGAGGTGGTTAAAGCATTTTTTTCCTGCTTTCTGTAATAAAGATAATGCTAAATCGAACGAGGCATAATGTACTGTGGTGGTATTTTTGTCTATTATGTCATTCAACGATCCGTCTTTAGGAAAAGACAGATTGTAAATTAAACGATAGCTATTATTTAATTTTTTAGGCACCAGACCTAGAGGATAAATTCTAAAATTAGGAAAAGGAGGAAATAAAAAAGGACCCGCTATTCTATTCTCTGCGATTTCTTTATTGATTTTATCTTTGACAACTTTTTCATTAATGTTTACGGATTTTGCATTTTCAACAAAAAAACAACCTGAACCTTCAAATGTGGGAACAAAGAATCCAACAGTAAGGCCTCTTTCACTCAGGCGTCATGTTTTTTGCCCGGATAAGATGCGGGTGCGTTGTGGGAAAATGCGCGATTTTTCCACGCGAGTGCAAAACATTGTAATGCGTTTTGCACTCGCGTGAGAAAAATCGCGCATGTTTGGTACCCAAACCCGAACTTCTTCACAGAAGTTTGGGCTTGGGATTGATGTTCTGAAGATTGTATTATTTTCCCTTATAACATGGTTATAAGGGAAAATAATAGCATTCTGACTACAGAATGCATAGTATAATAGTGCTGAAAGGGTTAAAAAAATAAAAAAGTTAACTCACCTTATCCTCTTGATCGCGTAGTTCCCGGTCTCTTCTTTACTAGCTGTGGGCTAAATGACCTGTGGTGATGTCAGATCACATGCTCCAATCACATGGTCCATCACCATGGTGATGGAGCATGTGATCTGACATCACCACAGGTCCTTTAGCCCACAGCTAGTAAAGAACAGACCGGGAACTACGCGATCAAGAGGATAAGGTAAGTTAGCTTTTTTATTTTTAAAAAAGTAAAAAAGTTAACTCACCTTATCCATCTTGATCGCATAGTTCCCGGTCTGTTCTTTACTAGCTGTGGGCTAAAGGACCTGTGGTGATGTCAGATCACATGCTCCATCACCATGGTGATGGACCATGTGATTGGAGCATGTGATCTGACATCACCACAGGTCATTTAGCCCACAGCTAGTAAAGAACAGACCGGGAACTACGCGATCAAGAGGATAAGGTGAGTTAACTTTTTTATTTTTTTAACCCTTCCAGCACTATTATACTATGCATTCTGTAGTCAGAATGCTATTATTTTCCCTTATAACCATGTTATAAGAGAAAATAATACAGTGAATAGACTGTCATCTAGAAACCATGCGTGAAAATGGCACCGCATCCGCACTTGCTTGCGGATGCTTGCGATTTTCACGCAACCACATTCACTTCTATGGGGCCTGCATTGCATGGATTATCGCACCGCAACGCACAAAGAGGAGCATGCTGCGATTTTCACGCAACGCATAAGTGATGCGTGAAAATCACCGCTCATGTAAACAGCCCCATAGAAATGAATGGGTCAGGATTCAGGAGTGCGGGTGCAATGCGTTCAACTCACGCATCGCACCCGCGCGGAATACTCGCCCGTGTGAAAGGGGCCTAAAGCCTTCAGTTAGAAGCTGAGCCATCGGTCTGTCTGGGTACAGACTTAAAGGGCTTCTGTCACTAAAGTCATTAGCAAAAAAACGCCCCCTCGTCGTGTTGATTGACAGGGCCAGCCGCGATCTCCTCCTCCGGCCGGCCCTGTCAGTATTTCAAAAATCGCGCGCCTCTGTTCATTCAGCGCAGGCGCTCTGAGATGAGGAGGCTCGTCTCCTCAGAACTCCCTCAGTGCGCCTGCGCTGATGACATCACCTAAAGAGAAGACGTCATCGGCGCAGGCCCACTGAGGGAGTTCTGAGGAGACGAGCCTCTTCATCTCAGAGCGCCTGCGCCGAATGAACAGAGGCGCGCGATTTTTGAAATACTGACAGGGCCAGCCGGAGGAGGAGATCGCGGCTGGCCCTGTCAATCAACACGACGAGGGGGCGGTTTTTTGTGGTGGCTACCAGCAAGTAGCCACCGTTTTCTTAAGAAACGGCCGAATGAAAGTAAGTGACAACATTATATTCTCATATATCACGCTATAAGGAATGTAACTAGCCCAAAAAAAATTATGACTTTAGTGGGGTGACAGAAGCCCTTTAAATAATGTATGAGTTTTGGCAGTATCATTGGTGTCACTTGTTCTATTTGTTTCTTTATTATTGGGGTAACCATGTTTCTTGAAACATTTTGTTGCTGAATGGTTAACGGTACAGAAACTACATTCGTGCTTATATCTACAATTTGTTTGCCACCGACAGACCGATTAATTGAATGCGAAACATATTCCTCTTTTAATAGGTTGTTGACGAAAAAGATTATTTCTTTGCGACAACATTAGATATAGCCATAGACCAACGTCTTTCGCTCCCTATTTTAAATTTGAGTAAACAGCTAAATTTTGTCTGTAAGACTCGTCATAGTCAATCCATGCCGTACCCCCAACATTTTTATACACCTGTAACACACTATCTAAGTAGTAAAACAAGCAACTGCAGTGTATTGGATGTTTTTCTCCTAATACGGCCGCATAGATACAGAAAGCATGTATCCAGTTTAAGAATGTCTTCTGTTGTGTACGTTTCCTTTCCTCATCATCATTCTTGTCAGTTTTTATCGTGTCTTTTATAGAAGGAAGTAAAGAGAATAAGTCTAAATATTCTCTTTTCCATCATTTTTCTTTCACTTATAGTGATAAATGAAATCCCAAGGGCGAGATTTGGCACGGCATGGATTCTTTCAAAGAGATTTCTTTTATACCTGTGCCATTTTCAAATGCAGGGATCACACATTTATCACTTTGTATCCCTGTCCTATCGTCTGTAATCAAATCATCATATCTTTTTGATGTATCATTAGATACTAATACATCCGACTCACTGTCAGGTATAGCTAGACCAGACAGAATTCGCTTTGTGATGGTTATCATTTTTTGACATGAAAGAAATAAATTATTTAAATAAGTGAACTTTTTCCATATCAAGAGTAACAGTATTAAAATAATTGTGAATCTTTTCATAATAGTGCCCTGCTTGATGCAGTCACTAATTGGGATTTGTGAATGACAATTCTCACCATCTCTTGTATCCTCTGGAGCGCTGGCATGCTTGTCCGTTGATGTCCTCGCTGATATCTTGACAGTTGCTTGTAGAGACCGTTGGTGTTTTCTAAGCTCCTTGTCATGGCCTCTCCAGCTGTGTGGCACAGCAACATTTATATTCCTGCATTTTGATGTTGGTTGGGGAGGAGAGTAATTTATTTTCTTCTTCCTAGCTCTTTTGGTCGAGATTGGCGTGGGCGAAGCATCACCTTCCTGATGTCGCTGTGGAATGATGTCATGCCTGGTCGACGGCTCTGCGCTCATATGAGAAAAGGCAGCGCAGACCGTATTATCAGATTGCCCATCCAATCCGGATGACTGAGATCGTCCATTAAAGGATAACAGTCATATTTTTATTTTTTTTTGCTAAAGTAGTAGGGTAAGTGATAGGTAACAATTTTGCAATAGACTTTATTTAGCCAAAACTTTTATTTTTGGTAGAAAACTGGGGCTGAAATGGCCCATAGCAGCACTCTTCAAATGTGCGTCTCCTATTAGCAAAAGGGAGAAGGGCTGTGCAGACTCTGTGCTTCTGCCTCCCGTGCTTCCCTGGGAGACAGAAGGCTGGGCACCGGAGTCTTAGGAGTTAAAATTACATTTATATTTCCCCTTTCTATGCAATCTAATGCTCCGTTACATTCACTGACCTGCAATCCCTGTGATAATAATTCATGAAGCAGCAGCCGGCTCACTGCGCACAGTGCTTCTACTTCCGGCGGCTGCTTCATGAATTTTTATCACAGCGATCGCAGGTCAGTGAATGTAACGGAGCATTAGATTGCATAGAAAGGGGGAATATAAATGTAAATTTAACTCCTAAGACTCCTGTGCCCAGCCTTCTGTCTCCCAGGGAAGCATGGGAGGTTGAAGCACAGCGTCTGCACAGCCCGTCTCCCCTTTGCTGATAGGAGACGGATGGCCCTTAGTAACACACATTTGAAGAGTGCTGTTTAGGGACATTTCAGCCCCAGTTTTCTACCAAAAATAAAAGTTTTGGGTAAATAAAGTCTATTGCAAAATTGTTACCTATCACTTGCCCTACACTTTAGCAAAAATATAAAATATAAAAATATGGCTAAGACAGATATTAAGTCTGCCTTTAGGTTGTTACCAATTATTCGGGATGGATATAATTCCTTAGGTTTCAAATTTGAAGGAAAATTTTATCACGATAAGGCCCTTCCGATGGGATTTTCTCTTTCTTGCTATTACTTTGAGGCCTTTTCTACCTTCTTACATTGGGTAGTAGAAAGTCATTATAACTCTGGCTACATAATTCATTACCTTGACGACTTTTTATTTATAGGCAAGGAAGGAATCTAACGATTGTATAAATCTATTGAATACTTTCAAAAACATGTCAGAATATTTTAATATTGCTTTAGCCGAAGAAAAGACAGTGTACCCAACGAAATGTTTAAAATTCCTAGGAATCTTTATTGATTCTGAAAACATGGAATTCAAAATTCCAGAAGATTAATTACCCAATAATTCAGTTAAATAACTTGTTATTATATAAAAATCTAATTTGAAACGTTTACAATAAGTTGGTGAGCGGCAGGGAAGAAACCACCTCCTCCCCTTTAAAAACGGAATGTCACGGTGTTTAGTATGGGGTAATAGTCACTCTCTGAGTGGACTAGTTGATTAATTTTTACATTGAGGATGTTTAATTGATGGTTATTTAAATATTATTAAATATTCAGGTAACATATTTAACACCGTGGCCAACTTTATCCATACAATAAAGTTAAATTGATAATTATTGAGCGTTGGAATTTATTTTAAATAAGATTGAGTGAATTGGAGTAATGGAGTTTATGACACCATGTCCAGTACATCCTGGCCCCGAACTCGGTGATTAGCATCTGAAGAATGGCACAAGATGGATGTTCCTGGTATCATTATACTGAAAGTTCTTTCTATCCTCCACCTAGTAAGTTTGTTACCATCTTCCAGTTTATTAAATGTCTGTTATGCCATAATAGAGCTTGCTCAGCTCACTTCAGCCTTGGAGGCCTGCTCTTGGAAGATATTGACTTCAGAAATTTCCAGCAGCAGGTTCTCAGATCCTGTGAGGGGCACATATCTGGTATAACTACTGTGAGGGGCACATAATCTGGCATAACTCTGTGAGGGGCACATATCTGGGCATAACTACAGCGAGGGGGCACATATCTGGGCATAACTACAGAAAGGGGGCACAAAAGTAGGCATAACTACTGTGACAGGAATAAAGGTGAGCATAACTTCTGTGAGGGGCCACAAGGAGGTTATAACTATTTTGAAGGAACCACAAACTCTCTATCACCACAGGGACCTTGTTCTGGATCCAGTGGACATCACGCTGACACCAGCAACACCCTGGATGAGGTAGGACCAGATTTTATTAGCAACTCGCTTCTAAGGAGATAGAGTTGGAAAAGCCTTGTAGAAGGAAAGCGCAGTCAGTTCATATCCCACGCTGAAACTTCCCCACAAGAACACGCCACACTGCCGAGCGAAACTTCACAGGGCAAGGTAACCTTTCAAAAGATCAGCAACATAGTGCAGTACCCGTGATATTGTTAAAGAATAAAGGCTTTATTATACTCACAAAAGCACCGCTAGTGATCAGCATGAAAAAAAAACATTTGAAATGTACGTAAAAAGTACACTGTATGTCACAAATATAAATTTTAGGCGCACACTTTACACTGGAGATGTGGGACTGGTAATGTCACTATTTGCATCAGACATGTCTATTGAAAAAGTACACTGGATGTCACAGATATTTTTGGGATGTGCACACTTTACACTGGAGATGTGGCGTGGATAATCTCGCTGTACGCAGCAGACACCGTGTATTGAAAAAGTACACTGGATGTCACAGATATTTTTGGGATGCGCACACTTTATAGAGATGTGGCGTGGATAATTTAACTATCCACAGCAGTCTGTTAGACGCTATTTAGCGCAGCAAAAAGTTTTCTAATAAAAATCTTCCAATAACACTCCCTACACTGTCTTTCCCTTCCTATGCACAGCTCTCCCTAAGACTGAGCCATTTAGGTTGCGCTACAAACATATATTACTGTCGTCAAACACAATAGTCCTTAAAAGGACTTTTGGGTCTCTGAAAAGTTTTTGCAATTCAAATCTTCCAATAACACTCCCTACACTGTCTTTATTTCTTATGCTCAGCTCTCCCTAATTTAGACTGAGCCGAACACGTGTCATCGGGTGCTTTATAGCACCCAATGACGCGTTTCGGCCAGCCAATCACTGTAATGCCAGTAGCCAACATGGCTACGGCATTACAGTGCATGCCAGTTCCCCCCTTCAAGTTTATTGGCTGCCTAGCAGCCAAGAAACGTGCAGGGAGGAGACTCGAGCATTGCACTCAAGCACATGCGGTACTCGGCTGAGCATGCTCGATCATCACTAGTTATATGTTCTAAAGCCTTTTGTGGTGTGTATTAGTGGCAATTTGACGCTGCAGCTACAGTTGTGTTCAAAATCATAGCAGTCAGACATCACTAACATGATCAATCACTGTTTTTGGTAGAAATGATATTTCTACATGGCAAATGATTTACTAGCAGGTGTAATAGAGTAATAGAAACCCAACAGACCCAACAGTCATGCCATGCATGCTGCTGATTCTCTGTAATTCAATCACTTATTAAAAGGGGCATGTTCAAAATAATAGCAGTGTGGAGTTCAATTAGTGAGGTCATTCATTCTTTGAAAAACACTTGGCAATTGTTGCCCTTATTTAAGGAAGGAAGGCAGCAAATGTTGAACATGCAGGTTACAGTGCATTTCTCTCTGAAATTCTAAAGAAAATGGGTCGTTCCAGACATTGTTCAGAAGAACAGCGTACCTTGATTAAAAAGTTGATTGGAGAGGGGAAAACATATAAAGAAGTGCAGAAAATGATAGGCTGCCCAGCTAAAATTATCGCAAATGGTTTAAAATGGCAACTAAAACCTAAAAGACGTTGAAGAAAGCGAAAAACTACCATTCGACTGGATAGAAGGATAGACAAAATGGCAAGGACTCAGCCATCGATCAGCTCCAGGAAGATCAAAGAAGGTCTAAAGTCACCTGTGAGTACTGTTACAATTAGAAGACGCCTATGTGAAGCCAAGCTATCTGCAAGAAGCCCCCGCAAAGTCCCATTGTTAAAAAAAAACACATGTGCTGAAGAGGTTACAATTTGCCAAAGAGCACATTGACTGGCCTAAAAAGAAATGGCGCAAGATTTTGTGGACTGATGAAACTAAGATTGTTCATGCTGCCTTATGCTGAGCAGGAAATGCCCTTGAAATGGCTGTTCCAACAAGACAACGACCCCAAACACACCAGTAAATGTGCAACATCTTGGTTCCAGACCAACAAGATTGATGTTATGGAGCGGCCAGCCCAATCCTCGGATCTTAGTCCAATAGAAAACTTGGGGGGTGACATCAAAAATGCAGTTTCTGAGGCAAAACTAATAAATAGAGAAGAACTGTGGAATTCATTTGTGTGTATCAAAATATAAGCTATTAGAAGGATTTTGAGCGTTATTAACTTTTTTAAACACACTGCTATTATTTTGAACACAACTGTATATGTTCTAAAGCCTTTTGTGGCGTGTATAAATGGAAAAATAAAAATATATTTGCCGTTCAACTATGCAGTTATATGTTCTAAAGTCGTCAACACAAACTTACTGCTGACACCCTCTCCACTCTGTCGGGGGGCTCTACTTGTTTAAGCTTTTAATAGAACAGGTTCTGTAGACATCTATATGGAATCAGCTGACGACGATGTAAAAGGAGTGCGCTTCTTCTTGACGCTAACATCAACCTGTAAGGCCGAATGTACACGGCCGTGTTCGGCAGCCGAGAGCGGTCCGTGGTATGCCGGGCTGGATTCCTGTTCAGAGCAGGAGCGCGCGGCGTCATTGGTTGCTATGAGGCCGTGCACTTCATGCCGCTGCTGCTGTACAGTAATACACTCGTATAGATCATACCAGTGTATCACTGTAGTGCAGCGGCGGCATGAAGCGCACGGCGTCATAGCAACCAATTACGCCGTGCCCTCCTGCTCTGAACAGGAATCCAGCCCGGCATACCACGGACCGCTCTCGGCTGCCGAACATGGCCGTGTGCATTCGGCCTAAGGCTGAGTTCATACTTGAGTTATTTGGCCGGTTTTGGCCCCATGACTGCCCAAATAAGTGAAGTGTGCAGTGATTCTAAGAGCGACGTCTGTCATCTGCATGTCATATGGACTCACAGTATTATTTCAATACCACAGCAGACTCCCTATGAGTGTCATTGCAAGGCACAGTGTTCTACACCACTATAAAGGCTCTCTACAGCCAAGAAATAGCAGTTTTTTAACGAGATTCGCCACAAATAAATTCAAATCAAATTTTTTTTCAGATAATTCAGCGAACCGGTCAAATCTCTACTTCTATGATGAAACAGAATAACATAATTCATTATGTAGATATGAAAAGAGCCTTACCTGAGAGCTGGACACTGCCAGAAATGTGTCTGCTTTCTTCATCCTAGGCTCAGGAACAGAGGGCAGCACACAGGGCACTTCTGAGACATGTGCTGTTTAGCGCCTGGGGATGGTTATTGCTCCTTGGAGAATGTCTGAGGGCCACGAGCTCAGGTGCTATTGGAGTTCTTGACTTCTGGTACACACACGAGAAGAAGTGCTCACCTGCAGCAAATATTCATCAGGTTTAGATAGTTTTTGATCTTCATACTTCCTTTTCCCATACCTGCTGATACAACCATTCCCTTCACAGGTCTGTAGGGAGTGACTCATCCTAGTACTGGAGATGTCACTGTTCACTGCACCTACCAGTTACATCCAGAGCAGCCACATATTGCAAGGATAGCCATCGGAGAAATATGGAGAAACCCTTACCTTTCAATTGTCATTCCAATTGACACTACCTCCCAATTGTCAATCAAGTGAATGGGTCCGCAACCGTGATGCAGTGCACGAATTGCCCGTGCCCATATATTGCGCACCCACTGGTTGCGGAACCATAATATGAGCACCAGCCAACATGAGGCCTAATGGTGTGCGATCCTCTCAGAGGAGCAGAGTTCAGAATGGGACTTCACACTGTCACACACAGTGAGTTTCTTGCATTAAACTCGTTCCTCTGTGTCTGGCCTTAGACTGTCTAGAATGGATTCAAATGCTTACACTGGATACAAGAGCAGCAAACCTTCAATCGAGGAAACTATTAGCTCTGTACAGGTTTTCAGCTCGTACATTTCATAAACAGTTAATACCATGAAAATGACCAGTTAGGAATAATCAGGTCTACAGAAAAAAAATTACATTTTCTCTGTCATAGAGGAGATTCTTCAGCTGTGAGAATTCATTGTGCAGCTGAATACACTCAACTCTTTTCATTAGACATGGACATTGACATGTCTGCTTCAAAATGCCTCTTATGTCTGGCTGGATAAGAGCACAGGTCTGAAGATTACCTTCCATGCCAGTATGAATTGATTTTTCATACTGAAGGCCAGCCTATGCGTCTAGAATGAGGATTTCTTGAGGCTGGATTCATACCTTGCAATCGTATCTTGTAGATGCATTATTTCATCTCATGGTTTGACATGAAGTATAGGTAAACTAGGCTTTTGTGTGCACAACAGGACGCTAAATAATTTGCTGTCCAAATTGCTTGCTAAATTTTGGACCTCATAACTCCACTAAAAGCCTTCTAGAGGTACAGTATATAACAGTATAAAATAATTTCCTTTAAAAAAATCTAAATGCTTAGAGAGATATTATAAAACTACGAGCTCCTAAACCATGTAAAAATGTGTGATGCAGTACATGTAGAAAGTACGTATAATTTGGGGTGGAGAAGGAAGGAGGAGCATTTTATTGCCTATTGTTGGTATTAATACACTACAAGGTCCTTTATTTTAGGCCGCATGCACACGACCGTGGTGTGTTTTGCTGCCAGCAAATCGCAGTTCCGCAAAACACAGATTGCGTCCGAGCGTGTTCCGCAATTTGCAGAACGGCATGGATAGCCTTCAACATGAATGCCTCTTCTTGTCCGCAAAGTGCCACGGAACGGAGAAACGGATGCGGACAGCACATGGAGTGCTGTCTGCATCTTTTGCGGCCCCATTGAAGTGAATTGGTCCGCATCCGGCGGCTCGGATGAGGACCAAAACAACGGCCGTGTGCATGAGGCCTTAGATGTAGTACTGATATCTTCTCAAAGGAAACCCTTTAAAAATTGGTTTGCCCTGAGCCTGTATACAGTAAGATCAGGGACGTAGCTAGAAATGACTGGGCCCCATAGCAACATTTTTTTATGGGCCCCCCTCTCCCGGGTCTCCCACCCCCACATACCTCTCAGACCCCCACCTCTTCCAGAGCTCCCACCCAAACACCCTTCCAGGACCTCCCACCCCAACATCCCCACACCCCTCCTAGACCTTCCACCCTAAATCTTCCACTGCCAGTCCCCAGATATAATGGTCCAGACATCAAGTGTCCTGCTCCCCCCTCCTGCCTATATAATGGTCCAGACCTCCAGGTTCATGCTTCCCCCTACTCCCCATATAAAATGGTCCAGACCTACAGGATCCTGCTTCCCCATACTCCCCATATATAATGGTCTAGACCTCCAGGATCCTGCTTCCCCCTTTTCCAAATATATAATGGTCCAGACCTCCAGGGTCCGGCTCCTCCCTATATAATGGTCCAGACCTCCAGGGTCCTGCTTCCCCCTCCTCCCTAAATATAATGGTCCAGACCTCTAGGGTCCTGCTCCCTCCTAAATAGAATGGTCCAGACCTCCAGTGTCCTGTTCCCCCCTATATAATGGTCCAGACCTCCAGGATCCTGCTCCCCCTTCTCCTTAAATATAATGGTCCAGACCTCTAGGGTCCTGCTCCCCCTTTCTTAAATATAATGGTCCAGACCTCCAGGGTCCTAATGCCCCCCTTCTCCTTAAATATAATGGTCCAGACCTCCAGGGTCCTGCTCCCCCTAAATAGAATGGTCCATACCTCCAGTGTCCTGCTTCCCCCTCCTCCCTAAATATAATGGTCCAGACCTCCAGGGTCCTGCTCTCCCTAAATAGAATGGTCCAGACCTCCAGTGTCCTGTTCCCCCCTATATAATGGTCTAGACCTCCAGGATCCTGCTCCCCCTTCGCCTTAAATATAATGGTCCAGCTCTCCAGGGTCCTGCTCCCCCCTTCTTAAATATAATGGTCCTGATCCCCCCCTTCTCCTTAAATATAATGGTCCAGACCTCCAGGGTCCTGTTCCCCCCTCCTACCCAGATATAATGGTCCAGACCTCCAGGGTCCTGCTCCCCCCTCCTACCCAGATATAATGGTCCAGACCTCGGGGATCCCACTCCTCCCCAGATATAATGGTCCAGACCTCCAGTGTCCTTTTCCCCCCTATATAATGTTCCAGACCAGACCTCCAGGGTCCTGCTCCCCCCTTCTCCTTAAATGTACTGGTCCAGACCTCCAGGGTCCTGCTCCCCCCCTTCTCCGTAAATGTACTGGTCCAGACCTCCAGGGTGCTGCTTCCCCCTCCTCCCCAGATATAATGGTCCAGGACTCCACAGTAAGTTTTACCAGTCCCAGAGTCAGCCAGCCCTCACCTCACAGCCACTTGAACGTCTGCGCGCCCACACTCCAGCAGCGCTGCCAGGCCCAGCAGCACGCAGCTTCGCTGTACGCTCCGCCTCCTCCACTTCCGGCCAGTTGGACTGCCGCCCAGACTGGGAGCGGGACCACTCCATCTCCTCATTGCAGGTATGCCTCTCTGCCTCCGGCTGCGCCCTATCGCACCGCCCACAGCCTGCAGGCCCTGCAGATAGCGCTTTCTCTGTCCGTCCCAGAGGGGCCTGCTACCCCTGTAGCTACGCCACAAGAATTTTAAAAAAATAATAATCCTAAGCCGGCGGCCCGGGCCCCCAGTGGCGTTGGGCCCCATAGCCATTGCTATGGCTGCTATGGTGATCCCTACGCCCATGAGATCACCCTATATCAGTGTTGGCAAACCTATGGCACGGGTGCCAGAGGCGGCACTCGGAGCCCTCTCTGTGGGCACCCGCACCCTGGAAAAAGTCTATGGCACACTAATATGACTTAGATTTTTCCTGCCCTTCATCAGCGCAGGGCTCGCTATTAACAGCACAGGCAGTGCACTGAGTGTAGCAGGCTATTATAGCTAAATTATAGCTAAATTATAGAGTACATGGAAGATATACTATGTTTGACTGTAGAATTCTGGTTAAATTACCGTTGGCACTTTGCGATAAATAAGTGGGCTTTGGGTTGAAGTTTGGGCACTCACACGGGCGAGTATTCCGCGCGGGTGCGATGCGTGAGTTGAACGCATTGCACCCGCACTGAATCCGGACCCATTCATTTCTATGGGGCTGTTCACATGAGCGGTGATTTTCACGCATCACTTATGCGTTGCATGAAAATCGCAGCATGTTCTATATGCGTTTTTCACGTAACACAGGCCCCGTTGAAATGAATGGGGTTGCGTGAAAATCGCAAGCATCCGCAAGCAAGTGCGGATGCGGTGCGATTTTCACACATGGGTTCTAGATGACAGTCTATTCACTGTATTATTTTCCCTTATAACATGGTTATAAGGGAAAATAATAGCATTCTGAATACAGAATGCATAGTATAATAGTGCTGGAGGGGTTAAAAAAAAAAAAGTTAACTCACCTTCTCCTCTTGATCGCGTAGTTCCCACGGTGATGGAGCATGTGATCTGACGTCACCACAGGTCATTTAGCCCACAGCTCATCATTAAAGAAGTAAAGAGACCGAGAACTACGCGATCAAGAGGAGAAGGTGAGTTAACTTTTTTATTTTTTTTAACCCCTCCAGCACTATTTTACTGTGCATTCTTTATTCAGAATGCTATTATTTTCCCTTATAACCATGTTATAAGGGAAAATAATACAATCTTCAGAACATCAATCCCAAGCCCGAACTTCTGTGAAGAAGTTCGGGTTTGGGTACCAAACATGTGCGATTTTTCTCACGCGAGTGTAAAACGCATTACAATGTTTTGCACTCGCGCGGAAAAATCGCGAGTGTTCCCGCAACGCACCCACCTCTTATCCGGGCCAAAAATAAGACACCCGTGTGAAAGAGGCCTAAAAGGTTCACCATCACTCCCTATATTATCCTTTGTGGCTTAATATGGGACTTTATCATCCCTGGGGTCTCAAGTATTTGCAGATTAATTATTCTTATATTAGAAGTCAGCCATAATCATAGATTACAGGGAGTGCAGAATTATTAGGCAAATGAGTATTTTGACCACATCATCCTCTTTATGCATGTTGTCTTACTCCAAGCTGTATAGGCTCGAAAGCCTACTACCAATTAAGCATATTAGGTGATGTGCATCTCTGTAATGAGAAGGGGTGTGGTCTAATGACATCAACACCCTATATCAGGTGTGCATAATTATTAGGCAACTTCCTTTCCTTTGGCAAAATGGGTCAAAAGAAGGACTTGACAGGCTCAGAAAAGTGAAAAATAGTGAGATATCTTGCAGAGGGATGCAGCACTCTTAAAATTGCAAAGCTTCTGAAGCGTGATCATCGAACAATCAAGCGTTTCATTCAAAATAGTCAACAGGGTCGCAAGAAGCTTGTGGAAAAACCAAGGCGCAAAATAACTGCCCATGAACTGAGAAAAGTCAAGCGTGCAGCTGCCAAATTGCCACTTGCCACCAGTTTGGCCATATTTCAGAGCTGCAACATCACTGGAGTGCCCAAAAGCACAAGGTGTGCAATACTCAGAGACATGGCCAAGGTAAGAAAGGCTGAAAGACGACCACCACTGAACAAGACACACAAGCTGAAACGTCAAGACTGGGCCAAGAAATATCTCAAGACTGATTTTTCTAAGGTTTTATGGACTGATGAAATGAGAGTGAGTCTTGATGGGCCAGATGGATGGGCCCGTGGCTGGATTGGTAAAGGGCAGAGAGCTCCAGTCCGACTCAGACGCCAGCAAGGTGGAGGTGGAGTACTGGTTTGGGCTGGTATCATCAAAGATGAGCTTGTGGGGCCTTTTCGGGTTGAGGATGGAGTCAAGCTCAACTCCCAGTCCTACTGCCAGTTTCTGGAAGACACCTTCTTCAAGCAGTGGTACAGGAAGAAGTCTGCATCCTTCAAGAAAAACATGATTTTCATGCAGGACAATGCTCCATCACACGTGTCCAAGTACTCCACAACGTGGCTGGCAAGAAAGGGTATAAAAGAAGAAAATCTAATGACATGGCCTCCTTGTTCACCTGATCTGAACCCCATTGAGAACCTGTGGTCCATCATCAAATGTGAGATTTACAAGGAGGGAAAACAGTACACCTCTATGAACAGTGTCTGGGAGGCTGTGGTTGCTGCTGCACGCAATGTTGATGGTGAACAGATCAAAACACTGACAGAATCCATGGATGGCAGGCTTTTGAGTGTCCTTGCAAAGAAAGGTGGCTATATTGGTCACTGATTTGTTTTGTTTGTTTTGAATGTCAGAAATGTATATTTGTGAATGTTGAGATGTTATATTGGTTTCACTGGTAAAAATAAATAATTGAAATGGGTATATATTTGTTTTTTGTTAAGTTGCCTAATAATTATGCACAGTAATAGTCACCTGCACACACAGATATCCCTCTAAAATAGCTAAAACTAAAAACAAACTAAAAACTACTTCCAAAAATATTCAGCTTTGATATTAATGAGTTTTTTGGGTTTATTGAGAACATGGTTGTTGTTCAATAATAAAATGAATCCTCAAAAATACAACTTGCCTAATAATTCGGCACTCCCTGTATATTCATGTGCTGCATAAGGTCCTCTTTCACACGAGCAAGTTTTCTGCGTGGGTACAATGCGTGACATGAACGCACAGCACCCGCACTGAATCCTGACCCATTTATTTCAATGGGTCTGTGTACATGAGCATTTATTTTTCACAAATCAGTTCTGCGTTGCGTGAAAAACGCAGCATGTTCTATATTCTGCGTTTTTCACGCAGTACTGACCCCATAGAAGTGAATGGGGCTTCAGTGAAAAACGCATTGCATCCGCAAGCAAGTGCGGATGTAATGCGTTTATCACTGATGGTTGCTAGGAGATGTTGTTTGTAAACCTTCTGTTTTTTATCACGGCCGTGAAAAACGCATCAAAACGCATTGCACCCGCGCAAAAAAAAACTAACAACTGAATGCAATCGCAGGCAAAACTGACTGAAGTTGCTTGTAAAGTGGTGCGAGTTTCACTGAACGCACCCTGAACGCATCCGGACCTAATCCGTATTGTTCGTGTGAAAGAGGCCTAAGACCCATTAATACAAGAATTACACCGTTAGATGGTAATTTAATGTCAACAAATAAAACATGATTTACAATGCCTGGCAAAAGTATTCACCCCCTTGGTATTTTTCAGGAAATAAAATGCTTTTTGTGTGTGTGTGGGGGGGGGGGGGGGGGCACTCTGGATTTAAATTTAATTTAGATCTGCTATAAAGGCTCTGACAAAATATTCAAAATTGTTACAATTGATTTTAATCCTTTGCCTCAGCAGACAGTTCTGGCCTTAGGCTACTTTCACCCTGGGTTCACACCTGAGCGTTTTACAGCGCGTTCCTACGCGCTGTAAAACGCTCAACAAGGAGAAACCAATGCTTCCCTATGGGAATGGTTCTCACCTGGGCGTTTTACAGCGCGTACAATCGTGCTGTAAAACGCCCGACGCTCAAAAAAGTTCTTGAACTTCGTTGGGGCGTTTTGTCGCGCGTTCCCGTACATAGACTTTCGGGAACGCGCGACAATGGGCGTTCGCTTGTCTCTGTATGCGCGATTGCAAACGCCGGTACAATTGCGCATACAGAGCGCTCCTTTCAGAACGCTCAGGTGTGAACCCAGCCTCACACTTGCAGCAGAGGGATCTGGCAAGCAGTTCCGTCGCCGGACAGAATTTGTAGACGGATCCGGATCCATCTCACAAATGCATTGCAAGACCGGATCCGTCTCTCCGTTTGTCATACGGACAAACGGACCCGTTTCAAATTTTTTTTTCCACATTTTTACCGGTCTGTGGTAGGACGCATCCGGCATTCCGGTAACATCCAAAATGAACAGAAACTTTTTGTAATTGTAATGTCTCTGCTTTCAAGACAGCGTGACACCTCATAAAATAGTAATTACTTTACATTCACTATTGGGATCATTTAACAAACTGGTATAAATTAGGACTGCCTTAATTGCCCTTAGCAACAAATCACATTCCACATTTAATTTTAAAAAGGAGCAGTCAAGAATGAAAAGTAGAATCTGATTGGTTGCTATAGGAACTAACCTCATATATGTCTAATTTTTGTTAGCATCATTTTGTAAAAGGCATTTTATGTTTAAGGATGTTAGAAAGCTTAGAATTATTGAATCCATTTTTTAAAATTTTTAAGAAAATGTTCCTAAACCCACTTTTTTAAAGATGAATTTAGTTATCAAAAAAATTAGATTTGGTCGGTTTGCCAAATTGTCTTAAAATATTCGATTCAATGCAAATTATTTTGTGTCGAATCGCGTTAAACAGCTATTTCCTGGCTGCATAGAGCCTGTATAGTGTAGAACACTGTGCCTTGCAGTAACACGCATAGTGAGTCTGCTCTGGTAGTGAAACAATACTGTGAGTCAGTATGACACGCAGATGACAGGCATCGCTCTTAGAATCACTGCATACTTCACTTATTTGGGCAGTGATAGGGCCAGAACTGACCAAATAACTCAAGTGTGAACTCAGACTTACAGTTCGATGTTAGTGTCAGGTATAAAGAACCGTGCAGATGCCCAAAATCCTACAGTAGCGGGAAAGAGTCCACTGTTGTCAGCTGATTCCAAATAGATGTCTACAGAACCTGTTCTATTAAACGCTTATACAAGTAGAGCCCCCTGATAGAGTGGAGAGGTTTTCAGCAGTAAGTTTGTGTTGACATCACTGATTATTTTGCCCATCCTCTGAGCCGTCAGGACAATAACCCAAAAAAAATGGATCCTGTCTGTGGAGCATCTGCCTTCACTCGGTCAGTATTTGGTCAGTAATCAGTATTGCTAAAGCCAAAAAAAAACCAGGAGTGGATCCAAAACAGAGATGACATGTGAACTGAATATTTGCATGTCTTCTGTGTTTTGAACCCACTCCTGCTTTTAGCTACAAAATCATAAGCCAATTCTGTTGCATAGGGACCATGTCATGCAGGCCTTACAGCTGTTATATAGACAGGATCCGTTGTGCGTCTCATTTTTCCTTCCATCTGTCAAATCAGAAGAAGGGTCAAATAAATGATGATGCCAGCCAGGCCGAAAAGGCAAAATAGTGGCCTATTCATGAAGTGGGGAGGGTGGGAACAACATGAGAAGTCCACAGAGTGGCCCTATGACATAGTGGTGAGATGGAAGCAGCATGGGGAGACCATAGAGTGGCCCAATGACAGTCTGGAGGTGGCAACAGAATCAGAAGGAGGCCACAGAGTAGCACAATGACAGTTTAGAGGTGGCAGCAGCATCAGGAGGCCACAGAGTAGCACAATGACAGAGTGTGGAGGTGGCGGCAGCAACAGCATCAGGAGGAGGCCACAGAGTGGCGAAATGACATTGTGGAGGTGGCAGAAACATCAGGAGGCCACAGATAGCACAATGACAGAGTGTGGAGGTGGCGACAGCAGCCTCAGGAGGAGGCCACAGGGTGGCACAATGACAGTGTGGAGGTGGCAGAAGCAGCATCAGGAGGAGACCACAGGGTGGCATAATGACAGTGTGGAGGTGGCAACAGCAGGATAAAGAGACTACAGTGTGGCACAATGACAGAGTGTGGAGGTGGTGGCAGCAGCAGCATCAGGAGGAGGCCACAGGGTGGCAATGACAGTGTGGAGGTGGCGGCAGCATTAGGAGGCCACAGAGTGGCAAGGTGACAATGTAGAGGTGGCAGCAGCATCAGGAAACCACAGAGTGGCAAGGTGACATAGTGTGGAGGTGGCAGCAATACCAGTACTAGATGAAGATTGGGGGTGAAAGAAGAAGAACTAGGCATCAGATGTGTGGCATCAGGTGGGTGGCAGCATCAGAATAGTAGCTGAGGCAGGTAGGCAGAAGAGACCAGTCTCTTTTGTCAAAGTGTTGGTGTGGCACCATGGATGATC
The DNA here is from genome assembly GCF_014858855.1 of Bufo gargarizans. Lineage (NCBI taxonomy): Eukaryota > Metazoa > Chordata > Amphibia > Anura > Bufonidae > Bufo > Bufo gargarizans. The sequence goes on from NC_058081.1 coordinate 667,676,869, forward strand.
TTGTCTGATGCATCAGTTATTGGTGGGTGGAAATCCTGGCTGATCCACGCCTGATTCATCTTAACAAAAGTCAATCTCTCCACATTTTGGACAGAAGAGTTCTCCTTGGGGTACCTATGGTCCCCGCTGCACTAAACACCCAGTCTGATGCTATACTACTGGCCGGCATGGACAGCTTTTCCAAGGCAAACTCGGCCAGTTGCAGCCACAAATCCAGTTTGGCTGCCTTGTAGTCCAGCAAATCTTCAATGTGGGGTGGCAGGGTGCTGTCCAAGTATGCCACCACCTGCTGGTTTAGGTCCTGCTATAGGTCTAGCTGCTGCTGCTGGTGAGTAGTTTCTTCAATATTTGGATGAAGAAAGCTGCTCATCAGGGACTCTAGACTCAGGCTGCTGCTGATGCAACTGGTACTGGTCCTGTCACCCCGCCCCTCCCCAGCAGCCATGGCAGTGGAAGGAGCGCAGAGGGGCCTGCCCGGTCAGACATTCAAGAGGATGGACGATGGCGCAGATAGGCAGTGGCCAATTGACTACATAAGATGTCTCTATAGTAGTTCAGTTTGTCCGCCCTCTAAGTGGAAGTAAAAAAGGCCCCCATTTTGGACCGGTAGCAAAGGTCCAACAAGGTGGAGAGCCAGAAGTCATCACTCTATCGAATGGTGACAATTCGGCTGTCACTACGCAAGCAAGTGAGCATGCATCGGGCCATTTGTGCAAGTGACTCGGAGGGACTCCCTGTCTCCATCTTCACTGCATGCTGCCATGGTGTGTTTGGGTCCTCTGCCTCATATTTCTCATTGCCCTGTAGCTCCTCTGGCTGCTCCTGCTCTTCTTCTCCTGTCACCTGTGTAGAAAAACCACCCATTTCGCTACACATTGCTTGTGCTCCAATGTTCTCCTCCTCTTCCAGCTCAGCCCTTAGAGGGCTCACGTGGCCGTGAGAAGTAGGCGCCACTTCTCCAGTCCCCTGCGCAGCCAGATTTACCAGCATCTGTTCCAGGACATGAAGCAGTGGAATTACATTGTTCATCCCATAGTCCTGGTGACTGACAAATAACATGGCCTCCTCAAAGGGTCTGAGCAAACGGCAGGTGTCATGCATGAGTTGCCACTTGGATCATAAATAAATCATTTTTGGCCTTTCTCTGTTCATAAAGTCAGTCCAACATATGGAGGGTGGAAATCCAATGGGTGGAAACGTCGCATATCAGCCTATGTTGGGGGATGCCGTACTGCCGCTGCAGCTTAAAGCTTTACAGAATAGGAGTTGGTGGAGTGCATGCAAAGTTTCCTTGCCATTTTCAGGATGTCTTGCAGATGGGTGGAAGACTTCAGGAACCGCTTAACAACCAGATTGAACACGTGTGCCATGCAGGGCTCCTTGATGCAGCACAGACACAATGTTCTTCCCATTCTCGGTCACCATGGTTCCGATTTTCCGTTGTCACGGAGAAAGCCAGGATTTGATTTCTTGCTGAAGGACATGGAGCAGTTCCTCCCCTGTGTGACTCAGTTTGCCCAGGCAAACGAGGTGCAGAACCGCATGACACCGCCGTGCCCTGCCCATGTGGTATGCTGGAGGGGAACTGTGCATTGTCCCTGCAGTGGAAGCAGAGGACAGGTTGGAGGATGAGAAGGCAGAGGCAGACATTGACGCTGGACCAACGGCATGGCAATGTGGAGGCGGAAGCGGCGTCACCTGGACAGTTTGCTGTTGTGGCTGTGCAGGAACCACATTCACCCAGTGGGCCGTAAAGGATATGTATTGTCCCTGACCGCAGTTAAAGCTCCACACGACAGTGCTGCCATGCACTTTGGCAGACAATGACAGGCTCAAGGACTGGCCCACCTTCTGTTCTACATGTGTGTGCAGGGCTGGTACTGTCTTTTTGGCCAAGAAATGATGTCTTGGGACTCTCCACCTCAGCTCGGCGCAAGCCATCAGTTCTCTGAAAGGTGCAGAGTACACCACTTGGAAATGGAAGGACTGCAGCAACTTGGACAGGAGCATATTGAGCTTCTGCGCTGTTGGATGAGTGCACGCATACTATTGTCTCTTGGCAATCGCTTCAATGATCGATTGCTGAGAGAAATACTGATGAGGAGTAGGAGGGCAAGGAGCAGGAGCATCAGGACCAGCAGTAAAACATAAAAAACTATATAAATTCGGTATAGCCATGCCCACATCGACCGACAAAAAAAGCCCTCATATAGCTCAGTAACAATTTTTTTTTAAATGTAATGGCCCTTAAAAAGATTACAGCAAATTTCATGTTAGAAAACCAGCTATGGCTCTTTCCCTTCTAAATGCTGTCATGTCCCTAAACAGCAGCCTATGACCCCTATGTATACCAAATTGTGGGGTGCATTTTCTCCTGTTACCCCTTGTAAAAATGAAACACTTGGTGCTAAAGCAACATTTTATTGTAAAACATTTATTTTTCATTTTCATAGCCGTGTTTGTAAAGATATTGCTTATTGCACCCCTCAATAAATTTGGAATTTTGGGGGGGAGTTTGCACTGTTGGGGTATCTCAGGGTCACTTCAAATGCAACATGGTGCCTCAAAACCATTCCAGGAAAACCTGCCTTCCAAAAACAATATTGTGCGCCTTCCCTTCTGCTCCCTGCTGATTGCCCATACAGCAGTTTATAACCACATAAGGGGTGTTTCTATAAACTGCAGAATCAGGGTAATTAATATTGAGTTTTGTTTTGCTGTTAACACCTGGCTGTGCTACAGCAAAAAATTGAATATCATGGAAAATCTGCACAAAAAAATTCCTGTGGAATTTGAGGGGTATAGTTTCTGAATTGGTCCTTAAAAAAGTCATTTTGTAACTGTTCTTCAAAATCTAAATTGTTTCTAAAATTGTGAGCTTTCTAACATCCTAAAAAAATAAAATGCCATTTATAAAATAATGTCAACATAAAGTAGACATAAAGCAAATGTAAAGTAATAACTATTTTATGAGGTATCCCTCTCCGTCGTAAAAGCAGAGAATTTTTTTTTTTAGAAAATAGCTAATTTTTATAAAATTTTCTTAAAATTTTCGTTTTTTTTATGAATATAGGTAAAACATATCAACCCACATTTACCACATTAATTATAATGTGTCACGAGAAAACTGTTTCAGAATGGCTTAGATAAATTAAATACATTCCAGAGTCATTACCATATAAAGTGAAGTTAGATTTGAAAAATATAGCTTGTCCATTAAGGTCAAAACTGTCTGCAGAGGCAAAGGGTTACACTTTGCTTAACCGTACAGTTCCTGAGTCTGCATACACAGTACTTTATGGGGGTCCACAGTCCAAATGGTCACTTTCAAGGAGCCAAGACTTTCTTTCTATTTTAGCAGAGGGGTGCAATTTTATTTCTTCAAGTGTGTTGCTACAATTAAGCCTCTTTCACATGGGCGTCATTTTTTTGCCCGGATAAGATGCGGGTGCGTTGCGGAAAAATGCGCAATTTTTCCATGCGAGTGAAAAACATTGTAATACATTTTGCACGCGCGTGAGAAAAATCGTCATGTTTGGTACCCAAACCCGAACGTCTTCACAGAAGTTCGGGTTTGGGTTAGGTGTTCTGTAGATTGTATTATTTTCCCTTATAACATGGTTATAAGGGAAAATAATACAATTTTTAATACAGAATGCTTAGTAAAATAGGGCTGGAGGGGTTAAAAAAAATAAAAAAAATATTTAACTCACCTTAATCCACTTGATCGCGCAGCTGGCATCTCTTCTGTCTTCTTCTTTGCTGTGCACAGGAATAGGACCTTTGATGGCGTCACTGTGCTCATCACATGATCCAATCACATGGTTCATCACCATGGTGAGGGACCATGTGATTGGATCATGTGATGTGACGTCACCACAGGTCCTTAGCCGGCAGCTCAACATTACAGAAGAAGACAGATCCGCAACTATGCGATCAAGTGGACTCGGTGAGTTAATTTTTTTTTAAAAATTTAACCCCTCCATTACTATTTTACTTAGCATTCTGTATTCAGAATGTTATTATTTTCCCTTATAACCACGTTATAAGGGAAAATAATACAGATCAGGTCCCCAGCCTGATCGTCACCTAGCAACCATGCGTGAAAATCGCACCGCATCGGCACTTGCGATTTTCACGCGGCCCCATTCACTTCTATGGGGCCTGCGTTGACGTGAAAAACGCTGAATATAGAGCTTGCTGCGATTTTCACTCAACGCACAAGTGATGCGTGAAAATCACAGCTCATGTGCACATCCCCATTGAAATTAAAGGATCCGGATTCAGTGCGGGTGCAATGCGTTCAACTCCCGCATTGCACCCCCTCGTGAAAGGGGCCTTAGAGATGAGCGAATTGAAGTCAAACAAATTGACTTTTATCAAAAATTTTATTTTCCAGTTGCCACAAAGCCGAATTTTCTCTCGCTTCAAGGTGACAAATCAATTTTTCCTGAAATGGTAGTAAAAAAAAGAAAATAAAAACGTTCTCACCTCATCCATTTGCTCGTGGAGAGGCCGTCGCAGCCATCTTGTTCGAAGAACTCACGTGAAATCTCACGCGTAGTGATGTGTGATGTCACCATGTCACTGCGCTGGCCGGGCGCCACCTTCCTGAGAAAATATACAGACGGTGAGACATGGATGCTGGGTGACACTTCCCCGCACCACACCAGGACACGGACCACTGTCTGAAACTGTCCCTGGCATAAATGGATCTGTCTACCCATCTGACATCTCCAGCATTCAACTGAACCACATACTATAGCTTTGACTGTCTAAGATTATACATCTCCGCTGATGAGTCCCTGTATAGTGGGACGAAACATGTTGGGAAATTAGAGACGGATACCTTTAAGGACTTAGGCCCCTTACAGGGACAGGTTCCTGATGGGGTCGCCCCTATCAGGCGGGTGCTCTGCATTGCTGATAGGCAGGATATAATAGCCCCCATCCCAATACATGGTTTAGGGATTATATCTAGGGCTAGGTAGTACCCTGTCCCATGGAAGAATCCATACAGCAATACGAGCTTAACTGCACACCATTAATCCGTTTGCACTCATACAGGCGGTTGTAACACGGACAGACTGATACTTCTGTATCTGGTAAGACCATTCCATATCATTATAGGGACTGTCCAGTTACAGGTATTCACTGAGATACACATTTATGTTATCACTGTTATTTTTTGAGTACTTAATTGAGTTTCCCCATAATTTTAAGCGCAACTTAGTAAAAGTTATGTTTTAATTGAGCAATGGTCCTAACTTTGGTGTTCCGGGCGCAGTGAGGTCATTACATTTTCTCAATCAAGATGGCCGCGACCTCTCTGTGAGTAAATGGATAAGGTGAATATGTATTTTTATTTTTTTCATTTTACCTTGATTACTCCTGAAAGGGCTCAATTTTAATGTCAGATAACGCGGTCAACAATGAATGTGGCATCTGAGGGGTTTAATGACTGGGGCGGCGTGATCACCGTTTCCCGTCATTGTGTCAGCTACATACAATGAAATGCAATTTGTGACAAAATAATTTGTAACAAATCTATTTTCTTTGTGAAATTTAGCGAAGCAGCCAAATTGAATTTTTGATAACTTTGCTCAGCACTAACTAAAATACCCGTCTGGGGGGTGTAGTCCTTTAACAAACCAGCCGTCTGTCTCGTGGGTACTCCTGAGGGGCGGAAGCTTCTAGTCCAGATGAATGAGGCCAAAAAGTATGAATACATGGATCATCTTAGTATACTTTATCAGCACAGTCCCTCCAGATGACATCTGTACCATCAGAATACATGCAGTTCTCTTTCCTCAGAGGGTGGCAATCTGGTTCTGTTCTCCTCTTGTCCATTTTGTTGGCTGCTCCTGCTATCCTGTCTGATTCCTTCTCTTCCACACTCTAGCTTCACACTGACTAACCAGAGGTAAATGCCAGCTGCAACTGGCAACTGATACTATAGGCCATCAGTTAACCGACAAATTAGTTAATTAGTTATGAACAAATCTAGCTTTGGATAAAATTGTTCTGAAGAAAATAACAATACTGTGACTGGATAATAGTTCCTAAGACCACAGTTTCATTAGCCATTTACTGAATCAGTGATTTTCCATTTTTTTTTATGCCTTCCCAGAGCCATAACTTTTTTAATTTTTATTCTGCAGTATAAGTGCTTGTATATTGTGGGACAAGTTGTACTTTCTAATAGCACTAGTTCTGCCACAGGTTTATGGGTTTCAAATTTACTGTGTTCCCTATGCAGTAAAATGAATCTAGTATACCCTCGATAGAGCATTGGAGACTTAAGGTTGACCAAATTTATCGCTTCGAGGAACTAGCTTCCTGGGAAACACGAACACACTCGACGTTCTTAAAAAGATGGACCCCCTGGACTAAATATAGATTTCTTCAGAACTGATTTTTCCAGCCCCATCTCCTTAGTTCTGTAAGGTTTGTTGTTAAGTCTCATAGTAGGACAGAGCATGGCTTATTTGGTAGTATATCTATCCCCCTCCCTCTGCCCCCTCAACCTGGGTCGGACGGGAGAATTAAACTGTTTTATGCTTACATGTACACTTTTTGCAGACTACAGTCAATGTATGAGTCCATAAATCCACTGACTTTACTTAGTTTGCTCTTATAAATGGGGTATTAATGTCTTGTTAGGTAGTAACTTAATTGTGGCTCACCAGTTTTAACATGTCTTGCTATTCACACTGTGATTTTCATCCTGCGGCTTGTATAGCTCTAGTGACTGCTGTCCCTTATCCTTCATGTACTAAATGCATTTGCCTCTTTATGTTTCTGGTACCTCTTTACACCTTTGGTGGTGTTTATGTTTACATTGTATTTTTTCAAATACGAAAATAAAATATTTTAAAAAATAAAATAAAAATGACGCTATTGTGTGGGTCAATATGATCACAATAATACCCCTTTTTATAGTTTTTCTTATTTTCTTAATACTTAAAAAAAAAAGCATATTTTTTCTCGTTGCATGGCCATATTCTAACACGCATTACTTTTCATATTTATATCTACAGAGCTGTGTGAGCTCATTTTTCATAAAGCAATACATAATTTTGATATCATTTGGGGTATTTATGCCTGTTTTTTCATTATTATTTTTTCCGGTAAAATGACCAAAAAATATGAATCTTACATTTTCACCTTTTTTCCAACACGTCTTTCACTGTACCGGATAATACTTTTATATTTCAATGGTTCGGGCATTTTTGGGTGTGGCAATACTGAAGATGAGGGCATTAGCGATCTCTCCTCCCCATACTGTGGAGGAGGTTGCTGCATGTAAATGCAGCGGTCTCCTTCACTGATGAGAAGGCGATTGTTAGGAAGTAATGCTCCCTTCCCGACAATTCTCTGCTCAGTTGAGCAGTGTAAAGGGGGTATTAAGTCTTATATAAAGTCTTAGGTAAAGGTCTTAGGCCTCTTTCACACGAGTGTGACGGATTTGCTTCGATGCGTTCAGGGTGCGTTCATTGAAACTCGCACCATTTTGCAAGCAATTTCAGTCAGTTTTGTCTGCGATTGCATTCAGTTGTTCATTTTTTCCACTCGAGTGCAATGCGTTTTGATGCGTTTTTCACGCGTTGCGATAAAAAACGGAAGGTTTACAAACAACATCTCTTAGCAGCCATCAGTGAAAAACGCATCGCACCCACACTTGTTTGCGGATGCAATGCGTTTTTCACGCACTCCCATTCACTTCTAAGCTGGTGGCTCCCTGAAACAGCTGATTAGAGGGGATGTGGGGAACCGATATTGATGATCTAGCTTGAGGATAGGCCATCAATATCAAATTAACCGAAAACCTGTTTAAATCACTATTAACAGTGATTTTTATACAGGCAGAAAACAGATTGTGCCATGCCAATTTGTTCTTCTCTACCATGCCAGAGATGGACCTTGTGATGTCATCTAGATGTCAACATTTTCTATGCCTGAGGCTTGAATCCTGACTTTGAGTGCTATGTTTCATTTTTTTGTGGCCAAGAGCTGTTTTGTCAGCTCAGGGTCACCTCAGGAGACTTAGACTGACACTGTGTCCGCCCCCTGACTTGAATGGCACAGCACTATGTCATTTAGGACCTGGCATTGGCAGCTAAGATGCATATCTACAGGGTGGTGGAGGAAAGGAGGCTTGGTGGATACTGAAGAAATGGCCAGAATAAAAGAAATTGTTAGTTAGAGTCAAAGTATTTTATACTTTAGAAAAGCAAATAATTTCCAAAGTAATGTTTACAATGACAATTTACTTACTTCTTAGGTCGTACATTTCCTGTGGTACTCTGCCGCATATTACATTTCTAATGTTGTGTCTAGAGAGAAAAAACGAATACAAATCTCAGGATAAATGTCACCAGGCATTTTTACAGCTTAGAGTAATCATCAAGAAATCAATATATTGTGATGACAGATCTCTACTTTCAATCCTCTAAGTGAAAATTCTGATGGTTCTGTGGTAAAAAACCCCATTATTTTAAGCAATTACTAAGATGCTTTTGTTTCACAAAATGACTGTAAAGTGACTGGTGTCATCGCCATTTTCTGCAGAATCAATGAATGAGAATAAGCCTGTGTTGTTTTTCCAGCTTGTCAGCATAGCTATCCTTGAGATTCATCACACTCTGTGCCCCGACTTTAAGCAAACTTTCATTAATATAAACACTCCCGGGTGCTTCTATTGTAAATCAAATTACATGGCAAAATTGGCATGCTGAGAAGTTTTACAGTAGCTCTGCCTCATGCTGTTGCCTTCTATATGCATCAGCGACTGGCAGGTGTAAAATGTGGACCTTGCTTTAAAGGCATGTTCTAGATATTAAAGGCGTTATCCAGTAAAAGACATTTATGACTTATTCTCAGGATAGGTCATCGATATCAGATCTATGGGGGTGCAACACCTGGGACCCCCGTCGATCAGCTGTTAGAAAAGGCCTTGAGCACTGCAGTCTCTTCCTAGGCCAGTGGCCTGTACATCAGTCACATGGTCTAGTTGCAGCTCAGCCCCATTCAAGTCAATGGGGCTGAGATGCAATACTAGGCGCTGCCACTATACGGTATATGCCGCTGTCCTTGGAATGCTGCCCAGAGCCTGTATCGCTCATCTTAGCTTCGGTGAGAGTAGGGGCTCCCTGAAACAACTGATTGGCTAGGATGCCGGAACTTGGACCCCTGCTGATGTGTTAATGATGAACTACCCTCAAGGATAAGCTCTCGTTATCTTTTCCAGGATAACCCCTTCAATGACCTATCCTCTAGAAAGATTATCAGTATCAATAATGTAACAACTTTATGGCAACCATGGAGGCAATAAAATGTAATGAGCAGAAATCACACAACATAAGCTGCAACACACATCTGTGTATTGTTGGCCTAAACCACAGAAAATGGTGGGTTCCATCATCTCTCAGGATGTATGGGTAGATCCTGACAGATGATGTCAGGGGACAGAAGGATCATGTGAACAGAATTTTTCACCCAGTAATTTTTTTCTTCTAGAAGATAAGGTCCCACTAGAGGTATCTGAGCATGCTTCTCCTCTGTCCTCATTGACAACACAAACATGCTCTGCCGATCCAAACATGACTGTGTATGGGGTGTGGGAAGACACAACTAATGAGTTTTGATGGCCATCGTAGCACCAAGATAAAATATAGCATGTTGATGAGCACTTGTTTAGTTCTATTTACATGACGAAATCATTGTCAGTATGTTCAGATGAATGATCACTTGTAAGATGGTTCATCCCCATTAAGCCTGCATTATCTTCCATGTTTACACGTACGGCTAACAAAAAATTATTTTTATGTCCACATAAAAAAATGTGATCAATGCTCGTTTGATCAGTGAATGTTTACATGGGCAATGACCTACGGACGATTAATCATTTTCGTTCAGTAAATAATGCAAAAAACATACTTTTATAATAGCAAATTACCTGTCTACCAGCAAGTAGGGCAGCTACTTGCTGGTAGCAGCCGCAAAAAAACCACCCCCTCCTCCTGTTGATTGACAGGACCAGCAGCGATCTCCTCCTCCGGCTGGCCCTATCTGCATTTCGAAATCGCGCGCCTGTCTTGATTTGGCGCAGGCGCTCTGAGAGAAGGAGGCTCGCCTCCTCAGCACTCCCTCAGTGCGCCTGCGCCGATGACGTCACCGAAAGAAAAGACATCATCAGCGCAGGCGCACTATCTCAATAGGGAAATGACTTTAAATAACATAAAATAGGTAAAAATAAAAAATAATAATGTTGATCTAGGAGGACCAGGTCCATATGGAGTAGGAGGTTGAGAAGGCGGTGCATGTGGCGGTGGAGGTGGAAGCGGTGGTGGAAAAGGAGGAGGTAGCCTACACTGTTTTTTGGTTTTAAATTTATTTATATTTTTTTAAATTAGGATACACCCCAAAACATTGGAAAATATAACTTGTGATAACCAGTCGTGCTAAACACACATTCAGACAATACACTATCTGTAGGGCAGGCCAGCACTTCCAAGGCGTAAAGGGCAAGCTCAGGCCATGTGCCCAATTTGGAGACCCAGAAGTTGAAGGGGGCAGACCCATCATTCAGTACGTGTAGGCGTGTGCACACATACTGCACCACTATGTCGCACGTCCCCGTGATGTCCACGATCCAATTGGATATCTTCTCTATCAACTTTCGATGTTCTTTTATGCGCCTACCATGGTGATCACGGGTGGTGGGGAATCAGGGTTCCAGGCTGGAGAGGGAGCCTGAGAAAGGGATACCACATCCAAGGGAGGTTAATGGATGAAATTAAATGTAATCGAGCGGAAATGTGGGACAAAGTATTGAAGCATAAGCTTCCAAGTTAAGGAGGGGGCGTGGCAATTACCCACTCCCAACTCGGGGAGATAGTAACAATAAATAAATATACTGGACTCTTAAGATGCCCTGTTATTAGAATGAGTAATAAAAAATTATAGGGAATGTCACTGGATTTGGAAATGTTAGCCCTGCTGCCGCTTTATTGACTCTAGATAACTTCTGCCTGATCGCACGTCCACAGGGATCGCACGTCCCTATGACGCACACCATCTATTTGTATATCTTTTCTATCAACTTTCGATGTTCTTTTCTGAGCCTACCATGTTGATCAAAATTATCGGCGAATCAGGGTACCATGCCGGAGAGGGGGCGTGAGAACTGGAGACCTCATCCAATGGCTGCAATGGGATGAAACTGAAATGTGGGAAGAGTTATTAAAGCAGAAGGATCGAATGAAAGGGCCAATTAAAGACAAATTTTAGAAATTTAAGTCCCTGTCACCTATGCAGAGCAGGGTTTTTTTATCGCCAGAAATGGGTTAATGTCACCCACCAATGAAACAGATTATTTTTAAAAAATTCGGTCCCTTTCACCTATGCAGAGCAGGGGTTTATTCAAGGCAAAAATTGTATAATGTCAACCCAAGAATGTAACAGAAAAATTAGTGAAATTTATTAACCTGTCTACTAGGTAGAGCAGTGGTATATCACACCCAAAAATTGGTGAATTTCACCCGAAAATGCAACAGACAAATTGGTGAATTTATTTAACCTGTCTACTAGGTAGAGCAGTGGTATATCACACCCAAAAATTGGTGAATTTCACCCAAAAATGTAATAGACAAATTAGTGAATTTGTTTAACCTGTCTACTAGGTATAGCAGTGGTATATCACACCCAAAAATCGGTGAATTTCATCCGAGAATTTAACAGACAAATTTGTGAAATGACATAAAATAAAAAAAATAAAAAACTTGATTTATGAGTTGGAGGTCTATATGGAGTAGGAGTTTGAGGAGGCGGTGGACGCAGTGGTTTTATTTTTATTTTTATTAGGGTACACTCAAAAAGAGTGTGAAATATCCAAAATACAAGAATGAGCGATTAAGCTGTAGTATAACAATGGCTGGTTAAGGCCGGTATACATGTCTATTCTGCACAAGGTACGAACAAGTCCTGTGGGCTCCATGCCCGGTTCATTTTAATGAACGTGAGCTTCTCCACATTGGCTGTGGACAGGCGGCTGCACTTGTCTGTGATAACGCCCCCTGCCGTGCTAAACACACGTTCATATAATACACTGGCTGCGGGGCAGGCCAGCACCTCCAAGGCGTAAAGGGCAAGCTCAGGCTATGTGCCCAATTTGGAGACCCAGAAGTTGAAGGGGGCAGACCCGTCATTCAGTACATGTAGGCGTGTGCACACATACTGCTCCACCATGTTGGTGAAATGCCGCCTCCTGCTAATACGTTCCGAATCAGCTGTTGGTGCTGGTTGTTGTGGTGTGCTGACAAGGCTTTTCCACATTTTGGCCATGTTAACCCTGCCTTCTGAGGTGCTGGCGGTGGCCCAGCTGCATTGGCGACCTCTTCCTCCTGCTCTGCCTTCGTCTTGTGCTTCCGCTGTGCCCCTGCTGTCAGGTGGGAATGCCACCAGCAGCGCGTCTACCAGCGTGCGCTTGTACTTGCGCATCTTACGATCACGCTCCAGTGAGGAAATTAAGGACGGTACGTTGTCTTTGTAAATGGGGATCCAGCAGCGTGGCCACCCAGTAATCAGCACAAGTTAGAATGTGGGCAACTCGGCGGTCGTTGCGGAGACACTGCAGCATGTAATAGCTCATGTGTACCAGGCTGCCCAGAGGCAATGAAAGGCTGTCCACTGTGGGAAGTGTATCGTCTATGTCCTCTATATCCCCCAGCCACGCACCAGTAATGGCCATGAGCTGGTGTGGGTGCCACCCTGCTGTCAACATGGTTTCCCCTCCTCCTCCTCATCCTCCACCTCATCCTCCACCTCGTTATCCTCCAGAACTGTGCCCTAGCTCTGCATTTGTGTACCTGGCGTTTGTGGGTGCAGGAACCTACCCTCAGAGCCACTTGTGAATGACTGGTCGAAAACCCTATGAAATCGCTCTTCCTCCTTCTCCTTCTGTGCCACATCCTCTTCCATCAGCCAGCAGCGTTTTTTCAAGGAGGCATAGAAGTGGAATAGTAACGCTGAGAACAGCATTATCGGTACTGTCCATATTGGTGGAGAACTCAAAACAGTGCAACAAGGAACACAGGTCTCGCATGGAGGCCCAGTCATTGGTGGTGAAGTGGTGCTGTTCCACAGAGCAACTCAACCGTGCGTGCTGCAGCTGAAACTCCACTATCGCCTGCTGCTGCGGGTACAGTCTGGCCAGCATGTGCAAGGTGGAGTTCCACCTTGTGGGCATGTCACATATGAGGCGGTGAGCGGGAAGGCCGAAGTTACGCTGCAGCGCTGAAAGGCAAGCAGCCGCAGGGTGAGAACGCCGAAAGCGCGCACAGACGGCACGCACTTTATGCAGCAGCTCTGACATTTCGGGGTAATTTTTAAGGAATCTCTGCACCACCAAATTCAGCACATGCGCCAGGCAAGGGATGTGCGTCAAACCGGCTAGTCCCAGAGCTGCTACGAGATTTCGCCCATTATCGCACACCACCAGGCCTGGCTTGAAGCTCACTGGCACCAATCACTAATTGGTCTGTTGTTCAAGGACCGTCCACAGCTCCTGCGCAGGTGTGGGGTTTGTCCCCCAAACAGATACGTTTTAAACTGCCTGCTGTCGATTACCCCTAGCTGTGCTGAAGTTGGTGGTGAAGGTGTTACGCTGACTGGATGAGGAGCCGGTAGAGGATGAGGAAGCAGAGTAGGAGGAGGAAGCAACAGGAGGCAAACTGAAGCGCCCTGCAATCCTCGGTGGTGGAAGTACATGAGCCAAACTGCTATCCGCCTCAGGCCCAGCCGCCACTGCATTTACCCAATGTGATATTAGGAAGATATAACGTCCCTGACCTCGCTTACTGGTCAACTTAGTGAGGTGCACCTTGCCACAGATGCCGTTGCGCAGTGCCCAACTAATTTTGTCCCCCACTTGGTTGTGCAGGGAAGGGATGGCACGCTGTGGGGCAGCCACTGCCATAAGGCTTTTAAAGCTCTACGTCTCCACCAGACAAAATGACAGCATTTCAAAGGCCAGTAATCTTGAAATGCTGGCATTCAGGGCTAGTGATCATGGGTGGGTAGGGGGGTACTTCCGCTCCAGTGTTTGGGAGATGGAGAGCTGAATGCTTCCGTGGGACATTGTGGGGATATATGGTGACCCAGGTGGTGGTGTTGCTGGCAGATCTTCTGTGTGCGGGTTGGTAGGTGCCACTGTCATTCCAGAGGTGGATGAAGAGGCCAAGACTGCAGCAGAAGAGGAAGCAAGAGGAGCCAGAGACATTTCTTTGTTTTTGAGTTGTCTAATCCACTGCAGCTCATGCTTTGCACTTAGATGCCTGGTCATGCAGGTTGTGCTCAGGTTGAGAACGTTTATGCCTCACTTCAGGCTCTGAATGCACAGCGTGCAAACCACTCGTGTTTTACCATCAGCACAATGTCTAGAGATCTGCCATGCCAGGAAACAACTTGGAGCTGACTTTGGTGTGCTCGGTCCCTTGCTGCGATTGGCAGTAGCAGGCGTACTGTCTAGGGGACGGCCGCTCCGCTTTTGCACCCTGCTCCCTCTTTTGCTGTAATGGTGGCTCTTTGCGACCACCGCCTCTTCCTTCGAACTACACAGTTCACTCGCATGACCTTGATTCCATTTGGGGTCAAGGACCTCATCATTCTCCACATCATCTTCCACCTAGTCTTCACCCCTGCACTCTTTGTTGGTCAGCACACTTTCGAAAGCCCCATCAGTTGGCACCTGTGTTTCGTCATCATCTGAGACGTGCTGCGATGGTCCTCCCATGTACTCATCTTGAAACATAAGTGGTTGGGCATCGGTGCACTCACTCTCTTCCACTTCTTGGGCAGGGCTAGGTGGATGACCCTGGGAAACCCTGCTAACAGAGTCATCAAAAGCAGAAGAGACTGCTGCATGACTTGGGGCTCAGACTGCTTGGCTGATTTGCAAGGGGGTGAGGTGAAAGACTGATGGACATCAGCTGCAGGTGCCAACTCTGATCTTTCATCAGGAGACTGGGTGGGAGACAATGTGAAGGAACTGGAGGCACTGTCAGCAACATAATCTACTATCGCCTGTACTTCTTCTGGCCTCACCATTCATAGAGCCGCATTAGGCCGACCAAATACCGCTGCAGGTTCTGTTGCCTACTCGCACCTTAGGAAGGTGTTTCACTTGTGTGTGTAGCTGGCACAGATCGACCACTCCTCTCCTTGCAACAGGAGCTCCACCAGCAGCACCACGACCGGGGCCACGTCCCTTATTTGACGCTCTCCTTATATTTCTCCCACTCCCACTAAATGGGTGTTTTTTTAATAGCAGAATAGAACAACAGTACCTAAATGGTGTATCCCACACGTACAGATGTAGACTAGGCCGCAATTTAAGATTTTTGCCAAAAATGTGTGTTTTTTTATTGCAGAATAGAACAACAGTATCTAAATGGTGTATCTCACAATGACAGATGCAGCAAAGGCTGCAATATTAAGTATTTTGCCCAAAAAGGGTGTTTTTTACTAACAGAATATGACAACAGTATATAACGCTTGAATTTCACACGTCCAGATGCAGCAAGGGCTGTAAAATTGTATATTTTGCCCAAAAAGGGTGTTTTCTAAAACCCAGAAAATTATAGGTGTATTTCTAGCTTAAATTGCCCACTGACTAATGTGGCAGAGACCCATTATGAAGGTTATTGCCAAAAATGGGTGTTTTTTTAAAGCCAGAAAATTATTAAAGTATTTCAAGCTTGTTTTTAATAATGGTAACACTAAAGTGGATAGCTCACCTTCTTTACGGCATGGAACTGGTGCTCTAGTCAAAAACTGATCACCCAATCAGTATGAGGAAAATTAGAAAGAAATAGTATGAGACTGGCACTCAATTATTTGGATCGCATAGAACGTGGCAATTTATTACAGCAATACAATAATATAAAATCACATTTATTAACATCCAATAAAATCCAGTAAAAATAAAAATAAAATAATATAATATATATGATCGCAGATGATCCACATAATTGAGTGCCAGTCTCATACTATTTCTTTCTTGTTTTTAATAATCACAGATGCAGCAAAGGCTGCAATATTAAGTATTTTGCCCAAAAAGGATGTTTTTTTACTAACAGAATATGACAGCAGTATATAACGCTTGTATATTTTGCCCAAAATTAGGGTTCAACAAAGGGGAGGTAAAGCCATAAATATTGGGACAGCAACACAATTCTAACATTTTTGGCTCTATACACCACCACAATGAATTTGAAATTAAACAAACAAGATGTGCTTTAACTGCAGACTGTCAGCTTTAATTTGAGGGTATTTACATCCAAATCAGGTGAACGGTGTAGGAATTACAACAGTTTGCATATGTGCCTCCCACTTGTTAAGGAACCAAAAGTAATGGGACAGAATAATCATAAATCAAACTTTCATCATTTAATACTTGGTTGCAAATCCTTTGCAGTCAATTACAGCCTAAAGTCTGGAACGCATAAACATCACCAGACGCTGGGTTTCATCCCTGGTGATGCTCTGCCAGACCTCTACTGCAACTATCTTTAGTTCCTGCTTGTTCTTGGGGCATTTTCTCTTCAGTTTTGTGTTCAGCAAGTGAAATGCATGCTCAATCGGATTCAGGTCAGGTGATTGACTTGGCCATTGCATAACATTCCACTTCTTTCCCTTAAAAAACTCTTTGGTTGCTTTTGCAGTATTTTGGGTCAGTGTCCATCTTCACTATGAAGCACCATCCAATGAGTTCTGAAGCATTTGGCTGAATTTCTGTTCCATGGTTCCATTCCGCACCGCATCTCTGGATTTGCGGACCCATTCACGTGAATGGGTCCGCATCCATGAAGCAGAATGCACACAGCTGGTGCCCCATGTATTGCGGGCCGGCCTTATGCGAGGGGACACACGGTCGTGTGAAAGAGGCCTAAGCGGGAGATTCTAGAGTATATTCCATACTGAGTGGTATTTTGTCTTCTTAGAAAAAAAAAAGAAGGCGACACTGAAGACAAAGATTATGCAAGTAACACGCTTTTCTGGGGCCACAAGGAAGAGTAGCAAGAGGAATCTGAGGCCTCTAAATAAAAACTCACAAGTTTGGTAAACAGATTATTCATCGGTACTAGCAAAATTGCAAGTGTTTTTTCTGGAATTAACAAAGGCACAATTAAATGTTCCTTACCTTCTGCAACCACACTGCACACTGGTATTGAAAATTTACAATAGTAATACAATGTGTGGAATAAATGCTGCTATTGCAGCACAATGCATTGACTAATAATGCACTTCATCTTCATGCAATTATCAGTCATCATGTATATAAATGATGTTATTGCAGCACAACACATTCACTAATAATGCATGGTATCGTGATGCAATACAATCTGTTAATGTTTGTTATTGCAGTACAATGTGTTCAATAATAATTAGTCTTGAGTGGATCGAAGCCAAACTAATTGAAATTCAATTCGAATCAGGAAAAATTTGATTTGCCGTAAAGCTGAATTTCCTTGCACTTCGTGGTAACTAATCTATTTTTCCTGAAATGGCGGTAAAAAGAAAAAAAAATACATACCTCATCCAGTTGCATGTGAAGAGGCTGTTGTGGCCATTTTGATTGCAAAAACCACGTAAAATCTCACGCAGGGTGACTGACGTCTCAGGTCGGGTGCGGTGACGTCATCAGCAAGCGAGATTTTGGACGGTGTCTTCAATCAAGATGGCCATGACGGCCTCTACCCGAGCAAATGGATACAGTATTTATTTTTACCCTGATTAACCCCTGAATGACCTAAATTGTAGCCTCAGATACTGTAATCAGCGATGAACATGGGCTGTGAGGGTTTCAATGACAGAGGATGGTGCGATCGCCGATCCCCGTCATTGCATTTACTACATACAAAGGAATGTGCTTCGTGATTTGTCACAAATCAAATTTATTTGTGAAATTCGGCAGCAGAATCAAAATTTTAATAATTTCGACCAATAATGCATGGTATTGTGGTGCTGTATAATGCACTAGCCGTTCACTGATGTATAAATGATGTTATTGCAACACAACCCTCTCACTAATAATGTATGGAATGATTTTTAGAAAAACAGTCTATTGCTCAGTATTTGCAGCAGAATGTATTGTTATTGATGCTGGATGTGCTGGCGATAAGCCTATAAAACACTTTTGAACTGTATAATCTTAAGTTTTTTTTTAAGGCTGGCTGGCTGTCCATATACAAGAAAATGTTGCTGCTGTTATAGCTAGATTTTGTTGATT
The DNA here is from genome assembly GCF_014858855.1 of Bufo gargarizans. Lineage (NCBI taxonomy): Eukaryota > Metazoa > Chordata > Amphibia > Anura > Bufonidae > Bufo > Bufo gargarizans. Next base: position 667,695,161 of record NC_058081.1, read on the forward strand.
TGATTGCAGGTTTCCCAGTGCTTTCCCAGTGAACTTTTCACTAGCAGCTGTAAAACACACAACTATGAAGACCAGTAACTCCTTCATTGCTTTCCCCTATAAAACCCTAAATCTACCTAATTATGTCTCTATAACGTCTCTATAGTCTCCCTACCACATCTAGATTATTGGCTTCTGTCTGCAATGTAATAAATATGATGCCCCTGTTGAAAATAGATCGCAGACACATAACCAAATGAATTTGCGGGCAGTGGCCAGCGGGGCTCAAGAGGCAGCTGCCTTGGGTCCCCCAGGAGCCCTGCATATATACAAGGAATCCAGCAGCACTCTCATATTCTATTACCCTGACGAAGGACAGCATACTGTCTGAAACGCGTTTGTAGGAAGCTTGGTACTTGCAAGTATCCATAGTTTGTATAGTGACGTCACTATTCGCTGTTTGAGAGCTCAAGGTACAACTAAGGCTACTTTCACACCTGCGTTCAGGTGTCCGCTCGTGAGCTCCGTTTGAAGGGGCTCACAAGCGGCCCTGAACGCAGCCGTCTGGCCCTAATGCATTCTCAGTGGAGGCGGATCCACTGAAAATGCATCCGCCTGCCAGCGCTCAGCCTCCGCTCCGCTCAGTGAGCGGACACCTGAACGCTGCAAGCAGCGTTCAGGTGTCCGCCTGGCCGTGCGGAGGCGAGCGGATCCGTTCCCTCTTATAATGGAAGTCAATGGGGACGGATCCGCTTGAAGATGACACCATATGGCTCAATCTTCAAGCGGATCCGTCCCCCATTGACTTTCAATGAAAAGTCTGAACGGATCCGCTCAGGCTACTTTCACACTTAGAAAGTTTTTCTAAGTTATAATGCAGACGGATCCGTTCTGAACGGAGCCACCGTCTGCATTAATATGAGCGGATCCGTTCAGAATGGATCCACTCGAACGCTAGTGTGAAAGTAGCCTTATATGCACTGAATCGCGCCACCAGCCGGGGCGCGATCCACATGTTAGAAACCAGACCCATACCGAGCTTGATCCCCATACTGCATAGAGAGGAAGGTAGACACCGCGGAACGAGAACCACTAGTAAGGTAACTTATGTTACAGTTGGTTATAAGTGTCGGCAATCTATTTAAGCAGGGACATTTTCTTGGTTTAGGGAAAGGAGTGCGCGTTATCTTTCCTATTTATTCAGTTTTACTTACAGTGTGTAGTAGTTTGTGCGGTACTGCTGCAATACCGCAGCCAAGTGTAGAGAAGGAGGGTATTTCTGTCTGTAATTTTATTTATTTTTGTCAGACACAGCTAACACACATGCTCACAGCAAATTGCTTTACTTCAGATTCATTTGGCAACATAATTTTTTTCGAAATTTGTAACAAACCTGGTTTGCTCAGAATCGATGCGCTGATCTGTAATCTGCAACAATAGGAATTCTTTACTTATAAATTCATATACTGTACATTTCCCTTAGTTGTAAAAAGATTCTTGATGGTGATTGACAGATCAAGCAATCAATCTAATTAGCAAAGGACTATTAGCTGAAGTAACAGTTTGATCAAAGTGACATGTCCAATCCAGAGATACTGTCTCCAAAGGGGAGAAGGCCAGTCATATTTTAGACACTACAGTTTCCATGCACTGTAATATTTAGCTATCCTGTCACTTCTCATAAATCATTGTGGCCTACATTGGCTGAAATGGTGGCTTTACGTGTTGTCACCATAATGCTGCTTTGCTGTCATAGGATATGACTCTAATGTAAGATGCAGACTAAAGGTCTAATTAGAATTGGGAGGCCTATGTTTTATAGACACGCACACGTATATTAATCTTGTTAAATTAGAATCTAATTGACTATATGTCGCATCAGATGGGATAATGGTTTATAGTCATTGGGAAGAGTAATAAATATTCTACAGCAGTATTTTTTGCAGATTATGGGTTAAAGTTAAATTATCACTAAGAACTAATGTAATCAATTTAATGAGATTTCATTGATTAATATATTAATGCATTTACACATTTTACATAAATAAATCTAACTAGTTATTAATGAGGTTTTCCAAGACCCTACATGCTCCCGCAAAGCCACATTAAGTACACAGAACGCTCCTGTACCATAATGTTTGGTATTTACCTACCAATTCCAAAGTTGTGTGTATTTGCCTACTGAAAATCTGGTCTCACATGACTCTCCAGTTATGAAAATCCAGCTTCTGCAGACATTGTATTCCTTATCGGGTTTCCGGCCTGGCCTAAGGAAGGGACATCGGCTCCTCTGTGGACATGACCAGAACTATTAATTTCCCTAGAGCATGAGCAAACTCCTGATATTCACGTAATCTGTGCATGCATTAGGGAGAGAATTAATTTAAAAAGTCTATGGTTGCATCAAAAGGGGCAAGAGATGCCCGTGATGAGAACATAAGGACACATTTATTAAGACCAGCGTTTTAGACGCTTCAATCCGAATTTTCCGGAGCCAGCAGTGACAGCTGCAGCCTACTACTACTACTACTACTTCTGGCCAGATAGTCGGTGCTGCTACTACCCATATTCTGGCTTTGGGTATTTCGTTTGGAACTCGTCCGTAGCCTGGACACTTTTGGGCCTCTCAGATAATGTTATGCACTGCCCAGTCTTGTTGTAGTGATCACATATATATGCTGCTAATTTGAATTTAATTAATGACCCCCCACAAAAAAAAAAAAGATTGGAAATAAAGGGAAACGGATTTAGGCCTATATTGGTTATTTCTACCAGACACTTTTGTGTGCTAGCCTGTGTATTGGTGTTGGTCACCTATATGCTATTTTAATTAAAGGAGTTCTCCAGGCTTTGAATATTGATGACCTATCCTCAGGAGGCCCATCTCATTTACCATTTTATATGCCTGGTTTAGGCATAGAAAATGGTCTAAATGTAAGACAGCAAGGAAGATGTCTTACATTTAGAACTGGCGCTGGATGCACCAAAGTTATGGAGAGACCTGCGCATCTTAATAACTTCAGTGGATCCTCCGCCCACTATGGGGCTTTATTAACCGCTACCTGACCGCCTAATGCAGGGATGCGTCCTGCGGATGGTCGGGTTATTCCTCTTCGACGCATCGGCTCGTCATCTCGCGAGACGCGAGATGACGCACCAAGCCGGCCCGCACATGTGCAGTGTGGGCCGGGAATCGTCGCAGCAGAAGTTCGTCACCAGCCTGCCAGCCAATGATCATCGCTGGCAGGCTGGTGATCAAAATCCATACAACACATTATATTTATAAAAATAATATGTTAAATGGCTTTTGTGCTCTCTGCTGGTTCCTTTTCGTTGGTTGGTTCCAGCAGAGAGCACAGATCACTGTAAGTGCACAAAACACTACACATTTAGCCCCAGATCACCCCCTTCACCCCAATTAACCCCTTGAGCACTCCTGTCAATCACAAGTGAAAGGGAAAGTGGCAGTCTGACCCAAAGTTCGGACGATGAGGTTGAGGTCCCTGATACCACCAGGCATACCCGGCCCCGTGTAGCTAAACCACAGGTTGCACAGGATCCGCTTCAAGGGCAGCAGAGTGGGGCTGGCCCTGTCGGATTACGTGGTGAGGCATACACCAGCAGCGCAGCCCATCCTGGACCAGCACTGCCGTAGAACATGGTGAAGTGGCGAGCACCAGAAGGGCAGTTGAAGCTAGTACGGTGGCACGTGCAGTAGTTCCCCCGTCGCAGCCACCGCACAGACAGGCCAGTAGGGCCCCTAGAGTCCCTGAGGTGCTGGCAAACCCTGATTGGCAGCCCCCATCTTCAGCCGCACCAGTAGTTCCCCCTTTCACTTTCATCGACACAGTTTTTTTTTTAGCTGTTCTTTACTGCGGAGCTCTTTGAATTAGTTGTGGCAGAAACAAACCGTTATGCCACTCAATTTATAGCTGCCAACCCGGGAAGCTTTTATGCCCAGTATTTCCGGTGGAAACCTGTCCAAGTTTCCGAATGTAAAACTTTTCTGGGCCTTCTCCTCAACATGGGCCTGACAAAAAAGCATGAATTAAGACCATCCTGCGTTTCCTGCACTTTAGTGACAACAGCACCTCTCGTCCCAGAGGCCACCCAGCTTTTGACCGGCTCCACAAAATTCGGCCCCTCATAGACCACTTTAACACCAAATTTGCAGATTTGTATATCCCTGAGCAAAACATCTGCATAGACGAGTCCCTGATACATTTTACCGGGCACCTTGGCTTCAAACAATACATCCCAAGCAAGTGCGCCTGGTATGGGGTCAAATTGTATAAGCTCTGTGAAAGGGCCACAGGCTATACCCACAAATGTCGTGTCTATGAGGGCAAAGATCAGACCCTGGAGCTGGTCGGTTGCCCTGACTACCTGGGGAGCAGTGGGAAGACAGTCTGGGACTTGGTGTCACCCTTATTTGGCAAGGGGTACCATCTTTATGCGGAAAATTTTTACACAAGTGTGCCCCTCTTCAGGCATTTGTTTCTAGAACAGATTAGCTACTGTGGTACCGCGCGACCTAGTCGCTGGGGCTTCCCCCAACGGCTCGTTACCACCCGTCTTGCAAGGGGGGAGAGGGCTGCCTTGTGTAACGAAGAACTGCTCGCGGTGAAATGGAGAGACAAGCGTGACGTTTACATGCTCTCCTCCATTCACGCAGACACGACAATCCAAATTGAACGAGCAACCAGTGTCATTGAAAAGCCCCTCTGTGTCCACAACTATAATTTGCTCATGGGAGGGGTGGACTTCAATGACCAGATGTTGGCTCCTTATTTACTCTCCCTCAGGACCAGACGCTGGTATAAGAAGGTGTCTGTATACCTAATTCAATTGGTGATGTACAATTGTTTTGTTCTCTACAGTAAGGCTGGGAGTACAGGATCCTTCCTAAAATTTCAGGAACAGATCATCGAGAACCTCCTGTATCCAGGAGGTTCCGTGGCCCCAACCACCAATCTAGTGAGCCGTCTACACGAGCGACACTTCCCCAATGTCGTTGTTGGTACCTCAACCCAAGCGTCACCCCGAAAAAGATGTTGTGTCTGTAGCAGGAATGGAATAAGGCTTGACACTAGGGCTAGTTCTGTCCTGACTGCCCTGACCACCCTGCCCTATGCTTAGGGGAGTGTTTCTGGAAGTACCACACACAGGTACACTTAGTATAGGCATTGCGTGACACAGGACAGGCACACAGGGCTCTTAGGGCCCTTTTACTCAGAGCTGTTGCAAACCTCTCCTTTCACCTGGGACAAAGTGCATAATGTACTTCGCCACATCTCTGGGCGATTTGCAATTTGCACATTGTCCCATGGGGAAGGAGAGGTTTGTCACATAAAGGTAAAAAAAAAGTTTATAAAAGTTAATGTTCTGTTTCAAATGTTTTATAAAGTTAATGTTAATAAATGTATTGCATTGCGGCCTGTTTTTTATTTTTTACATATACCCATGCTGGGTGAGAGAAATATCTCTCTAAAAGACAACTTTTCCTATTTTTTTATACAAAGTTGTCATTTGACAGAGATATTTCTCTCACCCAGCATGGGTATATGTAAAAATACACCCCAAAACACATTGCTCTACTTCTCCTGAGTACGGCGATACAACATGTGTGACACTTTTTTGCAGCCTAGGTGCACAAAGAGGCCCAAATTCCAATGAGTATCTTGAGGATTTCACTGGGCATTTTTTACGCATTTGGATTCCAAACTACTTCTCATGCTTAAGGGCCCCTAAAATGCCAGGGGGGGAGAGGGCTGCCTTCTGTAACGAAGAACTGCTCGCGGTGAAATGGAAAGACAAGCGTGACGTCTCTCCATTTCAGTATAAATACCCCACAGTATAAATACCCCACAAGTGACCCCATGCTGGGTGAGAGAACTATCTCTGTCAAATGACAACTTTGTATAAAAAAAATGGGAAATTGACAACTTTGGAAAAAAGAAAAATGGGAAAAGTGTCTTTTAGAGAGATATTTCTCTCACCCATCATGGGTATATGTAAAAAGACACCCCAAAACACATTGCCCTACTTCTCCTGTGTACGGAAATACTACATGTGTGACACTTTTTTGCAGCCAAGATGCACAAAGGGGCCCAAATTCCAATTAGTACTTTCAGGATTTCATAGGGCATTTTTACGCATTTGAATTCCAAACTACTTCTCACGCTTTAGGGCCCCTAAAATGCAAGGGCAGTATAAATACCACACATGTGACACCATTTTGGAAAGAAGACACTCCAAGGTGTTCTGTAAGGGGTATGGTGAGTTCATGTAAAATTTATTTTTTGTCACAAGTTAGTGGAATATGAGACTTTGTAAGAAAAAAAAATGCATTTTTCACTAACTTGTGGCAAAAAAAAATATTCTAGGAACTCTCCATGCCCCTCACAGAATACCTTGGGGTGACATCTTTCAAAATGAGGTCACTTGTGGCGTATTTATACTACACTGGCATTTTAGGGGCCCTTAAGCGTGAGCAGTAGTTTGGAATCCAAATGCGTAAAAAATGCCCTGTGAAATCCTCACGATACTCATTGGAATTTGGGCCCCTTTGTGCACCTAGGCTGCAAAAAAGTGTCACACATGTGGTATTGGCGTACTCAGGAGAAGTAGGGAAATGTGTTTTGGGGTGTATTTTTACATATACCCATGCTGGGTGAGAGAAATATCTCTGTCAAATGACAACCACTTTGCTAACTATGGTGTGAACATGGTCTGAAGGTGATAAAATCCAGCTCACAGCCAAGCTTCCACACAACCGCATAGCAGGACATCTAATGCAATGTGAATAAAGCAAGACTGTAAGCCACACCCTTATCAGACCGTGTGATGGAGGCTACCAGGTGAAAAAGAATGTTATATGCAAGGTGAAGGCACATTCAATACATATGGAACAAAATCACAGAAAAATAGTGGCTAATATGGGGGAACTGCTCAGACCCCAAACACTGTAGCATGTTTCTCATTGGGGGAGCAGTCCCACCGCATGTGGACCGCAGCAAACCACCATCTCCAGCAAAAAATGGTTACAATGAAGGATGCTGACGCGGTCCACATGCACCACAAAGGCATCCTACACAAAACAAAGTATTGTGCGGATGAAAATATATAAATATATAAATCACAGAAAAAAAATGCACCAAATGGATATGCCACTGACTACACTAGCTAGTCATACAGGCAATATTAAATAAAAAATAGATAAGCAGCACACAATTTCAGTAGGTGCAATTCCTTGAAAAGGATTGCGGACTTGATCCTAAATATATATATGTAGAAAAAGATTCCAAGGCAGCACACAAATATCCGTAAAAAGCAAAAGGGAATTTTATTCACCCATGTGTGAACAGAAACATCTCAGCTCTCTCTATGGAGCCTTTGTCAAGCCATACTGCTTAGTGCAAAATCAGGTGCTTATAAAGCATACAAAATTACTACAATGTGATTACATAATTACATTACAATTAATATATAACCAATAAACATAGATGAATCTCACTTGTATATAATCATAAAATACAGAGTGTAGAAAGACACTACAATGTGTCAAATATAGTGAATAAAATCAGCTATACATATAGTTATAGTGCATAAACATGATCAATTAATCATTGCTTACAGGTGCCCATGATTATGTGATAAAAAAAAAAAAATCATTCATTTACTTGTAGATATCTCATGTACTTTTGAAGGTCGCAGGACTCACTCGGCGTCCGGAACTCGGCACTGCATATGCGCGGGAAACATTTCGTCCCGCAAGATTATCTGTATTAGGCAGAAACCAGTGGCCCACAACTAAGATGGCCGCGCGGCAGCACAAGCGGACTGAGCATGCTCACCTCCCCAAACTGGGCGGGCATGGACCAGCAGGCACAGCAGTCATGTGCACAATCACCAGACACTCACACTTAGCAACAGACCTAACATAATATTGATTACTAAGTTACATGACCGTAACATAGGGGGTCCAGCGGTGTATACCAAATCAGTGGCAAACGCCACTCCCGCACTCTACGACCTCATCCCCATATTTATATACTTAGGATTATTACCTTACAGGTCCGTGCATCATATACAATCACACCTGTACTCCCTGTGTATGTGACCTCTGTTCGGAAAACCAATCAGAGGCAACAGACTATAGAGGGTCCAGTGAACATGGACGTCACCGTGAAGTGACTTCATGTCCCAGTTGCCTCATTGGGAGAACCAAGCACTTGTGATCACTCTACACATGTGTCATGCCTGCAGTCACCGTCCAGCCTCATAAGTTTTAGGGAAACTCGCTGTCACAGACTGCATGTGACGCCAAACTCCACCCATAATACCGGGCCCCAGGTATCTGCCTATAAAAAACACATAATTCAAACAATGTTATCTTGTCCTTGTGGACTATGGTATGTTGGGGAAACAACTTGGGATGTCAAAACAAGGCTAAATCAGCACAGATATACTATAAAGAATATAAAGAAAAAGAGGCTGGATTTACCTGTGCCTAAGCACTTTACAGAAGCAGGTCACCAAGAATGGGATTTAACGTTTAGGATACTTGAACAAGTGCCCTTACCCAGACGGGGTGGGGACAGGACAATACGTCTCAAAAGAAGGGAGCTCTACTGGATTTTCGAGCTTAAGACTCTTAAACCAAGTGGGCTCAATGCTGATTTCAGAGTGGTTTGAAGTCTCTAGTATTTGTTTGTCTGTTCCCCTTCCTTATATGTTTGTCTATTAATGTGGGTTGTTTTAGCGATGTGAGGTCTTTCCTATGTTGTGACGGTTTCTGTGGGGTTCTGGGAAATTCAGCCTGTCCTCCGTGTAAGATTGCCTATAAGTGCAATTGATATACTATAAGCTATTAACTAATATTGTTTCTATATTTTTGTAGATGAACGTGAAGTCATATCTTGTAATGGATTATCTCTTTGAATACTGGAAGACAGCAGGACCTGATCGGCATTTAATAATTTATATTATCAATATAATTGTTTGAATTATGTGTTTTTTATAGGCAGATACCTGGGGCCCGGTATTATGGGTGGTGTTTGGCGTCACACATGTGTAGAGTGATCACAAGTGCTTGGTTCTCCCAATGAGGCAACTGGGACATGAAGTCACTTCACGGTGACATCTATGTTCACTGGACCCTCTATAGTCTGTTGCTTCTGATTGGTTTACCGAACGGAGGTCACATACACAGGGAGTACAGGTGTGATTGGATATGATGCACGGACCTGTAAGGTAATAATCCTAAGTATATAAATATGGGGATGAGGTGGTAGAGTGCGGGAGTGGCGTTTGCCACTGATTTGGTATACACCGCTGGACCCCCTATGTTACGGCCATGTAACTTAGCAATCAATATTATGACAGGTCTGTTGCTAAGTGTGAGTGTCAGTTGATTGTGCACATGACTGCTGTGCCTGCTGGTCCATGCCCGCCCAGTTTGAGGAGGTGAGCATGCTCAGTCCGCATGTGTTGCCGCGCGGCCATCTTGTTTGTGGTTTCTGCCTAATACAGATAATCTCGCGGGACGAAATGTTTCCTGCGGCATACGCAGTGCCGAGTTCCGGACACCGAGTGAGTCCTGCGATCTTCAAAAGTACATGAGATATCCACAAGTAAATGAATGAATTTTTTTTAATCACACAATCATGGGCACCTGTAAGCGATGATTAATTGATCATGTTTATGCACTATAACTATATGTATCGCTGATTTTATTCACTATATTTGACACATTGTAGTGTCTGGCTACACTCTGTATTTTATGATTATATACAAGTGAGATTCATCTATGTTTATTGGTTATATATTAATTGGAATGTAATTATGTAATCACATTGTAGTAATTTTGTACGCTTTATAAGCACCTGATTTTGCACTAAGCAGTATGTCGTGACAAAGGCTCCATAGAGAGAGCTGAAACGTTGCTGTTCACACATGGGTGAATAAAATACCCTTTTGCTTTTTACGGATATTTGTGTGCTTCCTTGGACTCTTTTTCTACATAGTCATACAGGCAGATATTAAAAACAGAGACTTTTGCCAATATATTCCTGGCAGGAACACATCAGAGCCCCTCATGTACCACGCAGTTGTCCTGTTATGCGGTTGTGTGGAAGCTTGGCTGTGAGCTGGATTTCATCACCTTCAGACTGTGTTCACACCATAGTTAGCAAAGTGGTAGGACCCCATGCCATGCTGAGAGACCGTGACGTGGTGCATGAGGGGCTCCGATGTGTTCCTGACAGGAATATATTGGCAAAAGTCTCAGCTTTTAATATCTGCTTGTATGACTAGCTAGTATAGTTAGTGACATATCCATTTGGTGCATTTTTTTCTGTGATTTATATATTTATATATTTTCATCCGCACAATGCTCCGTTTTGTGCAGGATGCCTTTGTGGTGCATGTGGACCGCGCCGGCATCCTCCATCGTACGCATTTTTTGCTGGGGATGGTCGTTTGCTGCGGTCTACATGCGGTGGGACTGCTCCCCCAATGAGAAACACGCTACAGTGTTTGGGGTCTGAGCAATTCCCCCATATTGGCCACTATATTTCTGTGATTTTGAGTATATAGCTTAGCCTGCTCTCCCTCATTCACTGGAAGCCATATGGCACCAGGAGATGTATAGTGTGAACTCTCATTGCATTCTTTGGTGGCCATTTAGCACCAGGAGTGGTGTGGAGTGGATATAATGGAGGCCATTTTGGCACCAAAGATGACCGAAATTAAAGCAGGCCCAGCATGCATGTGGAGCCTACACTCCCTGAATTGTATGGTAGCCGTCATGGCACATAACAGGCAGAATTTAGTGTTAGGAACCTGTCTTACAGAGATCGTCTTGACGTGCGGCAGACGGGCTCAAATAATTTTGTACAAAATGATTTGCAAAGCATCTCTAATTTATAAGTATAGCATTAGCAATTATTATTATGCATTTTTGTACTTTATTTGGTTTGCAGAGAGCTGTTGCATTGCATGTGTTTTACACTTAATTGCTACGTAGCCTGTGTACTGGTGTACTGATCATCTATATACTGGTTTAATTAATTTGATCATATCCCAAAAAATTAAATATGTGGGGAAATGAAATAAACAATAATGGACAATTGAGGCCTGGCACTCAATTTCCCATTAACAGTCACAGGTAGATTGCTGCTATACCATGTATATTGGTGCAGTAATCATGTTTATCTGCTGGTTAAATTAAACAATCCCAAAAATTATTAAATTAATTACAACCATGTGGAAATGGAATTCCCTGAAATGGACGATTGAGGCCTGATGCTCAATTTCATATTAATACTCATAGGTAGATTGCTGATATACCATGTGTTTTACCCATATGAAAACTTGAAATGAGGCCCCCTCCATCAAGAACTCTCCAATTGTTAGGCCTATGATCTGGAGGGAATAAAGGAATGTAAATAATTTATTTTTCATATGAGAAGGTTTTTTTTTCCTGGTAGTTATATCAACAAATAATCTATCTGTGCACTTTGTAAGACCTTTTATTTAGGCTGTCATGGGCTAGTTTCCTCCATTTTATCAGAAGGGTTCCAGACTATAAGAGGATCACAGAGTATTCAACTGCTCCAACCTCCAGTGACCAGCTGTAATTTTTGACAAAGTGTTCAGTTTGTCTCACTGAAGTACTGGACGTGTTGGATCCTCCAGAGAGAAAACCACTCTGTGTAGACTGTCTATGTACTGACTAATAGAGAAAACATCTCTGTACAAGGGATTCGCTTTTATTAACTCAGAATTCTCTAATAACGTATATACACAGACACATAAATATACTATTCTATATTTTATGCATTATGTATTAAATCTCAAATTTCATGAACAGTGGATAAATTCCAGCAGAAGGAAAGCTGTTTACTTTGAAGCCAACAGAGAATTTGGATTCTTTTTTTTATTGCATTTGAGGATGCATTGTGACAGCAGAACCTGCAGCTATCATTTTAGCTTACTGTTCTTATGTGAAAATCTGATGTGTTTTCTTTAGAACATTTTTAATGCTTTAGAGAGAAAATAATTAAAAGAAATGGAATCATTTTTTGCCACCCAACATCATTTCTTCTTTGCGCCTGAGTTTTTCGTATGGCTTTAAAGGGTACAGCTTGTGGCCTCCAAGATTTAGTGCAAGACCGCTCATCACAATAAAGAAGCCAATCTTGCTTAGACGCTGTCAAATCTTAAGCACGAAACAAGCAAGGGTATGGATTCAAGATATAAACAATTTAATGATTCATTTCTCTCCTACCTGCTGAGCTATTCCCTGTTCAGGGGATTTTGAAACGTCTATCACTTTTAATGCGTACTGATGTTAAATCCTGACTCAATATGCTCAACCATATTTATTACCCTTGAGAAACATATGACTGCAACTATTCATTATTTGGTATATGGATGGAATAGAATTTATTAAAGGGGAAAACCACTAAATATATGCTTCACTTCTCAGAGAGATTGCCCAGTTTATCTTCAATATAGCTTTGCTTTCTGGACAACCCATGCTTCAGTGAGTTTGTTTGAACTTTGTACTGAATGGGCTTCTCTAGATAATATTTCACTCTTACTACTATATCTGTCAATACTTGAGGGGTTATCTCAGTAAAAGTATCAATGTGCAGGGAATAAGGCAATTTCAAATGAAAAATGTTACTGCAATAAACATGGAATGAAAATATTGTTCATTTTTCATGCACATTTTTCCTCTCTGCTACAACCGTTTCACCTGTGGCTGCATTCAGTGGTGAGGCAGACATGATCTTCCTCTCAATGTTGATGTAGTGATCTCACAGTGAAGCAGTCTAGACACCTTTAAATCATTCATTCCTATGCATAAATTCCTAGAAATAGTTAGCCATTGTATATTTCGCTCTAAACAGTGCGGAAGGAAGTTACATTTTTTGCTGCAATTTAGGACAAGTCCCAAACTCGGGAACTACATCTGTCTTCTCTCTGGGACTCAAATTGGTTAACGGTCTTCCCCTGTGCCAAGGGATGGGATGTTGTCCGGCCTAAGAATCAGACGCAGACAACTTGCTGTGCTATGGATTCTTTCCCAGGTGTAGCCTGTGGAACTCCTGGAAAAATCCTAGAAAAAAAAAGGATCCTGTTGCATTAGTTGTCATCCGTTTGAGCCAATTCTGGTCTGAGATCCGTCTTTTTGAAAGGAAACAAAAGTACTGCATACAGGTAGAGTAGACTGTGGACTGACTGACCAGCATTTGTACGAATAACTGTGGACTGACTGTTGGTGGCATTTATGCTATTCCTTAGTGGGGCAGCAGCAGCTCCCATCAGATCTTTTGTCCAAGGGCATCCAACAAGTTTACTCCAGCATTGACAATCATACTGTTACGAAAGTCAAAGTATACTAAGGGAAACATTACAAATGATAATAATAATGATAATTTTTATTTACATAGTGCCTACATATTTCACAGCGCTTTACAGTCAGAGGGTTCATTTATAAACAGAGTTGTGAATTACATAGCAGCAAGCAAGCCAACAAAAAACCCAGAGGAGTGAGGGGCCTGCTTGCAAGAGCTTTCAATCTATGACCATAATAACACCAGGTACAGGCCAAATAACACCACCAGACTATGAGGACAAATTACCACCACGTGGTGAATGATTATTACCACCATAAGTAGTGGATGAGCGAAACAGTTTGTAGGGAGCCGGGTTTATTACAAACTCCCTAAAAATTGATCTGCAAGATTAACCTGAACCTTTTGAGGTACGCGTCGGCCCAATCCAGTAAAACATTGCACAGGGCCTGAGAATTTTTTTTTCCCAATGCACCCTATCTGTTTTGTTTTTAAATGTGTTGTATTGTAGTAAAAGCAATAATGGCATTTTTTTTACCAGCGAAAATAAATGTCAATTACACTGTACACAGAAATGAATCTGCCTTCCTTGCACAGTTCAAGTGTTGGTCTGTGTGCTTATGTGTGTGTGTGTGGGGGGGTTAACTGCAATACAAGTATGCAACGCATGTTTTACAATCCCGAGAGTACTATTTTAAATCTCTGTATAAAAACACCTGAAATAATCTGTGACAGGGCACCCCCAGACAGTTCAAGTGTTGGTGTGTGTGTCTGTGTGTGTTTGTGGGGGAATCACAATACAAGGGTGCAACACATGTTTTACAATCCAGAGACTATTGTTTTAAATCTCTTGGTAAATACACATAAAAGAGTAAGCCCAACTCTTTAATAGAGCATCTCCAGACAGTCCAAGTGTTGGTATGAGGGGAATAATCTCATGGTAGGTTGACAACTTGTGCTTTACACTAAAGGCTACATTCACGTGACGTTAACGGACATTTATTTCGCTGATGGCATTCTGAGAAATGGGCCTTAAAATGGTCCCATTCACTTTTGGTCAGAGAAAATTGTTTTATGTGTGTGTTTCACTGGCCATCAAACCTGCCATGTGAATAACCCCATAGACTACCATTGTTTTTAAAATGGACATAAGTCACACATCCGTTTTTCACATTCATGTGAATGTAGCCTTATACACTGGTCTCAAATCTGTTAGCGGTACCGATACTGTATTATTCCCAAAGTAAATTGTCAATAGCAGTGTTTTCAGTGTGCTTGTAAAAAGGGAAGGATATCTATGTCTTCCAGAAAACATTATGTGACTCTGTACATTAGGCCAAATGTCTGAAATATGGAAAGGGCTACAAACAAAAGACACAGGGCCAGGCCTTGTCCTCTCAGAGCCAGAATGTAGTTAGTAGCAGCACCTGGTAGTATTAGGACATAGTTCTCTTTTGCTTTGGAAAGGTGCAACATTATCATTGCGGAAAAAGAGGATGAGATTGCGAACAGGATGGCCCAGTCCTCCTCTCAGTTACAGCAGAATGACGTGGAGGTGAATTCTGAGTTTGACACCATGCCTTTGAGCCAGGGGTAACAGAATTCCTCATGCGCCTCCTCCTAGTGAAGCTTCTTTTTCCCCCTCCATTTTATCACATGTGTCAATTTAAGTGTGGCCATGCAGTATTGGAGCCGATCAGGCTGGGCAAGAATAGCCACACCTGTAAGCATTTGCTAAAGTTTATCAAGCAGCAAACATCCCGATAGCTGTCACTCCACTAGCTCCAACTGGACAAGGTGGTCAGCGACAATGGGCAACATCCTAGTCACCCTAAACCTGGGGAAAATAACACATGCTCCTTGTATGTCATTAACCTAGTTGTGCAATGATTTTGAAATAAATACGCTAAGTTGCACAAGCTGCTGGCACTGTCCAGGAGACTGTCGGTGCATTTCTGCCTTTCTTATGTGGCTAGAAACATTCTAACATGTTGGAATTCAACATTGCACATGCTTGAGCATTTGTACGAGCACCAGACCATCTCAGCAATGCATCTCAGTTGTTTAAAGGTCAGGCAGTGGCAGCTCATCTGTTTTAGGATGCACAAACGTTACACAGGAGATATAGAGCAAGTAATGTCGCTGTCACCACCGCCTAATTAAATATTACACTGAATGAATGTCACTGATATTTAGGATGCACAAATGTTATACAGGAGGTATAGCACAAGTAATGTCGCTGTCACCACCGCCTAATAAAAAATTACACTGACTAAATGTCATTTATATTTAGGATGCACAAACATTATACAGGAGGTATAGCGCAAGTAATGTCACTGTCACCACCGGTTAATAAAAAATTACACTGAATGAATGTCACTGATATTTAGGATGCACAAACATTATACAGGAATGTAGCGCAATAATGTCGCTGTCACCACCGCCTAATAAAAAATTACACTGACTAAATGTCATTTATATTTAGAATGCACAAACATTATACAGGAGGTATAGCGCAAGTAATGTCACTGTCACCACCGGTTAATAAAAAATTACACTGAATGAATGTCACTGATATTTAGGATGCACAAACGTTATACAGGAATGTAGCGCAATAATGTTGCTGTCACCACCGCCTAATAAAAAAATTACACTGACTAAATGTCATTTATATTTAGGATGCACAAACATTATACAGGAGGTATAGCGCAAGTAATGTCACTGTCACCACCGGTTAATAAAAAATTACACTGAATGAATGTCACTGATATTTAGGATGCACAAACGTTATACAGGAGATGTAGCGCAGATAATGTCTCTGTCTGCAGCGGCCAAACAATTGCAAGCTACAGTATTTAGCGCAGGTTGTGCTAAAAATATATATTGCTGCCAGATACAGCTATAGTCCTTAAAAGAACTTTTGGGTCTCTAACAAGTTTTAGCAATTTTGTGCAGGTTGCATTAAAATATATATTGCTGCCACACACAACAATAGTCCTTAAAAGGACTTTTGGGTCTATAACAAGTATAAAAGCTAAAATATTCCTATTTCACTCCCTACACTATCTCTCCTTTCTTCTTTCCAGCTCTCCCTGACTAAGACTGAGCTGAACACGTGTCATTGGGTGCTATATAGCACCCGATGACGCGTTTTGGCCAGCCAATCACTGTAATTAGTGAATTAGTGCATTACTTACCTGCAGGTTTATTGGCTGCATAGCAGCCAACAAACGTGCAGGGAGGAAACTCGAGCATCGCGCTCAAGCACATGCGCTACTTGTCCGAGTACCGCCATGTGCCAAGCATCGAGATGCTTGAGCCGAACTGGTGTTCGGCCAGCATGCTCGGTCAACACTAATGAGCATCTCTTGGCTAAACGCTCGGAGCGTCTCATTAAACTTAGTCATGGACTCATCCTGCTAATAATTAAAATGATGTGCCGAGCATCGCGATGCTTGAGTAAAATTTATGTTCAGCCGAGCATGCTCGTCCAACACAATCTCTGATGAGCTATTGGAGAGCACAGGATCCATATACTATTCTTGCACAGGGGTCCTATGCTGTCTGTGTCCACTGTGTCACCTATATTTCTGATTCATAAGGATAATATTAATTCTGTCTGATTAAATGTAACAAAGACAAATGGTGTTATTGCCCATTGAATTTAATTTATGTAAATTAATGTTGAGCGAATTGGAGTCTAAGAAGTGGAGTTCGATCCGAATTTCAGGATAAATTTAATTCGCCGCAAAGCGGAATTTCCTCATGCTTCATGGTATTGAATCGATTTAATCTAAAATAGTGTAAAAAAAAAATATCATACTTACCTGAATTATCTGCTCGGGACGGTCAAGCCTGATGACATCTTGCTTGAAGATCTCGCCTGAAATACTGTGCACTATGAGATATGACGTCCTCACGCCAGTCAGTGAGATTTCACGTCAGATCTTCAAGTAACATGGCAGCGGCCTGCCCAACACAAGAAAATGGATTTTTGTTTTAAATTTGGCTCTGTGTTATTTATATCAGATGCCGCGATCATGTATGAACTCTGCATCTGAGGGGTACAACGATGGGGAGCAGTGCAATGACACTCCCTGTCATTGCACCCACTACTTACAAAGAAATGCACTTTGTGACAAATTAATTGGTCACAAAGCAATTTTTTTAGTAAAAATGGGGGGAAGCAGCCTGTCACACCCGTGTGTGGGAGGGACACACCACACACCGTATGAAGAAGGAGAGGGAACAAGGAACAAGACCTGAAAGCTAGGTAAAGAAAGAAAGACACCTCCTAGTCAAATACCTAGTCACAGTCCTGACTGGCTATCAGTATGAACAAACCCCAAAGGTAGGAAGCTCATACTCAGGAGTACCTAGAGTCCTAACTCACCCTATAAGACCCTGGCGATAGTGACAGGACTGAGACTACCTGTTCCTCCAGAAAGGAAGAACGAACAGGAGTTTCCCTCAGGCCTACAACAAAGAGCAGGGGAAAAACAACACACAAATAAACCAAAACAAAATGCAAAAGGGAAAGGAAACACTTAACTTTCTAGTAGCTACGGCAGCAACAGGAACTCAGCCGAGAACCAAACACCAGCAAACCACAGATACCACTAAAAGCTATAAACTGCACAGCATTGTGGGAGAAGAAAGTTAAATGACCACAATAGCAACACCTGGAAGCTAGAGGTGTGGCCAGTATTAGAAACAACACAGATGCCTATTGAGCCACAAGGAAACCTGTCAGATCAAAGCATGTGTATCCAGTCTCACAGATCTTCTGTTACCCACTGTTGCAGGGACGTCAGTATGTCTTGGTACCTCTGTGACAGTAACCTCCCCCCTTTACGGGTGACCTCCAGTGACCCAGGACCGACCTTATCCTGGTAAGACCTGTGAAAAGCTTTCACCAAAGGCGAGCGGAGCCTGTGCTGTAGGAAGATGGCTGTGTGAAGCTCTGCCCTGCTGTTAGCTATACTCTCACATCCTCATTTATTTAGCCTTTTGGACTCACTGTAGTCAAGATTGGTGGCCCCAAGACCGCTGACCCTACTTGTCCCACTAGAGCTCCCATCTAGACCGGGGAGATGGATAAGTTTATTAAAAAAGTGGCCTCAGCATACACAACCCGGGAAACCAAGATGGTGCCTGGAACACCGTGAGCCTTGGGTTATAAACCACAATCTGCTGATAGCGTGGAACGATGTAGGGAGGAATCTCCGGGGCCCAATAGTCTCCCTATCTCGCGGACTTTCCTGAGGAAGGCTTTAGCAGATGCACTGGGGCCTCTCAGTTCGGACCTCACGTCTATTAAAGAGGATGTTCGCCACATTGGAAGGAGGGTTGTGACCTCTGTATACAGCACTGGAAGATCAAGAAAATTGGGGTAGGCACAATAATCTGCACTTCCAGGCCTATCAGAGTCTGTTGCCCCTAGCTACATACCTGAAATGGTGGTTCAGATTTGCTTAACCTTACTGGGGCCAGACTCTGCACATGAGGTCATAATAGAAAAGGCACACAGAGCACTTCATCCGAAACCTCAGCCTGCTGAGCCCCCCTCCCCCCGAGATGTAATTTGCAAGTTCTTGCACTTTCCTGTTAAAGAGGCAATCCATACCTGTGCCAGGAACACTCCATCTTTGATGTGGGAAGACTTAGGACTTAGCCCATTCCACTTTGAAAAAACGAAGAGCATTGAAACCGTTCAGTGACTGGCTTAGTTCCAGCGAGATTTTATATAGATGGACCTCTCCCTTTTTATTAGCCTTCCTCCATGATGGACGCCGCATACCTATCTCATCCTACAATGACCTGGATAATGTGTACACTGGCCACTAGAGATGAGCAAAG
Source organism: Bufo gargarizans (assembly GCF_014858855.1). Classification (NCBI taxonomy): domain Eukaryota; kingdom Metazoa; phylum Chordata; class Amphibia; order Anura; family Bufonidae; genus Bufo; species Bufo gargarizans. The sequence continues at coordinate 667,714,366 of NC_058081.1, forward strand.
CGTTAGAAATTTCAGGAAAAATGTGATTCTGAACTAATGCGAATTTCCTCGCGCTTCATGGTAACTAATCACAATTTCTCCTAACAAGGCGGCTAGCTGGCTACAATTGCGGCTAAAATGGCGGCTACACGTGTGAGGACATGGGCCAAGGAACTCTGGGAAGGCGGGATGGCCCATAATGCCATGCATGCAACCAACCAGCAGCCAGCCAGCCCGGTGATGTTACAGCCCTATAAATACGGCGACCATCTTAGAGTCTGCCATTCACTATCGTACTTTGTTCATGGACAGACGTGTATGCAGGCGCTAGGGAGAGTGAAAAAAAAAGGAAAGAAGCGATTTACTAGTGATGGAAAAGGATAGTGAGAGAAATCATTTCACAGACAGGGAGAGACGTGCAGATGCTAGGGAGAGTCATAGGTAAATCATCATTGTGAAAAAAAGTGATTTACAAGTGCAGGGAAACATTACTTGGTGATCCAGATGGTCTCATAATACAGCTCTGTCATTCCAGGAATTAGTTATTGGGGTGTAAGTGCTATGTTGAAAAGCCTTTAGTGGCTTTTATCTCTGGAAAAAGATAAATATATACACAGGTCACTTTTGCTGTTAACTGCGCTGATATCATTTAGTGGCCTATTTCAATACAATATGAGAAATATTTACGCAGGTCACTTTTGTTGTTATTTGCGCTAAAAACGTTTATTGCCATATTTCTAGAGAAAAAGAGAAAAATAGACTAAGTTCATATTTGCTGTTATTTGTGCTAAAAGCATCTCTTGTCATATTTTACTACAATATGAGAAAAATTTATGCAGTTCACATTTGGTGTTATTTGCGCTAAAAGCGTTTATTGCCATTTTTCTAGAGAAAAAGAGAAACATAGACTTAGTTCATATTTGGTGTTATTTGCGCTAAAAGAATTTCTTGTCATATTTCACTACAATATGAGAAAAATAGACGCAGTTCACATTTGGCATTATTTGCGCTAAAAGCGTTTATTGCCATATTTCTAGAGAAAAAGAAAAAAATAGACTAAGTTCATATTTGCTGTTATTTGCCCTAAAAGCGTTTATTGTCATATTTCACTACAATACAAAAAAATAGACGCAGTTAACATTTAGTGTTATTTGCGATAAAAGCGTTTATTGTCATATTTTACTACAATACGAGAAAAATAGATTCAGTTCACATTTGGTGTTATTTGCGCTAAAAGCGTTTATTGCCATATTTCTAGAAAAAAAGAGAAAAATAGACTTAGTTCATATTTGGTGTTATTTGCGCTAAAAGCGTTTCTTGCTATACTTCACTACAATATGAGAAAAATAGACTTAGTTCATACTTGGTGTTATTTGTGCTAAAAGCGTTTATTGCCATATTTCTAGAGAAAAAGAGAAAAATAGACTTAGTTCATATTTGGTGTTATTTGCGCTAAAAGCGTTTCTTGCAATATTTCACTACAATATGAGAAAAATAGACGCAGTTCACATTTGGTGTTATTTGTGCTAAAGGCGTTTATTGCCATATTTCTAGAGAAAAAGAGAAAAATAGACTTAGTTCATATTTGGTGTTATTTGCGCTAAAAGCGCTTCTTGTCATATTTCACTACAATACGACAAAAATAGACGCAATTCACATTTGGTGTTATTTGCACTGAAAGAGTTTCTTGTCATATTTCACTACAATATGAGAAAAATAGACGCAGTTCACATTTGGCATTATTTGCGCTAAAAGCGTTTATTGACATATTTCTAGAGAAAAAGAGAAAAATATTCGCAGTTCACTTATTCTGTTATTTACTTAGAAATCACTTTTTCTGTTATTTACTTGGAAATTGTTTAGTAGCCTATTTTAGTCCAATATGATAAATATACACACAGTTCACATTTGCTGTTATTTACACTGAAATAGTTTCATTGCCAATTTCAAATCCTTTAGTTGCCTATCTAAGTAAAAATATATATATATATTTGGCACTTTTAATTTGCTTTTAATTTATTTAGTTCAACTAAAAGTATGTCAGACAGAGAAGTGCCAGGCCCTGCGCAGGAGAGTTTCAGAGGCATAAATGATTCTGGTGCAGGCACAGGTCACAGCAGAGTAAGGGGGCGTGGCAGCAGGGGTTTCTTCCCGAGGCCTCAGATCCACATGTCAGCTATCGGTCGTATCTTGACCGGCAACCCAGCGGTTATTGATTGGTTGACTGGATCGTCGACTTCGTCGCAAGTGACAGCAGCACCAGCAGCCTGGGTCTAGTGTTGCTGATGAGCAGCTTTCTTCACCCGCATAGTGAAGAAACTACTCACCAGCAGCAGGTGGTGGCATACTTTGACAGAACTCTGCCAGCTGCCATAGAAGATCCGCTGGACTACTGGGCAGCCAAACTAGATTTGTGGCCTCAACTGGCTGAGTATGCCCTGGAAAAGCTGTCCTGCCCAGCCAGTACTGTGGCATCAGAGCAGGTGTTTAGTGCGGCGGAGGCCATAGTTATCCCAAGCAGAACTCACCAAAATATGTAGAGATTTACTTTTGTCAAGATGAATCAGGTGTGGATCAGCCAGGATTTCCACCCACCAATACCTGATGCATCAGATTAGATCATCCATCTCCACACTATGTCACCGTGACACTCTGTGCTATTGTCACAACCAGACAGCTGAGAAGCTCTGACAGAGGCCTTTCAGAACCTCCTCCTTGAATTTCTGTGTTGTGGTATTCAGCTCCTCCTCTCGTCAGCCTCTCTCAGCTGTCATGTCTTAATTGCTTCCCTTTAAATGCCTCCTCAGAATGCTTTTCTGGGCGGCTTATATTTCCTCCTGGAGTGTGTGTGCACGCTGATCTGTCCTCCTGTTTGCTTCAAAGCTAAGTGTACTTTTATATGTTTATATCTGTTTGCTGGATCCCAGATGACCCTGACTCCCTCCGTGTCTTGTGTAGGGAGCCGGTGGTCGTGTCCCCTCACTATAGTAGGGTGCTCAGGGCTTTATAGTCAAGGTTCGTGGATATGCAAACCTCCACCATTAGGATCTTTGCATAGGCTGAGCAGCCAGGGAAAGTGCCAGGTCTTCTGCAGGGGTCTCCCTTGGTTCCTTAGTTTTTGGATCCAGCGAGTCGTTTATACATGTTGCTTTGCCTTGTTACCTGTACACATTCCGTGACATTATAAGCCGCCAAAACCGTCTTAAGCATGGATCCGGTTTCACTTTTGGCTGAACGCTTCCAGGGTCTTTCATTGGAGGTAGCTGACCTCCGTAAGACTTTGTCTCAGCTTCAAGTGACCGGTTCAGCTTGCGTTCATGGAGCTTGTTCTGAGCCTAAGATCTCGCTCCCGGATACGTTCTCCGGGGGTAGTGAGAATTTTGTGCGTTTTAGAGAGGCTTGCAAACTCCATTTTCGCCTTCTTCCCCATTCTTCTGGTGATGAGGAACGGAGGGTGGGGATCATTATATCGCTGCTCAGGGGTAACGCTCAGTCCTGGGCCTTTTCGCTGCCGGAGGGGGCACGGCCCCTCCGTTCAGTGGATGAATTCTTTTTAGCCCTGGGTCAGATATATGATGATCCGGATCGTATTGCTCTGGCGGAGTCTAGACTACGTCTCCTATGCCAGGGTAAACAATCCGCAGAAATATACTGCTCAGAATTTCGGAGTTGGGCAGCTGATACTGGTTGGAATGATGCTGCACTCCGAAGTCAATTTTGCCATGGTCTTTCAGAGGGATTGAAAGATGCATTTGCCTTTCATGAAAGGCCTATTTCTTTGGACTCTGCTATGTCTCAGGCCGTTCGTATTGACAGGCGTCTTAGAGAGAGAGGAGAGATCTCTCTTTCCTGTCATACTCGGTCCCAGGACTGTGCAGCGGTCCCATTCTCTGCGCAGGGGTCTCAGTCGCTGTCAGCCCCTTCTGAGCAGGAGCCCATGCAGCTGGGGTTGATTGCTTCTGACAATAGAAGATTCAGCCCGCATGAGAGGGTTTGTTTTTGTTGTGGAGGTATTAATCATTTGGCAAATATTTGTCCCTCTAGGAGATTCAGGCAGTTCTCTGGGTATAATAAAGAAACAAAGAGGAAAAAATCTTTGAAAAATGTTCCGTCTGTTACTATTGGCAGGATTGAGGCGGAAATTGAAGATTTTCCGTTTGCTTGTAGTTCCCGTTTTGTCCTGCCGGCTAGGGTGGCGCTAGAGAGCAAGAACATTTTTTGTGAGATTTTTGTGGATAGTGGAGCAGCGGTTAATCTCATTGATAATCACTTTGCGATAACTCATGGTTTCCAGGTGTGCGCTTTGAGAAAGGATATTCCTGTGTTTTCTATCGATTCCGCTCCACTTTCTCAGAAGTCATTAAAGGGCATAGTTCACAATATCCGTTTAATTGTGAGTGATGCTCATGTTGAGGATGTGTCATGTTTCGTCCTTAGCGGTTTGCCGACTCCTCTAGTGTTGGGGCTACCCTGGCTCACTAAACATAACCCCACCATTGATTGGCAAGCAAGGCAAATAAATGGTTGGAGTGACTTTTGCAGAGAGAATTGCCTCACGACATCTGTTTCTGAGGTTGCTACTAAGACTGTACCATCTTTTCTCTCTGAATTTTCGGATGTCTTCTCTGAGAGTGGAGTTCAGGATTTGCCCCCGCACAGGGAGTACGATTGCCCTATTAATCTCATCCCAGACGCCAAGCTGCCTAAATCTCGTTTATACAATCTTTCCCAACCTGAGAGGATCGCTATGCGTACTTATATCTCTGAGAGTCTGAGAAAGGGACACATACGACCCTCAAAGTCACCTGTTGCCGCTGGTTTTTTCTTTGTTAAGAAAAAAGATGGTTCTTTAAGACCTTGTCTGGATTTCAGGGAGCTGAACAATATCACAATTCGTGACCCTTATCCGCTTCCTCTGATCCCGGACCTGTTTAACCAGGTTGTTGGGGCTAAAGTCTTTTCCAAATTAGATTTAAGAGGGGCATACAACCTGGTCAGGGTCAGAGAAGGGGACGAATGGAAGACGGCCTTCAATACCCCTGAGGGCCATTTTGAGAATTTGGTTATGCCTTTTGGGTTGATGAATGCCCCAGCCGTTTTTCAGCATTTCGTGAACAGCATTTTTTATCATTTGATGGGAAAATTTGTATTGGTGTATTTGGATGACATTTTGATTTTTTCTCCCGATTTCAAAACTCATAAGGAACATTTACGTCAGGTCTTGCTCATCCTGCGGGAGAATAAACTATATGCGAAACTGGAAAAATGTGTGTTTGCGGTTCCAGAAATTCAATTTCTGGGGTTTCTTCTCTCCGCTTCTGGTTTTCGCATGGACCCCGAGAAGGTCCGCGCTGTGCTTGAGTGGGAGCTTCCTGAGAATCAAAAGGCGCTGATGCGTTTTTTGGGCTTTGCCAATTATTACAGGAAGTTCATTTTGAATTATTCTTCTATTGTTAAACCACTCACTGATATGACCAGAAAGGGGGTAGATTTTTCTTCTTGGTCAGTAGAGGCGCGTAAGGCCTTTTCTGATATCAAGGAGAGTTTTGCTTCCGCTCCCATCTTGGTGCAACCTGATGTTTCATTACCCTTCATAGTTGAGGTTGATGCTTCTGAGGTGGGTGTGGGGGCGGTCTTGTCTCAGGGTTCCTCTCCTGCCAATTGGCGACCGTGTGCCTTTTTCTCAAGAAAACTCTCCTCCGCAGAGAGAAATTACGATGTGGGAGATAGGGAATTGTTGGCCATCAAGTTGGCTTTTGAGGAATGGCGCCATTGGCTAGAGGGGGCCAGACACCCTATTACCGTATTTACTGACCATAAAAATCTGGCCTACTTGGAGTCAGCCAAGCGTCTGAACCCGAGACAGGCCAGATGGTCGTTGTTCTTTTCTAGGTTTAATTTTGTTGTCACGTTCCGCCCTGGAGTTAAGAATGTGAAGGCAGATGCCCTGTCACGTTGTTTTCCGGGAGGCGGGAATTTTGAAGACCCGGGTCCCATTTTGGCTGAAGGTGTGGTGGTCTCTGCTCTTTTTCCTGAATTGGAGGCAGAGGTGCAGGCAGCCCAGTCAGAGGCTCCTGATCTTTGTCCTCCTGGGAGGTTGTTTGTGCCTCTCGCTTTAAGACACAAGATTTTTAAAGAACACCACGATACGGTCCTTGCTGGGCACCCGGGGGTAAGAGCCACACTGGATCTCATCGCTCGGAGATTCTGGTGGCCTGCGCTTCGTAAGTCGGTTGAGGGTTTTGTGGCAGCCTGCGAGACTTGCGCTCGTGCCAAGGTCCCTCATTCACGGCCATCAGGTCCTCTCCTTCCCTTACCCATTCCTTCCCGTCCTTGGACACATCTGTCCATGGACTTTATCACGGACCTGCCTCGTTCCTCGGGGAAGACTGTGATTCTGGTGGTGGTGGACCGTTTTAGCAAAATGGTGCATTTCATCCCTTTTCCTGGTTTGCCCAATGCTAAGACGCTGGCGCAGGCATTTGTTGATCACATTGTCAAGTTGCACGGTATTCCTTCAGACATAGTCTCTGATAGGGGCACGCAGTTTGTTTCCAGATTCTGGAAGGCTTTCTGTTCTCGCTTGGGGGTTCGGTTGTCATTCTCTTCTGCTTTCCACCCGCAGTCGAATGGCCAGACAGAGCGCGTCAATCAGAATCTGGAGACATATCTGCGTTGTTTTGTGGCGGAGAATCAAGAGGATTGGTGTTCTTTTTTGTCCCTTGCTGAGTTTGCTTTAAATAACCGTCGTCAGGAGTCCTCTGATAAGTCACCATTTTTTGGTGCATATGGGTTTCATCCACAGTTTGGGACTTTCTCGGGAGAGGGGTCTTCTGGTTTACCTGATGAGGACAGATTCTCCTCGTCTTTGTCATCTATTTGGCAAAAGATTCAAGATAATCTAAAGAGCATGAGTGAGAGATATAAGCGTGTGGCTGATAAGAGACGTGTGCTTGGTCCGGACCTGAATGTTGGTGATCTGGTGTGGTTGTCTACCAAGAATATCAAATTGAAGGTTCCCTCCTGGAAGTTGGGTCCTAGGTTTATTGGGCCTTACAAAATCCTGTCTGTCATCAATCCTGTTGCATACCGTCTTGATCTTCCTCAGACTTGGAAGATCCATAATGTTTTTCATAAGTCCTTATTGAAACCTTATGTTCAACCCATTGTACCCTCGCCTTTGCCTCCTCCTCCGATTATGGTTGATGGGAATCTTGAATTCCAGGTCTCTAGGATTGTGGATTCTCGTCTTGTCCGCGGTTCTCTTCAGTACCTTGTTCAGTGGGAGGGGTATGGTCCTGAGGAGAGGATGTGGGTCCCAGTGACGGACATTAAGGCCTCTCGTCTCATCAGGGCATTCCATAGGTCCCATCCTGAGAAGGTGGGCTCTGAGTGTCCGGAGTCCACTCGTAGAGGGAGGGGTACTGTCACAACCAGACAGCTGAGAAGCTCTGACAGAGGCCTTTCAGAACCTCCTCCTTGAATTTCTGTGTTGTGGTATTCAGCTCCTCCTCTCGTCAGCCTCTCTCAGCTGTCATGTCTTAATTGCTTCCCTTTAAATGCCTCCTCAGAATGCTTTTCTGGGCGGCTTATATTTCCTCCTGGAGTGTGTGTGCACGCTGATCTGTCCTCCTGTTTGCTTCAAAGCTAAGTGTACTTTTATATGTTTATATCTGTTTGCTGGATCCCAGATGACCCTGACTCCCTCCGTGTCTTGTGTAGGGAGCCGGTGGTCGTGTCCCCTCACTATAGTAGGGTGCTCAGGGCTTTATAGTCAAGGTTCGTGGATATGCAAACCTCCACCATTAGGATCTTTGCATAGGCTGAGCAGCCAGGGAAAGTGCCAGGTCTTCTGCAGGGGTCTCCCTTGGTTCCTTAGTTTTTGGATCCAGCGAGTCGTTTATACATGTTGCTTTGCCTTGTTACCTGTACACATTCCGTGACAGCTATCATGCTGCTGCTGTTGCTGCCGTGTCCACACTATGTCACCATGCCACTCTGTGGCCTCCTGATGCTGCCATCTCCACACTATGTTAGCTTGCCACTTTGTGGCCTCCTGATGCTGTTATGTCCACACTATGTCACCTTGCCACTTTGTGGTATCATGCTGCTGCTGTTGCTGCCATCTCCACACTATGTCACCTTGCCACTCTGTGGTCTTCTGATGCTGCCATCTCCACACTATGTCACCGTGCCACTCTGTGGCCTAATCATACTGCTGCTGTCACCTCCACACTTTGTCATTGTGCCACTATGTGGCCTCCTGATGCTGCTGCGACCTCCAGACCCTGTCATTGTGCCACTTGGTGGTCTCCTCATGCTGCTTCCAACTCACCCATATGTCATAGGGACACTCTGTGGAATTCTCATGCTGTTACCACCCTTCTCACTCTATGACGGGGTCGCTATTGTTCTTGTTTGGCCTTCTTGAAATCACCATTTATTTTACCTTTCTTCTGATCGGTCAGGAGCAAGGAAAAATGAGATGCACAACAGTTCCTGTCTGTCTAGCAGCTGTAAGGCCTGTATGGTCAAATCAGTATTGGCTTATGATTTGGTAGCCAAAAGCAGGAGTGGTTAAAAAACACAGAAGACATGCAAATATTACCTTCACATTTCAGCTCTATTTTAGATCCACTCCTGTTGTTTTTGGCATTACCAATACTTATGGATTACTGAGCAAATGTTGACCGAGTGAAGGCGGATGCTCCACAGACAGGATCCGTTTTTTTGGGGTTATTATTCTGACGGATCAGAGGAAGGGCAAAATAATCAGTGACGTCAACACAAACTTACAGCTGACACCCTCTCCACTCTGCTGGGTGGCTGTACTTGTATAAGCGTTTAATAGAACAGGTTCTGTAGTCATCTATGTGGAATCAGCTGATGAGGGTGCAAAGGGAGTACACTTCTTCTTGACGCTAACATGGACCTGTAAGGCTGAGTTAATACTTTAGTTATTTGGTCAGTTTTGGCCCCGTGACTGCCCAAATAAGTGAAGTGTGCAGTGATTCTAAGAGCGACGCCTGGCATCTGAATGTCATACTGACTGACAGTATTATTTCACTATCCCAGCACACTCCCTATGCATGTTACTGCAAGGCATAGTTTTCTACACCCATATAAAGGCTCTATTCAGCCCAGAAATAGCAGTTTTTTATCGCGATTCATCGTAAATCTATTCGGATCGAAGCAAAATTTTGCAAATTTTAATGACCACCTCAATATATCTCAGCTGCCGATTGAAAACTGGGAAGTTGTTCAGGATCTAGCCACACTCTCTGACCTGGCTACAGTTACCCTTTGGGAAATTCGTTGCACTGTTTAGAAAGGATTGCCAAAACCGGAGAGAGGTTTTCCTTTATGTAAAGTCTTGTCTAAAGCCCACACTCTGGGAATATATAAGTGAGGGACATGAACATGTGGAGTCACTGTGGGTAGAGATACATTGATCTAAAAACAATAATAAATTACTTATAGGAGTTTACTATAAACCACCTAATATACCAGAGTTCACAGAAAATCTACTACTAAATGAGATTGACAAGGCGGCAAATCATAATGAGGTGGTTATTATGGGGGACTTCAACTACCCAGATATAGACTGGGAAACTGAAACTTGTATATCTCATAAACGAAACAGGTTCTTGGCAATAACCAAAGACAATTACCTCTCCTAACTGGTTCAGGACTCAACTAGAGGGACGGCCATACTGGACTTAATATTAACCAATAGGCCTGACAGAACAACGGACATGCAGGTTGGGGGACACCTGGGAAATAGTGACCACAAAGTAATAACCTTCCAATTATCATTCAAAAGAGCGTTTCTACAGGGAGGAACAAAAATATCAAACTTCAAAAAAGCTAAATTTAGCCAACTAAGGGAGGCCATAGGCCAAACTAACTGGGACAAAGTCCTCAAAAATAAAAATACAGGCACAAAATGGGATAGCTTTAAAAGCATCCTAAAATCTCATTGTGAGAGGTACATACCGTAGGGGAATAAAAGGTTAAGGAACAAAAAGAAACCAATGTGGATAAACAGAACTGTAAAGAAAGCAATAAATGACAAAAAGAAAGCATATACCGTAAAACAATAAAACAAGAGGGTAGCACGGAAGCACTGAAAAAACTATAAGGAAAAAAATAGAACATGTAAAAAACTAATAAAAGCGGCCAAACTAGAGACAGAGAGATTAATTGCCAAAGAGAGTAAAACTAACCCTAAAATGTTCTTCAATTATATAAATGTTAAAAAGTATAAATCTGAAGGTGTCGGTCCTTTAAAGAGAAATGAGGATAGAGTTTTTATAATAGCAATTTGCATATACTCCAGAATGTTATGAAGAGTGATCAGATGAAGTTCATAGTCCTTCTTTGCCATGAAAATTAACTTAATCCCCCAAAAAAAACCTTTCCATTGCATTTCATTACTGTCATTAAAGGACCTGCTGAGATCATTTCAGTAATCGTCTTGTTAACTCAGGTGAGAATGTTGACGAGCACAAGGCTGGAGATCATTATGTCAGGCTGATTGGGTTAAAATGGCAGACTTGACTGTTAAAAGGAGGGTGATGCTTGAAATCATTGTTCTTCCATTGTTAACCATGGTGACCTGCAAAGAAACGCGTGCAGCCATCATTGCGTTGCATAAAAATGGCTTCACGGGCAAGGATATTGTGGCTACTAAGATTGCACCTCAATCAACAATTTATAAGATCATCAGGAAATTCAAGGAAAGAGGTTCAATTCTTGTTAAGAAAGGTTCAGGGCATCCAAGAAAGTCCAGCAAGCGCCAGGATCGTCTCCTAAAGAGGATTCAGCTGCGGGATGGGAGTGCCACCAGTGCAGAGCTTGCTCAGGAATGGCAGCAGGCAGGTGTGAGCGCATCAGCACGCACAGTGAGGCGAAGACTTTTGGCAGATGGCCTGGTGTCAAGAAGGGCAGCAAAGAAGGCACTTCTCTCCAAAAAAAACATCAGGGACAGATTGATCTTCTGCAGAAAATATGGTGAATGGACTGCTGAGGACTGGGGCAAAGTCATATTCTCCGATAAAGCCTCTTTCCCATTGTTTGGGGCATCAGGAAAAAGGCTTGTCCGGAGAAGAAAAGATGAGCGCTACCATCAGTCCTGTGTCATGCCAACAGTAAAGCATCCTGAGACCATTCATGTGTGGGGTTGCTTCTCATCCAAGGGAGTGGGCTAACTCACAATTTTGCCCAAAAACACAGCCATGAATAAAGAATGGTACCAAAACACCCTCCAACAGCAACTTCTTCCAACAATCCAACAACAGTTTGGTGAAGAACAATGCATTTTCCAGCACGATGGAGCACCGTGCCATAAGGCAAAAGTGATAACTAAGTGGCTCGGGGACCAAAACGTTGACATTTTGGGTCCATGGCCTGGAAACTCCCCAGATCTTAATCCCATTGAGAACTTGTGGTCAATCCTCAAGAGGCGGATGGACAAACAAAAACTCACTAATTCTGACAAACTCCAAGAAGTGATTATGAAAGAATGGGTTGCTATCAGTCAGGAATTGTCCCAGAAGTAGATTTAGAGCATGCCCAGTCTATTTGCAGAGGTCCTGAATAAGAAGGGCCAACACTGCAGATACTGACTCTTTGCATAAATGTCATGTAATTGTCGATAAAAGCCTTTGAAGGGTATGAAGTGCGTGTAATTATATTTCAATACATCACAGAAACAACTGAAACAAAGAGCTAAAAGCAGTTTAGCAGCAAAACTGCAGCAAACTTTGTGAAAACGAATATTTGTGTTATTCTCAAAACTTTTGGCCACGACTGTACAACAGTGACTTAAAAAGTTTAAAATAGACAAATCACCAGGACCGGATGGCATACACCCCCGTATCCTAAGGGAATAAAGTTATGTCATAGCCAGACCCTTATTTCTGATGTTTGCAGACTCTATACTGACAGGGAATATCCCACAGGATTGGTGCATAGCAAATGTGGTGCCAATATTCAAAAAGGGTCCAAAAACAGAGCCTGGAAACTATAGGCCGGTAAGTTTAACATCTGTTGTGGGTAAACTGTTTGAAGGTTTTCTGAGAGATGCTATGTTATAGCGTCTCAACGAAAATAAGCAAATAACGCCATATCAGCATGGCTTCATGAGGCATCGGTCATGCCAAACTAATTTAATCAGTTTCTATGAGGAGGTAAGTTCTAGACTTGACAGCGGCGAATCAATGGATGTCGTATATCTGGACTTCTCTAAAGCATTTGACACTGTACCACATAAAAGGTTAGTATATAAAATGAGAATGCTTAGACTGGGAGAAAACGTCTGTATGTGGGTAAGTAACTGGCTGAGGGATAGAAAACAGAGGGTGGTTATTAACGGTACACACTCAGATTGGGTCGCTGTCACTAGTGGGGTACCTCAGGGGTCAGTATTGGGCCCTATTCTCTTCAATATATTTATTAATGATCTTGTAGAAGGCTTGCATAGTAAAATATAAATTTTCGCAGATGACACTAAACTGTGTAAAGTAAGTAACACTGATGAGGACAGTATACTACTACAGAGCGATCTGGATAGATTGGAGGCTTAGGCAGATAAGTGGCAGATGAGGTTTAACACTGACAAATGTAAAGTTATGCACATGGGAAGGAATAATGCAAGTCACCCGTACATACTAAATGGTAAAACACTCGGTAACACTGACATGGAAAAGGATCTAGGAATTTTAATAAACAGCAAACTAAGCTGCAAAAACCAGTGTCAGGCAGCTGCTGCCAAGGCCAATAAGATAATGGGTTGCATCAAAAGGGGCATAGATGCCCGTGATGAGAACATAGTCCTACCACTTTGCAAATCACTAGTCAGACCACACATGGAGTACTGTGTACAGTTCTGGGCTCCTGTGAACAAGGCAGACATAGCAGACATAGCAGACCTGGAGAGGGTCCAGAGGAGGGCAACTAAAGTAATAATTGGAATGGGGCAACTACAGTACCCCGAAACATTATCAATATTAGGGTTATTCCCTTTAGAAAAAAGACAACTGAGGGGAGATCTAATTACTATGTATAAATATATCAGGGGTCAGCACAGAGATCTATCCCATCATCTATTTATCACCAGGACTGTAACTGTGACGAGGGGACATCCTCTGCGTCTGGAGGAAAGAAGGTTTGTACACAAACATAGAAGAGGTTTCTTTACGGTAAGAGCAGTGAGACTATGGAACTCTCTGCCTGAGGAGGTGGTGATGGTGAGCATAATAAAGGAATTCAAGAGGGGCCTGGATGTATTTCTGGAGTGTAATAATATTACAGGCTATAGCTACTAGAGAGGGATCGTTGATCCAGGGAGTTATTCTGATTGCCTGATTGGAGTCGGGAAGGAATTTTTTATTCCCCTAAAGTGAGGAAAATTGGCTTCTACCTCACAGTTTTTTTTTTTTGCCTTCCTCTGGATCAACTTGCAGGATAACAGGCTGAACTGGATGGACAAATGTCTTTTTTCGGCCTTATGTACTATGTTACTCCAAAACCTCAGAGGTCCAAGAGAGGAACTTTGACTTCAAGGCTACATGCACACAAACGTATGTGTGTTGCGGTCCGCAAATTGCGGATCCACAAAAAAAAAGGATGACGTTCCGTATGGCATCAGTTTTTCTTGCGGATGCATTTTTTTTGATCCAACACGGTGTGCTGTCCGTGTTTTTTGCGGAACCATTGAAATGAATAGGTCCGCATCCTATCCGCAAAAAAAATGGAACTTGCACCGAAACAAGCAACGTTTGTGTGCATGTAGCCCAACTCTGAGGAGACTACCACTTGCTGATAAGTGAGGATGAAAATTACCATCTAATCTCCGTGTCAACAGGAGGTCTGCCATTGTGTCGGCGACAGCCACATTACATAAGTGCCCACCTTTCTTTGTTTGAGTTTACTTTACCCTACGGCCCTTCTAGCCGTTTTCTATAGCAGGGTTCATTGGTTCCCTCTCCTCCAAATTTACTTTTTATATTCATTGTCTTTTTGTTTGGTCCAACTTTGACATTATCTAAATGGAGGTCACTGAGATCTCTCAATATTGTCAGTGAAGATGGAGGAGTATGGGCTATTAGAGTTGTAGTGTGGTACATAAACCATTGCTTAACTGAGGCTGCTACTTTACGGTATTTACCTTACCCCTAACATTCTATTTGATCCTAAGTGCTCTGCTAACCTGATGATAATCGGTTTTTATACATGTTATTTTGCTTGCTTTTTTTCTACACCAAACAAAAATATAAACGCAACACATTCAGTTTTGCTCCCATTTTGCATGAGCTGAACTCAAAGACCTGAAACATTTTCTATATACACAAAAGACCAGTTACTCTCTGTTCACAAATCTGTCTAAATCTGTTAGTGAGCACTTCTCCTTTGCCAAGATAATCCATCCCATCTCACAGGTGTGGCATATCAAGGTGCTGATCAGACAGCATGAATATTGCATAGGTGTGCCTTAGACTGCCCACAATAAAAGACCACTCTGAAATGTGCAGTTTGATCACACAGCACAATGCCACAGATGTTGCAACAGCTGTAACACAGATGTAGACAGATTTGTGAACAATATTTGAGAGTAATGGGTATTTTGTGTATGTAGAAAATGTTTCCGATCTTTGAGTTCAGCTCATGCAAAATGGGAGCAAAACCGAAAGTGTTGTGTTTATTTTTTTGTTCAGGGTATATGACAGGTACTGCTATTCTCCTTTGAATTTAGATTATGAGAGGACGGGTTCACCAGGGAATTCGGATGCTCCACCTCGGGAAGCTAAGTATCCCTATATATCGCTTACTTATAGTGACATGTTACTTATTAGAGATATTTTCCTACTTGAAGAGTAAAAATTGCTTGATCCTGATGCTTCAGGAGACACATTTTAAGTTTGATAGATACCCGGAGCTTTCTCATTCCATATTCTTGCAATGTATCACTGCGGATCTGGGTCTTAGGCCTCCAGAGGTGTGAGAATTCGAAAAGGCATTTACATATACCTCCCACATCCAAGACAAGAAGGGTAGATATATCTTGCTCAAAGGGACCATTTCTAACCAACTATATTTTTTTGTCAATGTTTACGCTCCTAATGTTAACCAGATAACCTGGATTGATAATGTACTCTCCTTGTTGGAAATCTGTAAGGAGGGTGTAGTGGTGCTTGGAACCTACCTTAGACTCCACATCTAAGAAATCTACAATTTCTGCTAAAGCACTTAGATATCTTAAGAAAGAATTACAACGTTGGTCCCTCTATGACGCTTGGAGACTTCTTAATCCCTCCAAGCATGACTACACCTTTTTTTTGATGGTCCATGGCTCTTATTAGAGGCTCGACTACTTGTTTATCTCTAAAGAGCACCTACAGCTCTGTACCCGTGCTCATATAGGCACTATGCACTTATCTGACCATTCTCCTGTGTTCCTCACCATTTTAGCACCCTCCCTAGAACCTCGTTCATTTAGGTGGCGGTTAAATGAATGACTTATCTTCCCCCGGAGAGCCTTTAACACGCTTTCAAAAGCTACTTGAGGATTTTTTCTCTCTCAACTCTTTCCCGGAGACCTCGCCCCACATTTAGTGGGATACCCACAAGGCATATATGAGGGGTCAGTTTATTTGTATGGGTGCTCAGCTTAAGGAAGATATAAGATCTTAAGAGTCCTGTATTGTTATTTATTGTCACTACCTCCTGAGTCGGGAGTGGGTAATTGCCACGCCCCCCTCCTTTACTTGGAAGCTTCTGCTTCAATAATTTGTCCCATATTTCCACTCAATCACATTTAATTTCATCCATTGACCTCCCTTGGATGTGGTATCCCTTTCTCAGGCTTCCTCTCCATCCTGGAACCCTGATTCCCCACTACCCGTGATGACCATGGTAGGCGCAGAAAAGAACATCGAAAGTTGATAGAGAAGATATGCAATTGGATCGTGGACATCACGGGGACGTGCGACATGGTGGGGCAGTATGTGTGCACACGCCTACTCGTACTGACTGATGGGTCTGCCCCCTTCAACTTCTGGGTCTCCAAATTGGGCACATGGACTGAGCTTGTCACCTTGGGGGTGCTGTTGTCTACCCAAATTTAAACAAAAAAAATTATAATAAAAAAACAAAAAAACAGTGTTGGCTACCTCCTCCACCTCCGCTTCCAGCTACACCGCCACATCCACTGCCTCCTAAACCTCCTACTCCATATGGACCTCCTCCTCCTAGATCAAGATTATTATTTCTTATTTTTATATATTTTATGTTATTTAAAGTCATTTCCCTATCCACATTTGTTTGCAGAGCACTTGTCATGCTCTTAATAACATTTTGCTGCCATTTGCAGCCCTCTAGCCCTTCCCATGACTTTTTTAGAGCCATTTTAGTGCTCAAAAGTTCGGGTCCCCATTGATTTTTAATGGGGTTTCGGGTTTGTGGTCAAGTTTGGGTCAAGTTCGGGTCCCGAACTCGAACTTTTTTGTGAAGTTTGGCCGATCCCATTGAACCCTAACATCCAAGTGTCCGCTCAACTCTAGTCCCAGCTTCTCCCATGCTTGATTCACAAAGACCAAGTAGGCTTTATTCAGGGCAGGGAGGACAGGGGCAATACTACCAGAGCCCTAAATGCTATCTACCACTCTAAGAGACTTAAACACCCTCTGGTCTTTCTCATCACTGATGCCGAGAAGGCTTTGGACAGAGTTAGCTGATGGTGATGTTAACATTTGGGCTCCCCGATTCATTTATTAAAGCAGTTTTCTCCCTTTATTCACATGCTTCAGCCTCAATCATCATAATCAACACTCTCTCTTCCTCCTTTATAATTCGGAATGGCACCAGACAGGGATGTCCTTTATCCTCTTTACTATTTGTGCTAGTTATGAAATCCTTGTTGCAGGCGGTCAGGAGAGATAGTGAGATCAAGGGAGTCCTAGTGGGACATCAAGAACATAAAGTTGAAGCTTTTGCAGATGATCTACTCATTATGACCACTAATCCAACAAACGCCCTGCGTTGTGTATATCATATTTTGGAACAGTTTAGCCTTTTCTACAATTTTAAAATCAATATGAATAAATCCCATATACTAGCATAGACCTCCCTGGCTCAGTCAAACACGATCTGATAGCTAACTCCCCTTTTAACTGGGACACCCCATATATTACTTATCTGGGAGTCAAAATAGGGCCCAACACCTCATGACTTTTCTGACTGAACTATACCCCTTTGTTATGATAATAGACCAGCTCTCCACACTAAAAACTTCCATTCTATCCTGGTTTGGCAGGAAAAATATAGTTACATCACTTACAGATGAAACTCGAAAAATTTGAATATTGTGCAAAAGTTCATTTATTTCAGCAATGCAACTTAAAAGGTCAAACTAATATATGAAATAGACTCATTACATGCAAAGCAAGAGATTTCAAGCCTTAAATTATAAGTTATAATTTGGATGATTATGGCATACAGCTTACGAAAACCCCAAATTCACAGTCTCAGAAAATTTGAATATTGTGAAAAGGTTTAATATTCTAGGCTCAAAATGTGATACTCTAGTCGGCTAATTAATCCATAACACCTGCAAAGGGTTCCTGAGCCTTTAAATTGTCTCTCAGTCTGGTTCAGTAGGAATCACAAACATGGGAAAGACTGCTGACCTGACAGTTGTGCAGAAAACCATCATTGACACCCTCCATAAGGAGGGAAAGCCTCAAAAGGTAATTGCAAAAGAAGTTGGATGCTCCCAAAGTGTTGTATCAAAGCACGTTAATAGAAAGTTATGTGGAAGGGACAAGTGTGGAAGAAAATGGTGCACAAGCAGCAGGGATGACCACAGCCTGGAGAGGATTGTCAGGAAATGGCCATTCAAAAGTGTTGGGGACTTTCACAAGGAGTGGACGGAGGCTGGAGTTAGTGCATCAAGAGCCACCGCACAGACGGATCCTATACATGGGCTTCAAATGTCGTATTCCTCTTGTCAAGCCTCTCCTGAACAACAAACAACGTCAGAAGTGTCTTACCTGGGCTAAATATAAAAAAGTGAGAGGGTGTACGTGACAAGCCGAATCGAATTTTTGAATAATTCATTCATCTCTAATAGAAGTAGATTTCTCTACAATAATTGCTTCTAATACATGGACCCATTCAGCCCTGGTAAAAATACAAATCAATGTTCAGCAGTAAATCATCTTAACAAGTGAACACCATGCATCAGCTACTTACAATTTATTATCTGCTGGTTTGTGATGTTCCCAACAGCTGGTTAATCCTATAGGTTTCCATTTGCAGCATAGACCTTGTTTAGGTCATTGCATGTATTACACTTATTTAGTAAATCACCTTGTTAAGCTAAATGAGAGCGCCTGATTGGCATCATTTTAATTAAGGAAGAAACAGAAATAGTAACCCACAATGTCTGGCCCTCCCTTGGTCTGTTTCCGCATTTATTGTACGTTGCTTCTAATTGAAATCACAGGGATTCTGGTTTCTTTTCAGCTACTGGAAATCAGAAACCACAGTCTAACACTTCAACAGGCTGTGGTCTAATTAATGGAGAAGGAAACATTTCCAACAGAAAGGGTAATGTAATACCGGACACATTTCCTTGTTAATTATTTAATTAAACTTCAGAGCTGTGCAGAATTTTTGTAAATGAGAAATAAAGGATAACAAAGAGGTTGGTATTAAACAAGCATTGACACTTGGTCACACCGATTCCACTGTTTCAGCGCAGCAGGAAATCTGATTAAATTAAGAGTAGAGTTGAGCGAACACCTGGATGTTCGGGTTCGAGAAGTTCGGCCGAACATCCCGGAAATGTTCGGGTTCGGGATCCGAACCCGATCCGAACTTCGTCCCGAACCCGAACCCCATTGAAGTCAATGGGGACCCGAACTTTTTGGCACTAAAAAGGCTGTAAAACAGCCCAGGAAAGAGCTAGAGGGCTGCAAAAGGCAGCAACATGTAGGTAAATCCCCTGCAAACAAATGTGGATAGGAAAATGAATTAAAATAAAAATTAAATAAATAAAAATTAACCAAAATCAATTGGAGAGAGGTCCCATAGCAGAGAATCTGGCTTCACGTCACCCACCACTGTAAGAGTCCATTTCATAAATTTAGGCCCAGCACCCAGGCAGAGGAGAGAGGTCCCGTAACAGAGAATCTGGCTTCATGTCAGCAGAGAATTAGTCTGCATGTCATAGCAGAGAATGAGGCTTCACGTCAGCCACCACTGCAACAGTCCATTGGCATATATTTAGGCCCAGCACCCAGGCAGAGGAGGGAGGTCCCGTAACAGAGAATCTGTCTTCATGTCAGCAGAGAATCAGTCTGCATGTCATAGCAGAGAATGAGGCTTCACGTCACCCACCACTGCAACAGTCCATTGGCATATATTTAGGCCCAGCACACACACAGGCAGAGGAGAGAGGTCCCGTAACAGAGAATCTGTCTTCATGTCAGCAGAGAATTAGTCTGCATGTCATAGCAGAGAATGAGGCTTCACGTCAGCCACCACTGCAACAGTCCATTGGCATATATTTAGGCCCAGCACCCAGGCAGAGGAGGGAGGTCCCGTAACAGAGAATCTGTCTTCATGTCAGCAGAGAATCAGTCTGCATGTCATAGCAGAGAATGAGGCTTCACGTCAGCCACCACTGCAACAGTCCATTGGCATATATTTAGGCCCAGCACCCAGGCAGAGGAGAGAGGTCCCGTAACAGACAATCTGGCTTCATGTCAGCAGAGAATCAGTCTGCATGTCATAGCAGAGAATCAGGCTTCACGTCAGCCACCACTGCAACAGTCCATTGTCATAAATTTAGGCCCAGCACCCAGGCAGAGGAGGGAGGTCCCGTAACAGAGAATCTGGCTTCATGTCAGCAGAGAATCAGTCTGCATGTCATAGCAGAGAATGAGGCTTCACGTCAGCCACCACTGCAACAGTCCATTGGCATATATTTAGGCCCAGCACCCAGGCAGAGGAGGGAGGTCCCGTAACAGAGAATCTGGCTTCATGTCAGCAGAGAATCAGTCTGCATGTCATAGCAGAGAATGAGGCTTCACGTCAGCCACCACTGCAACAGTCCATTGGCATATATTTAGGCCCAGCACCCAGGCAGAGGAGAGAGGTCCCGTAACAGACAATCTGGCTTCATGTCAGCAGAGAATCAGTCTGCATGTCATAGCAGAGAATCAGGCTTCACGTCAGCCACCACTGCAACAGTCCATTGGCATATATTTAGGCCCAGCACACACAGGCAGAGGAGAGAGGTCCCGTAACAGAGAATCTGGCTTCATGTCAGCAGAGAATCAGTCTGCATGTCATAGCAGAGAATGAGGCTTCACGTCAGCCACCACTGCAACAGTCCATTGGCATATATTTAGGCCCAGCACCCAGGCAGAGGAGAGAGGTCCCGTAACAGACAATCTGGCTTCATGTCAGCAGAGAATCAGTCTGCATGTCATAGCAGAGAATCAGGCTTCACGTCAGCCACCACTGCAACAGTCCATTGGCATATATTTAGGCCCAGCACACACACAGGCAGAGGAGAGAGGTCCCGTAACAGAGAATCTGTCTTCATGTCAGCAGAGAATTAGTCTGCATGTCATAGCAGAGAATGAGGCTTCACGTCAGCCACCACTGCAACAGTCCATTGGCATATATTTAGGCCCAGCACACACACAGGCAGAGGAGAGAGGTCCCGTAACAGAGAATCTGTCTTCATGTCAGCAGAGAATTAGTCTGCATGTCATAGCAGAGAATGAGGCTTCACGTCAGCCACCACTGCAACAGTCCATTGGCATATATTTAGGCCCAGCACACCAGGCAGAGGAGAGAGGTCCCGTAACAGAGAATCTGTCTTCATGTCAGCAGAGAATTAGTCTGCATGTCATAGCAGAGAATGAGGCTTCACGTCAGCCACCACTGCAACAGTCCATTGGCATATATTTAGGCCCAGCACACACAGGCAGAGGAGAGAGGTCCCGTAACAGAGAATCTGTCTTCATGTCAGCAGAGAATCAGTCTGCATGTCATAGCAGAGAATGAGGCTTCACGTCAGCCACCACTGCAACAGTCCATTGGCATATATTTAGGCCCAGCACACACAGGCAGAGGAGAGAGGTCCCGTAACAGAGAATCTGGCTTCATGTCAGCAGAGAATTAGTCTGCATGTCATAGCAGAGAATGAGGCTTCACGTCAGCCACCACTGCAACAGTCCATTGGCATATATTTAGGCCCAGCACCCAGGCAGAGGAGGGAGGTCCCGTAACAGAGAATCTGGCTTCATGTCAGCAGAGAATCAGTCTGCATGTCATAGCAGAGAATGAGGCTTCACGTCAGCCACCACTGCAACAGTCCATTGGCATATATTTAGGCCCAGCACCCAGGCAGAGGAGGGAGGTCCCGTAACAGAGAATCTGGCTTCATGTCAGCAGAGAATCAGTCTGCATGTCATAGCAGAGAATGAGGCTTCACGTCAGCCACCACTGCAACAGTCCATTGGCATATATTTAGGCCCAGCACACAGGCAGAGGAGAGAGGTCCCGTAACAGACAATCTGGCTTCATGTCAGCAGAGAATCATTCTGCATGTCATAGCAGAGAATCAGGCTTCACGTCACCCAACATTGGAACAGTCCATTGGCATATATTTAGGCCCCGGCACCCAGACACAGGAGAGGTTCATTCAACTTTGGGTAGCCTCGCAATATAATGGTAAAATGAAAATAAAAATAGGATTGAATGAGGAAGTGCCCTGGAGTCCAATAATATATGGTTAAGGGGAGGTAGTTAATGTCTAATCTGGACAAGGGACGGACAGATCCTGTGGGATCCATGCCTGGTTCATTTTTATGAACGTCAGCTTGTCCACATTGGCTGTAGACAGGCGGCTGCGTTTGTCTGTAATGACGCCCCCTGCCGTGCTGAATACACGTTCAGACAAAACGCTGGCCGCCGGGCAGGCCAGCACCTCCAAGGCATAAAAGGCTAGCTCTGGCCACGTGGACAATTTAGAGACCCAGAAGTTGAATGGGGCCGAACCATCAGTCAGTACGTGGAGGGGTGTGCACACGTACTGTTCCACCATGTTAGTGAAATGTTGCCTCCTGCTAACACGTTGCGTATCAGGTGGTGGTGCAGTTAGCTGTGGCGTGTTGACAAAAGTTTTCCACATCTCTGCCATGCTAACCCTGCCCTCAAAGGAGCTGGCATTGACACAGCTGCCTTGGCGACCTCTTGCTCCTCCTCTGCCTTGGCCTTGGGCTTCCACTTGTTCCCCTGTGACATTTGGGAATGCTCTCAGTAGCGCGTCTACCAACGTGCGCTTGTACTCGCGCATCTTCCTATCACGCTCCAGTGCAGGAAGTAAGGTGGGCACATTGTCTTTGTAGCGTGGATCCAGCAGGGTGGCAACCCAGTAGTCCGCACAGGTTAAAATGTGGGCAACTCTGCTGTCGTTGCGCAGGCACTGCAGCATGTAGTCGCTCATGTGTGCCAGGCTGCCCAGGGGTAAGGACAAGCTGTCCTCTGTGGGAGGCGTATCGTCATCGTCCTGCCTTTCCCCCCAGCCACGCACCAGTGATGGACCCGAGCTGCGTTGGGTGCCACCCCGCTGTGACCATGCTTCATCCTCATCCTCCTCCACCTCCTCCTCATCCTCGTCCTCCTCGTCCTCCAGTAGTGGGCCCTGGCTGGCCACATTTGTACCTGGCCTCTGCTGTTGCCAAAAACCTCCCTCTGAGTCACTTCGAAGAGACTGGCCTGAAAGTGCTAAAAATGACCCCTCTTCCTCCTCCTCCTCCTCCTCCTCCTGGGCCACCTCCTCTTCCATCATCGCCCTAAGTGTTTTCTCAAGGAGACATAGAAGTGGTATTGTAACGCTGATAACGGCGTCATCGCCACTGGCCATGTTGGTGGAGTACTCGAAACAGCGCAACAGGGCACACAGGTCTCGCATGGAGGCCCAGTCATTGGTGGTGAAGTGGTGCTGTTCTGTAGTGCGACTGACCCGTGCGTGCTGCAGCTGAAACTCCACTATGGCCTGCTGCTGCTCGCACAGTCTGTCCAGCATGTGCAAGGTGGAGTTCCACCTGGTGGGCACGTCGCATATGAGGCGGTGAGCGGGAAGGCCGAAGTTACGCTGTAGCGCAGACAGGCGAGCAGCAGCAGGATGTGAACGCCGGAAGCGCGAACAGACGGCCCGCACTTTATGCAGCAGCTCTGACATGTCGGGGTAGTTGTGAATGAACTTCTGCACCACCAAATTCAGCACATGCGCCAAGCAAGGGATGTGCGTCAAATTGGCTAGTCCCAGAGCTGCAACGAGATTTCGCCCATTATCGCACACCACCAGGCCGGGCTTGAGGCTCACCGGCAGCAACCACTCGTCGGTCTGTTGTTCTATACCCCGCCACAACTCCTGTGCGGTGTGGGGCCTGTCCCCCAAACATATGAGTTTCAGAATGGCCTGCTGACGTTTACCCCGGGCTGTGCTGAAGTTGGTGGTGAAGGTGTGTGGCTGACTGGATGAGCAGGTGGAAGAAGAGGAGGAGGAAGCCGAGAAGGAGGAGGTGGCAACAGGAGGCAAAGAATGTTGCCCTGCGATCCTTGGCGGCGGAAGGACGTGCGCCAAACAGCTCTACGCCTGGGGCCCAGCTGCCACTACATTTACCCAGTGTGCAGTTAGGGAGATATAGCGTCCCTGGCCGTGCTTACTGGTCCACGTATCTGTGGTTAGGTGGACCTTGCCACAGATGGCGTTGCGCAGTGCACACTTGATTTTATCGGATACTTGGTTGTGCAGGGAAGGCACGGCTCTCTTGGAGAAGTAGTGGCGGCTGGGAACAACATACTGTGGGACAGCAAGCGACATGAGCTGTTTGAAGCTGTCTGTGTCCACCAGCCTAAATGACAGCATTTCATAGGCCAGTAGTTTAGAAATGCTGGCATTCAGGGCCAGGGATCAAGGGTGGCTAGGTGGGAATTTACGCTTTCTCTCAAATGTTTGTGAGATGGAGAGCTGAACGCTGCCGTGTGACATGGTTGAGACGCTTGGTGACGGAGGTGGTGGTGGTGGTGTTGGTGGTACATCCCCTGTTTGCTGGGCGGCAGGTGCCAACGTTCCTCCAGAGGCGGAGGAAGAGGCCGAGGCGGCAGCAGCAGAAGAGGCCGAGGCGGCAGCAGCAGAAGAGGTAGCAGGGGGAGCCTGAGTGACTTCCTTGGTTTCAAGGTGTTTACTCCACTGCAGTTCATGCTTTGCATGCAGGTGCCTGGTCATGCAGGTTGTGCTCAGGTTCAGAACGTTAATGCCTCGCTTAAGGCTCTGATGGCACAGCGTGCAAACCACTCGGGTCTTGTCGTCAGCACATTGTTTGAAGAAGTGCCATGCCAGGGAACTCCTTGAAGCTGCCTTTGGGGTGCTCGGTCCCAGATGGCGGCGGGCAGTAGCAGGCGGAGTCTCTTGGCGGCGGGTGTTCTGCTTTTGCCCACTGCTCCCTCTTTTGCTACGCTGTTGGCTCGGTCTCACCACTGCCTCTTCCTCCGAACTGTGAAAGTCAGTGGCACGACCTTCATTCCATGTGGGGTCTAGGACCTCATCGTCCCCTGCATCGTCTTCCACCCAGTCTTGATCCCTGACCTCCTGTTCAGTCTGCACACTGCAGAAAGACGCAGCAGTTGGCACCTGTGTTTCGTCATCATCAGAGACATGCTGAGGTGGTATTCCCATGTCCTCATCATCAGGAAACATAAGTGGTTGTGCGTCAGTGCATTCTATATCTTTCACCGCTGGGGAAGGGCTAGGTGGATGCCCTTGGGAAACCCTGCCAGCGGAGTCTTCAAACAGCATAAGAGACTGCTGCATAACTTGAGGCTGAGACAGTTTCCCTGGTATGCATGGGGGTGATGTGACAGACTGATGGGGTTGGTTTTCAGGCGCCATCTGTGCGCTTTCTGCAGAAGACTGGGTGGGAGATAATGTGAACGTGCTGGATCCACTGTCGGCCACCCAATTGACTAATGCCTGTACCTGCTCAGGCCTTACCATCCTTAGAACGGCATTGGGCCCCACCATATATCGCTGTAAATTCTGGCGGCTACTGGGACCTGAGGTAGTTGGTACACTAGGACGTGTGGATGTGGCAGAACGGCCACGTCCTCTCCCAGCACCAGAGGGTCCACTAACACCACCACGACCATGTCCACGTCCGCGTCCCTTACTAGATGTTTTTCTCATTGTTATGGTTCACCACAACAACAAAAATATTATTTGGCCCAATGTATTGTATTCAAATTCAGCGGGATATAAATTTGAGGCCTAGTATTTAGGCGCTGGGTGACCGGTATGGATTTACTAACAGAATTAGACTTGGAAATGCACAGTAGCGTGTGTGTGAAGTTATTCTGAATGACCCTATGTGCACCTTGAATATTATATACCCTTTTAGGGATAGATTTCAAATAGCTCTGATATAGCAGGAACCACTAAATTATGAAATTGCTAAATTGGGAATTGTACTTCAACCCAGAACAAAAAATGTGCTTTGACGGACACTAAATAACTTTCCCAGCCACAACAGGACAGCGGTAACGAGAGATTTAGCTGGATATAAATTTGAGGCCTAGTATTTAGGCGCTGGGTGACCGGTATGGATTTAGCGACAGAATTAGACTTGGAAATGCACAGTAGCGTGTGTGTGAAGTTATTCTGAATGACCCTATGTGCACCTTGAATATTATATACCCTTTTAGGGATAGATTTCAAATAGCTCTGATATAGCAGGAACCACTAAATTATGAAATTGCTAAATTGGGAATTGTACTTCAACCCAGAACAAAAAATGTGCTTTGACGGACACTAAATAACTTTCCCAGCCACAACAGTACAGCGGTAACGAGAGATTTAGCGGGATATAAATTTAAGGCCTAGTATTTAGGCGCTGGGTGACCGGTATGGATTTAGCGACAGAATTAGACTTGGAAATGCACAGTAGCGTGTGTGTGAAGTTATTCTGAATGACCCTATGTGCACCTTGAATATTATATACCCTTTTAGGGATAGATTTCAAATAGCTCTGATATAGCAGGAACCACTAAATTATGAAATTGCTAAATTGGGAATTGTATTTCAACCCAGAACAAAAAATGTGCTTTGACGGACACTAAATAACTTTCCCAGCCACAACAGGACAGCGGTAACGAGAGATTTAGCGGGATATAAATTTGAGGCCTAGTATTTAGGCGCTGGGTGACCGGTATGGATTTACTAACAGAATTAGACTTGGAAATGCACAGTAGCGTGTGTGTGAAGTTATTCTGAATGACCCTATGTGCACCTTGAATATTATATACCCTTTTAGGGATAGATTTCAAATAGCTCTGATATAGCAGAAACCACTAAATTATGAAATTGCTAAATTGGGAATTGTATTTCAACCCAGAACAAAAAATGTGCTTTGACGGACACTAAATAACTTTCCCAGCCACAACAGGACAGCGGTAACGAGAGATTTAGCGGGATATAAATTTGAGGCCTAGTATTTAGGCGCTGGGTGACCGGTATGGATTTAGCTAACAGAATTAGACTTGGAAATGCACAGTAGCGTGTGTGTGAAGTTATTCTGAATGACCCTATGTGCACCTTGAATATTATATACCCTTTTAGGGATAGATTTCAAATAGCTCTGATATAGCAGGAACCACTAAATTATGAAATTGCTAAATTGGGAATTGTACTTCAACCCAGAACAAAAAATGTGCTTTGACGGACACTAAATAACTTTCCCAGCCACAACAGGACAGCGGTAACGAGAGATTTAGCGGGATATAAATTTGAGGCCTAGTATTTAGGCTCTGGGTGACCGGTATGGATTTAGTGACAGAATTAGACTGGGATATGGCCAAAAAATAACCACACTATTGCTGGTTAAGTGCACTTGGTGACGGGCGCAGCTTGCCCCTGATGTAGTATATGGCCAAAAAATGAACAGACTATTGCTGGTTAAATGCACTTGGTGTGATAGCTTGACCAACCACACTACTGAGGGTTAAATGCACTTGGTGACGGGCGCAGCTTGCCCCTGATGTAGTATATGGCCAAAAAATAAACAGACTATTGCTGGTTAAATGCACTTGGTGACGGGCGCAGCTTGCCCCTGATTTAGTATATGGCCAAAAAATGAACAGACTATTGCTGGTTAAATGCACTTGGTGTGATAGCTTGACCAACCACACTACTGAGGGTTAAATGCACTTGGTGACGGGCGCAGCTTGCCCCTGATGTAGTATATGGCCAAAAAATGAACAGACTATTGCTGGTTAAATGCACTTGGTGACGGGCGCAGCTTGCCCCTGATTTAGTATATGGCCAAAAAATGAACAGACTATTGCTGGTTAAATGCACTTGGTGTGATAGCTTGACCAACCACACTACTGAGGGTTAAATGCACTTGGTGACGGGCGCAGCTTGCCCCTGATGTAGTATATGGCCAAAAAATGAACAGACTATTGCTGGTTAAATGCACTTGGTGTCACAGCTTGACGAACCACACTACTGAGGGTTAAATGCACTTGGTGACGGGCGCAGCTTGCCCCTGATGTAGTATATGGCCAAAAAATAAACAGACTATTGCTGGTTAAATGCACTTGGTGTGACAGCTTCACCCTGATGTAGGCTTTAGCCAAAAAACAACCACACCATTGAGGGTTAAATGCACTTGGTGACAGGCGCAGCTTGCCCCTGATTTAGTATATGGCCAAAAAATGAACAGACTATTGCTGGTTAAATGCACTTGGTGTGACAGCTTCACCCTGATGTAGGCTTTAGCCAAAAAACAACCACACCATTGAGGGTTAAATGCACTTGGTCGCAGCTTGGATGCACTTGGTCGCAGCACCGCACAAGACACAAAATGGCCGCCGATCACCCCAGAAAAAAGTGACTGACAAACGGTCTGGGCAGCCTAAAAACAGTGAGTGAGCATTTGAATTTCAGCAGCTCAATGATGCACAGCTGCAGATCGATCGATTAATCAAGTGAAGTCCTTTGGAGGAGTTAATCTGCCTAATCTCGCCCTACTGTCGCAGCCGCCACCTCTCCCTACGCTAATCAGAGCAGAGTGACGGGCGGCGCTATGTGACTCCAGCTTAAATAGAGGCTGGGTCACATGGTGCTCTGGCCAATCACAGCCATGCCAATAGTAGGCATGGCTGTGACGGCCTCTTGGGGCAAGTAGTATGACGCTTGTTGATTGGCTGCTTTGCAGCCTTTCAAAAAGCGCCAAGAAAGCGTCACAAAAGCGCCAAGAAAGCGACGAACACCGAACCCGAACTTTTACGAAAATGTCCGGGTTCGGGTCCGTGTCACGGACACCCCAAAATTCGGTACGAACCCGAACTATACAGTTCGAGTTCGCTCATCCCTAATTAAGAGCTATACTGGGATATGGGACAGATAAGGGTTCATGCACATGCCTGCCAGGGCCGTCTTTAATATTGATTGGACCCTGGGCAAAAATTTACTTGGGCCCCCTGGATCCCGGCTTCCCACACCCTTGCATGCACTCACACCCTCCACCACAACACACACACAAAAAATCCACACATCTGGTAGAGTACAGTGAATGACTGTAAATACTTAAAGTTCTGAAGATTCCAGCGGTTCAGGATCAGTGCTCTGGGCAGCTGGGCTCAGGCTGGAAGTGGGCACCGCTCTGCAGGAAAGAGACCAGGGCTTGGCTCACCCTAGCGATACAGTGCACCCCAGCACCCCACAGTATGCAGTATAGCACCCTATAGTATACAGCACCCCACAGTATGCAGTATAGCACCCTATAGTATACAGCACCACACCGTATGCAGTATAGCACCCTATAGTATACAGCACCCTATAGTATACAGCACCCCACAGTATGCAGTATAGCACCCTATAGTATACAGCACCACACAGTATGCAGTATAGCACCCTATAGTATACAGCACCACACAGTATGCAGTATAGCACCCTATAGTACACAGCACCAAACAGTATGCAGTATAGCACCCTATAGTTTACAGCACCACACAGTATGCAGTATAGCACCCTATAGTATACAGCACCACACAGTATGCAGTATAGCACCCCACACTATACACTATACAGCACCCCACAGTATACAGTAGAGCAGTATAGCACCTCACCGTATACAGCACCCCAAATTATACACTATACAGCAACCTACACTATACAGCCCCCCACACTATACAGTACAGCAGTATAACACTCCACAATATACAGCACTCACAGTATACAGCCCCCCACACTATACAGTACAGCAGTATAGCACTCCACAATATACAGCACCCACAGTATAGAGTATACAGTACCCCACAGTATACAGTACCCCACACTATACAGCACCACACTATACAGTAGTTTACAATATATTAGCATAACAGCCCCTGTCACCTTTTTCTGATGTAATCTTCACAAAAAAAGCTCCACAGTTAAGGCAAACTTCTACAGAAACACTCCTGGTAGGACCTTTGAGGACCTCATAGCCATGTGACCAGTAATATTGCTAGGTTACTGGTCACATGGTGATGATGTCATCTAAGGTCCTAGAGAATCACAGCTCTCACAGTACGGTGCCAGGAGTGCCGGCAGGCATGGCATGGCAGCACCCCCTGTGTAGCTGACAGCCTGACACCCAGGGCAGTGGCCAGCAGGGCTCAAGAGGCAGCTGCCTTGGGCCCCCCAGGAGCAACTGGGCCCGGGGCAGCTGCCCCTTTTGCCCCTTGTTAAAGACGGCCCTGATGACTGCAGACTTTCCTGCTGTTTTGCAGTGTTTCTGCACTAAATCCACAACAAAATTCTAATGTGTGACTTGTGTATTTAGTTGCAGATGTTAAAGTATATTTGCACCAGATCTCACTCTTTGCATCGCAAAGATTGAAATCTGTGCTGGTAATCCGCACAAGCAATTGACATGCTTGGCTTTCAAAATCTACACTGCAGGTCAGTGAAACATTTCAGCAGTGTGTATATGAGATTTTGAAAGTCTCATCTGCTTAGCTGGCACTGTATTAGGACTCATGCACACAGGCGTTTGCCTGGCTGTGCCTGCATTGCGGCCCACAAACAGCGGGTTCGCAATACATAGCACCAGCCGTGTGCACCTCTCAGCACAGATCCGGACCCATTCACTTAACTGGGTCCACAATCTGGAAGGTCGGTGCGAAAAGGAGGCATGGAACCCCACAGAAGCACTACAGAGTGCTTCCGTGGGGTTTCTGTCCGTGCTTCAAACCGCAAAAAAGTAGCGCATGCACTGCTTTTTTATGGTGCAGAGGATTGTATGAGGATCGCGGACCCCATTCACGAGTCCGCGATATGAATGGGTCTGCGATCAGTATGCGCCAGCCTTACGGTTGGTGCTCGTGCATTACAGACTGCAATTTGCTGTCCGCAGAACGGGCCTGGCCGGCACACGTTCGTGTGCATGAGCCCTTATGCTGTGGATTTTATGCTTGAATATTGACATGAAACACTCAAAGTCTTCTGCCACTAAAAAGAGAACATGTTAAGTCTTGAAAGAGGTATGCAGTGTGTTGGCAGCCCACTGCATAAAGGGGTTAAATACAATTTCTTGGAGAGGATGCAAAAAGGGTCGTTTAATACAGCTAGGAGCTAGGTGGGGCTGCTTCCTATAGGAAATGGTTGAAGGGGTTGTCCGCTTTTTACTATTGATGTCCTATCCTCAGTATCTCAGTCTGTCATATCAGATCGGAGGGGGTCCAATTCCCGGCACCCCTGCCAATTAGCTGTTTGAAGAGAGCGCTGCCTGTCTGTTCCAGTGAATACTACAGAGCCATCCCATAGAAGTGAATGGTGACGCCATACTCATAATTACACCTGCTCACCATTGCAATTGCTGCAGCAATTATGTAAACAGAGCAGAGAAGCCAGCTCTTGTATGAGAGCTGACTTCTCTTCAAACAGCTGAACGACGGGGGTGCCGAGAGTCAGACCCCCGCAGATCTGATAATTGATTACCTATACTGAGGATAGATCATCAATAGCAAAAAGTGGTCAACCCCTTTCAGACTTAGTGTGAAGAGTAGTTGCAGATCAGACAGTAGTGAGAGAGAAGGCAAGCTAGAATCAGCCCTGGAGAATACCAGCCAGCAGAAAGAAAAAGAGAAAGAGCCCGAAACCAGCCTCTGAGGAAGCAATTGAGAATCTATTAGAGTTTTTCAGACATTGAGAAGAGAGGTGCATGCTAAAAAAAAAAGACTAGGGAGACTGCTTTTTGGGAGCTTAAGCACCCAGACATGCTTTAGAGGTAGATTGGACATTTGCTACAGGGATACACCCCACATCTGGGCAATGTAGTGCCACATTGTGATGATAAAAGAGACTGAGAGAGGCAGAGCAAGAGAGTAAGAGGTATTGATCACTGTTGGCAGGAGTAGAGAGAGAAAGAACAGACATTGGAAGACTGATTCAGAAAGAGAACAACTGGCCCCTTAACATCGAATTTGCAGCCTCAGAACTGAAAGAGTTGTGGAAACTGCAGATCATGTAAAATCTGCCAGTCCATGCATGATCTGAACTGTGACAAGTGCTGTAAGAATGTGTATTTGTATTTTGTTACTACATTCAGTAAAGAATTGTTACTTGTTCCAAAGCTGCCCTCATCATTGCATGCACCAACACCTGCATTGCCACTGTATTGTATTGTCTCTGCAACTTTGCGGGAACCCAGCCTTGCAACTCTAACACCCACTAACACCAAGGGCACCCCAAACCATAATCAAAACCCCAAGATCTGGGTGTGGCCTGAGGAAACAAAGGTACTCTCTCCCTTTTTTGTGCACTGGCCCATGAAGCTCCGTGGAGGACCATAGCCACCATGAGGATTGCTATCACCATCGGACCTCTATTACCAATCCGATCCTCTTGTCTGCCACCCAAAAAATACTTGGACATAATATCGCTATCATAACTACTGCTCTGCACGCAGCCAAATCGGCAGAGTGAGACAAAAATTTGCATAGAAAGATAGCCTAATCCCAAATTAAATAAATAAAAATATATACAGTACAAATATATATTACTGCATATGGTGTTACTTTACTTTATGAATAAAAATGAATAATTTATATACATGTATATGTGCGTGTATATAAATATATATTATAATTATTATTATTTATATTATAATATAACTTGTAATATATTTTTATATTTGTAAAAAATGCATTGCTAGTTATTAGAGTTGAGCGAACACCTGGATGTTCGGGTTCGAGAAGTTTGGCCGAACTTCCCGAAAATGTTCGGGTTCGGGATCCGAACCCGATCCGAACTTCGTCCCGAACCCGAACCCCATTGAAGTCAATGGGGACCCGAACTTTTCGGCACTAAAAAGGCTGTAAAACAGCCCAGGAAAGGGCTAGAGGGCTGAAAAAGGCAGCAACATGTAGGTAAATCCCCTGCAAACAAATGTGGATAGGGAAATGAATTAAAATAAAAATTAAATAAATAAAAATTAACCAAAATCAATTGGAGAGAGGTCCCATAGCAGAGAATCTGGCTTCCCGTCACCCACCACTGGAACAGTCCATTCTCAGATATTTAGGCCCCGGAACCCAGGCAGAGGAGAGAGGTCCCATAACAGAGAATCTGGCTTCATGTCAGCAGAGAATCAGTCTTCATGTCATAGCAGAGAATCAGGCTTCACGTCAGCCACCACTGTAAGAGTCCATTTTCATAAGTTTAGGCCCAGCACCCAGGCAGAGGAGAGAGGTCCCGTAACAGAGGATCTGGCTTCATGTCAGCAGAGAATCAGTCTTCATGTCATAGCAGAGAATCAGGCTTCACGTCAGCCACCACTGTAAGAGTCCATTTTCATAAGTTTAGGCCCAGCACCCAGGCAGAGGAGAGAGGTCCCGTAACAGACAATCTGGCTTCATGTCAGCAGAGAATTAGTCTGCATGTCATAGCAGAGAATGAGGCTTCACGTCACCCACCACTGCAACAGTCCATTGGCATATATTTAGGCCCAGCACCCAGGCAGAGGAGAGAGGTCCCGTAACAGACAATCTGGCTTCCTGTCAGCAGAGAATCAGTCTGCATGTCATAGCAGAGAATGAGGCTTCACGTCAGCCACCACTGCAACAGTCCAT
Organism: Bufo gargarizans; assembly: GCF_014858855.1. Taxonomy (NCBI): domain Eukaryota; kingdom Metazoa; phylum Chordata; class Amphibia; order Anura; family Bufonidae; genus Bufo; species Bufo gargarizans. The sequence goes on from NC_058081.1 coordinate 667,747,543, forward strand.
TGGCATATATTTAGGCCCAGCACACAGGCAGAGGAGAGAGGTCCCGTAACAGACAATCTGGCTTCATGTCAGCAGAGAATCAGTCTTCATGTCATAGCAGAGAATCAGGCTTCACGTCAGCCACCACTGCAACAGTCCATTGGCATATATTTAGGCCCAGCACCCAGGCAGAGGAGAGAGGTCCCGTAACAGACAATCTGGCTTCATGTCAGCAGAGAATCAGTCTGCATGTCATAGCAGAGAATGAGGCTTCACGTCAGCCACCACTGCAACAGTCCATTGGCATATATTTAGGCCCAGCACACAGGCAGAGGAGAGAGGTCCCGTAACAGACAATCTGGCTTCATGTCAGCAGAGAATTAGTCTGCATGTCATAGCAGAGAATGAGGCTTCACGTCACCCACCACTGTAAGAGTCCATTTTCATAAGTTTAGGCCCAGCACCCAGGCAGAGGAGAGAGGTCCCGTAACAGAGGATCTGGCTTCATGTCAGCAGAGAATCATTCTGCATGTCATAGCAGAGAATCAGGCTTCACGTCACCCAACATTGGAACAGTCCATTGGCATATATTTAGGCCCCGGCACCAAGACAGAGGAGAGGTTCATTCAACTTTGGGTAGCCTCGCAATATAATGGTAAAAAGAAAATAAAAATAGGATTGAATGAGGAAGTGCCCTGGAGTCCAATAATATATGGTTAAGGGGAGGTAGTTAATGTCTAATCTGGACAAGGGACGGACAGATCCTGTGGGATCCATGCCTGGTTCATTTTTATGAACGTCAGCTTGTCCACATTGGCTGTAGACAGGCGGCTGCGTTTGTCTGTAATGACGCCCCCTGCCGTGCTGAATACACGTTCAGACAAAACGCTGGCCGCCGGGCAGGCCAGCACCTCCAAGGCATAAAGGGCTAGCTCTGGCCACGTGGACAATTTAGAGACCCAGAAGTTGAATGGGGCCGAACCATCAGTCAGTACGTGGAGGGGTGTGCACATGTACTGTTCCACCATGTTAGTGAAATGTTGCCTCCTGCTAACACGTTGCGTATCAGGTGGTGGTGCAGTTAGCTGTGGCGTGTTGACAAAACTTTTCCACATCTCTGCCATGCTAACCCTGCCCTCAAAGGAGCTGGCATTGACACAGCTGCCTTGGCGACCTCTTGCTCCTCCTCTGCCTTGGCCTTGGGCTTCCACTTGTTCCCCTGTGACATTTGGGAATGCTCTCAGTAGCGCGTCTACCAACGTGCGCTTGTACTCGCGCATCTTCCTATCACGCTCCAGTGCAGGAAGTAAGGTGGGCACATTGTCTTTGTAGCGTGGATCCAGCAGGGTGGCAACCCAGTAGTCCGCACAGGTTAAAATGTGGGCAACTCTGCTGTCGTTGTGCAGGCACTGCAGCATGTAGTCGCTCATGTGTGCCAGGCTGCCCAGGGGTAAGGACAAGCTTTCCTCTGTGTGAGGCGTATCGTCATCGTCCTGCCTTTCCCCCCAGCCACGCACCAGTGATGGACCCGAGCTGCGTTGGGTGCCACCCCGCTGTGACCATGCTTCATCCTCATCCTCCTCCACCTCCTCCTCATCCTCGTCCTCCTCGTCCTCCAGTAGTGGGCCCTGGCTGGCCACATTTGTACCTGGCCTCTGCTGTTGCCAAAAACCTCCCTCTGAGTCACTTCGAAGAGACTGGCCTGAAAGTGCTAAAAATGACCCCTCTTCCTCCTCCTCCTCCTCCTCCTCCTGGGCCACCTCCTCTTCCATCATCGCCCTAAGTGTTTTCTCAAGGAGACATAGAAGTGGTATTGTAACGCTGATAACGGCGTCATCGCCACTGGCCATGTTGGTGGAGTACTCGAAACAGCGCAACAGGGCACACAGATCTCGCATGGAGGCCCAGTCATTGGTGGTGAAGTGGTGCTGTTCTGTAGTGCGACTGACCCGTGCGTGCTGCAGCTGAAACTCCACTATGGCCTGCTGCTGCTCGCACAGTCTGTCCAGCATGTGCAAGGTGGAGTTCCACCTGGTGGGCACGTCGCATATGAGGCGGTGAGCGGGAAGGCCGAAGTTACGCTGTAGCGCAGACAGGCGAGCAGCAGCAGGATGTGAACGCCTTACCATCCTTAGAACGGCATTGGGCCCCACCATATATCGCTGTAAATTCTGGCGGCTACTGGGACCTGAGGTAGTTGGTACACTAGGACGTGTGGATGTGGCAGAACGGCCACGTCCTCTCCCAGCACCAGAGGGTCCACTAACACCACCACGACCATGTCCACGTCCGCGTCCCTTACTAGATGTTTTCCTCATTGTTATGGTTCACCACAACAACAAAAATATTATTTGGCCCAATGTATTGTATTCAAATTCAGCGGGATATAAATTTGAGGCCTAGTATTTAGGCGCTGGGTGACCGGTATGGATTTAGTGACAGAATTAGACTGGGAAATGCACAGTAGCGTGTGTGTGAAGTTATTCTGAATGACCCTATGTGCACCTTGAATATTATATACCCTTTTAGGGATAGATTTCAAATAGCTCTGATATAGCAGAAACCACTAAATTATGAAATTGCTAAATTGGGTATTGTATTTCAACCCAGAACAAAAAATGTGCTTTGACAGACACTAAATAACTTTCCCAGCCACAACAGGACAGCGGTAACGAGAGATTTAGCGGGATTTAAATTTGAGGCCTAGTATTTAGGCGCTGGGTGACCGGTATGGATTTACTAACAGAATTGGACTTGGAAATGCACAGTAGCGTGTGTGTGAAGTTATTCTGAATGACTCTATGTGCACCTTGAATATTATATACCCTTTTAGGGATAGATTTCAAATAGCTCTGATATAGCAGAAACCACTAAATTATGAAATTGCTAAATTGGGAATTGTATTTCAACCCAGAACAAAAAATGTGCTTTGACAGACAATAAATAACTTTCCCAGCCACAACAGGACAGCGGTAACGAGAGATTTAGCGGGATTTAAATTTGAGGCCTAGTATTTAGGCGCTGGGTGACCGGTATGGATTTACTAACAGAATTGGACTTGGAAATGCACAGTAGCCTGTGTGTGAAGTTATTCTGAATGACCCTATGTGCACCTTGAATATTATATACCCTTTTAGGGATAGATTTCAAATAGCTCTGATATAGCAGAAACCACTAAATTATGAAATTGCTAAATTGGGAATTGTATTTCAACCCAGAACAAAAAATGTGCTTTGACGATCATTAAATAACTTTCCCAGCCACAACAGGACAGCGGTAACGAGAGATTTAGCGGGATATAAATTTGAGGCCTAGTATTTAGGCGCTGGGTGACCGGTATGGATTTAGTGACAGAATTAGACTGGGATATGGCCAAAAAATAACCACACTATTGCTGGTTAAATGCACTTGGTGTGACAGCTTGACCAACCACACTACTGAGGGTTAAATGCGCTTGGTGACGGGCGCAGCTTGCCCCTGATGTAGTATATGGCCAAAAAATTAACAGACTATTGCTGGTTAAATGCACTTGGTGTGACAGCTTGACCAACCACACTACTGAGGGTTAAATGCACTTGGTGACAGGCGCAGCTTGCCCCTGATGTAGTATATGGCCAAAAAATGAACAGACTATTGCTGGTTAAATGCACTTGGTGTGACAGCTTGACCAACCACACTACTGAGGGTTAAATGCACTTGGTGACGGGCGCAGCTTGCCCCTGATGTAGTATATGGCCAAAAAATGAACAGACTATTGCTGGTTAAATGCACTTGGTGTGATAGCTTGACCAACCACACTACTGAGGGTTAAATGCACTTGGTGACGGGCGCAGCTTGCCCCTGATGTAGTATATGGCCAAAAAATGAACAGACTATTGCTGGTTAAATGCACTTGGTGACGGGCGCAGCTTGCCCCTGATTTAGTATATGGCCAAAAAATGAACAGACTATTGCTGGTTAAATGCACTTGGTGTGATAGCTTGACCAACCACACTACTGAGGGTTAAATGCACTTGGTGACGGGCGCAGCTTGCCCCTGATGTAGTATATGGCCAAAAAATGAACAGACTATTGCTGGTTAAATGCACTTGGTGTCACAGCTTGACCAACCACACTACTGAGGGTTAAATGCACTTGGTGACGGGCGCAGCTTGCCCCTGATGTAGTATATGGCCAAAAAATGAACAGACTATTGCTGGTTAAATGCACTTGGTAACGGGCGCAGCTTGGCCCTGATTTAGTATATGGCCAAAAAATGAACAGACTATTGCTGGTTAAATGCACTTGGTGTGATAGCTTGACCAACCACACTACTGAGGGTTAAATGCACTTGGTGACGGGCGCAGCTTGCCCCTGATGTAGTATATGGCCAAAAAATGAACAGACTATTGCTGGTTAAATGCACTTGGTGACGGGCGCAGCTTGCCCCTGATTTAGTATATGGCCAAAAACTGAACAGACTATTGCTGGTTAAATGCACTTGGTGTGATAGCTTGACCAACCACACTACTGAGGGTTAAATGCACTTGGTGACGGGCGCAGCTTGCCCCTGATGTAGTATATGGCCAAAAAATGAACAGACTATTGCTGGTTAAATGCACTTGGTGTCACAGCTTGACCAACCACACTACTGAGGGTTAAATGCACTTGGTGACGGGCGCAGCTTGACCCTGATGTAGTATATGGCCAAAAAATGAACAGACTATTGCTGGTTAAATGCACTTGGTGACGGGCGCAGCTTGCCCCTGATTTAGTATATGGCCAAAAAATGAACAGACTATTGCTGGTTAAATGCACTTGGTGTGATAGCTTGACCAACCACACTGCTGAGGGTTAAATGCACTTGGTGATGGGCGCAGCTTGCCCCTGATGTAGTATATGGCCAAAAAATGAACAGACTATTGCTGGTTAAATGCACTTGGTGTGATAGCTTGACCAACCACACTGCTGAGGGTTAAATGCACTTGGTGACGGGCGCAGCTTGCCCCTGATGTAGTATATGGCCAAAAAATAAACAGACTATTGCTGGTTAAATGCACTTGGTGTGACAGCTTCACTCTGATGTAGGCTTTAGCCAAAAAACAACCACACCATTGAGGGTTAAATGCACTTGGTGACAGCTTGCCCCTGATGTAGTATATGGCCAAAAAATAAACAGACTATTGCTGGTTAAATGCACTTGGTGTGACAGCTTCACCCTGATGTAGGCTTTAGCCAAAAAACAACCACACCATTGAGGGTTAAATGCACTTGGTCGCAGCTTGTGCTGGCGCACCACAAGACACAAAATGGCCGCCGATCACCCCAGAAAAATGTGACTGACAAACGGTCTGGGCAGCCTAAAAACAGTGAGCAATTGAGGATCAGCAGCTCAATGATCCACAGCTGCAGATTGATCAGTTAATCAAGTCCTTTGGAGGAGTTAATCTGCCTAATCTCGCCCTACTGTCGCAGCCGCAACCTCTCCCTACGCTAATCAGAGCAGAGTGACGGGCGGCGCTATGTGACTCCAGCTTAAATAGAGGCTGGGTCACATGGTGCTCTGGCCAATCACAGCCATGCCAATAGTAGGCATGGCTGTGATGGCCTCTTGGGGCAAGTAGTATGACGCTTGTTGATTGGCTGCTTTGCAGCCTTTCAAAAAGCGCCAAGAAAGCGTCACAAAAGCGCCAAGAAAGCGACGAACACCGAACCCGAACCCGGACTTTTACGAAAATGTCCGGGTTCGGGTCCGTGTCACGGACACCCCAAAATTCGGTACGAACCCGAACTATACAGTTCGAGTTCGCTCATCCCTACTAGTTATCAATAATATCAGTATTTACATTTCTATGCAGTCACGCATTGCGATTGGTAGTGGAACTATGTATATAAACAATATACTGCTGCACTGGATATAAATATAACATAAAAAACTTCTGGGGACTTAAGCTTATATTAGCAAATGTATATCAAATGAACTTTACTGAGGCTCTGAATAAGGTTGCACCCCATCCCCCCTCCCCCTACAGGCAGTCTGTGAATTAGATCGCACGCTATCTTTCTACACACTGATGCCCTGCCCTCCCATTCACTGAAAGCCCGTAGACAAAAGGAACTCCCTGTTTGGGGGAAGGGGGGTATTGTCTGCAGGCTGAAAGTACAGGTTATTTTCTGGCTGGAGACCTTTTCACTGCGCTTCTGGTGGAGTACATGTTTATTAACTAAAATCAGGACAATAGCTAAAATAATGACCAGAAATAAAAAAATAGCAATACATATAAATAAGTGATAGATCCAGGAGCATACACAAACAAATAAATTAATATCCCATAAATACTGTAGGTCCTTCACTAACTGCCTGCTGTCTCTGTTATATGGCAAATTCCATTAAAAGGTTGAAGCGCTGACATTGATAGTTACTTACCAACTACTGACACCTTGTCTATACTGCAACAAATTGCTGTGAACTTTGATACATATATATATATATATATAATATGTATATATATTCTCTATTCTCCTATTCTATGCTGCTACAATTATATTAGAATATGGAAGTGTCTTATTCCCCTCTGTGAATTGGAACACTATCTAACTCTGCTACATAAACTATGATATTTATGGGATATTAATTTATTTGTTTGTGTATGCTCCTGGATCTATCACTATTTTTTATTTATTGCTATTTTTTATTTATTGCTATATTTTATTGCTGGTCATTATTTTAGCTGCTATATTGATTTATTATATGTAAATATATTTTATATATTTATATTATATATACATTTACATATAGTATAATTAGTGTAATATTGTATAATTATTTTTTTAATACAGAGGTTATCTATATATGTCCATTATACTGTACAATACACTATAACTAAATCACCATACCTCATATGGATCATGGAATAAATAATTATACAATATTACACTAATTATACTATATGTAAATTTATATATAATATAAATACTGTATTAACATTCAGCCACTATAGGAACATAGCTAATAAATACACTCTGTTTCCACTACTTCAGAGAAAAACAAATAAATAAAAATAAATATGGAAAACTCCATCAAGATACAAACCAATATACACTTAAAGGATAAAAAAACAGATGAATGCAATAATATTGATTGTGTATCTGACATACTTGAAGCAAACTATCTCATTACTTGAAATTGGGACATTCTCTAATAACTTTCCTACCCCCCACTCTCAATATGGCTACAATAGGATCTAAGGCCCCTTTCACATGGGTGAGCAGGGGATGGAGGGGTTAAAAATAGGGCTGGAGGTATTAAAAATAGGGCTGGAGAGGTTAATAAGAGGTATAATACTCAAGTATGTCTGATACACAATCAATATTATTGTATTCATCTGTTTCCTACCCCCCACTCTCAGTATGGCTACAATAGAATATAAAGCCCCTTTCACACGGGCGAGGAGGGGCTGGAGGGGCTAAAAATTAATAAAAAATAATTTAACTCACCTTAATCCACTTCTTCGCGCAGCCCGTCTTCTCTTCTGTCTTCTTTCTTCAGGACCTGGGTAAAAGACCAGTGGTGACATCACTACGCTCATCACATGGTCCGTCACATGATCCATCACCATGGTGATAAGCACAGTGACGTCACCACAGGTCTTTTACCCAGGTCCTGAAGAAAAAAGACAGAAGAGAAGACGGGCTGCGCGAACAAGTGGATTACGGTGAGTTAAATTATTTTTTTATAAATTTTTAACCCATCCAGCCCCTCCTCGCCCGTGTGAAAGGGGCCTTAGATCCTATTGTAGCCATACTGAGAGTGGGGTTAGGAAAGTTATTAGAGAATGTCACAATTTCAAGTAATAAGATAGTTTGCTTCAAGTATGTGAGATACACAATCTATATTATTGCATTCATCTGTTTTTTTTTATCCTTTAAGTGTATATTGTTTTGTATCTTGATGCAGTTTTCCATATTTATTTTTATTTATTATTTGTTTTTCTCTGAAGAAGTGCATACAGAGTTTATTTATTAGCTATGTTCCTATAGTGGCTGAATGTTAATACAGTATTTATATTATATATAAATTTACATATAGTATAATTAGTGTAATATTGTATAATTATTTATTCCATGATCCATATGAGGTATGGTGATTTAGTTATAGTGTATTGTACAGTATAATGGACATATATAGATAGTAAGATAGATAACCTCTGTATTAAAAAATAATTATACAATATTACACTAATTATACTATATGTAAATGTATATATAATATAAATATATAAAATATATTTATATATAATAAATCAATATAGCAGCAACGCTGTATATATTGGTCTATTTTTGCCTGTAAACTTTTGGTGTATTTTAAAACTTACCCAGCGCTGGAGCTGTATTAATTTATTTATTTTTGTTTTTCATGTAACAATATTATTTGTTTTAATGGTGTCAGTGTTAACATCATAATTCATATTAGGTTTCCATTGCGCAATTGTGGAGAAAGAGATCCAACATTAAGAATAGCAAGAATAGGTGTGGGAATTGTCCTGGCAGAAGAGGGGGGGGGGGGGGGGGCTGCCGTCAAGGAGGAAATGTTCAAAAGGCTTTGCTAAATACAAATGTATCCATACTGTACATGTTGTTTTTCGATACTGTAATAACATTCAGCCACTATAGGAACATAGCTAATAAATACACTCTGTATCCACTACATTATATATCTGTATACTGTTCACTGCTCCATTACATATCTGTATACAACACTTCGTTATATATCTGTACACACCGCTCTATTATATATCTGTATGCAGTAGACCGCACAAAATCCGGTACAATGTATCACCAGGTGTTATCCAAATATAATCCACTTGTATCACAGATCTAAAGACATAATGGAGCGGTGTATACAGATATATTATAGAGCTGCATATGCAAATATATAGTCTAATATTCTAGATGTACTGAATCATAATTGTAATCGATACATAAATATATGAATGTATAGTTAGTCCATTGTACAGTAGTTTATTATTTTTTATTTATTCTTAACCCCTCGAGCCCTATTTTTAACCCTTCCAGCCCCTCCTCGCCCGTGTGAAAGGGGCCTTAGATCCTATTGTAGCCATACTGAGAGTGAGGGGTAGGAAAGTTATTAGAGAATGTCCCAATTTCAAGTAATAAGATAGTTTGCTTCAAGTCAGGCGCAGGCAGTGTAGTCAGCGATACTGAGGTATAATACTGCAATGTACACCATTAGTCGATCCTTTTGTATGTACTTGCAACCTTAATGAAGGGCGGCATTAGCATATGAATCGCGATTTGCATGTAAATACCTTCAGTGTTTAGGGGATAAGAAAGTTATTAGAGAATGTCCCAATTTCAAGTAATAAGATAGTTTGCTTCAAGTATGTCAGATACACAATCAATATTATTGCATTCATCTGTTTTTTTTATCCTTTAAGTGTATATTGTTTTGTATCTTGATGGAGTTTTCCATATTTATTTTTATTTATTTGTTTTTCTCTGAAGTAGTGGATACAGTGTATTTATTAGCTATGTTCCTATAGTGGCTGAATGTTAATACAGTATTTATATTATATGTAAATGTACATATAGTATAATTAGTGTAATATTGTATAATTATTTATTCCATGATCCATATGAGGTATGGTGATTTAGATATAATGTATTGTACAGTATAATGGACATATATAGATAACCTCTGTATTAAAAAAATAATTATACATTATTACACTAATTATACTATATGTAAATGTATATATAATATAAATATATAAAATATATTTACATATAATAAATCAATATAGCAGCTAAAATAATGACCAGCAATAAAATATAGCAATGAATAAAAAATAGCAATACATTTAAAATAGTGATAGATCCAGGAGCATACACAAACAAATAAATTTATATCCCATAAATATCATAGTTTATGTAGCAGAGTTAGATAGTGTTCCAATTCACAGAGGGGAATAAGACACTTCCATATTCTAATATAATTGTAGCAGCATAGAATAGGAGAATAGAGAATATATATACATATATATATATATATATATAAATGATGAAAAGAAGGGCAGCACTCCAATGAATAAAATTGAAAAAAACTTTAATTACCCATAAGGCTATAGCGACGTTTCGGCTCCTTACATCTGAGCCTTCCTCAAGCTTGAGGAAGGCTCAGATGTAAGGAGCCGAAACGTCGCTATAGCCTTATGGGTAATTAAAGTTTTTTTCAATTTTTATTCATTGGAGTGCTGCCCTTCTTTTCATCATTTACATTTGCTGGATTGGCTTATATCCAAACTGGGCTGCGTGCACCCTGCATTCAACTTGTTTTATTTGTGACGGTGCTGCCATCTCTCTTTTTTCTTTTTTTATATATATATATATATATATATATATATATCAAAGTTCAAAGCAATTTGTTGCAGTACAGACAAGGTGTCAGTAGTTGGTAAGTAACTATCAATGTCAGCGCTTCAACCTTTTAATGGAATTTGCCATATAACAGAGACAGCAGGCAGTTAGTGAAGGACCTACAGTATTTATGGGATATTAATTTATTTGTTTGTGTATGCTCCTGGATCTATCACTTATTTATATGTATTGCTATTTTTTTTATTGCTGGTCATTATTTTAGCTATTGTCCTGATTTTAGTTAATAAACACGTACTCCACCAGAAGCGCAGTGAAAAGGTCTCCAGCCAGAAAATAACCTGCACTTTCAGCCTGCAGACAATACCCCCCTTCCCCCAAACAGGGAGTTCCTTTTGTCTACCGGCTTTCAGTGAATGGGAGGGCAGGGCATCAGTGTGTAGAAAGATAGCGTGCGATCTCATTCACAGACTGCCTGTAGGGGGAGGGGGGATGGGGTGCAACCTTATTCAGAGCCTCAGTAAAGTTCATTTGATATACATTTGCTAATATAAGCTTAAGTCCCCAGAAGTTTTTTATGTTATATTTATATCCAGTGCAGCAGTATATTGTTTATATACATAGTTCCACTACCAATCGCAATGCGTGACTGCATAGAAATGTAAATACTGATATTATTGATAACTAGCAATGCATTTTTTACAAATATAAAAATATATTGCAAGTTATATTATAATATAAATAATAATAATTATAATATATATTTATATACACGCACATATACATGTATATAAATTATTCATTTTTATTCATAAAGTAAAGTAACACCATATGCAGTAATATATATTTGTACTGTATGTATTTTTATTTATTTAATTAGGGATTAGGCTATCTTTCTATGCAAATTTTTGTCTCACTCTGCCGATTTGGCTGCGTGCAGAGCAGTAGTTATGATAGCGATATATTGTATGGAGTTCTGAAAACAGCTAAGAAAGTGTGCATCTTAGGAGTTGTAGTTTTACCACAGCTGGCATTATTATTATTAATTGTTACACAGCTTTCCTAAGACCCTGAATGTTTAGCTATCCTACATAAGCAAGTCTTTCTAAGTGGGACTCTTACTCGGCTTTTCAAGGCCCCTGGCTAGCAAATCCAGCTCGGTATCCTACAATGCTGGAAATTTACCAATCCATAGACAGGGTAATCTGGCATTCTTCTGTCTGCAAAAGCTGGGTAACAATCTCGGTGGGGCAGTGATAGGGGGATATTGGTTATATAAAATACACACAATGACGTCCTGATATGCTGTGTGCATCTATCATACAGTTGTGCTCATAAGTTTACATACCCTTGCTGAATTTATGATTTATTAACCATTGTTCAAGAATATGAATGGTAACACAAAAACTTTTCTTTCACTCATGGATAGAGTTGAGCGGACACCTGGATGTTCGGGTTCGAGAAGTTCGGCCGAACTTCCCGAAATAAGTTCGGGTTCGGGATCCGAACCCGATCCGAACTTCGTCCCTAACCCCATTGAAGTCAATGGGGACCCGAACTTTTCGGCACTAAAAAGGCTGTAAAACAGCCCAGGAAAGGGCTAGAGGGCTGCAAAAGGCAGCAACATGTAGGTAAATCCCCTGCAAACAAATGTGGATAGGGAAATTAATTAAAATAAAAATGTAATAAATAAAAATTAACCAAAATCAATTGGAGAGAGGTCCCATAGCAGAGAATCTGGCTTTACGTCACCCACCACTGGAACAGTCCATTCTCAGATATTTAGGCCCCGGCACCCAGGCAGAGGAGAGAGGTCCAGTAACAGAGAATCTGGCTTCATGTCAGCAGAGAATCAGTCTTCATGTCATAGCAGAGAATCAGGCTTCACGTCAGCCACCAATGCAACAGTCCATTGTCAGATATTTAGGCCCAGCACCCAGGCAGAGGAGAGAGGTCCCGTAATAGAGAATCTGGCTTCATGTCAGCAGAGAATCAGTCTTCATGTCATAGCAGAGAATCAGGCTTCACGTCACCCACCACTGCAACAGTCCATTTTCATAAAATTAGGCCCAGCACCCAGGCAGAGGAGAGAGGTCCCGTAACAGACGATCTGGCTTCATGTCAGCAGAGAATCAGTCTTCATATCATAGCAGAGAATCAGGCTTCACGTCACCCACCACTGCAACAGTCCATTTTCATAAATTTAGGCCCAGCACCCAGGCAGAGGAGAGAGGTCCCGTAACAGACAATCTGGCTTCATGTCAGCAGAGAATCAGTCTTCATGTCATAGCAGAGAATCAGGCTTCACGTCACCCACCACTGCAACAGTCCATTTTCATAAATTTAGGCCCAGCACCCAGGCAGAGGAGAGAGGTCCCGTAACAGACAATCTGGCTTCATGTCAGCAGAGAATCAGTCTTCATATCATAGCAGAGAATCAGGCTTCACGTCAGCCACCAATGCAACAGTCCATTTTCATAAATTTAGGCCCAGCACCCAGGCAGAGGAGAGAGGTCCCGTAACAGAGGATCTGGCTTCATGTCAGCAGAGAATTAGTCTGCATGTCATAGCAGAAAATCAGGCTTCACATCAGCCACCACTGCAACAGTCCATTGTCAGATATTTAGGCCCAGCACCCAGGCAGAGGAGAGAGGTCCCGTAACAGAGGATCTGGCTTCATGTCAGCAGAGAATTAGTCTGCATGTCATAGCAGAGAATCAGGCTTCACGTCACCCAACATTGGAACAGTCCATTGGCATATATTTAGGCCCCGGCACCCAGACAGAGGAGAGGTTCATTCAACTTTGGGTAGCCTCGCAATATAATGGTAAAATGAAAATAAAAATAGGATTGAATGAGGAAGTGTCCTGGAGTACAATAATATATGGTTAAGGGGAGGTAGTTAATGTCTAATCTGGACAAGGGACGGACAGGTCCTGTGGGATCCATGCCTGGTTCATTTTTATGAATGTCAGCTTGTCCACATTGGCTGTAGACAGGCGGCTGCGTTTGTCTGTAATGACGCCCCCTGCCGTGCTGAATACACGTTCAGACAAAACGCTGGCCGCCGGGCAGGCCAGCACCTCCAAGGCATAAAAGGCTAGCTCTGGCCACGTGGACAATTTAGAGACCCAGAAGTTGAATGGGGCCGAACCATCAGTCAGTACGTGGAGGGGTGTGCACACGTACTGTTCCACCATGTTAGTGAAATGTTGCCTCCTGCTAACACGTTGCGTATCAGGTGGTGGTGCAGTTAGCTGTGGCGTGTTGACAAAACTTTTCCACATCTCTGCCATGCTAACCCTGCCCTCAGAGGAGCTGGCCGTGACACAGCTGCCTTGGCGACCTCTTGCTCCTCCTCTGCCTTGGCCTTTGGCTTCCACTTGTTCCCCTGTGACATTTGGGAATGCTCTAAGTAGCGCGTCTACCAACGTGCGCTTGTACTCGCGCATCTTCCTTTCACGCTCCAGTGCAGGAAGTAAGGTGGGCACATTGTCTTTGTAGCGTGGATACAGCAGGGTGGCAACCCAGTAGTCCGCACAGGTTAAAATGTGGGCAACTCTGCTGTCGTTGCGCAGGCACTGCAGCATGTAGTCGCTCATGTGTGCCAGGCTGCCCAGGGGTAAGGACAAGCTGTCCTCTGTGGGAGGCGTATCGTCATTGTCCTGCCTTTCCCCCCAGCCACGCACCAGTGATGGGCCCGAGCTGCGTTGGGTGCCACCCCACTGTGACCATGCTTCATCCTCATCCTCCTCCACCTCCTCCTCATCCTCGTCCTCCTCGTCCTCCAGTAGTGGGCCCTGGCTGGCCACATTTGTACCTGGCCTCTGCTGTTGCAAAAAAACTCCCTCTGAGTCACTTCGAAGAGACTGGCCTGAAAGTGCTAAAAATGACCCCTCTTCCTCCTCCTCCTCCTCCTCCTGGGCCACCTCCTCTTCCATCATCGCCCTAAGTGTTTTCTCAAGGAGTCATAGAAGTGGTATTGTAACGCTGATAACGGCGTCATCACCACTGGCCATGTTGGTGGAGTACTCGAAACAGCGCAACAGGGCACACAGGTCTCGCATGGAGGCCCAGTCATTGGTGGTGAAGTGGTGCTGTTCCGCAGTGCGACTGACCCGTGCGTGCTGCAGCTGAAACTCCACTATGGCCTGCTGCTGCTCGCACAGTCTGTCCAGCATGTGCAAGGTGGAGTTCCACCTGGTGGGCACGTCGCATATGAGGCGGTGAGCGGGAAGGCCGAAGTTACGCTGTAGCGCAGACAGGCGAGCAGCGGCAGGATGTGAACGCCGGAAGCGCGAACAGACGGCCCGCACTTTATGCAGCCGCTCTGACATGTCGGGGTAGTTGTGAATGAACTTCTGCACCACCAAATTCAGCACATGCGCCAGGCAAGGGATGTGCGTCAAACCGGCTAGTCCCAGAGCTGCAACGAGATTTCGCCCATTATCGCACACCACCAGGCCGGGCTTGAGGCTCACCGGCAGCAACCACTCGTCGGTCTGTTGTTCTATACCCCGCCACAACTCCTGTGCGGTGTGGGGCCTGTCCCCCAAACATATGAGTTTCAGAATGGCCTGCTGACGTTTACCCCGGGCTGTGCTGAAGTTGGTGGTGAAGGTGTGTGGCTGACTGGATGAGCAGGTGGAAGAAGAGGAGGAGGAAGCCGAGAAGGAGGAGGTGGCAACAGGAGGCAAAGAATGTTGCCCTGCGATCCTTGGTGGCGGAAGGACGTGCGCCAAACAGCTCTCCGCCTGGGGCCCAGCTGCCACTACATTTACCCAGTGTGCAGTTAGGGAGATATAGCGTCCCTGGCCGTGCTTACTGATCCACGTATCTGTGGTTAGGTGGACCTTGATACAGATGGCGTTGCGCAGTGCACACTTGATTTTATCGGATACTTGGTTGTGCAGGGAAGGCATGGCTCTCTTGGAGAAGTAGTGGCGGCTGGGAACAACATACTGTGGGACAGCAAGCGACATGAGCTGTTTGAAGCTGTCTGTGTCCACCAGCCTAAATGACAGCATTTCATAGGCCAGTAGTTTAGAAATGCTGGCATTCAGGGCCAGGGATCGAGGGTGGCTAGGTGGGAATTTACGCTTTCTCTCAAATGTTTGTGAGATGGAGAGCTGAACGCTGCCGTGTGACATGGTTGAGACGCTTGGTGACGGAGGTGGTGGTGGTGTTGGTGGTACATCCCCTGTTTGCTGGGCGGCAGGTGCCAACGTTCCTCCAGAGGCGGAGGAAGAGGCCGAGGCGGCAGCAGCAGAAGAGGCCGAGGCGGCAGCAGCAGAAGAGGTAGCAGGGGGAGCCTGAGCGACTTCCTTGTTTTTAAGGTGTTTACTCCACTGCAGTTCATGCTTTGCATGCAGGTGCCTGGTCATGCAGGTTGTGCTAAGGTTCAGAACGTTAATGCCTCGCTTCAGGCTCTGATGGCACAGCGTGCAAACCACTCGGGTCTTGTCGTCAGCACATTGTTTGAAGAAGTGCCATGCCAGGGAACTCCTTGAAGCTGCCTTTGGGGTGCTCGGTCCCAGATGGCGGTGGTCAGTAGCAGGCGGAGTCTCTTGGCAGGCGGGTGTTCTGCTTTTGCCCACTGCTCCCTCTTTTGCTACGCTGTTGGCTCGGTCTCACCACTGCCTCTTCCTCCGAACTGTGAAAGTCAGTGGCACGACCTTCATTCCATGTGGGGTCTAGGACCTCATCGTCCCCTGCATCGTCTTCCACCCAGTCTTGATCCCTGACCTCCTGTTCAGTCTGCACACTGCAGAAAGACGCAGCAGTTGGCACCTGTGTTTCGTCATCATCAGAGACATGCTGAGGTGGTATTCCCATGTCCTCATCATCAGGAAACATAAGTGGTTGTGCGTCAGTGCAGTCTATGTCTTCCACCGCTGGGGAAGGGCTAGGTGGATGCCCTTGGGAAACCCTGCCAGCAGAGTCTTCAAACAGCATAAGAGACTGCTGCATAACTTGAGGCTCAGACAGTTTCCCTGATATGCATGGGGGTGATGTGACAGACTGATGGGCTTGGTTTTCAGGCGCCATCTGTGCGCTTTCTGCAGAAGACTGGGTGGGAGATAATGTGAACGTGCTGGATCCACTGTCGGCCACCCAATTGACTAATGCCTGTACCTGCTCAGGCCTTACCATCCTTAGAACGGCATTGGGCCCCACCATATATCGCTGTAAATTCTGGCGGCTACTGGGACCTGAGGTAGTTGGTACACTAGGACGTGTGGATGTGGCAGAACGGCCACGTCCTCTCCCAGCACCAGAGGGTCCACTAACACCACCACGACCATGTCCACGTCTGCGTCCCTTACTAGATGTTTTCCTCATTGTTATCGTTCACCACAACAACAAAAATATTATTTGGCCCAATGTATTGTATTCAAATTCAGCTGAATATAAATTTGAGGCCTAGTATTTAGGCGCTGGGTGACAGGTATAGATTTACTGACAGAATTAGACTTGGAAATGCACAGTAGCGTGTGTGTGAAGTTATTCAGAATGACCCTATCAGCACCTTGATTCTGATATACCCTTTTAGGGATGTATTTAAAGTAGGCCTGATACAGCAGAAACCACTAAATTTGGAAATTGCTAAATTGGGAATTGTATTTCAACCCAGAACAAAAAATTTGCTTTGACAGACACTAAATAACTTGCCCAGCCAGAACAGTACAGCAGTAACGACAGATTTAGCGGGATATAAATTTAAGGCCTAGTATTTAGGCGCTGGGTGACAGGTATAGATTTACTGACGGAATTAGACTTGGAAATGCACAGTAGCGTGTGTGTGAAGTTATTCTGAATGACCCTATGTGCACCTTGAATATTATATACCCTTTTAGGGATAGATTTCAAATAGCTCTGATACAGCAGAAACCACTAAATTAGGAAATTGCTAAATTGGGAATTGTATTTCAACCCAGAACAAAAAATGTGCTTTGACGGACACTAAATAACTTGCCCAGCCACAACAGTACAGCGGTAACGACAGATTTAGCGGGATATAAATTTGAGGCCTAGTATTTAGGCGCTGGGTGACAGGTATAGATTTACTGACGGAATTAGACTTGGAAATGCACAGTAGCGTGTGTGTGAAGTTATTCTGAATGACCCTATGTGCACCTTGAATATTATATACCCTTTTAGGGATAGATTTCAAATAGCTCTGATACAGCAGAAACCACTAAATTAGGAAATTGCTAAATTGGGAATTGTATTTCAACCCAGAACAAAAAATGTGCTTTGACGGACACTAAATAATTTGCCCAGCCAGAACAGTACAGCGGTAACGACAGATTTAGCGGGATATAAATTTGAGGCCTAGTATTTAGGCGCTGGGTGACAGGTATAGATTTACTGACAGAATTAGACTTGGAAATGCACAGTAGCGTGTGTGTGAAGTTATTCTGAATGACCCTATGTGCAGAATTAGACTGGGATATGGCCAAAAAAATAACCACACTATTGCTGGTTAAATGCACTTGGTGTGACAGCTTGACCAACCACACTACTGAGGGTTAAATGCACTTGGTGACAGGCGCAGCTTGCCCCTGATGTAGTATATGGCCAAAAAATGAACAGAGTATTGCTGGTTAAATGCACTTGGTGTGACAGCTTGACCAACTACACTACTGAGGGTTAAATGCACTTGGTGACGGGTGCAGCTTGCCCCTGATGTAGTATATGGCCAAAAAATAAACAGACTATTGCTGGTTAAATGCACTTGGTGTGACAGCTTGACCAACCACACTACTGAGGGTAAATGCACTTGGTGACGGGCGCAGCTTGCCCCTGATGTAGTATATGGCCAAAAAATAACAGACTATTGCTGGTTAAATGCACTTGGTGTGGCTTCTGATGTAGGCTTTAGAAAAACAACCACACCATTGAGGGTTAAATGCACTTGGTGACAGGCGCAGCTTGCCCCTGATGTAGTATATGGCCAAAAAATAAACAGACTATTGCTGGTTAAATGCACTTGGTGTGACAGCTTCACCCTGATGTAGGCTTTAGCCAAAAAACAACCACACCATTGAGGGTTAAATGCACTGGTCGCAGCTTGTGCTGGCGCACCACAAGACACAAAATGGCCGCCGATCACCCCAGAAAAAAGTGACTGACAAACGGTCTGGGCAGCCTAAAAACAGTGAGCAATTGAGTATCAGCAGCTCAATGACCCACAGCTGCAGATCGATCAATAATCAAGTCCTTTGGAGGAGTTAATCTGCCTAATCTCGCCCTACTGTCGCAGCCGCAACCTCTCCCTACGCTAATCAGAGCAGAGTGACGGGCGGCGCTATGTGACTCCAGCTTAAATAGAGGCTGGGTCACATGGTGCTCTGGCCAATCACAGCCATGCCAATAGTAGGCATGGCTGTGATGGCCTCTTGGGGCAAGTAGTATGACGCTTGTTGATTGGCTGCCTTGCAGCCTTTCAAAAAGCGCTAAGAAAGCGTCACAAAAGCGCCAAGAAAGCGACGAACACCGAACCCGGACTTTTACGAAAATGTCCGGGTTCGGGTCCGTGTCACGGACACCCCAAAATTCGGTACGAACCCGAACTATACAGTTCGAGTTCGCTCATCCCTACTCATGGATAGTGGTCGGCTGAAGCCATTTATTGTCAAACAACGGTGTTTACTCTTTTTAAATCATAATCACAACACAAACTACCCAAATGACCCTGATTAAAAGTTTACATACCCTGGTGATTTGTCCTGATAACATGCACACAACTGGACACAAAAGGGTTACAATAGTTATTAAAGGTAACCATCTTCACCTGTGTGATCTGTTTGCTTGTAATTAGTGGGTGTGTATAAAAGGACTCCTGCCAGACCCTTGTATCTTTCATCCAGTGCTGCACTGATGTTGTTTGGATTCTAAGTCATGGGGAAAGCAAAAGAATTGTCAAAGGATCTGTGGGAAAAACTAATGAAAAACTATAAAACAGGAAAGGGATATAATAAATCCACAAAAGACTTGAGAATGCCAATTAGCAGTGGAAAAGTAGGGGTTCTGTTGAAACCAAACCACGGTCAGGTAGACCAACTAAACTATCAGCCACAACTGCCATCAAAATTGTTTGAGTTGCAAGGAAAAACCCACAAATAACTTAAAGGGAATCTGTCACCTGCTTTTACCATTTTAAGCTGGCACCATCGCTATGTTCACTAAAGTACCTTATTTCCAACAGTCTTCTTTTTACTTTACTTTGTTTTGTAGTTTTGATATAAAAGCGCTTTTTATGTTATACTAATGAGGGTCCAAGGTGCCCAGAGGGGCATTTTTTTTTCACTCTCCGGTGCCTAGTGACGCCCCCCTGCAGTGCCCAAGAAGGCCTCCTGCAAACGGTTCCACCCCCTCCCCACGTCATAGTCTACCTTATAGAAATTCCCCGTCTTTCTTCCTGTCTGCAGCCAGAAAACTTGCGCATGCGCAGTACCGTATATCAAAACTACAAAACAAAATAAAGTAAAAAGAAGACTGCTGGAAATAAGGTACTTTAGTGAACATAGCGATGGTGCCAGCTTAAAATGGTAAAAGCAGGTGACAGATTCCCTTTAAGTTGAAATATAGGACTCACTGAAAGAACTTTTGATAACAGACTAATAGTTTTGTCAGAAGACTATGAAACCAATAGATGGTGCTGTTCATAACTCAATAGCGGCATCTATTGGTTTCATAGTCTTCTGACAAGAATATTAGACTATGAGTCTTATGACAAGCTTATTAGTGTAGCCTTTTGCATGGAAAATTCGCAATAAAAATTCACGATTAGAATATTTGCGATCTACACTGAGTTATTACCCAGCTTTCCCAGTGACAGATATCTTCACTGAGTTATTACCCCACTTTCCCAGTGTCAGATCTCCACTGTGAGCGCTGTCCAGGACCTACCACTCCTCCTGCTCACACTTCTCAGGGCCTATGCTGCTCTGTCCTGGCTGCCTGCAGCCTCCGGACGTACAGAGCGCACTCTGACCTGACGCTGCAGGAGGTCAGGTGACTGCAGCGCCAGCCCTGAGAAGACAGTCAGGACAGGGAGAGTGATGGCAGGAGAGGTAAGTGACTTTATTATTTTACAGTCTTATCTGAGGTCTGATTTAGAGGTTTAATGGGGGTCTGGAGGTCTGACTGGGGGTGTCAGGAGGTCTGACTGGGGGGGGTCTGGAGGTCTGACTGGGTGGTTTGGAGTGGTGTAATGGGGGTCTGAAGGTCTAATGGGGGTCTGATTGGATGTCTGGAGGTCTAATGGGGGTGTGATTGGGGGTCTGGAGGTCTGACTGGGGGGAGCTACGGCGAGCAGGTGAACAGAACAGAGAAAGCAGCTCTTGTATGAGCGCTGCCCTCTCTTCAAACAGCTGGGGGCTGGGGGCACATAGGGTATTACTACTATGGAGGGGGCACAGAGGGCATTACTAATGTGTAGGGGGCAAAATAGGCATTTCTACTATGGAGGGGGCACAGAGTCAGAGGGCATTACTACAATGAAGGTGGTACAGTGGGCATTATTACTGTGAAGGGGGAACAGTGGGCATTATTACTGTGAAGGGGGCACAGTGGGCATTATTACTGTGAAGGGGCACAGAGGGCATTATTACCGTGAATGGGGACACAGTGGGCATTATTACTGTGAAGGGGCACAGTAAGCATTATTAGGGTACATTCACATGACCGTATTTTTGGCTCCGCATCCGTTCCGCAATTTTGCGGAATGTGTGCGGACCCATTCATTTCAAAGGGGCCACAAAAGATGCGTTCCGCGCCCCCGCGAAAAAGATAGAGCATATCCTGTTCTTGTCCGCAATCGTGGACAAGAATAGGCATTTCTATCATGGGGCTGGCTACATTCACACAACCGGTATCCAGATAAGATAAGATAAGATGCCTTTATTGTCACTGTACAATACAATGTAATACAATGTACAATGCAATGCAATGTTGTTTGGAGCAATCCTAGATGCCATAGACAGAGGAACAAGAACTGACACTTAAACTAAAGCATTACACTAGAAAAAAAAAACAAAACATTGCACTAGAAAGCATTACTATTCACAGTTCACAGCATATATATAGCAAGAGCAAAGTAGGAAGTGCTTATGAGTATATATACACTGATTCAGACACCACTGCAGACAAGAGATCATCATGGGGTCATGAATGCAGCAGTCACTTTCAGTCTGTGGTAGTTTCTATCCTAGGAAGGGGCAATAATCTCTGAGCATTTAGGAGACTTAATGTTTTGGGGTAAAAGCTGTTCTTCAGCCTAGTGGTGCGGGCATGTAGGACTCTAAGACGCCTACCAGAGGGTAGGGGAATGAAAAGGCTGTGGCCGGGGTGAGTTGGATCCCTGCAGATAATTTTTGCCCTGTTGCTGCAGCGAGCAGTGATGGTAACTGAGTACCAGTGATTCTGCCAGCCATTCTGATGATGCGCTTGAGGGTCTTCTTGTCCTCAGAAGAGCAGCCAGAGTACCACACTGTAATGCAGTATGTGATAACAGATTCTATGGTGCACCTGTAAAAATTGACTAGCAGCTGTTTTGGGAGTTGTGCTTTTTTCAGACTCCTCAGAAAATAAAGCGTCTGAAGGCCTATTTTGGTAATTTCTGTTGTGTTTTTTATCCATAACAGGTCCTAACTAATGTGAACTCCCAAGAATCTGAAACTTTGAACTATCTCCACGTTTCCACCATTAATGCTAATGCGATGGTGTCCATTTTGTTTCTTCTTCCTAAAATCCATAATTAGCTCCTTTGTTTTCTTGGTATTGAGTATGAGGTTCACGATGTGCAGAGAGAGAGATAATAGAGTTGCGGCACTCACCAGGATGTAAGCAGGTATCTTTATTCAGGCTTCCTTAGAAGTCGATACATGAGGTTGTTGTTCTTACTCCATCTCTCTAGGTTCTCAACCTCTTTCCTATAGGCTGTTTCATCATTGTTGGAGATTAGGCCTATCACAGTCGTGTCATCTGCAAATTTTATAATGGTATTGGTATTGTGAATAGGTTTACAGTCATTTGTGAAGAGGGAGTAGAGGAGAGGGCTCAACACACAGCCTTGCGGTACCCCAGTGTTTACTGTTAAGGATGAAGAAAAGTGCTTGCCCAGGCGTACGATTTGTGGTCTTTTTGTAAGAAAATCCAGTATCCAGTTGCACAGGTGTGAGCTGAGACCCAAGTTGTTCAGTTTCGTTGCCAACTTGTTGGGAGGGATGGTGTTAAAGGCCGAGCTGTAATCAATGAACAGCATCCGCACATAGCTCTCTGCTCTCTGCTCCAGGTGTGACAGCGCAGTGTGAAGGGTAAGTGAGACAGCATCCTCAGTTGACCTATGTGCTCTGTAAGCAAACTGGTATTGGTCCATGGAGGTGCAGATCTTGCTCTTTATGTGCCTGAGGACAAGTTGTTCAAAGCACTTCATAGCAATAGGAGTGAGAGCCACCAGGCGATAATCACTTAAGGTCTTCACCCCTGCCTGTTTTGGAATTGGGACAATTGTGGAGGACTTCAGGCAAGTGGGGACAATGGCCTGCTCTAGTGAGCTGTTAAACATACTGGTACATACTGTTTTCAGCTGTTTAGCACAGTTTTTAAGGGACTTTTCCAGGAACTTCATCAGGGCCAGCTGCTTTGTGGGGATTAATGTGGTTTAAGGCCCATTCTACCTCATGTGCTCTCAGCATCAGGGAACATGATGGAGCCTCTTGCTGGGCAAATTTGATGATAGGCAGCTCATTGCCTTTGTCAAATCCTGCAAAAAAATGATTTCGGTCATCAGGAGAGAAATAATTTCCAGTGTTGATAGAACAGGTGTTGCTCTTATAATTCGTAATGGACTTGATACCCTGCCACATGCATCGGGAATCAGAGCTTGTAAAATGATGTTGTATTTTTGTTTTGTAGCAGTGCTTCGCCTCTTTAATGCCCCTCTTCAGATTGGACCTGGCTGTTTTGTACTCCTCTGGGTCTCCCTTTCGGAACGCAATGTCACGTGCCTTCAAAAGGTTTTGGACATTTCTGTTTATCCATGGTTTCCTATTTGGGAAGGTCCGAATCAGTGACATTGTCCATGCAAAATTTAATATAGGATAGGACAGAGGAGGCATATATATTTAAGTCTGTGTGATTTTCCTTTGTAGCTGCCTGTTTAAACAAATCCCAATCTGTGTCCTCAAAACAATCCTGTAGTCTCATTGTGGCTCCTTCAGGCCAAACTCTGATTGTATGCAAAGTAGGCTTAATCCTGGTGATAAGACGTTTGTATGCTGGAGCTAAAAACAAAGAAATGTGATCCGACCTGCCAAGATGGGGGGCAGGTGATGCTGTATAAGCATTTGCTATGTTGCAATAAACACGGTCCAATGTATTTCTCCCCCTAGTTGGGAATTTAACAAACTGGTAGAATTTGGGGAGCACAGTTTTGAGATTGGCTTGGTTAAAATCACCCGCTAAGGCCTCATGCACACAACAGTTTTTTTTCACGGTCCGCAAAAACGGGGTCCGTGGGTCCGTGATCCGTGACCGTTTTTTCGTCCGTGGGTCTTCCTTGATTTTTGGAGGATCCACGGACATGAAAAAAAAGTCGTTTTGGTGTCCGCCTGGCCGTGCGGAGCCAAACGGATCCGTCCTGAATTACAATGCAAGTCAATGGGGACGGATCCGTTTGATGTTGACACAATATGGTGCCATTTCAAACGGATCCGTCCCCATTGACTTTCAATGTAAAGTCTGGAGTTCTTTTATACCATCGGATTGGAGTTTTCTCCAATCCGATGGTATATTTTAACTTGAAGCGTCCCCATCACCATGGGAACGCCTCTATGTTAGAATATACTGTCGGATATGAGCTACTTCGTGAACCTCAGATCCGACAGTATATTCTAACACAGAGGCGTTCCCATGGTGATGGGGACGCTTCAGGTTAGAATACACTACAAACTTTGTACAAGACTGCCCCCTGCTGCCTGGCAGCACCCGATCTCTTACTGGGGGATATGATAGCACAATTAACCCCTTTAGGTGCGGCACCTAAAGGGGTTAATTGTACTATCATATTCCCCTGTAAGAGATCAGGGCTACCAGGCAGCCCCCCCCCCCAGTTTGAATATCGTTGGTGGCACAGTGTGGCCCCACCATCGCCCCCCCCCTCCCTCTATTGTATTAAATCGTTGGTGGCACAGTGTGCCAACCACCATCGGCCCCCCTCCCTCCCTCTATTGTATTAAATCGTTGGTGGCACAGTGTGCCAACCACCATCGGCCCCCCCTCCCTCCCTCTATTGTATTAAATCGTTGGTGGCACAGTGTGCCAACCACCATCGGCCCCCCTCCCTCCCTCTATTGTATTAAATCGTTGGTGGCACAGTGTGCCAACCACCATCGCCCCCCCCCTCCCTCTATAGCAGTAACATTGGTGGCAGTGTGCGGTCTCAACAGTAGAAGATTCATACTTACCTGCTTGCTGCTGCGATGTCTGTGTCCGGCCGGGAGCTCCTCCTACTGGTAAGTGAAAGGTCTGTGCGGCGCATTGCTAAAGAACTGTCACTTACCAGTAGGAGGAGCTCCCGGCCGTTCACAGACATCGCAGCAGCAAGCAGGTAAGTATGAATCTTCTACTGTTGAGACCGCACACTGCCACCAATGTTACTGCTATAGAGGGAGGGGGGGGGCGATGGTGGTTGGCACACTGTGCCACCAACGATTTAATACAATAGAGGGAGGGAGGGGGGCCGATGGTGGTTGGCACACTGTGCCACCAACGATTTAATACAATAGAGGGGGGGGCGATGGTGGTTGGCACACTGTGCCACCAACGATATTCAAACTGGGGAGGGGGGGGGTCTGCCCCCTGCTGCCTGGCAGCCCTGATCTCTTACAGGGGAATATGATAGTACAATTAACCCCTTTAGGTGCCACACCTGAAGGGGTTAATTGTGCTATCATATCCCCCTGTAAGAGATCGGGTGCTGCCAGGCAGCAGGGGGCAGTCTTGTACAAAGTTTGCAGTGTATTCTAACTAGAAGCGTCCCCATCACCATGGGAACGCTTCTGTGTTAGAATATACTGTCGGAAATGAGTTTTCACGAAGTGAAAACTTAGATCAGAAAAAGCTTTTATGCAGACGGATCTTCGGATCCGTCTGTATGAAAGCAACCTACGGCCACGGATCACGGACACGGATGCCAATCTTGTGTGCATCCGTGTTCTTTCACGGACCCATTGACTTGAATGGGTCCGTGAACCGTTGTCCGTCAAAAAAATAGGACAGGTCATATTTTTTTGACGGACAGGATATACAGATCACGGCCTCGGCTGCAAAACGGTGCATTTTCCGATTTTTCCACGGACCCATTGAAAGTCAATGGGTCCGCGAAAAAAAACGGAAAACGGCACAACGGCCACGGATGCACACAACGGTCGTGTGCATGAGGCCTAAGATAAACACTCCATCTGGATGGATATTTTGCAGACTGTTCGTAATATCATGCAATTTGGACAGTGCCAGCTTAACATTAGCTTGTGGAGGAATATAAACCACGGTGAAATACACGACTGTGAATTCCCTCGTTAAGTAGCACGGTCTGCATTTAAGTGTCATAAGTTCTAAATCAGCAGAGCAATATTGTTCAGCAATGACTGTGGAGGAACACCAAGCCTTATTGACATAAATACACACTCCACCTTCCTTATTCTTACCGGACTCAGCGGTTCGATCCATTCGGTAGGCAGTCCGATCCGCAAGTTCAATAGCCTCGACTGTGATGTTAGTATTTAGACAGGTTTCGGTGAAAAATGAGGCACAAGTGTTCATCATCAGATGAGATCCTCAGTCTCAGCTCATCGATCTTGTTCACTATAGACTAGGGTATTTGCGACGAACAGGCTGGATAGTGCTTGCTTGTTTGGGGGGTTCTTTAAATCGAGTATTGATGCCGCCCCTCTTGCCCCGCTTCTGCTTCCTTTTCCGTCTCCTCCTGTGCTGTCGCTTCGGCGGTATAATCATCCAGTCGGGCACCGATGTCCTTAGAATCTCATCCGGGATATTAGGGGGTGGTGGTGGAACAGGACCTTTCATTCTGATGTCCAGTAGCTCTTGCGCACTATACACTGTGTGTGGTGTAGCAAACTGAATACAGTTGCTCGCTGTGCTTAAAATTAAGGCAATAACTATGTAAAAAAAAGGAAATTGGCATCTAAATGGAGAGCTCCAGGCTGCTGCGTCCATGCGCGCTGCCATCTTAAAACTTGGTCCGTTGGGGGTCTGGAGGTCTGACTGGGGGGAGCTATGGCGAGAAGGTGAACAGAACAGAGAAAGCAGCTCTCGTATGAGCGCTGCCCTCTTTTTAAACAGCTGGGGGCACATAGGGTATTACTACTATGGAGGGTGCACAGAGGGCATTACTAATGTGTAGGGGGCACAATAGGCATTTCTACTATGGAGGGGGCACAGAGTCAGGGGGCATTACTACAATGAAGTTGGTATAGTGGGCATTATTACTGTGAAGTGGGGCACAATGGGCATTATTACTGTAAAGGGAGCACAATGGGCATTATTACTGTGAAGGGGGCTCAGTGAGCATTATTACTGTTAAGGGGGCACAAAGAGGGCATTATCACTGTGAAGGGGGCACAATGGGGATTTCTACTATGGAGGGGGCACAGAGGGCATTACTCGCACAGTCAGCATTATTACTGTGAAGGGGCACAGTGGGCATTATTACTGTGAAGGGGGCACAGTGGGCATTATTACTGTGAAGGGGGTACAATGGGGATTTCTACTGTGAAGGGGCACAGAGGGCATTACTAGCACAGTGGACATTATTACTGTGAAGGGGCACAGTGGGCATTATTACTGTGAAGGGGGCACAATGGGGATTTATACTATGGAGGGGGCACAGAGGGCATTACTAGCACAGTGGGCATTATTACTGTGAAGTGGCACAGTGGGAATTATCTCTGTGATGGGGGCACAATGGGGATTTCTACTATGGAGGGGGCACAGAGGGCATTACTAGCACATGGGGAATTATTATTGTGAAGGGGGCACAAAGAGGACATTACAACTGTGAAAGGGGCACAGAGAGGGCATAACGACTCTGAGAGGGCACAATGTGGGCATAACTGCTGTGAGTGGGCACACATCTGTACAAAACTACAGATGTGTACAATGAGGGCAATACTTCTGTGAGGGGGTACAGATACAAGTATTTGGGGTAAGGGTGCTAGCTAAAGGATCAGCCCCGGGTGCCAAACACCCTAGGCACGCCACTGGGTCAGCTTTAAAGGGGCAGGGTGCTGTGGATAACACTGTTAAAGGAGCGGAGTGCTGTTCAGATCACAGTTAAGGGGGCAGGTAGAGTAGCCATTCAGGCCACCCTCAGAAGACAGACTTAAAAACCCCACCCACAGGTTCCACTAAGTCATGCCCTCGATCCAGTAAGGCCACTCCCCCTCCCACCATGCAGCCAACAGGGATTGAAAAAATGAAGGTAAAAAACTATAAATCAACTTCTGTTAGCTGTATGGGTGGGAGGGAGGTTGAATTTCTTCCTGTAGCTCACTTTCAGACAGCACAGTGCTGATGCCTGAGAGTGAGCTGTTCAAAACGACATCCCTAGGTCCGTCTTGGCCCTGCGCCGGATGAAGGATAGGAAGTCTAAAACCGGACATCTGGCCACCCTAGGCGCAGGCTGCTGTGGAGGTCACAGTTAAGGGTATGGTCTGCTATGGAGTTCAGTGCTAAGGGGCAGATTGCTGTAGAGGCCACTATTAAGGGGGCGGGGTGTTGTGGAAATCACTGTTAAGGAGACAGGGTACTGTGGGTGTGAATTAATAAAGGGGCAGCCGCTGTGGAGGTCCCCGTTAAGGGTTGGGATGCTGTAGTGGTCAGTGTTAAAGGGGCTGGCACTGTGGAGGTCTCTGTTAAGGGGGCAGGGAACAGTGGAGTTCACAGTTAAGGGGACGGTCCACTATGGAGGTCAGTGTTAAGGGGCAGGGTACTGTAGAGAGCACTGTTAAGGGGTCAGCGTGTTGTGGAGGTCACATTTTAAGGGAATGGAGCTCTGTGGAGGTCACTGTTAATGGGGCGGGTTATTGTGGAAATTTCTGTTAAGGAAACAGGGTACTGTGGAGGTCACTAATAAAGGGGCTGCCGCTGTGGAGGTCAATGTTAAATAGGGGGGTGCTGTGGATGTTACTATTAAGGGGACTGGCCGCTGTTGAGGTCACTGTTAAAGGGGAGGGCACTGTGGAGGTCACTGTTAAGGGAGGAGGGGACTGTGGAGGCCACTATTAAAGGTGCAGCATGGTACTGCGAGGTCACTGTTAAAGGGGCAGTCGCTGTGGAGGTCTCTGTTAAGAGGGCCGGGAATGGTGGAGGTCACAGTTAAGGGGACTGTAACCTATGGTCAGTGTTAAGGGGCGGGTGCTCTAGAAATCACTGTCAATGGGGAGGGCCCCTGTGGAGGTCACAGTCAAGGCGGTGGGGTAGTGGAACTCACTGTTAAAGTGGCAGGCTGCTGTGAAGGTCAAAGTTAAGGGGGTGGGCTGCTGTGGAGGTCCCATTTTAAGGAGACGTGGCACTGTGGGGGGGTAAGTGTTAAGGGGTGGGGGGCTGTGGAGGTCACTGTTAAGGGGGCGGGGTACTGTAGATGTCACTGTTATGGAGGATACTGTCGATATCTTTTAATGATACACATAAACATTAAATGGAATAGATGAAATATACCCGTGTGAAATTGGGTCCTTCAGATAGTATCTAATATATAAAGCTGAGTGTATGTATGTGTTTATGTCTACTAAAGGAATCCGCACTATTGCATTTACAATCACAAAATTTGATACACAGGTACATCAGGTGTCCGGGAAGGTTTTAGACTGGGTCTCAGGTCTCTAGCACAAACCGTTCCTGAGATATATATATATATATATAGCTTGAGAAAGGCTCGGGATTTGGAGCCGAAACGTCGCCTCACTGTGCCACTGTGGCCCAATAAATATATTTTTGGTATCTTTGGAGTTGCTGTCCGTTTTCGATTATATATATATATATATATATATATATATAAAAATGCATTAGTCAATAGAAGCCTGGTAACATGACCCTTATCAGCCAATAGAAGCTCTCAAACCCTTAGTCTCCACATACACACAGTTTTACACCAGGTTTTCATAACAACCCAGCCATTTTCCTTCACTGTTGTAGGTTAACTTTAAAGGGGCAGGGCGCAGTGGATAAAACTGTTAAGGGAGCGGAGTGCTGTGGAGGTCACAGTTAAGGGGGCGGGTAGGGTGGCCATTCAGGCCACTCTCAAAAGACAGACTTAAAAACCCCACCCCCAGGTTCCACTAAGTCACGCCCCGACCTGGTTAGGCCATGCCCTCTCCCACTTTGCAGCCGACAGGGATTGAAAAATTGAAGGTAAAAATCAACTTCTGTCAGCTGCAGGGGTGGGAGGGAGGGTGCCTTTCTTCCTACAGCTCACGCTCAGACAGCACGGAGGACAGGGAGTCTGAAAGCCGGACTGTCTGGCCTAAAACCGGACCTCTGGCCACCCTAGGGGCAGGCTGCTGTGGAGGTCACAGTTAAGGGGACGGGGTGTTGTGGAAATCACTGTTAAGGAGATGGGATACTGTGGAGTCACTAACAAAGGGGCGGACGCTGTGGAGGTCACTGTTAAACTGGCGGACCGCTGTGGAGGTAACTTTTAAGGGGTCAGGATGCTGTGGAGGTCATTGTTAAAGGGGGCAGGCACTGTCACTGTGGAGGTCTCTGTTAAGTGGCAGGGTGCATTGGATGTCACAGTTAAGGAGACGGTCCGCTATGGAGGTCAGTGCTAAGGGGCGGAGTGCTGTAGAGGTCACTGTTAAGGGGGCAGTTTATTGTGGAAATCATAAATGAAAATCGACCAGCTCATCTCCTTATAAGAACTCCTGTGCATGGATAGGTCCAAGTAAGTCCATTCATGAAAATCCAAAAGAGTAAATCCAGCACTTTGAATCTTTTAATGCGCTTTATTTCTTTACATAGCAATAACTCACAGATACAGACCCTCCACCAGCAGTTGACACGTTTTGAGCAAAAATGTTCTTAATCATAACTAGATATTATGAAAAATCACTGTTAACAAGACAGGGTACTGTGGAGATCACTAATAAATGGGCGGCCTCTGTGGAAGTCACTGTTAAAGGAGTGGGGTACTGTAGATGTCACTTTTATTGTGGATACGGTCGATATCTTTTAATGACGCACACAAACATTAAATAAAATTGATTAAATATACCCATGCAAAGCCGGGTCCTTCTGCTATTATATATGTATATATACAGTGGATATAAAAAGTCTACACACCCCTGTTAAAATGTCAGGTTTCTGTGCTGTAAAAAAATGAGACAAAGATAAATCATTTCAGAACTTTTTCCACCTTTAGGCTACATTCACACGTCAGTATTTTTCTATATTCCGAATTTTGGTCCATTTTTTGCGGATCTGCATCGGATCTGTCATCCATATGTCATCCGTTTTTTGCGGATCCGCAAAAAACGGAAACATGTATAAATTTCAATAAGCAAATAAAGTTGCTTGGATTTCTTTTTTAAAAAATTGAAAAAAAAAAGTTTCTGTTTGCAGGATTTAATTTCCAGGAACGGAATCTGCATAAAACGGATGACATACGTAATGACATACGAATGTTTTCCGTTTTTTGCGGATCCATTGACTTTGTATTGTACCAGGATCCGATTTTTGCGGAAAAGAATAGGACATGTTTTATATTTTGTCGGACATGCAGAACGGAACAACGGAAACGGACAGCACACATTGTGCTGTCCGATTTTTTTCAGGACCCATTGAAAATGAATGGGTCCAGATCTGGTCCAGATCTGTTCCGCAAAAAGCGGAACAGGTCAGGAAAGAAAAAACAGACGTGTGAATGGACCCTTAATGTGACCTATAAACTGTAGCACTCAATTGAAAAACAAACTGAAATCTTTTAGGTGGAGGGAAGAAAACAAAAAAAAACTAAAATAATGTGGTTGCATAAGTGTGCACACCCTCTTATAACTGGGGATGTAGCTGTGCTCAGAATGAAACAAGCACATTCAAAATCATGCTAAATAGGAGTCAGCATACACCTACCATCATTTAAAGTGCCTCTGATTAACCCCAAATAAAGTTCAGCTGCTCTAGTTGGTCTTTTACTGAAATCTCCTTAGTTGCATCCCACAGCAAAAGCCATGGTCCACAGAGAGCTTCCAAAGCATCAGAGGGATCTCATTGTTAAAAGGTATCAGTCAGGAGAAGGGTACAAAAGAATTTCTAAGGCATTAGATATACCATGGAACACAGTGAAGACAGTCATCATCAAGTGGAGAAAATATGGCACAACAGTGACATTACCAAGAACTGGACGTCCCTCCAAAATTTATGAAAAGACGAGAAGAAAACTGGTCTGGGAGGCTACCAAGAGGCCTACGGCAACATTAAAGGAGCTGCAGGAATTTCTGGCAAGTACTGTCTGTGTGGTACATGTGACAACAATATCCCGTATTCTTCATATGTCTGTGCTATGGGGTAGAGTGGCAAGATAAAAGCCTTTTCTTATGAAGAAAAACATCCAAGCCAGGCTACATTTTGCAAAAACACATCTGAAGTCTTCCAAAAGCATGTGGGAAAAGGTGTTATAGTCTGATGAAACCAAAGTTGAACTTTTTGGCCATAATTCCGAAAGATATGTTATACTGCACATCACCAAAAGAACACCATACCCACAGTGAAGCATGGTGGTGGCAGCATCATGCTTTGGGGCTGTTTTTCTTCAGCTGGAACTGGGGCCTTAGTTAAGCTAGAGGGAATTATGAACAGTTCCAAATACCAATCAAAATTGGCACAAAACCTTCAGCTTCTGCTAGAAAGCTGAACATGAAGAGGAACTTCATCTTTCAGCATGAAAACGACCCAAAGCATACATTCAAATCAACAAAGGAATGGCTTCACCAGAAGAAGATAAAAGTTTTGGAATGACCGAGCCAGAGACCAGACCTGAATCCCTTAGAAAATCTATGGGGTGATTTGAAGAGGGCTGTGCACAGGAGATGCCCTCGCAATCTGACAGATTTGGAGTGTTTTTGCAAAGAAGAGTGGGCAAATCTTGCCAAGTTAAAATGTGCCATTGACCACTCATACTCATACCCAAAAGACTGAGTGCTGTAATGAAATCAAAAGATGCTTCAACAAAGTATTAGTTTAAGGGTGTGCACACTTATGCAACCATATTATTCTATTTTTATATTCATTTCTTCCCTCTACCTAAAAGATTTCAGTTTGTTTTTCAGTTGATTTGTACAGTTTATAGGTCACATTAAAAGTGTAAAAAGTTCTGAAATGATTTATCTTTGTCTATTTTTTTACATCACAGAAACCTGACATTTTAACAGGGGTGTGTAGACATTTTATATCCACTGTGTGTATATATATATATATATATATAGAGAGAGAGATGAAAACGGACAGCAACTCCAGTAGTACAAAATAAAAGATTATTTATTGGCCTCACTGTGCCACTGTGGCCCAATAAATAATCTTTTATTTTGTACTACTGGAGTTGCTGTCCGTTTTTGTCTGTATACAAGGGTAAGCAGTGAATTCCCTGGACCTAGCACCCTCTTTTTTGGTGTGAATTGGTGCTGCCATACGTTTCTCTTTTTATATATATATATATACATACTGTATATATATCCCATAGCAAGAGTTTGTGCAATGCAAAGATCTCAATGACCTAACCTCAGGATAGGTCTTCAATATCAGATTGGTGGGGGTCCAATGCCCAGCATCCCCACCAATCAGCTGTTTGAAGAAGTAGCTGCACTCCTGCAAGCGCTGCTTCTGTTTCAAAATTAGTTGTGTACCATCTCACTTGTCACAGTGGTGCAGTGTAATTACAACTGCTCAATCCTTTCATTTGAATTGGACAAGCCGTTGTATTACACAGTGCCACCTATACAAGCGAGACAATGTACAGGGTAAGGAGAACTTTCACTAATGCTGCTACCTCTTGAAACAACTGATAGGTGGAAGTATTGGGAGTTGGACTCCTCTAGATCTGATATTGACGACCTATCTTGATGATAGGTCATTAATATCTTTGCACTCCACACTCCCTTTAACCATTTATAATTCTCCTTTTGAGAAGTGAATGAAAACCTAACTGTTCATGCTCTTGTTTTGCTACTTTGTATACTGTACAAAAGAGTGAACAATGGGAGATAGATTTATTCTGCCATTTGCAGCTTCAAAAAAGTACAAAAACTTGTAGATGCAAATGAAGGAACTTAGCATAAGGGGAAAAATGCAGAATAGAGAATTTATCAAGTGTTTGCTCCATTCTCCAGAAGAAATGTATGCACTGGAGCACCAAGCAATAGTAAATAGGGGTTGTATATACAGTGAAGGAGTAAAAATGCTGTGAATGACTCCTTCCCATTCTATGCTGTACTAGTACAGTACATTGTGGTGGGATAGTAGGTCCTCAGGAGCTGTGCCTGCTCAAATTCAGCTTGCAATTTAGAAAATTGGTTGGAAATAACTATGAGTCTGCCCATTGAACGCCTTAGATGTTGTGCTTAATTGACAAGGATCAGTTATTACATAAGCGGTTAAAGGGAGAAAGGAGGCTGGCTCTCTTACCTCATCAGCTTTGGTAAATTATTAGATCTATATTTGGCAAAGTATTTTTTTTTCTAGTTGACTGGAAATGTAACCCATTCTTGTTATAAGTTGTTTATAATATGGGTAAAAGGGTAATCTGATATTAGCAGATATTGGGGCTCAGGAAGGGGATGGTGTAAATAATAAAATAAGCATTAACTTTCTTGTTAAATGCTTAAATGTTGTCATTACGGTCATCGACATCATCAACAGTGTATCTCTGAGACCATTAGCTATGACTTGATATTAACTACTAGTGCAGTATTTCCCAGCATTTCCAAGTACTTCTTACTCAAAAAAATGATATCAAAGTCTTTGATTGTACAAGCACAGCATGAGAACATTATGAGTACCACCTAGTGATAGGGCATGGGCATTTTTTTTTCATTGTACCGTACCATAGCTGAGTATCAAGAGGAGTCAGAAACACTCTTGACTTGAGAAAAGTGCTCGGTTTGGCCACAGTATGCATCATTCACAAGCTCTGCGTTTTTAGTATCAACTGCAATAAAATGGTTTAAATTAAGCAATTGTAGCAACATCATTTTCCACACATGAACAGAGCCAGTACAGAAACCCAGATTTCCCTCACTGCTGTTGAGATTTTTCTGACCTGTCAGAGACAGGAGACTTACAGGTGACTTCTCTGACTGGAGTAGTTCACTTTCCCTATTCTTCTCCATTCAGCCCAGACTACGGTGAAGACTTCTTCCAGCCATGACTTGCACGTCCAGAGTGTAAAGTACTTGGCTCTTTGCTTTCCTTTTCAAGATGGCAGTGCACACTTGCCCAAGGATCTGGGCCGGCCCCTATTGCCTCTAGGCCTGATTGCAGTTGCACCCCCTGTGACTGCGATCATCATGCCACTGCTCATTGACATCAATTCATGATTGGCTGCTTATTTACATAGCATTGGTGTTGTTAAATACTGTCACTGTCCCTTTTTTCCTTCAGTTTATCCATATACTTTACCATAGTTGAGAACCTAGGGTCTAATGGACCTCATCAAGATTGTTTCACATTTAGTACACATAGACCATGCAGTTTCTATAGTGCCCATGAAAATTGTCTGCAACTCTTTTCAATGGACTTTGATACATTTGCAAGGAAAATTATCCTCTTTCCACCTGTCCTGCCGTCAAGTGTTTGGGGAATTTTCCTTTCTCATGGTAGTTCAGGGTTCCGTTGGTGGTGTTAGGTTTTGAGGTGTAAGGCAAGGTTCCCTGAATTGTGAGTCAATGATGAAGCTGGGTTTAGTGCAACAAGTCCACTGTACTGAAGCAGTTCAATAGATGGTTCACACAGGAACTTTACACATGAAATGCCATCTGTACAGTTGGCATATGCAGTACCCAAGGCTGTGTATGGGAGACTGATCTTTCTCTCTTTTCAATAAGGCTGCTCAATTTCTACTTTCCTTGCCTAGGGGGTGCACTTCCTCTATCTCCAGATCTGTATATCCTCGGTGCAATAGTGTCTCTGAACACAGTACCCTGCTGTCCTTTTGATATGATGGGAAACCTGAAGATGTTTTGCTCCCACCACATGCAGAGAAATCTATAGCATGGGTGCAGGCCTTTACCTAGTCTGACAGATACACAGCAATCCACCTTGTATGGCTGCTGCCTTCAGTAAATTTTTCCCTCAAGTGTTGGCACATACTGTATGTTGTTACTTTGCTGCTTTTTAATTTAAAGGGTGAGGGGTTTTCCCTGTCAGCTCGACGATGCTCACTCATCCACAGTTTACACTAGACTGACTCACTTAGGCTACTTTAACACTAGCGTTAATATTTTCCGGTATTGAGATCAGTCATAGGGTCTCAATACTGGAAAAAAAAAACATATTTTTTGTCCCTATTCATTGTCAATGGGGACAAAATGTAACTGAACAGAATGGAATGCTCCAAAATGTATTCCATTCTGTTCTCATACCAGAGATCAAACTGCAGCAAGCTGTGGTCTTCTTTCTGTCATGGGATTCGGATAGCGATAATCGAGCACCAAAGTATTCGGGTGTTCGGGCCGAACACATTACTATATTCGTGTGCTTGGCCGAGCACCCGAGTATAATGGAAGTCAATGGGAGACAACTAGGCACCCCCTGCTCTGAAGAGGGGAATGTGCCTGGTCCATTGGAAAAGGTCAGAAAGTGACAGAAACAACACCAAAATGGATCGAGAACACCACAGGGACGATGTCTGGATGCATCTTGGACTCCCAGGTTGCTGCTGTGAACCATGTTGTCCGAGTTGTACGCTATGTTTTTACTGACAAAAATACGAACAAAATCCCCCAGGAGATTTACAGGATAAATTGTTAGTAAAAATTATTTCTTGTATATTCAATTGTATATAAAGTGCAAGTGCTGCAATAAAATTACAAGCAAGAGGCACTCCGATACAACCTGTATATCACATAAAGGAGGGCCTCATTCACATTGTGGTACAATTTTTCAGGTAGTGGTACTTCTACAATCATAAAGCCCATGCACTAAGTGAAAGGGCTGCCAAAAATTACAAGGAACCGGCACTACAATACACCCTTTGTTACACATAAAGGAGGGCATCATACACACCCTTGAAAAATTATGATTGATGGCCTGCTGGTGACCCTCAAAAACATTTCGAGCAAGGGCCTGCTGAGCTGACCATCCAAAACCTTAGGGGTGATGGACTGCTGCCGCATTGGTGACTCTAGATAACCTCTGGGAGATTGTATGTCCCCGTGGTGGCGATGATCCATTTTGATGTCTGCCCTATCAGATTTCGATGTTCTTTTCTGCGCCTACCATGGTGATCACGGGTAACGGAGAATCAGGGTTCGATGCCGGAGAGGTAGCTTGAGAAAGGGATACCACACCCAAGGGAAGTCAATGGCTGAAATCTGATTGGGTGGAGATGGTGGCTCAAGTTATTAAAGCAGAAGAATCCAAGAAAGGCAGCAGGTGCGGCAATTGCCCATCCCGACTCAGGGAGGTAGTGATGATAAATAAGAATACAGGATTCTTAAGATGCCCTGTTATTGGAATGAGTAATAAAAAATTACAGGGAATGTCACTGCGGTATTTTGGATGAGGAAACCTTATACAGGAGAGGCCCTTCTGCCTATAAATTCTGCCTGATCGCATGTCCCCGTGACATCCACGATCCATTTGGATATCTTCCCTATCAACTTTCGATGTTCTTTTATGCGCCTACCATGGTGATCAGTGATAACGGGGAATCATAGTTCGATTTTGGAGAGGGAACCTGATAAACGGCTACTACTTCAAAGCAAGGCAGCATGAGTTGCGGGCCTGCATGTGAGCTGACCCTGTACAAGATTTATATTTATATTCACTATATCTGGCCCTGACAACCACACAATGTATTGAAACGCAGGTCACACAATTCACGGATTGCGCCGTTGACAGCAAAAATATGGATAGATTATGGGGGGAAAAAAATTGTGTTTTCTGTATTCAAGTTTTTTCCTTTTCTCTGGCCTTGACAACCACACAAGGTATTGCAGCATCTGACAACTCACGAATGACACCGTTTACAGCAAAAATTGTGATAGATTGTGGGGAAAAAATATTGTTTTCACTAATATTCTTCCTATCTCTGCCCCTGACACACAGAAGGTATTGCACAGATGCCACAAGTCACTGCAGACACCCTCTATATTAAAAAAGAATAGCTATTTTACAAAGTATGGAAACAAATTTGAGTACTACTTTGCTAAAATAAATTGCTGCCAACCACACAAATTAGTTCTGAAAAGGACTTTTGGGTCTTTAAAATGTTATTCACTTGAATAAAATACGATCACAAACTCCCTACACTATTTGTCCCTTCCTAAGCGCAGTTCTACCTGACTTGCAATAAGCCGAACCCTTGTCATCGGGTGCTATATAGCACCCGATGATGCCTTCTGGCCAGCCAATCACTGTAATGCCAGCAGCCAACGTGGCTTCTGGTATTACAGTGATGGCAGTACTTACCTGCACATTTATTGGCTGCTTAGCTGCAGTGAAACGTGCAGGGAGGAGACTAGAGCATGGCGCTCAAGGACATGTGGTACTAGGCCAAGTACCGCCATAGCGATGCTCGAGCCGAGCAAGTATTCGGCCGAGCATGCTCGCTCATCACTAGATGCGGAGCAAAACATCATGAACCACAATGCAAGTCAATGGGGACGGATCCCTTTTCTCTGATACAATCTAACACAATAGAAAACGGACCCTTCCCCTATTGACTTTCAATGGAGTTCATGATGGATCCGTCTTGGGTATGTTAAAAATAAAAACCGGATCCGTCCATAACAGATGCAGATGGTTGTATTATAAGTAACAGAAGCATTTTTGTTGAACCACTCTGGATCCAGCAAAAACACTAGTGTGAAAGTAGCCTTACTCCTAGAGAGGACAAGATGGTGCCAGCCCTACCTAGCAACAGCAGCTAGAAACCTACTACTCTCTCCATATGCAGAGACATACAGGGCACAGAATATTGTGACATTAACACTTGCAGTGTGGA
Organism: Bufo gargarizans; assembly: GCF_014858855.1. NCBI lineage: Eukaryota > Metazoa > Chordata > Amphibia > Anura > Bufonidae > Bufo > Bufo gargarizans. The sequence continues at coordinate 667,786,139 of NC_058081.1, forward strand.
CACTTCACATATATAGACAAACCATTTTACCAGTGAAATTACATCAAATCCAAATCAGCTCAATGTTGGAGGAAAAAGTCCTCTTAGAGATTACCTTGAATTTTACTTTCTCCATATTCATTGCATAGATCATAAAACATGAATCACATCTGCGATTTGCACGCTGTTAGCAAATTATTTAATGAAGAGTTATGAGGAGTTATGATTTATGTTTGATTCACATTGTGTATCTATATTAACCCCTTCAGAAACCTGCCATTTTTCACCTCAAAGAGGTTCTGCACTTTGCTTTAACTGATGATCTATCCTCTGGATAGATCATCAGCATCTGATCGGCGGGGGTCCGACACCGATCAGCTGTTTGAAAAGGCAGCAGCACACCAGGAGCGCAGCGGCCTTCTCACTGTTTACTGCTGGCCCAGTGACGTCACAACTAGTATCAACTAGCGTGGGCGGTGCTAAGCTCTGTTCACTTGAATGGAGCTTAGCCCCGCCTAGGCCAGTGATACTAGTCGTGACTTCACTGGGCCAGCGATAAACAGGGAGAAGGCCGCGGCGCTCGTGGGGCGCCACTCCCTTCTCAAACAGGGACCCCCGCCGATCAGAAGCTGATGATCTATCCAGAGAATATATCATCAGTTAAAACAAAGTGCAGAACCCCATTAACCACTTCAGCCCCGCTAGCTGAAACCCCCTTCATGACCAGGCCACTTTTTACACTTCGGCACTACACTACTTTCATCGTTTATCGCTCGGTCATGCAACTTACCACCCAAATGAATTTTACCTCCTTTTCTTCTCACTAATGGAGCTTTCATTTGGTGGTATTTTATTGCTGCTGACATTTTTACTTTTTTTGTTATTAATTAAAATGTAACGATTTTTTTGCAAAAAAATGACATTTTTCACTTTCAGCTGTAAAATTTTGCAAAAAAAACGACATCCATATATAAATTTTTCGCCAAATTTATTGTTCTACATGTCTTTGATAAAAAAAAAATGTTTGGGCAAAAAAAAAAAATGGTTTGGGTAAAAGTTATAGCGTTTACAAACTATGGTACAAAAATGTGAATTTCCGCTTTTTGAAACAGCTCTGATTTTCTGAGCACCTGTCATGTTTCCTGAGGTTCTACAATGCCCAAACAGTAGAAAAACCCCACAAATGACCCCATTTCGGAAAGTAGACACCCTAAGGTATTCGCTGATGGGCATAGTGAGCTCATAGAACTTTTTATTTTTTGTCACAAGTTAGCGGAAAATGCGGATTTTTTATTAATTTTTTTTCTTACAAAGTCTCATATTCCACTAACTTGCGACAAAAAATAAAAAATTCTAGGAACTCACCATGCCCCTCACAGAATACCTTGGGGTGTCTTCTTTCCAAAATGGGGTCACTTGTGGGGTAGTTATACTGCCCTGGCAATTTAGGGGTCCAAATGTGTGAGAAGAACTTTGCAATCAAAATCTGTAAAAAACTGAACGGTGAAATCCGAAAGGTGCACTTTGGAATATGTGCCCCTTTGCCCACCTTGGCAGCAAAAAAGTGTCACACATCTGGTATCGCCGTACTCAGGAGAAGTTGGGGAATGTGTTTTGGGGTGTCATTTTACATATACCCATGCTGGGTGAGAGAAATATCTTGGCAAAAGACAACTTTTCCTATTTTTTTATACAAAGTTGGCATTTGACCAAGATATTTTTCTCACCCAGCATGTGTATATGTAAAATGACACCCCAAAACACATTCCCCAACTTCTCCTGAGTACGGCGATACCACATGTGTGACACTTTATTGCAGCCAAGGTGGGCAAAGGGGCACATATTCCAAAGTGCACCTTTCGGATTTTGCAGGCCATTTTTTACACATTTTGATTGCAAGGTACTTCTCACACATTTGGGCCCCTAAATTGCCAGGGCAGTATAACTACGCCACAAGTGACCCCATTTTGGAAAGAAGACACCCCAAGGTATTCCGTGAGGGGCACTGCGAGTTCCTAGAATTTTTTTTTTTTGTCACAAGTTAGCGGAAAATGATGATTTTTTTTTTTTCTCTTTTTTCCTTACAAAGTCTCATATTCCACTAACTTGCGACAAAAAATAAAAAATTCTAGGAACTCGCCATGCCCCTCACAGAATACCTTGGGGTGTCTTCTTTCCAAAATGGGGTCACTTGTGGCGTAGTTATACTGCCCTGGCAATTTAGGGGCCCATATGTGTGAGAAGTACTTTGCAATCAAAATCTGTAAAAAATGACCGGTGAAATCCGAAAGGTGCACTTTGGAATATGGGTCCCTTTGCCCACCTTGGCATCAAAAAAGTGTCACACATCTGGTATCGCCGTACTCAGGAGAAGTTGGGGAATGTGTTTTGGGGTGTCATTTTACATATATCCATGCTGGGTGAGAGAAATATCTTGGCAAAAGACAACTTTTCCCATTTTTTTATACAAAGTTGGCATTTGACCAAGATATTTTTCTCACCCAGCATGGGTATATGTAAAATGACACCCCAAAACACATTCCCCAACTTCTCCTGAGTACGGCGATACCACATGTGTGACACTTTATTGCAGCCAAGGTGGGCAAAGGGGCACATATTCCAAAGTGCACCTTTCGAAAAAAAAAAAAGAAAAAACCAGGCCACAACGCAATAATTTTATTAACTTTGGAACAGAACATGTAACTTTAACTTTTTAACTTTTTGAACTAAACATTAACGTGTTTGCTTACTGGTGTTTTTTTTTTTTTTTTTACCTTTATAGAACAAACCTCTCCTTCCCCATGGGTCAATGTGCAAAGCGCAAATCGCCCAAAGATGTGGCGAAGTGCGTTATGCACTTTGTCCCATGTGAAAGGAGACGTTTGCAGCAGGTGTGAGTGAATGGGCCCTAATAGCCCTGTGTGCCTATCCTGGTGAGATGATCCCTATGCTAGGTGTACCTGTGTGTGGTACTTTCGGAAACACTCCCCTAAGCATAGGGCAGGGTGGTCAGGACAGTCAGGACAGAAATAGCGGGTGTCACGCCTTATTCCACTCCTGCTACAGACACGACATCTTTTTCGGGGTGACGGGTGGGTTGAGGAACCAGCAACGACATTGGGGAAATGTCGCTCGTGTAGACGGCTAACTACACTGGTGGATGGGGCCACGGAACCTCCTGGATACAGGAGGTTCTCGATGATCTCTTCCTGAAATTTGAGGAAGGATCCAGTTCTCCCAGCCTTACTGTAGAGAACAAAACTATTGTACAGAGCCAATTGAATTAAATATACAGACACCTTCTTATACCAGCGTCTGGTTCTGCGGGAAACTAAATACAGAGACAACATCTGGTCATTGAAGTCCACCCCTCCCATGTGGAGGTTATAGTCGTGGACTGAGAGGGGCTTTTCAATGACACGGGTTGCTCGCTCAATTTGTATTGTCGTGTCTGCGTGAATGGAGGAGAGCATGTAAACGTCACGCTTGTCTCTCCATTTCACCGCGAGCAGTTCTTCGTTACACAGGGTGGCCTCTGGGACGGGAGGTGCTGTTATCACTAAAGTGCAGGAAACGCAGGATGGTCTCAAATCGTGTCCTGGACATAGCAGCAGAGAACATGGGCATGTGATGAATCGGGTTCGTGGACCAATATGACCGCAATTCATGCTTTTTTGTCAGGCCCATGTTGAGGAGGAGGCCCAGAAAAGTTTTAATTTCGGAAACTTGGACTGGTTTCCACCGGAAAGGCTGGGCATAAAAGCTTCCCGGGTTAGCGGTTATAAATTGTGTGGCATACCGGTTTGTCTCTGCCACAACTAAGTCTAAGAGCTCCGCAGTCAAGAACAGCTCAAAAAATCCCAGGGCCGAACCGATCTGAGCTGTCTCAACCCGAACTCCAGACTGGGCGGTGAAAGGGGGAACTACAGGTGCGGCTGAAGTTGGGGACTGCCAATCAGGGTTTGCCAGCACCTCTGGGATTCTAGGGACTCTACGGGCACGTCTTTGCGGTGGCTGCGACGGGGTCACTACTGCACGTGCCACCGTACCAGCTTCAACTGCCCTTCTGGTGCTCGCTACTTCACCATGTTCTACGGCAGTGCTGGTACTAGGTCCAGGAAGGGCTGGGCTGCTGGTGTATGCCTCACCACGTAATCCGACAGCACCAGCCCCACTCTGCTGCTCTTGAAGCGGATCCTGCACAACCTGCGGTCTAGCGACACGGGGCCGGGTACGCCTGCTGCTATCAGGGACCTCAGCCTCCTCGTCCGAACTTTAGGTCAGAGAGCCACTGCTTTCTACAGGTTCATATTCTGACCCGCTGGATTCATCAGATGAGGGTTCCCACTCCTCATCCGACTGGGTCAGAAGCCTGTAGGCCTCTTCAGAAGAATACCCCCTGTTAGACATGTGGGCAACTAAATTTAGGGGTATTCCCTGAGACTACCCAAGAAAAAAAAAGCAAGCCTGTCTTACAAATGGGAGGCTAGCGAAGTACCGGAGGCCGCTGCGGTTGATAAAAAATATCAAAACTGATTTTTTTATCGCCGCAGTGCGTGTAAAGTGAATGTGCAGCGATCAAAAAAAAAATTTGTTTTGTCACTGCGGTGGGGCGGGCGTGGGCGAACGCACGTGTGGGCGACCGATCAGGCCTGATCGGGCAACACTGCGTTTTGGGTGGAGGGAGAACTAAAGTGACACTAGTACTATTATAGATCTGACCATGATCAGTTTTGATCACTTCCAGATACTATAAAAGTACAAATGCTGATTAGCGATACGCTAATCAGCGAATATCGGACTGCGGTGCGGTGGGCTGGGCGCTAACCGATCCCTAAACTACCTAACCAAGGGGCCTAAACTATACTGAAACCTAACGGTCAATACCAGTGAAAAAAAAAAGTGACAGTTTGCACTGATCACTTTTTTCCTTTCACTAGTGATTGACAGGGGCGATCAAAGGGGTGATCAAAGGGTTAATTGGGGGTGATCTGGGGCTAGTATGTGGTGTAGTGGGTACTCACAGTGATGTGTGCTCCTCTGCTCCTCTGCTGGAACCAACCGACCAAAAGAAGGAGCAGAGGAGCACAGCAGCCATATAACCCCATCATATTTACTAATATGTGGGGTTAAATGGCTGCTGATTGGATTTTTTAAAAATCGGCAACCTGCCAGCCAATGATCGTGGCAGGCAGGCTGCTGACGAAATACTTGGCTACGAAATGCCGGCCCGCGATGCGCATGCGCGGGCCGGCTGTGACGTAATCTCGCGTCTCACGAGATGACGCACCGATGCGTCCAGGAGGAACAAATCAACCACCTCCCGGACGCATCGGTGCGTTAGGCGGTCGGGAGGTGAATAAGGACTAGGTAATTTTTTGGAAATCTGACGTGTCACTTTATGTGATGATAACTTTAAAATGCTTTTACTTATCATAACCATTCTGAGAATGTTTCCTCGTCATATATTGTACTTCATGACAGTGGTAAATCTGAGTCAAAATATTAAATTTTTATTTAAAAAATATACCAAATAAAAAAAAATGGAAAAATTTGCAATTTTAAAAATTTCCATTTCTCTGCTTTTAAAACAGATAGTAATACCTCCTAAAATACTTATTACTTTACATTTCCCATATGCCAACTTTATTACATTTTAATTTTTGGGGACATTAGAAGGCTTAAAAGTTTAAGAAAATTTCCAAAACCCAATTTTCCTGCAGGGTAAGTGATGTTATATGTGTAATATTATTATAGAAGACAAAGAATTGTTCAATAATTTTCTTTCCCCAGCAGTGTAATGTGAGAATCCAGCTTTTAAGAAAAATTATTATATATGTACAACATTAACTAAGAACACCTGGCACATAAGATGATTTGGGTTTAACAAAATGACTGTATGATTATAGCATGTATATTGTCTTGTTATAAGAGTTAATTAATCACAGAGTGAAGACCAGAAGACATTGGAAAATATAGCACAATAGCGACATATACTATCAGCAATTCTGGGTGTGGTGTGGCTATCTGTTTCCAGGAAAGCTGTGTTTGTCTGTGCTGCAAGTTTTGGGATGAAACAAAGAAAATTGTATGACTGGGTTAGAAGACAAATGATTCAGTGGAATGTGAATGGGTGTGGCTTTGAGTTGTAGTGGAGTTGAAAATGTGTGAAGACTAATGGATGTTGTAAAGAAGTGTTCATTAAGCTTGACTTATAAGTGTCAGCCAAAAATCAGGGCATAAGAGTACACTCAGATCTCATTCCAATCTCTACACCAGTGCAACTGATTATTGCAAACATACAGAACCACCCAGAACTTAACAACATTAACCCTGCATTATGGTCTTCAAATGAATGTTACACAGGATTCATAGATTGCACACCTTACAAAGCTACTGTGAAACCAGGCGTCATTTCAGTGTTCCAGAAACAATACCCGCTGTCAAAAGAGAAACTCGATGGACTTAGGCCAATGATAAAAGAATTCCTACAAAAGGGAATCCTGGAAGAGGTGATTTCACCCTACAGCACTGTGAATCCAGTGACAAAGGCAGATGGTACTACCCGCTTCGTACAGGATTTAAGGGCCATTAACAACATCATTGTGCCTAAAGCCCCTATTGTACCTGACATCACTCAATTATTATCTGCCATTCCAGCAGACACTGTTTGGTTCAGTGTGATAGATCTGAAAAAATGCATTCTTTTCTATCCCAGTGTCATGGAACCATGAACCAGACGTACAACAAGAGATAAGTGGAAATAAGAAGGCTTTATTGAAAATCAAGCTGTAAGGCAAAAGTCCAAACAGATGGCTAAACCGAAGCAGGGTCTTGCGAAGCCAGAGGTCAGGAACCAGAAGGGTAGTCAGACGAAGCCTGGATCAGGAACCAGCAGGGTAGTCAGACGAAGCCTGGATCAGGAACCAGCAGGGTAGTCAGACGAAGCCTGGATCAGGAACCAGCAGGGTAGTCAGACGAAGCCAGGATCAGGAACCAGAAGCAGCAGCAGTCTTAGAAGCATGTGAACACAGGAGGACCAAGCAAGGAACTTAAGCCACAGACCTCCTATATAGCTAGGCATCCAGCTCCTCCCAGTGGGAAGGAGAAGCCGCAGGGTGGGAGGCTACAAGAAACCCAGAAACCAAGATGGCCGCCAGCACATGTCAAACGAAGGAGAACAGCAAGAAGGTAAGACCATGACTGTACCTCCCCCTCAAGGGCCCCTCCTCCGCGGAGTAAAGAACGGTTTCTGAGGGAAGCGTGCGTGGAAGGCTCGGAGCAAGGCAGGAGCATAAACATCTGCGGAGGGAACCCAGGAACGCTCCTCTGGACCATAACCACGCCAATGGACCAAAAACTGCACCCGACCGCGGACCAGGCGTGAGTCCAGGATATTGCTCACCTCATACTCCTCACGATTGCCCACTTGGACCGGACGAGGCCGAGGAACCGAGGAAGTGAAACGATTACACACCAGTGGCTTCAACAGGGAGACATGAAACACGTTGGAGATCCGCATGCCAGGAGGAAGCGCAAGGGCATAGGCTACCGGGTTTACCCTGCGAAGCACTCGGAAGGGACCAACAAAGCGAGGCGCCAGCTTGGGAGTGGGCACTCGAAGGTTGAGGTTGCGGGTGGACAACCATACGCGGTCTCCGACCTGGTAGGAAGGAGCGGGCGCTCGTCTGCGATCAGCCTGGAGTCTCTGGCGCTGCGCAGAGACCTCAAGGGACCTCTGGATCTGTACCCAAGAAGCACGTAGGACGGAAAGGTGATCCTCCACAGCCGGAATATCCTGGGGAGAGAATACCTCCGGTAACACGGCAGGTTGGAACCCATAATTGGCCATGAAGGGAGACGTCCCAGAGGAAGAGTTCACCGCCGTGTTCCTGGCAAACTCAGCCCAAGGCAGGAGGTCAACCCAATTGTCTTTGTGATCGGAGACATAGCAACGAAGGAATTGCTCCAAGGCCTGATTGGATCGTTCTGCGGCCCCATTGGACTGAGGGTGGTAGGCCGAGGAGAAAGAGAGATGAATCCCCAACTGGGAGCAAAAGGCGCGCCAGAACCTGGACACAAACTGACTCCCCCGATCCGACACAATCTCCTTGGGCAAACCGTGCAACCGGAAGACCTCCCTGGCAAAAATCGAGGCCAACTCTTGTGCAGAGGGTAACTTCTTGAGAGGAACACAGTGGCACATTTTGGAAAACCGATCCACAATCATGAGAATGACCGTATGGCCTCGGGATGCAGGGAGGTCCACAATGAAATCCATCCCCAGGTGTGACCATGGACGCTCCCCGGTGGCTATGGGTTGCAAAAGGCCCAACGGAAGGTGCCGAGGGGACTTACTCTGGGCACAAACGGAGCATGCCGCTACATATGCGGCGATGTCGGAACGTAGAGAAGGCCACCAGAACAGACGTGAAACAGCCCAGGACAGCTGATTCTTTCCAGGATGCCCCGCGGCCTTGGAGTTATGGTAGGTTCGCAACAACCGAGTGCGCAACTCCTCAGGCACAAAACATCTGCCGTTGGGTCTCCCAGAGGGAGCACCAGATTGAGCCGCCAAAATCTGCTCACCCAGGGGAGAGGTCAGGCTGGTGCGAATAGCGGCCAGGATCTGATTCGGAGGTATGACCGAAGTCGGAATCGACTCCTCCCCGGACAGCTCGGAGTACTGCCGTGATAAGGCATCCGCTCTGATGTTCTTGGAACCGGGTAGGTAGGAGACCACGTAATTAAAACGTGACAAGAACAGAGCCCATCTGGCCTGACGTGGTGTCAATCTCTTGGCCTCAGAGAGGTAGGTCAGATTCTTGTGGTCCGTCAGGATGAGAACCGGAACCACCGAGCCCTCGAGCAAGTGCCTCCATTCTTTAAGGGCCTGCACGATGGCCAATAACTCCCTGTCACCAATCTGATAGTTGCACTCCGCGGAAGACAGTTTCCGGGAGTAAAACCCACAAGGAAGCAGAGGACCCTCTGGTGTTCTACGCTGAGACAGAAGGGCGCCTACTCCCGTCTCAGACGCGTCCACCTCGAGGACAAAAGGCAACCCAGGGTTGGGATGCGACAGAATCGGAGCCGACACAAAGGCGGACTTTAGAGCCTCAAAAGCTCGGATGGCCTCGAGCGGCCAGACCTGGGGATTACTGCCCTTCCTGGTCAGATCCGTGAGAGGCTTGGCTAGCATGGAAAAGTCCCTGATGAACTTCCGATAATAATTGGCGAAGCCCAAAAAGCGCTGCAGGGCATGAAGACCACTGGGCTGGGGCCACTGTAAGACAGCCGAAACCTTCTCAGGATCCATGGAGAACCCCTCAGCGGAAATGATGTAACCTAAGAAGGTTACCTGGGATCGGTGAAATTCGCATTTCTCAAGCTTACCGAACAGCTTGTTCTCTCGTAACCGTTGCAACACTCGTCTGACATCCAGAATGTGGGCCTCCATGGATTCAGAATATACCAAGATGTCATCCAAATAGACCACCACACACTGCTGCACCAGGTCACAGAAAACATCGTTGATGAATTCCTGGAAGACTGCGGGCGCATTGCACAACCCAAAGGGCATAACCAAGGATTCATAATGACCGGTCCTGGTGTTAAACGCGGTCTTCCACTCATCGCCCGCCTTGATCCTTACCAGGTTATATGCCGCCCTCAGGTCGAGTTTGGTAAAGACCGTGGCCCCTTTGAGGCGATCGAACAGCTCGGAAATCAAGGGTATCGGGTAAGCGTTCTTGATCGTGATGCGATTGAGACCCCTGTAATCGATGCAAGGCCTCAACTCACCGCCCTTCTTTTTCACAAAGAAAAATCCAGCCCCTGCCGGGGACGAGGATTTGCGAATGTGTCCGCGTGAAAGCGCCTCCCTCACATACTCCTCCATGGCCTCATTCTCGGCTACCGACAGTGGATAGACTTTGCCACGAGGAGGAACGGCACCAGATTGTAACTCTATGGCACAATCATATGGGTGGTGCGGAGGTAGGGCAACCGCACGCACCTTATCAAATACATCCCGGTACTCCTCGTATTCAGGAGGCAACAGAGAGTCCGAGGAAGTACACAGCAACTTGACAGGCCCATGGATGCAACTAGCCCCACACTGCGGTGACCACGAGAGGATCTCGGCCGATCTCCAATCGAAAGTCGGATTATGCTTCTGGAGCCAGGGGTACCCCAAGACCACCGAGTAGTGTGGAGACGAAATAACCTGGAGACAGACCGACTCTCTGTGAACGGCACCAATGGCCATCCCCACTGGAAGGGTCTCCTGAGTCACGTGTGGCGGCAGAAGGGGTCTGCCGTCTATCGCCTCAAGAGCCAGTGGGGAACCTCGAGGCTGCAGAGGAATGGAATTGGCGGCAGCGAACACACTATCAATGAACAAACCACCAGCACCAGAGTCCACCAACGCCTGGGTCGTCACCGAGCCCCCGACCCAGGAGAGGACAACAGTAATCAGTGGTTTGTCAACACGGGAAACCGGGGACGAGGAGACTCCACCCAAGATCTGCCCCCGACAGGATCTCAGGTGCGAGCGTTTCCCGGACGGTTCGGGCATGCCAACCGAAAATGCCCACCGAGACCACAGTACATGCATCGGCCCTCGCATCTCCGGAGTACCCTCTCCCCCTCGGACAGGCGAGCAAACCCCAGCTGCATGGGTTCACCCCCAGACAAGTCATCCCCAGGAGGCGTGGGAGGAGAGGGAGGCACGGGTGGGACAGCAAACGTAGGCGCCAATCTGTTAGAAGACCTCCGCAGGCTCTCCTTAAAGGAAGGTCTCTCCCTGAGTCTGGTGTCAATCAAAATCAGGAAAGAAATAAGAGACTCGAGCTCCACTGGTAGGTCCTTAGCTGCAACCTCATCCTTCAAGGCATCCGAGAGACCATGAGAGAAAGCAGCGACCAGAGCCTCATTATTCCAGCCCACCTCTGCTGCCAGGGTACGAAACTCAATGGCGTATTCAGCTACGGATCGTGAACCCTGTCTGATGGACATAAGGAGCTTCGCAGCAGAGGCAGCACGAGCCGGCACATCGAATACCTTCCGAAGAGAAGCAACAAAACCGGAAAACTCGGCAACCACCGGATTGTTGTTCTCCCATAAAGGGCTGGCCCAGGCCAAGGCCCTGTCCGAGAGCAGCGAGATCAAGAAGCCCACCTTTGATCTCTCAGTAGGAAAGGCATGTGGCAGCAACTCGAAATAAATGCCCACCTGGTTAAGGAAACCTCGGCACTGAGTTGGCTCTCCCCCAAAGCGCTGTGGAAGGGGGGCAGAACCGGTCATACCCCGAAACACCGCAGGCGCAGCAACAGGTTTCGGGGTAGACTCTGGCGCAACAACCGGAGCGGCAGTAGGAGCGGGCCCAGGAGCGACAACCGACCCATCGGCAACGGAAGCTAAATGAGCCGTGCGTTCAAGCAGGGTTTGCAACGCCACAGCGAACCGACCCAACAGGTGATCCTGCTGATCAAGTCTGGCAACCAGCGTAGGTAGCGAGGATGGCCCTGTACCGTCAGAATTCATGGCTTGGTCCTAATGTCATGGAACCATGAACCAGACGTACAACAAGAGATAAGTGGAAATAAGAAGGCTTTATTGAAAATCAAGCTGTAAGGCAAAAGTCCAAACGGATGGCTAAACCGAAGCAGGGTCTTGCGAAGCCAGAGGTCAGGAACCAGAAGGGTAGTCAGACGAAGCCTGGATCAGGAACCAGCAGGGTAGTCAGACGAAGCCTGGATCAGGAACCAGCAGGGTAGTCAGACGAAGCCTGGATCAGGAACCAGCAGGGTAGTCAGACGAAGCCAGGATCAGGAGCCAGAAGCAGCAGCAGTCTTAGAAGCATGTGAACACAGGAGGACCAAGCAAGGAACTGAAGCCACAGACCTCCTATATATATGAGCTAGGCATCCAGCTCCTCCCAGTGGGAAGGAGAAGCCGCAGGGTGGGAGGCTACAAGAAACCCAGAAACCAAGATGGCCGCCAGCACATGTCAAACGAAGGAGAACAGCAAGAAGGTAAGACCATGACACCCAGTTGACAAGAAGACCAGACTACTTTTTCCTTTTTCCTTTAACAGACATCAACTGACCTGGTGCAGAATGCTCCAGGGATATGCTGATTCACCTGTAGTGTACAGCATAGTCCTCCAAGCCACGTTAGAACCATGGTACCCCCCAAGATTCTGTGCTGCTACAATATGTTGATGGTTTGTTACTGTGTAGCATGTCACCGGAGGCCAGCATTCAGGATGGTTTATCACTGTTACAATGGTTGTCAGGATGTGGTCACAAAGTGACACTTAAGAAAATGCAATGCTGTAAAATGCAGGTTGAATACTTGGGCTTTGTCCTCACAAAAGGTGAAAGTAGAATCAACACAGAAAGAGTCCAGTCTATTGCGGGCCTGGTCACCCTGCACACCAAGAAAGAAAGGTTACCTTTCCTTGGGATGATAAACTACTGTAGACAATGGATTCCTGATTGCTCCTATTATGACAATGTTTTGAGGCAAGCCACTCTGGAAGAAAATCCAGATTTGATTAAATAGTCTTCTGAAATGTACAATGCATTTGATTATATGAAATGTTCTCTCATGTCGAGTCCAAGGCTGGGCCTCCCTGACTATAATATGCCCTTCCACATATTTGCACGCCAAAATTGTAAAACCGTGGCAAGTGTACTGACACAAGAACACGGAGGCAAGTTGCGTCCTTGTGTATTTTTCTTAAAGGTAATGCCCACCCCTGTTCAAGGGATGCCAGCATGTCTGTGTTCTCTTGCAGCCTGGGCAATGATGGTAGAGTTGACAACGCCTTTCACAATGTGACGTTACACCATTTTTGCACACTACACATGATTTTGTAGGCCTACTCAAGGGCATCCACACTCAACACAGCAGGCAGCTGAGCTCATTGCACTCACTAGAGCATGTATTCTACATCTGGCAGACCTGTCACCATCTATACTGATAGTGGGTACGCACATGGGGTAGTGTGGGACCGTGGTATGATTTGACAGAGGAGAGGATTCACGGCAGAAGATGGTAAGGATCATGTCTCACAGGGCAACCCGCTGGCAGATAAGGTGACGAGTGGCCAAATGCAACCCCACCGGTCCATGTAACCATTGGGAGATGCCATGTCTGGCACCTCCAACCCCTGAGATGTCACAAATGCTTACTGATCTTCAAAGATGCGTCACTGAACAGGAACGGCAAGACTGGTGTTATCCAGTATTGCAGAAAAATTCTAAAACAGGATTAGTCTGCAAAGAGGGGAAGGCCTTTCCCCACCCCGTGGGCCAGACGCCCAATGATAGTGCAGGAAGGAGACCATGATTTAATAAGGGAAGAATATGTCACCAACTTGATACATGTACTTAACAAAACTGAGGAAAAAGTTGCTTGTAAGTCTCACTCTCTTCCACAGGACCCCCCACCACCCATACAGGGTGGGGGATGAGGTAGTGATCAAAACACTGAAGAAAGGAAAATCCCAAAGTGACTTTGCATATGGCCCACCCACTACCATGGTCGCAGTAACCAGAACAGCTGTGTTTACTGAACAATCTCCAACTTGGATCCGTACCACCCGGGTGAAGCTTGTGAGAGCAAGAGAGGAGGCAGGAACGGAGGCAGACAGCCTTGGCCTTGAAGAAGGACAAGAGGTACTAACGGGGGCAGACAGCCCTGACCTCCAACGAGGCCCAGAGGTACTAACGGGGGCAGACAGCCCTGACCTCCAACATGATGAATTCCTCACTCTTTTCTGGGAAATGGTTGAATGTACTGACTAAGATTGCTTCAATAATCTTGTTGATTTTACCAATTGGTAGTAAGGGGGAAGTAGCCGCAACTAGTAAGGGCGGCTTCATCACCTTTTGGTATAATTCATCTAACACTCACGTAGCTACCTACACCTTTTGTCTTTGTGATATATTGAAAACATGTTCATATTATAACTACAATTCCAACAACTATGTAGAAGGACAGGCCTATATTTGTGTAACAGACTCATACTGGGGAAAAGGTTGTGAATACTGGGGATCACTGGCATGGAATACAGGGACTGAATGGGGGTACAAGCCAGAAAGCGCCCTCAAAAGGAGGGATACAAATTTTAAGTCCCCTTTGACTAGAATGACACTCCTTGAGAGGAACGTGTTATGTGGACACCTCCTCATTAAATTATTGCAAAAAAAGGTCAGCGGAAATGAAAATTGTACTGACAATAGAATACCCAGGTAAATATGATGAAGGAGATTATGTACTGGGATGGTACTTCCATAAAATGAGCGGAGCCTCAACCTCCCAAGTAACGCAAATGTTCAAACTTAGAGATATGTATAAGTCTAAGAAATACCAACCCATCACAGGTGTCCCCAAAAACCCACTAGCCTTACATATAGCTTTTCTAAAAAGCCTAAGGGCCATATCTGATCCCACATATGAGGATACTTTAGCCATGGAGATGGGTTTTTCTGATGCAAATTTTTGGCTGGAGTGGATGAAGTATAGTGCAGCCTCTGTGAATAAAAGTAACTGTTACATATGCGGTGCTGCCAAGCCACACCTAGGAACCGTACCCCTAGTGTTACCAGAAAGTGTTGAAGAATGTTTTTTGACTCTTTTTGTTAATATGTCTAATAACCACAGTGCATGTACAGCATGTATTGTTATAAATACAGCAATCTGAACATATCCCTCACCCAGAACCAAGTATACTTCATAGGAGATGTATACTGGATCTGTGGAGATGGAAAAATAAGATCCAGATTGGAAGGTGCCTGGAAAGGTGAATGTGCACTTGCCAAAGCTATAATGAACATGCACATTTTTACTGAATCAGACATTCCAGACAAAGGGGTGCTAAAAATAAACAAAAGAAGCAGATCCCTCTCAAGTTTTGATCCCCATGTGTATATAGATGTAATAGGTGTTCCAAGAGGGGTCCCAAATGAGTTCAAAGCTAGAGATCAAGTAGCCGCCGGATTTGAATCAATATTTCCCATCATTACTGTGAATAAAAATGTGAATTGGATAAATTGCATATACTACAATGAGCAAAGGTTTGTAAACTATACCAGAGATGCATTGCAAGGGTAGCAGAAGAACTACAAGCGGACTCAATCATGACATTCCAGAATCGAATGGTGTTGGATATGATTCTTGCAGAGAAGGGCAGAGTGTGCCAAGTATTGACTGATCCAACCTCCTGTTGCACGTACATACCAAATAATACTGGCCCCACTGGTAAGGTCACAATAGCTATAAAAAAGCTTGAAGATCTGTCAATAGAACTGAAAAAGAACTCAGGTATAAATAATCAATGGGATCAATACTTTGGGTGGTTCACAAGTTGGAAACAAGGTCTCATGCAACTAGAGATTGTCATACTAATAGTAATTTTAAAACATGACAGGAGGCTTCCTATTTTGCATTAACTCTCTTTACTAACTCCACAGCAGTAAAGAAAAATGTAAAGAGTAACAAGTAGATCACTGCGCAGCATAGTATATAAGGGGCATGCTGCCTGTACACTTCCTCTTTCTTTACTGCTCCATCACAGACAGGTCAGACTTTTTGCTCCCCTGGAGCTATATTACTTCTTGTACATTTATTCTTAATATATCGTATTATTATCATTTACCTCGGGTTCCTCAGGTCCCCCTCTAGCCTGGAGTGCCTCCTGGCTTCCTCCTTTTAGCGCCATTTTCACGGCCGTTTTCGCGCCATTTTCGCTGCCGTTTTCGCGCCATTTTCGCGGCCGTTTTCCCGCCGTTTTCGCAGCCGTTTTTCGTGCCGGCCCGCTTCCAAATCACGGCTGGCCTCAAAAATTTAGTCCCCGGCTTACGGCCATCTTAATTTTACCTCATAACATCTCATTGGGGATTCAGTGTGACTGTACTAATTAGCTGTACTTCCTCATTACTGGTTTTCACCCCTGTGCCTATCTCAGACTACTATTCAGTTCTCTCTGTGCCTCATGTGGCTGGGTCAGTCAGGTCAGTGCTGCTGCCTGTTTATTATTGTGACCTGCATTTAAGGGTTTCAACCCTGTGCGACCGGGGTGAGCCCCCACTATTAATACGCTGCTTATTGGGAGACTAGCTGTTGCAGTTCTCTCTAACTGGGTGAGCCCAGTAAGGTCACTACTTTACCCTGCTGGGGTTTATACTGGGCTTTGTTCCCATACTATTAAAACTGACCATACGCCTGTTCTCAAGACCTGGGTGCCCGTTTATTACTGTACCTTTCAGTAACATACCAGCCGACCCTTATCATGGAGAATTCCCAGAATGTCCCTGTAGACTTCCAGGCTATGATTAACACAGCTGTCGCTGCCTCTGTGGAGAAGGCACTCTCCAAGGCCCGAGCTTTGGCTCCTGACGTACCTAAAACTCGCAGACGTCCACGGCACGAGTCGGACTCCGACCTGTCCGACTATCAGACAGGGGATGAATCCCGCCCTACGAAACGCCATGACAAAGGCGAGGACTATACACCCAAAACACCCAAGGGTAAGGCACCTGCCAAGCGTAAACCTGCCAAACTTCACACTCCGGCCCCGCGTCAGGAGTACTCTTCAGAAGAAGAACAGGACCCTACCCACTCCATGTCAGTGCTAGATGAGTGGCAAGCTGACGCTTCAGAGTCGGATTATGACGCATGGGGCTCGGACGAGAAGTCTGTTTCCGCTTTCATGCGGCCCAGGCAAGAGGTATCGAAGACACTGCTGACGCAGAACCTCCTCTTGACTCAGACACCATTATGGACCCCTCAGGTCAGGCGATGTTCGATCCTCGCAACATACGACACCCCAGATCGGGTGAATGGTCGCCTCCAGAACACCTTTCCAGGTTCATGCACCTGTGGCTCCGCAAACCTCTGGAGAAAGAGGTCCGCAACCGACTGAGGTCTGAATGCCCACGCCCTTCCCTGCCGGATAAGGTCGCTCAGACCCCAGAATTTGACAAAGTTATGACGATCTTTATGATGCGCAGTGGCAGAGACCCTCGACGGGGGGTAGAGAAAGGCCTATGGGGCGCCCAAGATAACCTACTGGATTCCGTAGGCCCCCTGGCTCGCATTATGTATCTGGCGGATGATGCCTACGCCAAAGCCGATTCCTTCTCCACCGAGGACTTCAGGGAATGGGCACATGACATTCGTGAGTGGGCACAACGTTGTTTTTGTTTCATCGGAAACGCCAATGTTACGCTCTCTTCGGAGAGACGAAAAGCAGCGTTATTCCGTATTAACGGTAAATTGGCAGACCTTGGCACAAAAGAGATTGGGCCCCAGGCACAAGGAAAACTTTTCGGTGAACCATTCCTCAAGGAATTAAACAAACATGTCAACGTGTTCACCTCCCTTAATAAGGCGCAATCCTCAATTCGCAGTGTCTTTTCCGGAGCAACCCTACCAGAGGGGTTTTTGGAAGGGCTGGCCGGCAACGGGGCCGTGCCGCCAGCCGATTTTGGCCTTCAGGCCCCCGTACTCAACCAACACCATTTTATCCGACAAGGGACCATCAGCAACGACCCTTTTCCAGAGGCTCGGATAGAGGCCGTGGAATCCGCGGACGCGGACGTTCCCGCTTTACTGCAGGTAAGGACCCATATTCCTCCGTTGTTACCATGTACCCGCACTGCGGGCCGTATTTCCCTTTCTTTCCACAATTGGGCCGCCCTTTGCTCAGACGCACGGATTCTACAAACAGTGCAGGGATATATCATAGACCTAGTGGGAACCCCCTTTCAGGTTCAGCCCCCTCACCCCATCCACATGTCGTCTTTCGACCACAACCTCGTCAACGCGGAGCTACGCGAGCTTCGGGACAAAGGGGCTATTCAACCAGTCCACGAACAGGGAGGTTACTTCAGCAACATCTTCCTCGTGCGGAAGAAGTCAGGAGAATACCGCCCAGTTATCAATCTTCGTGCCCTCAACGCGTACGTGGTCTACCGCCACTTCAAGATGGAGGGCATCCACCTTCTGCGGGACCTTCTTCGGAGCAACGACTGGTTCGCCAGGCTCGATCTAAAAGATGCATACCTGTCAGTCCCGGTGCACCCGGACTGTCGAGCACTCCTACATTTCCTTTGGCATGGTTGCCCTTGGCAATTCACTTGCCTCCCTTTCGGGCTCAGCTCAGCCCCATGGTGTTTCACCAAACTCATAAAACCGGTGGTGGCCCACCTGAGGTCCAGGGGCATTCGATGCATCATCTACTTGGACGACCTCCTCCTGTTCTGTTCCGACGAACGCAGACTACGCCAACACACTCACCTGGCAGTATCCCTACTGGAATCTCTGGGCTTCGTGGTGAACCAACAGAAATCAGAGCTGACCCCTACCCAGACGATACATTTCCTCGGCTTCGAGATCGACTCGACGACGTGCACTCTGAGGCTACCAACCTCAAAGATCGCAACCATTCGCAAGGAGATTCGCAGAGTTTTCCGACTCGATTCCATCCCTCTACGCAACCTGGCCAGGATTGTGGGACTCCTCTCAGCTTCCATTCAAGCCATATTTCCGGGTCCTCTCCACTACAGGGCCATGCAACGACTCAAGGCAAAATACCTTCGCCACAGACCTACCTACGATCAACCCGTCCTGGTGACGACAGAAGTTTGCGAAGAGCTGTCATGGTGGCTGGACAGCATGCAAGCCTGGAACGGCAAGGCCTTATTCGGAGACACTCCAGATTTCGTTTTAGAATCAGACGCCAGCTTGTGGGGATGGGGTGCCACCAACGGAACCATCTCCACGGGAGGAGCATGGAAGACGCATGAGCTCTCCATGCACATCAATTGCCTCAAACTCCTAGCAGGATCCTTTGCGATTCGCAGCCTGGCTCGGGAGAGCTCCAATTGTTGCATCCTCCTTCGCATGGACAACATCTCCGCAGTCCAGTACATCAACCGCCTAGGAGGCGCTCGCTCACGCCTACTGTCGGATATCACGAGGGATATCTTCGACTACTGCCTCCCTCGCAACATCACGTTACAAGCGGAATACTTGCCGGGAGAAATCAACCTCGCAGCCGACTGGTTCTCTCGCCACTGGAGAGACGTCAGCGACTGGAAGCTGAACACGAGAATCTTCAGGGCCCTGGCAGCCTGGATCTGTTCGCCTCTCGCAACAATTCTTCAGCTGGCTCCCGGACCCGGAGAGCAAGGCGACAGACGCATTTCTCCAACAATGGCCGGCGACAGGAGCCTACGCTTTTCCCCCATTCTCCATGATTGCGAGAACACTACACCAGATGCGGACACAGAAAATCAAATTGGTTCTCATAACGCCCTTGTGGCAGAGCCAACCATGGTTCCCGGACCTCCTGGCCTCCTCCTACATGGATCCTCTCCTCCTTCCATCCTTCCAGGACCTGCTCACGAATCCCAAAGGATGTCTCCACCCGCTCATCCTGGAAGATCGACTACCCCTGGTGGCTTGGTCTCTTTCCGGGGTTCCTGGCGAGTCAGCGGACTATCGCAGACTGCTAGGGACCTCTTATGGGACTCATGGGCCCCGGGAACTAGACGCTGCTACCTTTCAGCTTGGGCCTCTTGGTCTACTTGGTGCATGGAACGGGACTCCGATCCATTTACGGCACCTGTTCCCATGATTCTCAATTTTCTTTCCTCCTTGTTTTCTTCTGGCCGCTCTTATCGCTCTATCAACGTCGTTCGCTCCGCGATTTCGGCAGCCCATACTCCCGTCGGGGACCTCCCGGTCGGCAAAGATCCTCTGGTCTGTCGCCTACTCCGCGGCATGCGGCTCCGCCGCCCCCCAGCCCCCAAATACCATCACCTATGGGACGTGGGACTCGTTCTCCGTTTTTTCAGGGATTGGCCTCCGAATGACCGCCTCTCCCTTCGCCAACTATCCGCTAAGTGCGCTTTTCTCCTTTGTCTTGTGTCTTTCCGACGTGTGTCGGACGTTCGGGCCTTCGATGTCGATGCCTTTGAGGTGACCCCTGAAGGAGTCACATTCCATATCTCTCGTCGCACTAAATCAGGTTCGACGTCGGTCTCTTATCCCTTTTTTCCAGATGACCCGCAGCTCTGTGTTGTGTCCACCCTTCGCAGTTATGTTTCGGTTACCCCCTCACTCCGTTCCTCTATGTCGGGTCAACTCCTAGTTTCCTACGTGCGCCCTTACGCCCCAGTCTCTGTCACCACGCTGGCCCGTTGGATCCGCTAGATCCTTTCCCTCACAGGTATAGACCCCGCTTTCGGCGCCCACTCCGTTCGCGGAGCGGCGGCTTCATCAGCCCTAATGGCAGGGGCATCCCTTTCGGATATTCTCCGAACGGCGGACTGGTCTAGGGAATCTACTTTCCGTACCTTTTATTTTCACACTCCCCCTTCTGCTGGGACATCTCTTCTTCAGCGTTAAAATTGCAAAATAGGAAGCCTCCTGTCATGTTTTAAAATTGAAGATTATGCTAGCTTTAGTGTACTAATAATCTTAATTTTAATAAAGACAGGAGGCGAGTATTTTCCCTCCCTTCTATTCCCTACCCTGACTCTTTGGGGGAGTGAATCTCAAGGTGTCGGATATGGGGCTTGATTTTAATAATCTCTCTGTTTTGGGACATATTCGGAATTTCTCACCCTAAGTATTGCCTCCCTGACGGACAGTTCTTAGTTGTATTACATACTTACACCTACCATACATTTAGCCACTAGATAATTTGCACGCTATTTGTAATGATTTAACTTTACACTATTCCGTTAAAGCCCATAAGCTTGAATAATTACGATTCTATACCTAACCTATTTTATACTCTCCTTTCAGTGTAACCCTCTTCAGGTCCTCCACTGGTCGCTGGTTTGTTAATCTTACGACCCCATAGGATGAGATGAGAGCTTCGTTCGGTCTTACCTCCAACCTCGTTTACCAGGAGTCTCCTCAAGTTCTGCTCGCCAGAAACCGCTGTTACAGTTTTCGTTGAATTTCTGGATGTTCGAGCTCAACCTGGACTTTGATGTCGCTTTTAGAAAGAGGAAGTGTACAGGCAGCATGCCCCTTATATACTATGCTGCGCAGTGATCTACTTGTTACTCTTTACATTTTTCTTTACTGCTGTGGAGTTAGTAAAGAGAGTTAATGCAAAATACTCGCCTCCTGTCTTTATTAAAATTAAGATTATTAGTACACTAAAGCTAGCATAATCTTCAATTGTAGTAATAGGTGTAGTAGCCTTATGTGTTATTCCTTGTGTGAGACAAATGCTAGAAAAAGGGATCTCTAATATGTCATTATGTCAGACGACTCTACCCCAGGAGGATCGAAGCCCAGGTGGGTATAAGAATTACCTAATATCATATAGAGAGAAAAAGGACAAGAAAGGAAAGAACCATATAGTGTGATACACTAAAGGTTCTCAAGAGGGGAGTTGAAAAGAATCCATGTTTTATATGTTAAAACAAAATCTGCTTTCTGTTAAAGTTTCATTTCTCTGTTAGAAACTAACTCTGATTGCTGTTAAGTTTCTTTTTTCTGTAACCCTGAATCTTATCTCTTTGGCAGTTGGCACTACTCCCGGACAATATTCCTAATATGGAAATTCCGTTTTTGTTGCTCTTTTTTCTTGGAGAAAAGAACGTGTTAATATGATAGGTTGAATACATAACTTACGATGATATGCTAATAAAGGGGGTAAAGCCCCCTCTATATAACCTGTGTGCATTAAAAATAAACTTCAGAGTGTTCATTCAGTACATCATTGTTGTGTCTGTTATTCCCTACTGAGTGAAGTGCTCTCCTGACGTCAGAAAAAGACTCAAACCAAGCCGATACGAGAAGTCTTGTGCCAGGGGTACAAGAGGGATGTTGAGATTTCCTTACATAAACCACCCATAAATTGCCCCATTTTAGAAACTACACCCCTCAAGGTATTCAAAACTGATTTTACAAACTTTGTTAACCATTTAGCTGTTCCACAAGAATTAAAGGAAATTGTAAATGAAATATCAGAATTTCACTTTTTTGGCAGATTTTCCATTTTAATCCATTTTTTTCCACCAACAAAGCAAGGGTTAGCAAAACTCAATATTTATTAGCCTGATTCTGTAGTTTACAGAAACACCCCCCTGTGATCGTACGGGCACATGGCAGGTTGCAGAAGGAAAGGACCGTTATATAGTTTTTGGAGGGCAGATATCACTGGGATATTTTTAAGTTGCCATGTCACATTTGAATATCCCCTAATGCACCCTCTAGAGTAGAAACTCCCAAAAAGTGACACAATTTTGGAAACTATGGGATAGGGTGGCAGTTTTGTGGGTACTATTTTAGGGTACATATGATTTTTGATTGATCTATATTACACATTTCATGAGGTAAGGTAACAAAAAATAGCACAGTTTTTATTTTTAGTGTTTTAAAGTGTTCATCTGACAGGTTAGATCATGTGCTATTTTTATAGAGCAGGTTGTTACGGACGCGACAATACCAAATATGACTACTTTTTTGGTTGTTTGTTTCAGTTTTACATAATAAAGCTTTTTTTTTATAAAAAAAGGTTTGTTTAGTGTCACCATATTCTGAAAGGCAATTATTATTTTTTGGGCAACTCTCTTATGTAGGTGCTCATTTCTTTCTGTATGAGATGAAGATTTGATTGGTACTATTTTAGGTTGCATATGACTTTTTGATCGCTTGATATTACACTTTTTGTGATGTAAGGTGACAAAAAAGTTTTTTTGACACTGTTTTTTTTTACAGTGTTCACATGAGGGGTTAGATCATGTGGTATTTTTGTACAGCAGGTCGTTACTGACATGGCAATACCTAATATGTCTTCTTTTTTACACAATAAAAACATTTTTTAAACAAAAAAAATCATGTTTTAGTGTCTCCATATTCTGAGAGCCATAGTTTTTTTTATTTTTTGGTCGATTGTCTTAGATAGGTTCTCATTTTTAGCGGGGTGAGATAACGGTTTGATTGGTACTATTTTGGGGTGCATATGACTTTTTTATCGCTTGATATTACACTTGTGATGTAAGGTGCTTTTTTTACCGTTTTTATTTTATTTGTTTTACGGTGTTCACCTGACGGGTTAGGTCATGTGATATTTTTATACAGCAGGTCGTTACAGATGTGGCAGTACCTAATATGTATACTTTTTTAAATTTATTTAAGTTTTACACAAAAAAAGCATTTTTTAAACAAAAAATCATATTTTAGTGTCTCAATATTCTGAGAGCCATAGTTTTTTATTTTATTTTCTAGGCGATTGTCTTAGATAGGGTCTAATTTTTTTCGGGATGAGATGACATAATGGGTACCATTCTAGGGTGGGTATGACTTTTTGATCACTTGGTATTGCACCTTTTGTGATGTAAGGTGACAAAAAAATTCTTTTTTGACACTCTTTTTTTATTTTATTTTTTTACAGAGATCAACTGAGGGGTTAGGTCATGTAATATTTAAATAGACCTGGTTGTTATGGAAACGGTGATACCTAATATGTCAACTTATATTTTTTTCACTTTTAACCTAACAAAAGCATTTGTGAAACAAAAAAAAATCATGTTTTAGTGTCTCCATATTTTGAGAAACATAGTTTTTTATTTTTTGCCCGATTGTTTTATCTAGGGGCTCATTTTTTGCGGGATAAGGTGACAGTTTGATTGGCATGATATTTTTGGGGCCATACGCCTTTTTGTTTTCTCGGTATTACACTTTTTGTGATGTAAGGTGACAAAAAATAATAGTTTTAGCACAGTTTTTATTTTATTTTTTCGATGGCGTTCAGATGAGGGGATGGATCATGTGATATTTTTATAGAGCCAATCATTACAGATGCTGCAATACCTGGTTTTCTTAGCTTTTTTCATATTTTTTTTTGCAATTTATGTGTTTTATCTTGGGAATAAATTTTTATTTTTTACTTTAAACTCTATTTTTTATTATGAAAAACACTTTTTTAAACTTTATTTTTACTTTTTATTTTTGTCCCACTATAGGACTTCAATCTCTGGGGTCTGATCCCCTCTGCATCGTATTACAGTACATCCTGTATTGTAATGCATTGGCTGTCAGCTTTTATGCTGACAGCCTGCCTGTGAGACCCATCCTAAGGGGCGGATCTCACAGACTTCGGTAGAAGGCAAGCCCTGATGCCTATGGAAGGCATTGGGCTTGCCTTCTCTGCCATCGGGTCCCTGATGCAGATGGAGATACGGAGGGCACTCATACCCTCCGCAAACCCTCTGCATGCCGCAATCAGCTTTGACCGCGGCATACAAGGGGTTAATATGCTGGCATCTGTGTTTTAACCGTTCCCGGCGTATGCAGCAGGGGCCCGGCTGTCAGTGACTGCCGGGTCCGTGATGCTGATTGGACGGGCGCTGCTCGATCAGCCCGCCGTACATGTTTGTTGCCGGTCCTTAAGTGACATCCACCAGCGCCATAGTCTCACTGCTCTTACAGTAAAGATTCTTTGTCTGCACTGATGAGCAAAAGGATAACAATGTTTTGAACGTTAGACTTTCAGGCTCCATATCACACCATCCACTACAGCTTTAAATGTGAGACTACCATCATTTTATAGACAATTAAAGTAACTGGTAACACGTCTTGTATGATACTAACATATAGCTCCTCATTGAGACCACCATCGATCCTGGCCCTGTATTCGCATTCTTATGGCGATATTGAATTCGAGGCTTCTTCACCTTTTCTTAGGCCACCATTCCAGACTTGTGAAATGCGTGTTACACGGTGCTTGCATGGACATCTGTGATCTCACTATTATGAAGCATACAAGCAACCTCTATTGCTGTGTTTTTTTTTGCTGATGACACAAAGATATGTAACAGGGTTGATGTTCCTGGAGGGAAACGCCAAATGGAAAAGGATTTAGGAAAACTAGAAGAATGGTCAGAACTCTGGCAACAGAAATTTAATGTGGATAAGTGCAAGATAATGCACCTGGGGCGTAAAAACCCAAGGGCAGAATATAGAATATTTGACACAGTCCTGACCGCAGTATCTGAGGAAAGGGATTTAGGAGTAATTATTTCAGAAGACTTAAAGGTGGGAAGACAATGTAATAGAGCAGCACGAAATGCCAGCAGAATGCTTGGATGTATAGGGAGAGGTATAAGCAGTAGAAAGAGGGAGGTGCTCATGCCGCTCTACAGAGTACTGGTGAGACCTCACTTGGAGTATTGTGCGCAGTACTGGAGGCCATATCTCCAGAAGGATATAGATACTCTAGAGAGAGTTCAGAGAAGAGCTACTAAACTAGTACATGGATTGCAGGATAAAACTTACCAGGAAAGGTTAAAGGACCTTAACATGTATAGCTTGGAAGAAAGAAGAGACAGAGGGGATATGATAGAAACTTTTAAATACATAAAGGGAATCAACTCGGTAAAGGAGGAGAGCATTTTTAAAAGAAGAAAAACTACCACAAGAGGACACAGTTTTAAATTAGAGGGGCAAAGGTTTAAAAGTAATATAAGGAAGTATTACTTCACTGAGAGAGTAGTGGATGCATGGAATAGCCTTCCTGCAGAAGTGGTAGCTGCAAATACAGTGGAGGAGTTTAAGCATGCATGGGATAGGCATAAGGCTATCCTTCATATAAGATAGGACCAGGGACTATTCATAGGATTCAGATATATTGGGCAGACTAGATGGGCCAAATGGTTCTTATCTGCCGACACATTCTATGTTTCTATGTTTCTATGTGTTTGTTGCGCCAGAACTGATGGACCTTGTGATAAGCCAACTTGTTGACTCTGATATTTTGCCTGCAATTGAAATATTTTTTTTTTTTTTAAATATATATATATTTTTTATAGCTCTCAAAGGGAACTATAAAAAAGAGTTATCAGATTGCTTCTCTCATAGACTACAATGCAAAATTAAGGTTCCTATTATATGTCAGCATATGGAGGATGGTGTACATGCTTGTAGTCTCCCTTATATCAGACACACGTTACAAAAACTGAAGACTAGAACACAAAACATATTCGTGATATTAAAAATGGTTTAGAGACACATATGGGGAAAGGTAAGAAAACTTGCTTAGTTGCCCATAGCAAACAATCAAACTGATTCTTTCATTTTCCAAAGGAGGTCTGAAAAATGAAAAGTGGACTGTCAGTTTTCCTTTCCTCCAGTTTTCATAACTCTGCCCTATAATGTTTCCCTTCATTTTAGAAAATGTCAAATTTGAAACTAGATTGAAATTTAAATTGAGGATCCCTACACCACAAAATTAAAGGGAACATTTTATATTTCCTGTGGCTAAGCATTTTTGCAACCCAGAACACAATGAAAAACTCATGAAAGTCATCATATTAAAAGGTAAATTCAAATCTCAAAGAGCCAGAAGAAGTTGGGAAAGTGAATGTATGACTCTTACAAACTAGCACCAGAGATCTAGCAGGCTGTTTCCCTAGACTAGGGGATGTAATGCTGGGAGAGTCACTTGTAGAGAAGGATTTGGGTATACTTGTAGATCCTAAACTGAATAACAGTATGGAATGTCAATCAGCTGCTTCTAAGGCCACCAATATATTGTCATGTATTGTCGTGTAATGAGAAAAAGATGGTGGCTCTCTCACTGTTCCACTTTTGGAAAGGTGCACTAGCCCACAGCACTCCCAAATGCTGGTGCGGCCAAAAATTGGAGTAAAAGCTTGGATAGGGGGTCACTCAATATCAAGCAAACACATGGTTAACTGGTATCCACAATTTTTTTAATAGCAAATAAGCATAAAAATATCAATATCACATACAGATTATAACATGTCATAAAAGGCTAAAATTGCAAAAATACTAAAAATACCGCACTCATCAAATACAAAGTCCCAATGCCTGTATCGCAATGGCCGCAATACGAGGGAGGTAAAAATGACTCAAAGAATAGATCAATCCAATCTGACTCTGGAGGAGCCTTAATAACCTCCTTGATAACCTCCGGCAATGCCGGAATGTGCAAGCTAGTGAGAGCAATAATTCAGTTTTCTACTGGCTATGGTACATAACAGAATTTTTTTCCTATTTTCAGAGGATGTAAGTTCCTAATGTTGTGTTAAATGGTGTAAGGAGGGTGTTTTGATGTTTTAATGAATTTACATAATAAAATGGAAGGAAGGGCCGGGTGTATAAACGGGAGTGTAAGCTTTGGGAGAAATAATTGGGATACCTGAGTGCTCTACATTGGAGCTATATTACTGAAAAACAGTTCTCAGTGAGAGAGCAGCACCGATCTGGTATTGTATATGTTAGTGTTTGAATACAGAGAACCACCTCTATGTTAATCTTCTAGTGCTCATATGTAATAATACGCAGGGCCGGCGCTTCCATATAGGCAAGGGGGGCAATTGCCCCCGGGCCCCCGAGTCGTTAGGGGCCCCCAAGCCCACCACCCGACACCGGCACTGGCTCGCAACTAACGGCAGGTCACAGGGAAATGAACCAGTGGCATACTGCCAACTGTGGAAGGGGGGGGGGCAGAGTGCATGCAAGCAAGGACCGGCTGAAAGCTACCACCACCCGCTCTTCTCTGCTGCTGGACTGCATTTAGTTTTACTTTAGTGAAAGGGACAGCACAGTATCTTGCAGGGCTTGTTCCTTTCTCCAAAGTAAACTTCACAGACTCCACGAGCAGACAGTCCCCCCCCTCATCAGTGGGATATTCCTTCATGTGTGAGGAGGGGGCGGAGCCGAGGCAGCAGCAGGAGGTAATGGAGACGCTGCACCTCTTGACCTCCTGTGTCACTGTGCCTCCAGTATAAAGTGCAGTCCCTCACTGGTCCTCCTACACGGCAGTAATGGGGTAAGTTACTGCGAGAGTCCTGAAACTGCTGCCCCTGCACATCTTGTGTCCCTGTTGTTTCAGCCCCTCACAGACCTCTGCCCACTGACTACCTCACCTATACCTCATGCAGAGCAAGAAGTCATGTCTCCCAGTGACTCCCCCCTCCCCCATCAGTGGCATTTCACATTTTACCAGCCCTCATCCCCCTATGTATGATGTAATGTCTCTGGAGGTTATATCAGTACTGGAGCGTTATAAGAGAAGCGGCTGATATCAGTCACATAGGATGTAATGTCTCTGGAGCATTATAAGAGAAGCGGCTGATATCAGTCACATAGGATGTAATGTCTCTGGAGCGTTATAAGAGAAGCGGCTGATATCAGTCACATAGGATGTAAATGTCTCTGGACAGTGCACAGCCCCCATCATTTAACCCCCCAGGTGCCACGATCAATGCTGATCGAGACACCTGTGAGTGATCAGGGGACATTAAAGTTAGCAAGTGTCGTGTGTGTGGGTGTGGGGGGGGGGGGGGGCCTTATTGTTTTTCGCCCCAGGGCCCCATTTCACCTTGAACTGGCCCTGATAATACGCAATAACTATGTTGACGAACCAACAGCAATCTTTCTTGATACCAACATCACATGCCAATGCATACCATACTGATGGAAGTCAAAGGATCAGGGGAAAATAGTCCTATGGTCGCATTTGACATACACTGGTGGGAGCTTTTCCTGGTGGGGGAGAAAACCAAATATAGAGTTCAAGCACCATGTGCATAGAGTTCATTTGTGAGCTCCGACAGGTCTTATCCTTTTGTGATGGGAGTGAAAGTGTCAAGGTAGAGATGGAAAAATACACATATGAAATAGGTATCTACGAAGGTGCTATGTAAAGCGCGCCACTGGAAAATTCATTTTAATTGTGTGTTTTGCTGAGTAATATATTTTTTTTCAGTAAATTGGTTTTAATGGCAGTGTACAAATAGAATAACTAAAAGCAAAAGATAAAGTGCCTGTAGTCTATATTTAAGAACCTCACTACATAAAACGAAGAATAACAAATCTAAGGAATCAATAAAACAGTCAGTGCCGCAATTTCAGCATGAGTAAGCCTATAATGTCCTCATTGCATATTCATGGAGTATCCCCTATAGATTCCACAGAGCTGTCAGCTCCATTCATTAAAACAACACATTCCCAACTGACTAGGCCAGTATTATCTCCCAGCACTTTATTCATTTACTGCCTATAGACTGCTGTCAATGCTCATGCTGTAGGGAAATCTGGAAGAAGCAAACAGATAAATAGAAGAGTTGATTAGTTTAAGCCTGGCATGATGCAAATAATACTCTCTGTCAGTCATGGCCATTTAACAGCTAAAATAACTCGACAACGGAGTAGGGAATGTGTATATACTGTAGCATTATCCTGTAACACGTCCTTGATTGCACATCTGACAGTGCTTATCGTGCTTATTTAGAAGATGAGATGTTTTGAAATAGGATGTAACTAGGGATGAGCGAACTCGAACTGTATAGTTCGGGTTCGTACCGAATTTTGGGGTGTCCGTGACACGGACCCGAACCCGGACATTTTCGTAAAAGTCCGGGTTCGGGTTCGGTGTTCGTCGCTTTCTTGGCGCTTTTGTGACGCTTTCTTGGCGCTTTTTGAAAGGCTGCAAAGCAGCCAATCAACAAGCGTCATACTACTTGCCCCAAGAGGCCATCACAGCCATGCCTACTATTGGCATGGCTGTGATTGGCCAGAGCACCATGTGACCCAGCCTCTATTTAAGCTGGAGTCACATAGCGCCGCCCGTCACTCTGCTCTGATTAGCGTAGGGAGAGGTTGCGGCTGCGACAGTAGGGCGAGATTAGGCAGATTAACTCCTCCAAAGGACTTGATTAACTGATCGATCTGCAGCTGTGGATCATTGAGCTGCTGATCCTCAATTGCTCACTGTTTTTAGGCTGCACAGACCGTTTGTCAGTCTCATTTTTCTGGGGTGATCGGCGGCCATTTTGTGTCTTGTGGTGCGCCAGCACAAGCTGCGACCAAGTGCATTTAACCCTCAATGGTGTGGTTGTTTTTTGGCTAAAGCCTACATCAGGGTGAAGCTGTCACACCAAGTGCATTTAACCAGCAATAGTCTGTTCATTTTTTGGCCATATACAAAATCAGGGGCAAGCTGCGCCTGTCACCAAGTGCATTTAACCCTCAATGGTGTGGTTGTTTTTTGGCTAAAGCCTACATCAGGGTGAAGCTGTGACACCAAGTGCATTTAACCAGCAATAGTCTGTTCATTTTTTGGCCATATACAAAATCAGGGGCAAGCTGCGCCTGTCACCAAGTGCATTTAACCCTCAATGGTGTGGTTGTTTTTTGGCTAAAGCCTACATCAGGGTGAAGCTGTCACACCAAGTGCATTTAACCAGCAATAGTCTGTTCATTTTTTGGCCATATACAAAATCAGGGGCAAGCTGCGCCTGTCACCAAGTGCATTTAACCCTCAATGGTGTGGTTGTTTTTTGGCTAAAGCCTACATCAGGGTGAAGCTGTCACACCAAGTGCATTTAACCAGCAATAGTCTGTTTATTTTTGGCCATATCCCAGTCTAATTCTGTCACTAAATCCATACCGGTCACCCAGCGCCTAAATACTAGGCCTCAAATTTATATCCAGCTAAATCTGTCCCTAGTGCTGTAGCTGGGCGAGTTATTTAGTGTCCGTTCAAGCACATTTCTTGTTCTGGGTTGAAATACAATTCCCAATTTAGCAATTTCATAATTTAGTGGTTCCTGCTATATCAGAGCTATTTGAAATCTATCCCAAAAAGGGTATATAATATTGAAGGTGCACATTGGGTCATTCAGAATAACTTCACACACACCCGCTACTGTGTATTTCCAAGTCTAATTCTGTCACTAAACCCATACCTGTCACCCAGCGCCTAAATACTAGGCCTCAAATTTAAATCCCTCTAAATCTCTCGTTACCGCTGTACTGTTGTTGCTGGGCAAGATATTTAGTGTCCGTCAAAGCACATTTTTTGTTCTGGGTTGAAGTACAATTCCCAATTTAGCAATTTCATAATTTAGTGGTTCCTGCTATATCAGAGCTATTTGGAATCTATCCCTAAAAGGGTATATAATATTGAAGGTGCACATTGGGTCATTCAGAATAACTTCACACACACCCGCTACTGTGTATTTCCAAGTCTAATTCTGTCACTAAACCCATACCTGTCACCCAGCGCCTAAATACTAGGCCTCAAATTTAAATCCCTCTAAATCTCTCGTTACCGCTGTACTGTTGTTGCTGGGCAAGATATTTAGTGTCCGTCAAAGCACATTTTTTGTTCTGGGTTGAAGTACAATTCCCAATTTAGCAATTTCATAATTTAGTGGTTTCTGCTATATCAGAGCTATTTGAAATCTATCCCTAAAAGGGTATATAATATTGAAGGTGCACATTGGGTCATTCAGAATAACTTCACACACACGCTTCTGTGCATTTCCAAGTCTAATTCTGTCACTAAATCCATACCGGTGACCCAGCGCCTAAATACTAGGCCTCAAATTTAAATCCCTCTAAATCTCTCGTTACCCACCGCTGTACTGTTGTTGCTGGGCAAGATATTTAGTGTCCGTCAAAGCACATTTTTTGTTCTGGGTTGAAGTACAATTCCCAATTTAGCAATTTCATAATTTAGTGGTTTCTGCTATATCAGAGCTATTTGAAATCTATCCCTAAAAGGGTATATAATATTGAAGGTGCACATAGGGTCATTCAGAATAACTTCACACACACGCTTCTGTGCATTTCCAAGTCTAATTCTGTCACTAAATCCATACCGGTGACCCAGCGCCTAAATACTAGGCCTCAAATTTAAATCCCTCTAAATCTCTCGTTACCCACCGCTGTACTGTTGTTGCTGGGCAAGATATTTAGTGTCCGTCAAAGCACATTTTTTGTTCTGGGTTGAAGTACAATTCCCAATTTAGCAATTTCATAATTTAGTGGTTTCTGCTATATCAGAGCTATTTGAAATCTATCCCTAAAAGGGTATATAATATTGAAGGTGCACATAGGGTCATTCAGAATAACTTCACACACACGCTTCTGTGCATTTCCAAGTCTAATTCTGTCACTAAATCCATACCGGTGACCCAGCGCCTAAATACTAGGCCTCAAATTTATATCCCGCTAAATCTCTCGTTACCGCTGTACTGTTGTTGCTGGGCAAGATATTTAGTGTCCGTCAAAGCACATTTTTTGTTCTGGGTTGAAGTACAATTCCCAATTTAGCAATTTCATAATTTAGTGGTTCCTGCTATATCAGAGCTATTTGAAATCTATCCCAAAAAGGGTATATAATATTGAAGGTGCACATTGGGTCATTCAGAATAACTTCACACACACCCGCTACTGTGTATTTCCAAGTCTAATTCTGTCACTAAACCCATACCTGTCACCCAGCGCCTAAATACTAGGCCTCAAATTTAAATCCCTCTAAATCTCTCGTTACCGCTGTACTGTTGTTGCTGGGCAAGATATTTAGTGTCCGTCAAAGCACATTTTTTGTTCTGGGTTGAAGTACAATTCCCAATTTAGCAATTTCATAATTTAGTGGTTTCTGCTATATCAGAGCTATTTGAAATCTATCCCTAAAAGGGTATATAATATTGAAGGTGCACATTGGGTCATTCAGAATAACTTCACACACACGCTTCTGTGCATTTCCAAGTCTAATTCTGTCACTAAACCCATACCTGTCACCCAGCGCCTAAATACTAGGCCTCAAATTTAAATCCCTCTAAATCTCTCGTTACCCACCGCTGTACTGTTGTTGCTGGGCAAGATATTTAGTGTCCGTCAAAGCACATTTTTTGTTCTGGGTTGAAGTACAATTCCCAATTTAGCAATTTCATAATTTAGTGGTTTCTGCTATATCAGAGCTATTTGAAATCTATCCCTAAAAGGGTATATAATATTGAAGGTGCACATAGGGTCATTCAGAATAACTTCACACACACGCTTCTGTGCATTTCCAAGTCTAATTCTGTCACTAAATCCATACCGGTGACCCAGCGCCTAAATACTAGGCCTCAAATTTAAATCCCTCTAAATCTCTCGTTACCCACCGCTGTACTGTTGTTGCTGGGCAAGATATTTAGTGTCCGTCAAAGCACATTTTTTGTTCTGGGTTGAAGTACAATTCCCAATTTAGCAATTTCATAATTTAGTGGTTTCTGCTATATCAGAGCTATTTGAAATCTATCCCTAAAAGGGTATATAATATTGAAGGTGCACATAGGGTCATTCAGAATAACTTCACACACACGCTTCTGTGCATTTCCAAGTCTAATTCTGTCACTAAATCCATACCGGTGACCCAGCGCCTAAATACTAGGCCTCAAATTTATATCCCGCTAAATCTCTCGTTACCGCTGTACTGTTGTTGCTGGGCAAGATATTTAGTGTCCGTCAAAGCACATTTTTTGTTCTGGGTTGAAGTACAATTCCCAATTTAGCAATTTCATAATTTAGTGGTTCCTGCTATATCAGAGCTATTTGAAATCTATCCCAAAAAGGGTATATAATATTGAAGGTGCACATTGGGTCATTCAGAATAACTTCACACACACCCGCTACTGTGTATTTCCAAGTCTAATTCTGTCACTAAACCCATACCTGTCACCCAGCGCCTAAATACTAGGCCTCAAATTTAAATCCCTCTAAATCTCTCGTTACCGCTGTACTGTTGTTGCTGGGCAAGATATTTAGTGTCCGTCAAAGCACATTTTTTGTTCTGGGTTGAAGTACAATTCCCAATTTAGCAATTTCATAATTTAGTGGTTTCTGCTATATCAGAGCTATTTGAAATCTATCCCTAAAAGGGTATATAATATTGAAGGTGCACATAGGGTCATTCAGAATAACTTCACACACACGCTTCTGTGCATTTCCAAGTCTAATTCTGTCACTAAATCCATACCGGTGACCCAGCGCCTAAATACTAGGCCTCAAATTTAAATCCCTCTAAATCTCTCGTTACCGCTGTCCTGTTGTAGCTGGGAAAGTTATTTAGTGCCCGTCAAAGCACATTTTTTGTTCTGGGTTGAAGTACAATTCCCAATTTAGCAATTTCATAATTTAGTGGTTCCTGCTATATCAGAGCTATTTGAAATCTATCCCAAAAAGGGTATATAATATTCAAGGTGCACATTGGGTCATTCAGAATAACTTCACACACACGCTTCTGTGCATTTCCAAGTCTAATTCTGTCACTAAATCCATACCGGTCACCCAGCGCCTAAATACTAGGCCTCAAATTTAAATCCCTCTAAATCTCTCGTTACCCACCGCTGTACTGTTGTTGCTGGGCAAGATATTTAGTGTCCGTCAAAGCACATTTTTTGTTCTGGGTTGAAGTACAATTCCCAATTTAGCAATTTCATAATTTAGTGGTTTCTGCTATATCAGAGCTATTTGAAATCTATCCCTAAAAGGGTATATAATATTGAAGGTGCACATAGGGTCATTCAGAATAACTTCACACACACGCTTCTGTGCATTTCCAAGTCTAATTCTGTCACTAAATCCATACCGGTGACCCAGCGCCTAAATACTAGGCCTCAAATTTAAATCCCTCTAAATCTCTCGTTACCGCTGTCCTGTTGTAGCTGGGAAAGTTATTTAGTGCCCGTCAAAGCACATTTTTTGTTCTGGGTTGAAGTACAATTCCCAATTTAGCAATTTCATAATTTAGTGGTTCCTGCTATATCAGAGCTATTTGAAATCTATCCCAAAAAGGGTATATAATATTCAAGGTGCACATTGGGTCATTCAGAATAACTTCACACACACGCTTCTGTGCATTTCCAAGTCTAATTCTGTCACTAAATCCATACCGGTCACCCAGCGCCTAAATACTAGGCCTCAAATTTAAATCCCTCTAAATCTCTCGTTACCCACCGCTGTACTGTTGTTGCTGGGCAAGATATTTAGTGTCCGTCAAAGCACATTTTTTGTTCTGGGTTGAAGTACAATTCCCAATTTAGCAATTTCATAATTTAGTGGTTTCTGCTATATCAGAGCTATTTGAAATCTATCCCTAAAAGGGTATATAATATTGAAGGTGCACATAGGGTCATTCAGAATAACTTCACACACACGCTTCTGTGCATTTCCAAGTCTAATTCTGTCACTAAATCCATACCGGTGACCCAGCGCCTAAATACTAGGCCTCAAATTTAAATCCCTCTAAATCTCTCGTTACCGCTGTCCTGTTGTAGCTGGGAAAGTTATTTAGTGCCCGTCAAAGCACATTTTTTGTTCTGGGTTGAAGTACAATTCCCAATTTAGCAATTTCATAATTTAGTGGTTCCTGCTATATCAGAGCTATTTGAAATCTATCCCAAAAAGGGTATATAATATTCAAGGTGCACATTGGGTCATTCAGAATAACTTCACACACACGCTTCTGTGCATTTCCAAGTCTAATTCTGTCACTAAATCCATACCGGTCACCCAGCGCCTAAATACTAGGCCTCAAATTTATATCCCGCTGAATTTGAATACAATACATTGGGCCAAATAATATATTTGTTGTTGTGGTGAACCATAACAATGAGAAAAACATCTAGTAAGGGACGCGGACGTGGACATGGTCGTGGTGGTGTTAGTGGACCCTCTGGTGCTGGGAGAGGACGTGGCCGTTCTGCCACATCCACACGTCCTAGTGTACCAACTACCTCAGGTCCCAGTAGCCGCCAGAATTTACAGCGATATATGGTGGGGCCCAATGCCGTTCTAAGGATGGTAAGGCCTGAGCAGGTACAGGCATTAGTCAATTGGGTGGCCGACAGTGGATCCAGCACGTTCACATTATCTCCCACCCAGTCTTCTGCAGAAAGCGCACAGATGGCGCCTGAAAACCAACCCCATCAGTCTGTCACATCACCCCCATGCATACCAGGGAAACTGTCTCAGCCTCAAGTTATGCAGCAGTCTCTTATGCTGTTTGAAGACTCCGCTGGCAGGGTTTCCCAAGGGCATCCACCTAGCCCTTCCCCAGCGGTGAAAGACATAGAATGCACTGACGCACAACCACTTATGTTTCCTGATGATGAGGACATGGGAATACCACCTCAGCATGTCTCTGATGATGACGAAACACAGGTGCCAACTGCTGCGTCTTTCTGCAGTGTGCAGACTGAACAGGAGGTCAGGGATCAAGACTGGGTGGAAGACGATGCAGGGGACGATGAGGTCCTAGACCCCACATGGAATGAAGGTCGTGCCACTGACTTTCACAGTTCGGAGGAAGAGGCAGTGGTGAGACCGAGCCAACAGCGTAGCAAAAGAGGGAGCAGTGGGCAAAAGCAGAACACCCGCCGCCAAGAGACTCCGCCTGCTACTGACCGCCGCCATCTGGGACCGAGCACCCCAAAGGCAGCTTCAAGGAGTTCCCTGGCATGGCACTTCTTCAAACAATGTGCTGACGACAAGACCCGAGTGGTTTGCACGCTGTGCCATCAGAGCCTGAAGCGAGGCATTAACGTTCTGAACCTGAGCACAACCTGCATGACCAGGCACCTGCATGCAAAGCATGAACTGCAGTGGAGTAAACACCTTAAAACCAAGGAAGTCACTCAGGCTCCCCCTGCTACCTCTTCTGCTGCTGCCGCCTCGGCCTATTCTGCTGCTGCCGCCTCGGCCTCTTCCTCCGCCTCTGGAGGAACGTTGGCACCTGCCGCCCAGCAAACAGGGGATGTACCACCAACACCACCACCACCACCTCCGTCACCAAGCGTCTCAACCATGTCACACGCCAGCGTTCAGCTCTCCATCTCACAAACATTTGATAGAAAGCGTAAATTCCCACCTAGCCACCCTCGATCCCTGGCCCTGAATGCCAGCATTTCTAAACTACTGGCCTATGAAATGCTGTCATTTAGGCTGGTGGACACAGACAGCTTCAAACAGCTCATGTCGCTTGCTGTCCCACAGTATGTTGTTCCCAGCCGGCACTACTTCTCCAAGAGAGCCGTGCCTTCCCTGCACAACCAAGTATCCGATAAAATCAAGTGTGCACTGCGCAACGCCATCTGTAGCAAGGTCCACCTAACCACAGATACGTGGACCAGTAAGCACGGCCAGGGACGCTATATCTCCCTAACTGCACACTGGGTAAATGTAGTGGCAGCTGGGCCCCAGGCGGAGAGCTGTTTGGCGCACGTCCTGCCGCCGCCAAGGATCGCAGGGCAACATTCTTTGCCTCCTGTTGCCACCTCCTCCTTCTCGGCTTCCTCCTCCTCTTCTTCCACCTGCTCATCCAGTCAGCCACACACCTTCACCACCAACTTCAGCACAGCCCGGGGTAAACGTCAGCAGGCCATTCTGAAACTCATATGTTTGGGGGACAGGCCCCACACCGCACAGGAGTTGTGGCGGGGTATTGAACAACAGACCGACGAGTGGTTGCTGCCGGTGAGCCTCAAGCCCGGCCTGGTGGTGTGTGATAATGGGCGAAATCTCGTTGCAGCTCTGGGACTAGCCAATTTGACGCACATCCCTTGCTTGGCGCATGTGCTGAATTTGGTGGTGCAGAAGTTCATTCACAACTACCCCGACATGTCAGAGCTGCTGCATAAAGTGCGGGCCGTCTGTTCGCGCTTCCGGCGTTCACATCCTGCCGCTGCTCGCCTGTCTGCGCTACAGCGTAACTTCGGCCTTCCCGCTCACCGCCTCATATGCGACGTGCCCACCAGGTGGAACTCCACCTTGCACATGCTGGACAGACTGTGCGAGCAGCAGCAGGCCATAGTGGAGTTTCAGCTGCAGCACGCACGGGTCAGTCGCACTACAGAACAGCACCACTTCACCACCAATGACTGGGCCTCCATGCGAGACCTGTGTGCCCTGTTGCGCTGTTTCGAGTACTCCACCAACATGGCCAGTGGCGATGACACCGTTATCAGCGTTACAATACCACTTCTATGTCTCCTTGAGAAAACACTTAGGGCGATGATGGAACAGGAGGTGGCCCAGGAGGAGGAGGAGGAGGATGAGGAAGAGGGGTCATTTTTAGCACTTTCAGGCCAGTCTCTTCGAAGTGACTCAGAGGGAGGTTTTTTGCAACAGCAGAGGCCAGGTACAAATGTGGCCAGCCAGGGCCCACTACTGGAGGACGAGGAGGACGAGGATGAGGAGGAGGTGGAGGAGGATGAGGATGAAGCATGGTCACAGCGGGGTGGCACCCAACGCAGCTCGGGTCCATCACTGGTGCGTGGCTGGGGGGAAAGGCAGGACGATGACGATACGCCTCCCACAGAGGACAGCTTGTCCTTACCCCTGGGCAGCCTGGCACACATGAGCGACTACATGCTGCAGTGCCTGCGCAACGACAGCAGAGTTGCCCACATTTTAACCTGTGCGGACTACTGGGTTGCCACCCTGCTGGATCCACGCTACAAAGACAATGTGCCCACCTTACTTCCTGCACTGGAGCGTGATAGGAAGATGCGCGAGTACAAGCGCACGTTGGTAGACGCGCTACTGAGAGCATTCCCAAATGTCACAGGGGAACAAGTGGAAGCCCAAGGCCAAGGCAGAGGAGGAGCAAGAGGTCGCCAAGGCAGCTGTGTCACGGCCAGCTCCTCTGAGGGCAGGGTTAGCATGGCAGAGATGTGGAAAACTTTTGTCAACACGCCACAGCTAACTGCACCACCACCTGATACGCAACGTGTTAGCAGGAGGCAACATTTCACTAACATGGTGGAACAGTACGTGTGCACACCCCTCCACGTACTGACTGATGGTTTGGCCCCATTCAACTTCTGGGTCTCTAAATTGTCCACGTGGCCAGAGCTAGCCTTTTATGCCTTGGAGGTGCTGGCCTGCCCGGCAGCCAGCGTTTTGTCTGAACGTGTATTCAGCACGGCAGGGGGCGTCATTACAGACAAACGCAGCCGCCTGTCTACAGCCAATGTGGACAAGCTGACGTTCATAAAAATGAACCAGGCATGGATCCCACAGGACCTGTCCGTCCCTTGTCCAGATTAGACATTAACTACCTCCCCATAACCATATATTATTGGACTCCAGGGCACTTCCTCATTCAATCCTATTTTTATTTTCATTTTACCATTATATTGCGATGCTACCCAAAGTTGAATGAACCTCTCCTCTGCCTGTGTGCTAGGCCTAAATATATGCCAATGGACTGTTGCAGTGGTGGCTGACATGAAGCCTGATTCTCTGCTATGACATGCAGACTAATTCTCTGCTGACATGAAGCCAGATTGTCTGTTACGGGACCTCTCTCCTCTGCCTGGGTGCTGGGCCTAAATTTATGACAATGGACTGTTGCAGTGGTGGCTGACGTGAAGCCTGATTCTCTGCTATGACATGCAGACTGATTCTCTGCTGACATGAAGCCAGATCCTCTGTTACGGGACCTCTCTCCTCTGCCTGGGTGCTGGGCCTAAATTTATGACAATGGACTGTTGCAGTGGTGGCTGACGTGAAGCCTGATTCTCTGCTATGACATGCAGACTGATTCTCTGCTGACATGAAGCCAGATCCTCTGTTACGGGACCTCTCTCCTCTGCCTGGGTGCTGGGCCTAAATTTATGACAATGGACTGTTGCAGTGGTGGCTGACGTGAAGCCTGATTCTCTGCTATGACATGCAGACTGATTCTCTGCTGACATGAAGCCAGATCCTCTTTTACGGGACCTCTCTCCTCTGCCTGGGTGCTGGGCCTAAATTTATGACAATGGACTGTTGCAGTGGTGGCTGACGTGAAGCCTCATTCTCTGCTATGACATGCAGACTGATTCTCTGCTGACATGAAGCCAGATCCTCTGTTACGGGACCTCTCTCCTCTGCCTGGGTGCTGGGCCTGAATATATGCCAATGGACTGTTGCAGTGGTGGGTGACGTGAAGCCTCATTCTCTGCTATGACATGCAGACTAATTCTCTGCTGACATGAAGCCAGATTGTCTGTTACGGGACCTCTCTCCTCTGCCTGTGTGTGTGCTGGGCCTAAATATATGCCAATGGACTGTTGCAGTGGTGGCTGACGTGAAGCCTCATTCTCTGCTATGACATGCAGACTGATTCTCTGCTGACATGAAGCCAGATCCTCTGTTACGGGACCTCTCTCCTCTGCCTGGGTGCTGGGCCTAAATTTATGACAATGGACTGTTGCAGTGGTGGCTGACGTGAAGCCTGATTCTCTGCTATGACATGCAGACTGATTCTCTGCTGTCATGAAGCCAGATTGTCTGTTACGGGACCTTTCTCCTCTACCTGGGTTCTGGGCCTAAATTTATGAAAATTGACTCTTACAGTGGTGGGTGA
This sequence comes from Bufo gargarizans, assembly GCF_014858855.1. Classification (NCBI taxonomy): domain Eukaryota; kingdom Metazoa; phylum Chordata; class Amphibia; order Anura; family Bufonidae; genus Bufo; species Bufo gargarizans. The sequence goes on from NC_058081.1 coordinate 667,826,313, forward strand.
CGTGAAGCCTGATTCTCTGCTATGATATGAAGACTGATTCTCTGCTGACATGAAGCCAGATTGTCTGTTACGGGACCTTTCTCCTCTGCCTGGGTTCTGGGCCTAAATTTATGAAAATTGACTCTTACAGTGGTGGGTGACGTGAAGCCTGATTCTCTGCTATGATATGAAGACTGATTCTCTGCTGACATGAAGCCAGATTGTCTGTTACGGGACCTTTCTCCTCTGCCTGGGTTCTGGGCCTAAATTTATGAAAATTGACTCTTACAGTGGTGGGTGACGTGAAGCCTGATTCTCTGCTATGATATGAAGACTGATTCTCTGCTGACATGAAGCCAGATTGTCTGTTACGGGACCTTTCTCCTCTGCCTGGGTTCTGGGCCTAAATTTATGAAAATTGACTCTTACAGTGGTGGGTGACGTGAAGCCTGATTCTCTGCTATGATATGAAGACTGATTCTCTGCTGACATGAAGCCAGATTGTGTGTTACGGGACCTTTCTCCTCTGCCTGGGTTCTGGGCCTAAATTTATGAAAATTGACTCTTACAGTGGTGGGTGACGTGAAGCCTGATTCTCTGCTATGATATGAAGACTGATTCTCTGCTGACATGAAGCCAGATTGTCTGTTACGGGACCTTTCTCCTCTGCCTGTGTTCTGGGCCTAAATTTATGAAAATTGACTCTTACAGTGGTGGGTGACGTGAAGCCTGATTCTCTGCTATGATATGAAGACTGATTCTCTGCTGACATGAAGCCAGATTGTCTGTTACGGGACCTTTCTCCTCTGCCTGGGTTCTGGGCCTAAATTTATGAAAATTGACTCTTACAGTGGTGGGTGACGTGAAGCCTGATTCTCTGCTATGATATGAAGACTGATTCTCTGCTGACATGAAGCCAGATTGTCTGTTACGGGACCTCTCTCCTCTGCCTGGGTGCTGGGCCTAAATTTATGACAATGGACTGTTGCAGTGGTGGCTGACGTGAAGCCTGATTCTCTGCTATGACATGCAGACTGATTCTCTGCTGACATGAAGCCAGATTCTCTGTTACGGGACCTCTCTCCTCTGCCTGTGTGTGTGCTGGGCCTAAATATATGCCAATGGACTGTTGCAGTGGTGGCTGACGTGAAGCCTCATTCTCTGCTATGACATGCAGACTAATTCTCTGCTGACATGAAGACAGATTCTCTGTTACGGGACCTCTCTCCTCTGCCTGGGTGCCGGGGCCTAAATATCTGAGAATGGACTGTTCCAGTGGTGGGTGACGGGAAGCCAGATTCTCTGCTATGGAACCTCTCTCCAATTGATTTTGGTTAATTTTTATTTATTTAATTTTTATTTTAATTCATTTCCCTATCCACATTTGTTTGCAGGGGATTTACCTACATGTTGCTGCCTTTTGCAGCCCTCTAGCTCTTTCCTGGGCTGTTTTACAGCCTTTTTAGTGCCGAAAAGTTCGGGTCCCCATTGACTTCAATGGGGTTCGGGTTCGGGACGAAGTTCGGATCGGGTTCGGATCCCGAACCCGAACATTTCCGGGATGTTCGGCCGAACTTCTCGAACCCGAACATCCAGGTGTTCGCTCAACTCTAGATGTAACTGAAGGGAATTGTATAATCAAAAAATTACAAATTATCTATGGTTCTATTAGAAACATATTTTAATGCTTCTTTTTTTTGGGACTATACATATAAAAAAGATTCCAGTTCTCCTGTTAACCTCTAATCTAGAGTAGTTACAAAATGCAAGTGCTTCCTTTTTACTTCATCTCTCTTGATAGCTTTACTGTATAGACTCGGGCAGCATTGTAATTTCATTGTCATTAGAGGAGTTATTGTAATAACTAAAAATCAAATCACTCATATCTATAATAATAAAACATTTCTAGATAGAACTTAAATGCTTAACTGTCAACGCAATGCTTAGAAAGGAATATATACATTGAAACTAGCCTTGTATAATACAGCCATATCTATATTTATAGAAACAAACAATTCATTATATTGTGAACTGTTCAGGGCAGAACTGAAAGGGGTTGTCTCACTTCAGCAAATGCCATCTTTTATGTAGAGAAAGTTAATACAAACCACTTACTAGAGTATTGTGATTGTCCATATTGCCTCCTTTGCTGGCTGGATTCATTTTTCCATCACATTATACACTGCTCGTTTTGACAGTTATGACCACCCTGCATTCCATCAGCTGTGGTCGTGCTTGCACACTAGAAAAAAAACACCATCTTATGTGATCTGGACACCAAAATGTACTATATTTCCTATAGTGTGCAAGTACAGCCATTGCTGACAGATTGCAGGGTGATCGTAACCATGGAAAGTAGTTATGGAAAAATGAATCCAGCCAGCAAAGGAAGCAACATGGATAATAACAATACATTAGTAAGTGCCTTGTATTAACTTTCTCTACATGATAAATGCCACTTGCTGAAGTGAGACAACCCCTTTAACTGTGAAGTGTTTTCTGCTCTGTACACTGAGTTGCTTCACACATACCCCTCCTCCATCTGCTCTGAATGACAATTGTAGCATTCAGTCAGAAGACTACTACACCTGTCACTTACAGAAGATGGGAGGTGCTATGAATCCCCTCTCTGGGCACCTGGGAGTTTAGCATTTTTCAGAAAGAAACTTCATATTCACAGTACTCCTGTAAATAAGAAAAGGACCATAAAAGGTATGTTTGCCCGGTTCTCAGCAGTTTAGCATGGTCAAAATTGCTGAAAGATACCCCTTAACTTTAGCTTGTCACAAATGAATTTTGGCAACTAGATCCTTATCTGGGCACGTAGTTATGGGACATATAGTTAACAGAGCCACTGCCTGGAACCCCTAAGCAGGAGAAAATCGACAAATTTATTTAAAAAGCGGCCTAACACTCATAGAGGTGATGATCGCTTCATTGTGATACGCAAGCCCCTTCACCACAACAAGGTACCGATCACGAAGGGGAATTGACACTTGTATGTGCCTTTTTTTTGTTTTGTTTTTGCAGCCACAGTGCAGCACTAGAGCCCAGAAAAATTAGGCATGTACACATGCCTGAAAAATTTGGTATAGTTGCAGCCGCTGCTGTAGATGTTTTCCAGGCAGAAAGGTGACTAAAACATTGCAGCTTGAACCCTAGTTGGTGGGGGAGAATTCACAAAAGTCATCCGGTATGCAGACATTAAATACAGCAGAGTGGGGACCATTTTGAGGCCAAGGCATGTCATCAGGCCTTTTGTTAGTCAAACGTATCCCCCACTGTCAGTCCCTTCGGGATCCATGCCTCATTCATCTTAATGAAGGTGAAGTAATCAACACTTTTTTGACCGAGGCAACTTCTTTTGTCAGTGACAATGCCTCCTGCTGCACTTAAGGTCCTTTCTGACAGGACGCTTGAAGCGGGGCAGGCCAGAAGTTCTATCGCAAACTGGAATAGTTCAGGCCACATGTCAAGCCTGCACACCCAGTAGTCAAGGGGTTCATAGCTCCTCAGAGTGTTGACATCTGCAGTTAAGGCGAGGTAGTCTGCTACCTGTCGGTCGAGTCATTCTCTAAGGCTGGATCCCGAAGGGCTGTGGCGATGTGTAGGACTGAAAAAGGTCTGCATGTCCTCCATCAACAACACATCTGTAAAGCGTCCTGTCCTTGCCGCCGTTGTCGTGGTAGGAGGAGGATTACTTTCACCTCTTCCCCTGTTAGATTCCCGTTGTGCTGTGACATCCCCCTTCTAAACTGTGCAAAGCATATTTTTTTGTTTGGTTTCGAACTGCTGCATCCTTTCTGACTTCCGGTAATTTGGTAACATTTCCGCCACTTTCTGCTTATACCGGGGGTCTACTAGCGTGGCCACCCAGTACAGGTCGTTCTCCTTCATCCTTTTTATACAAGGGTCCCTCAACAGACACAACAGCATGAAAGACCCCATTTGCACAAGGTTGGATGCCGAGCTACTCATTTCCCATTCCTCGTTCTCACCGATGTCATTGACGGTCCGTTTTTCCCCCCAGCCACGTACAAGACCACGGGTCCCAGATAGGTGACAACAACGAGCACCCTGGGATGCCTGCTGTGGTTGGTCTTCCTCCTCCTTAAAGCCACATTCCTACTCTGACTGTCACGGCTGGCGGTGGGGGAAACCCCCAGCCGTGCGGTGCCAGGAGATGATAGGGTTACCCCTTGGCCGGGACCACAGAGTTAGGGAGCAGGTCACCTCCTAATGCGTCCCTAACGCTGACCCTGTCTCCTATCAGTATGAGCCGACCTTGATGGTAGGAGGACTCATACGCCGGAACCTTACAGTCCCTACGAGCCCTCAAGTCGGCCCTGTACTAGGGGACAGAGTCAGACGCCCTACTCCTCCTAGGCACGGAGAAGCAGGGGTCTCAACGGCCAAGCAACACAGGGGGAACATCAACAGACATATGGAAATGACAGGTAAGTGAGACTAGTCCTGCACTTACCTGCCACAGACACACAACCCTGGAACCCATGAACAAGTGCTGATGTCCACAGCAACATAAAGGACACAGCACACACCAGACATACACGGGAACTCAGGAAACCATATGCTGCACCAACAAGATAACCCCACACACACCTAGATAACACTGTGAAACATAGTTTTAACTGACAATGGTTTATGACCAGAAGGATGGTCCCCACCAGGCAGATGGAGGAGACAGGAGGCTGCTCCAGCCAGCATGGCTAAGAGCAACCTACTGAGCCCAGCCAGGGACTGAGGCTTTATAGGCCAAGAGGCCCCACCCAACGATCAGCACACACCCAGTGAAGTCACACACACTGGGAAGGGAGTTAACCCTTCCAGCAACACAGAAGGGAAACTCACATAAAGGGGAAAGCACACAACCTCACTCACCTGTCTCCGACGGCAACGGCATGCGTGGCAACCGTGTCCTCCAGAACAGCCAACAGGCCGAGACACTTCCACAGCATGCAAACATCGCCAGACGTTGCCGCGGACCACCGCAGGTGAAGGGAGGAGTCCAGGTGCATATAAAACATCACCTCGTGCACAACAAACAACACATAGTGCACACAGACATACAAACGGGCATTCACACAAAACCCGTTGCCAAGGGCAACCGCGCGCACACTTGTTGTCCGCGGCAACCGCACCTGGGGCAAACAACCAAGTGCCCCAGCTGCGGTTGACAAACTCCCAAACCGCGGGCAACAGCATGCGGCACCCAAGGAGTCACGACCATGACCAAGGGTCGTGACACTGACTCCTCTTCCTCATACTCCTCTTGCAGCGTTGCCGCAGGTTCGGTAAGCGATGATGACAAGGCTGTTTCTGGTGGTGATGGTGACCACAACTCTTCCTCTTCCCCTTCATGCTCATCTACAGCCTGATCCAGCACTCTTCGCAGGGCATGCTCCAGGAAGAAAACAAATAGAATGAGGTCGCTGATGGTGCCTTCGGTGCGACTGAGTAGGTTTTTCACCTCCTCCAAAGGACGCATGAGCCTACAGGCATTGCGCATGAGCGTCCAGTAACGTGGCAAAAAAATTCCCAGCTCCACAGAGGCTGTCCTAGCACCCCGGTCATACAAATGCTCGTTGACGGCTTTTTCTTGTTGGAGCAGGCGGTTGAACATTAGGAGTGTTGAATTCCAACATGTCGGGCTGCCGCAAATCAAGCGCCTCACTGGCATGTTGTTTCGGCGCTGAATGTCTGCAAAGTGCGCCATAGCCATGTAGGAACGCCTAAAATGGCCACACACCTTCCTGGCCTGCTTGAGGACGTCCTGTAAGCCTGGGTACTTAGACACAAAGCGCTGTACGATGAGATTCAACACATGTACCATGCACGGCACATGTGACAACTTGCCCCAATTCAATGCCGCCAACAAATTGCTTCCATTGTCACACACCACTTTGCCGATCTCTAGTTGGTGCGGGGTCAGCCACTGATCCAGCTGTGCGTTTAGGGCGGACAGGAGTGCTTGTCCAGTGTGGCTCTCTGCTTTCAGGCAAGTCAACCCCAACATAGCGTGACACTGTCGTATCCGGGATGTGGAATAGCCCCTGGAGAGCTGGGAGGATTCAGTTGATGTGCAGCCAGACGCCGCAGCAGAAGAGGACTCAGCCGAGGAGGTTATGGAAGAGGATGGAGTAGAGGAGGTGGCAGTAGGCCTGCCTGCAAGTCGTGGCGGTGTCACTAACTCCACTGCAGAGCCACGCATTCCATGCTTGGCAGCCGTCAGCAGGTTGACCCAATGCGCAGTGTAGGTGATATACCTGCCCTGACCGTGCTTTGCAGACCAGGTATCAGTGGTCAGATGGACCCTTGCCCCAACACTGTATGCCAGAGATGCCATGACTTCCTTTTCAATCACTGAGTAAAGGTTTGGGATTGCCTTATTTGAAAAAAAAATTAGTCCAGGGGAACCTTCCACTGTGGTGTCCCAATAGCGACAAAATATTTGAAGGCCTCAGACTCCACCAGCTGGTATGGTAAAAGCTGGCGGGCTAAGAGTTTCGTCAAGCCAGCTGTCAGACGCCGGACAAGGAGGGGTCACATTGGCTTCTTACGCTCAAACATTTCCTTTACAGACACCTGACTGTGGGCAGATGAGATGGAACTGCTGAAGGTGAGAAGCCGAGTGGCGGGTGGTTGAGAGGGGGCAAGGAGGACAGCAGTGGTTGACGTGGCTGAAGATGCTGGACCAGGAGGAGGATGGTGGCTTTGAGCTTTTGTGCTGCTTCTAGTCGTCTTTATGTGTTGATCCCATAGGCGTTTGTGATGTGCCAACCTATATAAGTGGTGGGCAGTGGGCACAGTACAGTCTGTGTGGGCCTGACACACAAAGGCTTGCAAATGTGATTATATCACAGAAATTTTTTTAATTGATATTTTTATTTTATTTGCAGGGTATTTGAGTGAATGACACCCTGTAATGGTATGAGTAGAGGCCTAGCCACTAGCCAGTATACAGTCTGTGTGGGCCTGACACACACGGGCTTGCAAATGTGATTATATCACAGAAAAAATTTGAATATAATTTTTTTAATCTGCAAGGTATTTGAGTGAATGACATCCAGTAACGGTATGAGTGGAGGTCTAACCACTAGCCAGTGGCCACAATACAGTCTGTGTGGGCCTGACACACACGGGCTTGCAATTTGCAAATGTGATTATATCACAGAAAATGTTTTAATAGAATTTTGACACCCTTTAACGGTATTAGTGGAGGCCTAGCCAGTGGCCACAATACAGTCTGTGTGGGACTGACACACACGGGCCTGCAAATGTGAATATGTCACAGAAAAATATTAAATATAATTTTTTTTTTATCTGCAAGGTATTTTCTGTCACACCTTGTATGAATGGTGTGCACGTGCTGTCTGTGACTGAGCCTGCAGCCTCTCACACACGGGCAGCCAGGCAACTGCAATATATACAGTACAGACCAAAAGTTTGGACACACCTTCTCCTTCAAAGAGGTTTTTTTTATTTTCATGACTATGAAAATTGTAGATTCACACTGAAGGCATTAAAACTATGAATTAACACATGTGGAATTATATAAATAACAAAAAAGTGTGAAACAACTGAAAATATATTCTAGGTTCTTCAAAGTAGCCACCTTTTGCTTTGATTACTGCTTTGGCCGCTCTTGGCATTCTCTTGATGAGCTTCAAGAGGTAGTCACCTGAAATGGTTTTCACTTCACAGGTGTGCCCTGTCAGGTTTAATAAGTGGGATTTCCTGCCTTATAAATGGGGTTGGGACCATCAGTTGCGTTGTGGAGAAGTCAGGTGGATACACAGCTGATAGTCCAACTGAATAGGCTGTTCGAATTTGTATTATGGGAAGAAAAAAGCAGCTAAGTAAAGAAAAACGAGTGGCCATCATTACTTTAAGAAATGAAAGTCAGTTAGTCCGAAAAATTGGAAAAACTTTGAAAGTGTCCCCAAGAGCAGTCACAAAAACCATCAAGCGCTACAAATAAACTGGCTCAGATGCAGACCGCCCCAGGAAAGGAAGACCAAGAGTCACCTCTGCTGCGGAGGATAAGTTCATCCGAGTCACCAGCCTCAGAAATCGCAGGTTAACAGCAGCTCAGATTAGAGACCAGGTCAATGCCACACAGAGTTCTAGCAGCAGACACATCTCTAGAACAACTGTTAAGAGGAGACTGTGTGAATCAGGCCTTCATGGTAGAATATCTGCTAGGAAACCACTACTAAGGACAGGCAACAATCAGAAGAGACTTGTTTTGGCTAAAGAACACAAGGAATGGACATTAGACCAGTGGAAATCTGTGCTTTAGTCTGATGACTCCAAATTTGAGATCTTTGGCTCCAACCACCATGTCTTTGTGCGACGCCGAAAAAGTGAACGGATGGACTCTACATGCCTGGTTCCCACCGTGAAGCATGAAGGAGGAGGTGTGATGGTGTGGAGGTGCTTTGCTGGTGACACTGTTGGGGATTTATTTAAAATTGAAGGCATACTGAACCAGCATGGCTACCACAGCATCTTGCAGCGGCATGCTATTCCATCCGGTTTGCGTTTAGTTGGACCATAATTTATTTTTCAATAGGACAATGACCCCAAACACACCTCCAGGCTGTGTAAGGGCTATTTGACCATGAAGGAGAGTGATGGGGTGCTGCGCCAGATGACCGGACCTGAACCCAATCGAGATGGTTTAGGGTGAGCTGGACCGCAGAGTGAAGGCAAAAGGGCCAACAAGTGCTAAGCATCTCTGTGAACTCCTTCAAGACTGTTGGAAGACCATTTCAGGTGACTACCTCTTGAAGCTCATCAAGAGAATGCCAAGAGTGTGCAAAGCAGTAATCAAAGCAAAAAGTGGCTACTTTGAAGAACCTAGAATATGGCATTTTCAGTTGTTTCACACTTTTCTGTTATGTATATAATTCCACATGTGTTAATTCATAGTTTTGATGCCTTCAGTGCAAATCTACAATTTTCATACTCATGAAAATAAAGAAAACTCTTTGAATGACAAGGTGTGTCCAAACTTTTGGTCTGTACTGTATATATATATATCTATATCTATATATATATATATATATATATATATATATTAAAAAAAAAAAAAAAAAGTACACTAATGTACCAGCCCTGAAAAGGGCTTTTGGGGGTGCTGTCAGGACGCTGTGGACACAAGAGTCTGTGGACACAGAACAATGCCCTAGCTAACGCTTTCCCTATGGAATCAGCACCAGCACTGTCCCTCCTCTCACTGTGAATGCAGCTTTCGAATGAATCTAAAATGGATGCTGTCCAGGAGGTGGGAGGGTCTGGGAGGGAGGGTCTATTGCTGATTGGCTGGAATGTGTCTGCTGACTGTGAGTTACAGGGTCAAAGTTTACTCAATGATGATGCATATGTTCGCCCACAGCGGCGAACGTGAACAAGCTATGTTTGCCGGGAACTATTCGCCGGCGAATAGTTCGGGACATCACTAATGTGGAGTAGGATGTCTGTCACCTACAGTGTCTCCTTTATCTCTCATTTATTCTATTAGTAATCTCTTCTTAATGACCCCTCGGTCAATCTATACTTCTTCCTTTTCCTAAACCTCTCTCAATCCTCCCCTGCAATTAGCCTCGTTTTTCTTTCTAGCCTACCCTGTATCTCTTGGTTCCCTCCAGGAACCCCATTGTCTTCTCCTACTGTTAGTAGTTTATTTCACCATCTCACCATTTTTTTTATATATAATGTGCTGGACAGCACGTTTACTGGTCTAGTGACCAAAATCCCTCCATGCTCATTGTATGTGTGTCACTCCACACAAAATGTTTAGATTTTTTTATTATGTTTTTTGTTGTCATAGTTTTTCCATTTCCTGTGTTTGGTTTTAGGTACTCGATACTATCACCCAAGTACTGTGGGATGTGGCAACCCTACCTCTGGACCTTGGCTCCTCCTCCGGATCGGACGGACATTATCCATCTTGTAAGTGTTCTCCCCTTGGAGACCAGCACATTGCACCTCTATGTATCCACCCTGACCCTTGACTATGGCTGATCTACATATAGCAACCTATAATGTAAAGGGTTTCAATTCCCTGTCCAAACGGAGTCATATTTTCACTATTCTACGTAAAGTAGGTTCTGATGTACTGCTCCACCAGGAGACACATTTCAATTTAACCATTACCCCAATCTGGAATTTTCACATTATCCCCTGTGGTTCCACTGTGGCGGAAGTTCCGCCGCATCCGGAGGAGTAAGTATAGGGTTAAGGAGGAAAGTACCCATTAAATATACTAATCACATACAAGATCCAGAGGGGAGATATCTCCTGGTCAAAGGTCATATGGGCCTCAAATGTACACCTTTATAAATCTGTATGCTCCTAACACTAAACAGGCCTCGTGGCTCTCAGATATCTACCAGATTGTTGCCTCTTTTAGGAAGGCATAGTAATTGTGGGAGGAGACCTAAACATTGCTCTCAACCCCCAAATCGACTTATCTTTCCACAAATAAACCCACTCACTACGTTCTCTGAAGTTCATTAGAGACATTTTCTGGAACCTCCATCTGATGGATTTCTGTCGCACACTACACCCAGATACACCAGATTATACTCTCTTCTCACATGTTCATAACACTTACCACTGCATTGATTATATCTTTATCTCCAAAGAACATCTCCAGCTCTGTCCTGAAGCTAAAATAGGTTCCATCCACATCTCTGACCACGCCCCAGTTTTCCTCACGGTACTCTCCCCTGCGCATAAATCTACCTGTTTTAATTGGCGCCTCGATGAATCCATTTTAGGAGACCTCAAAACCATTGGAAAAGTAGCTTTATTACTGGATGAATATTTTTAATTGAATGGCCACCCTTCCCTCTCACCCCAGACTCTTTGGGATGCACACAAACCCTTCATAAGGGGCAAACTTATCAGTATAGAATCACATCTAAAAAAACTCAGAGAGAGAAACATTGGAATTCTCTTCTCCAATATAAAAAAGTTGGAGTCTCTACACAAACACTCCTTATCCGATCCCCAACTCCAAGAACTTTCTAAAGCGAGAGCTAAACTGAAAGCTCTACGCCAGCTAAATCTGCCAAATACTGGGGACAAAGCAACTAAATTTCTGATGAATAGAATTAAACCAGAAGGGCGGAAAAAGACATACACCAACTATCCTCCCCCAATGGTACCCCCATTTTTGCTTCTTCCCAAATTGCCAAGCAATTTAGGGACTTTTACAAATCACAATATAATCTCCCTTCACCCCCTTCTCTTTGTTCCTCGATTCGCCCCCCCCCCCTACTCACCGAACCTCAAAAATGCTCGCTGGCTGTTCCCTTCACTATAGATGAGCTATCCACAGCCCTTTCCCAGATACCCCAAGGCAAAATCCTTGGACCTGACAGCCTTCCAGCCTCTTACTACAAAATCTTCAGAAAGCAACTCCTACCATCTTCTCAATGTCTGTAACCTATCCCTTCAGGGTTGCCCTCTCTCTAGAGACATGACAATAGCTCACATAGCCCTGATACCGAAAGAGGGAAAGGATCCTAAGTTATGCTAAAATTACAGGCCTATTTCGCTCCTAAACATTGACCTCAAACTCTTAGCTAAATTACTGGCCAATCAAATGGCAACTCTCCTCCCTCTCTTGGTACATGTGGACCAGGTGGGCTTTGTTCAGAATAGAGAGGGCAGAGACAACACAACTAGAGTCATTAATGTGTTGTGTCATGCTAAACATACCTCCTCCCCACTCCTACTTCTTAGCACAGATGCTGAGAAAGCATTCGATCGTATCAACTGGGACCATCTAAAACACGTCTTGGTGAACTTCGGCCTACCTGGTCCATATGTAAAAGCTGTCATTACTATGTATACTCATGCTACAGCCCAGCGTCATGGTGAACGGAGACCTATCCACACCCTTCCAAATTTACAATGGAACCCGCCAGTGCTGTCCCTTATCCCCCCTCCTTTTCATTTTAGCAATGGAACCCCTTCTGGCCACGCTACGGGCAGATTCTGGCATTAAGGGTCTGAATTTAGGCGGCCATGAACATAAGATAGTGGCTTTTGCTGACGATGTAATGATGACAACCAACCCCAAAGACTCTCTCCCCACTATACAGAAACACCTAGACCACTACAGTATCTTATATAATTTCAAGATTAATGCAAGTAAATCCCTTATACTTAGTACTGGTCTACCTCCCAGACTTAAACACTCTCTAATGGAAAACTCTCCATTTAACTGGTCTTCCCTGACCATGACATACTTAGGAGTCAAAATTAGTCCTAATATCTCAGACCTTTTTTCACTCAATTATATCCCCCTTAAGGCTTCAATATTTAAAACAATTGATAAACTTACCACTTCCGCCCCTACCCTCTCCTGGTTTGGCCGAAAAAAACTCCTCACTTCTCTTATCCTTACCCGCCTCACATATCTTCAACAAGTGCTCCCAATCCCCATATCCAAATCCTACTATGCCTCTCTTGAACAGAAATTGAGGACCTTCATCTGGAATGGGAGAAAAGCAAGACTTTCCTACTCTCTCCTGTCTCAGTCCCGCCATTCAGGTGGTATTGGGCTCCCAGACCCAGAATTATATGGGAAAGCCATACTACTAGCTAGAATTGTAGATTGGCTACAGAACACAAGAAATAAATCCTGGGTGGCTCTGGAACAAAGCTTCTTAGGGATGCCTACCTGAGCTCTCTGTTTAGGCCATCGAACCCCACCTCAAACACACTATCCGCCTATCCAATTATAAAGGCCACTTTTGAAGTATGGAAATGGTTCAGCTCCACCCATTGCTCAGTGCTTTTTCCCTCCCCACTACTCACAGTTAGCAATATTTTGGGCTCCTCCTCCTTAGTCTTGTGTGACTCCTCTTCAAAAAGAGTTAGATCATCCTCCCTCCCAATTTACCCTCTCCTCGAATCTCAGGGAACCCTAGTCTCCTCAGACAGCCTCCGAGACTTGCTCAACCCCCAACCTTGTGATTTCACTCTAATACCACTCATCAAATCCTTTGTTTTTAGAAACAACACAAGGGGAGAACTTCTTCGCCCTTTAGTGTGGTATGAATCCCTAATCACAAATCCCAACCCCGCCCAAAAAACTAATATTCACAAATTTACAATAAATTACGCTCCCCTTACCGTCAAACTTGCATTCATACGCACCTTGGAAAAGATACTGGGATAGAATTGTCCCTCTCAATACTGCCCACACTATTTAAGCTGCCCCATAAATAATCGCGTTGCATACACATTCAGGAAAATGGGTATAAAATCCTAACACAGTGGTGCATTACCTCAGTTAGATCCTCACTCTTTGCCAGTTCCTCTTCAGACAGATGCTGGAGATGCTCAAAGGAGAGAGGAACATTCCTCCATATCTGGTGGAACTGCCCATCTATAAGTAAATGGTGGTCAGACATCCTACAGTACTGTAACCAAATTTGCTTAACCTCAGTTAAGATGTCCCCCTATGGAGCCCTTTTTTCATACTTTGAAGAGGGATTAACCCCCTCTCCGCCTTACCTCTTCAAACAACTATTGGTCGCAGCTCGCCTCCTGATCCCCAAGTATTGGCTCCAGAACTCCCTTCCCTCTTTGGAGCAGTGGAAACTCAAAGTAGACCAACTGTACAGTTTTGAGGAACTTTCCTCCTGGGAATCTCGCACCCATCCTGCTTTTCTTAAACGTTGGGCCCTGTGGGCAAATTACAGGTCTCTCAGACCTTTATAATTTCGGACCCAACCCTTTTCTAGGCTACTACCTTCCACTGCAACATTAGGTGAAGCTTTACTACCAGCCATTTATCTAATCATTTGAGTTTGGCGGAGAACTGCCTTGGCTGACCCCTAGCACCACCTACGCTTACTCGTGCTAAAGTGTCAACCGAACTAGATGTGCTTTCTTGCTAGCCTAGAAAAAGTGAAGATTATTTATATTGTGTAGAGTTGAGCGAACACCTGGATGTTCGGGTTCGAGAAGTTCGGCCGAACATCCCGGAAATGTTCGGGTTCGGGATCCGAACCCGATCCGAACTTCGTCCCGAACCCGAACCCCATTGAAGTCAATGGGGACCCGAACTTTTCGGCACTAAAAAGGCTGTAAAACAGCCCAGGAAAGAGCTAGAGGGCTGCAAAAGGCAGCAACATGTAGGTAAATCCCCTGCAAACAAATGTGGATAGGGAAATGAATTAAAATAAAAATTAAATAAATAAAAATTAACCAAAATCAATTGGAGAGAGGTTCCATAGCAGAGAATCTGGCTTCCCGTCACCCACCACTGGAACAGTCCATTCTCAGATATTTAGGCCCCGGCACCCAGGCAGAGGAGAGAGGTCCCGTAACAGAGAATCTGTCTTCATGTCAGCAGAGAATTAGTCTGCATGTCATAGCAGAGAATGAGGCTTCACGTCAGCCACCACTGCAACAGTCCATTGGCATATATTTAGGCCCAGCACACACACAGGCAGAGGAGAGAGGTCCCGTAACAGACAATCTGGCTTCATGTCAGCAGAGAATCAGTCTGCATGTCATAGCAGAGAATCAGGCTTCACGTCAGCCACCACTGCAACAGTCCATTGGCATATATTTAGGCCCAGCACACACACAGGCAGAGGAGAGAGGTCCCGTAACAGAGAATCTGGCTTCATGTCAGCAGAGAATCAGTCTGCATGTCATAGCAGAGAATGAGGCTTCACGTCACCCACCACTGCAACAGTCCATTGGCATATATTTAGGCCTAGCACACAGGCAGAGCAGAGAGGTCCCGTAACAGACAATCTGGCTTCATGTCAGCAGAGAATCAGTCTGCATGTCATAGCAGAGAATGAGGCTTCACGTCAGCCACCACTGCAACAGTCCATTGGCATATATTTAGGCCTAGCACACAGGCAGAGCAGAGAGGTCCCGTAACAGACAATCTGGCTTCATGTCAGCAGAGAATCAGTCTGCATGTCATAGCAGAGAATCAGGCTTCACGTCAGCCACCACTGCAACAGTCCATTGTCATAAATTTAGGCCCAGCACCCAGGCAGAGGAGAGAGGTCCCGTAACAGACAATCTGGCTTCATGTCAGCAGAAAATTAGTCTGCATGTCATAGCAGAGAATCAGGCTTCATGTCAGCCACCACTGCAACAGTCCATTGGCATATATTTAGGCCCAGCACCCAGGCAGAGGAGGGAGGTCCCGTAACAGAGAATCTGTCTTCATGTCAGCAGAGAATCAGTCTGCATGTCATAGCAGAGAATGAGGCTTCACGTCACCCACCACTGCAACAGTCCATTGGCATATATTTAGGCCTAGCACACAGGCAGAGCAGAGAGGTCCCGTAACAGACAATCTGGCTTCATGTCAGCAGAGAATCAGTCTGCATGTCATAGCAGAGAATCAGGCTTCACGTCAGCCACCACTGCAACAGTCCATTGGCATATATTTAGGCCTAGCACACAGGCAGAGCAGAGAGGTCCCGTAACAGACAATCTGGCTTCATGTCAGCAGAGAATCAGTCTGCATGTCATAGCAGAGAATGAGGCTTCACGTCAGCCACCACTGCAACAGTCCATTGGCATATATTTAGGCCTAGCACACAGGCAGAGCAGAGAGGTCCCGTAACAGAGAATCTGTTTTCATGTCAGCAGAGAATCAGTCTGCATGTCATAGCAGAGAATGAGGCTTCACGTCAGCCACCACTGCAACAGTCCATTGGCATATATTTAGGCCTAGCACACAGGCAGAGGAGAGGTTCATTCAACTTTGGGTAGCCTCGCAATATAATGGTAAAATGAAAATAAAAATAGGATTGAATGAGGAAGTGCCCTGGAGTCCAATAATATATGGTTATGGGGAGGTAGTTAATGTCTAATCTGGACAAGGGACGGACAGGTCCTGTGGGATCCATGCCTGGTTCATTTTTATGAACGTCAGCTTGTCCACATTGGCTGTAGACAGGCGGCTGCGTTTGTCTGTAATGACGCCCCCTGCCGTGCTGAATACACGTTCAGACAAAACGCTGGCTGCCGGGCAGGCCAGCACCTCCAAGGCATAAAAGGCTAGCTCTGGCCACGTGGACAATTTAGAGACCCAGAAGTTGAATGGGGCCGAACCATCAGTCAGTACGTGGAGGGGTGTGCACACGTACTGTTCCACCATGTTAGTGAAATGTTGCCTCCTGCTAACACGTTGCGTATCAGGTGGTGGTGCAGTTAGCTGTGGCGTGTTGACAAAAGTTTTCCACATCTCTGCCATGCTAACCCTGCCCTCAGAGGAGCTGGCCGTGACACAGCTGCCTTGGCGACCTCTTGCTCCTCCTCTGCCTTGGCCTTGGGCTTCCACTTGTTCCCCTGTGACATTTGGGAATGCTCTCAGTAGCGCGTCTACCAACGTGCGCTTGTACTCGCGCATCTTCCTATCACGCTCCAGTGCAGGAAGTAAGGTGGGCACATTGTCTTTGTAGCGTGGATCCAGCAGGGTGGCAACCCAGTAGTCCGCACAGGTTAAAATGTGGGCAACTCTGCTGTCGTTGCGCAGGCACTGCAGCATGTAGTCGCTCATGTGTGCCAGGCTGCCCAGGGGTAAGGACAAGCTGTCCTCTGTGGGAGGCGTATCGTCATCGTCCTGCCTTTCCCCCCAGCCACGCACCAGTGATGGACCCGAGCTGCGTTGGGTGCCACCCCGCTGTGACCATGCTTCATCCTCATCCTCCTCCACCTCCTCCTCATCCTCGTCCTCCTCGTCCTCCAGTAGTGGGCCCTGGCTGGCCACATTTGTACCTGGCCTCTGCTGTTGCCAAAAACCTCCCTCTGAGTCACTTCGAAGAGACTGGCCTGAAAGTGCTAAAAATGACCCCTCTTCCTCCTCCTCCTCCTCCTCCTCCTGGGCCACCTCCTCTTCCATCATCGCCCTAAGTGTTTTCTCAAGGAGACATAGAAGTGGTATTGTAACGCTGATAACGGTGTCATCGCCACTGGCCATGTTGGTGGAGTACTCGAAACAGCGCAACAGGGCACACAGGTCTCGCATGGAGGCCCAGTCATTGGTGGTGAAGTGGTGCTGTTCTGTAGTGCGACTGACCCGTGCGTGCTGCAGCTGAAACTCCACTATGGCCTGCTGCTGCTCGCACAGTCTGTCCAGCATGTGCAAGGTGGAGTTCCACCTGGTGGGCACGTCGCATATGAGGCGGTGAGCGGGAAGGCCGAAGTTACGCTGTAGCGCAGACAGGCGAGCAGCAGCAGGATGTGAACGCCGGAAGCGCGAACAGACGGCCCGCACTTTATGCAGCAGCTCTGACATGTCGGGGTAGTTGTGAATGAACTTCTGCACCACCAAATTCAGCACATGCGCCAAGCAAGGGATGTGCGTCAAATTGGCTAGTCCCAGAGCTGCAACGAGATTTCGCCCATTATCACACACCACCAGGCCGGGCTTGAGGCTCACCGGCAGCAACCACTCGTCGGTCTGTTGTTCTATACCCCGCCACAACTCCTGTGCGGTGTGGGGCCTGTCCCCCAAACATATGAGTTTCAGAATGGCCTGCTGACGTTTACCCCGGGCTGTGCTGAAGTTGGTGGTGAAGGTGTGTGGCTGACTGGATGAGCAGGTGGAAGAAGAGGAGGAGGAAGCCGAGAAGGAGGAGGTGGCAACAGGAGGCAAAGAATGTTGCCCTGCGATCCTTGGCGGCGGAAGGACGTGCGCCAAACAGCTCTCCGCCTGGGGCCCAGCTGCCACTACATTTACCCAGTGTGCAGTTAGGGAGATATAGCGTCCCTGGCCGTGCTTACTGGTCCACGTATCTGTGGTTAGGTGGACCTTGCCACAGATGGCGTTGCGCAGTGCACACTTGATTTTATCGGATACTTGGTTGTGCAGGGAAGGCACGGCTCTCTTGGAGAAGTAGTGCCGGCTGGGAACAACATACTGTGGGACAGCAAGCGACATGAGCTGTTTGAAGCTGTCTGTGTCCACCAGCCTAAATGACAGCATTTCATAGGCCAGTAGTTTAGAAATGCTGGCATTCAGGGCCAGGGATCGAGGGTGGCTAGGTGGGAATTTACGCTTTCTATCAAATGTTTGTGAGATGGAGAGCTGAACGCTGGCGTGTGACATGGTTGAGACGCTTGGTGACGGAGGTGGTGGTGGTGGTGTTGGTGGTACATCCCCTGTTTGCTGGGCGGCAGGTGCCAACGTTCCTCCAGAGGCGGAGGAAGAGGCCGAGGCGGCAGCAGCAGAATAGGCCGAGGCGGCAGCAGCAGAAGAGGTAGCAGGGGGAGCCTGAGTGACTTCCTTGGTTTTAAGGTGTTTACTCCACTGCAGTTCATGCTTTGCATGCAGGTGCCTGGTCATGCAGGTTGTGCTCAGGTTCAGAACGTTAATGCCTCGCTTCAGGCTCTGATGGCACAGCGTGCAAACCACTCGGGTCTTGTCGTCAGCACATTGTTTGAAGAAGTGCCATGCCAGGGAACTCCTTGAAGCTGCCTTTGGGGTGCTCGGTCCCAGATGGCGGCGGTCAGTAGCAGGCGGAGTCTCTTGGCGGCGGGTGTTCTGCTTTTGCCCACTGCTCCCTCTTTTGCTACGCTGTTGGCTCGGTCTCACCACTGCCTCTTCCTCCGAACTGTGAAAGTCAGTGGCACGACCTTCATTCCATGTGGGGTCTAGGACCTCATCGTCCCCTGCATCGTCTTCCACCCAGTCTTGATCCCTGACCTCCTGTTCAGTCTGCACACTGCAGAAAGACGCAGCAGTTGGCACCTGTGTTTCGTCATCATCAGAGACATGCTGAGGTGGTATTCCCATGTCCTCATCATCAGGAAACATAAGTGGTTGTGCGTCAGTGCATTCTATGTCTTTCACCGCTGGGGAAGGGCTAGGTGGATGCCCTTGGGAAACCCTGCCAGCGGAGTCTTCAAACAGCATAAGAGACTGCTGCATAACTTGAGGCTGAGACAGTTTCCCTGGTATGCATGGGGGTGATGTGACAGACTGATGGGGTTGGTTTTCAGGCGCCATCTGTGCGCTTTCTGCAGAAGACTGGGTGGGAGATAATGTGAACGTGCTGGATCCACTGTCGGCCACCCAATTGACTAATGCCTGTACCTGCTCAGGCCTTACCATCCTTAGAACGGCATTGGGCCCCACCATATATCGCTGTAAATTCTGGCGGCTACTGGGACCTGAGGTAGTTGGTACACTAGGACGTGTGGATGTGGCAGAACGGCCACGTCCTCTCCCAGCACCAGAGGGTCCACTAACACCACCACGACCATGTCCACGTCCGCGTCCCTTACTAGATGTTTTTCTCATTGTTATGGTTCACCACAACAACAAATATATTATTTGGCCCAATGTATTGTATTCAAATTCAGCGGGATATAAATTTGAGGCCTAGTATTTAGGCGCTGGGTGACCGGTATGGATTTAGTGACAGAATTAGACTTGGAAATGCACAGAAGCGTGTGTGTGAAGTTATTCTGAATGACCCTATGTGCACCTTCAATATGATCTACCCTTTTAGGGATAGATTTCAAATAGCTCTGATATAGCAGAAACGACTAAATTATGAAATTGCTAAATTGGGAATTGTATTTCAACCCAGAACAAAAAATGTGCTTTGACGGACACTAAATAACTTTCCCAGCCACAACAGGACAGCGGTAACGAGAGATTTAGCGGGATATAAATTTGAGGCCTAGTATTTAGGCGCTGGGTGACAGGTATGGGTTTAGTGACAGAATTAGATTTGGAAATGCACAGTAGCGGGTGTGTGAAGTTATTCTGAATGACCCTATGTGCACCTTGAATATTATATACCCTTTTAGGGATAGATTTCAAATAGCTCTGATATAGCAGAAACCACTAAATTATGAAATTGCTAAATTGGGAATTGTATTTCAACCCAGAACAAGAAATGTGCTTGAACGGACACTAAATAACTCGCCCAGCTACAGCACTAGGGACAGATTTAGCGGGATATAAATTTGAGGCCTAGTATTTAGGCGCTGGGTGACAGGTATGGGTTTAGTGCCAGAATTAGACTTGGAAATACACAGTAGCGGGTGTGTGTGAAGTTATTCTGAATGACCCAATGTGCACCTTGAATATTATATACCCTTTTAGGGATAGATTTCAAATAGCTCTGATATAGCAGAAACCACTAAATTATGAAATTGCTAAATTGGGAATTGTATTTCAACCCAGAACAAGAAATGTGCTTGAACGGACACTAAATAACTCGCCCAGCTACAGCACTAAGGACAGATTTAGCGGGATATAAATTTGAGGCCTAGTATTTAGGCGCTGGGTGACAGGTATGGGTTTAGTGCCAGAATTAGACTTGGAAATACACAGTAGCGGGTGTGTGTGAAGTTATTCTGAATGACCCAATGTGCACCTTGAATATTATATACCCTTTTAGGGATAGATTTCAAATAGCTCTGATATAGCAGAAACCACTAAATTATGAAATTGCTAAATTGGGAATTGTATTTCAACCCAGAACAAGAAATGTGCTTGAACGGACACTAAATAACTCGCCCAGCTACAGCACTAAGGACAGATTTAGCGGGATATAAATTTGAGGCCTAGTATTTAGGCGCTGGGTGACAGGTATGGGTTTAGTGCCAGAATTAGACTTGGAAATACACAGTAGCGGGTGTGTGTGAAGTTATTCTGAATGACCCAATGTGCACCTTGAATATTATATACCCTTTTAGGGATAGATTTCAAATAGCTCTGATATAGCAGAAACCACTAAATTATGAAATTGCTAAATTGGGAATTGTATTTCAACCCAGAACAAGAAATGTGCTTGAACGGACACTAAATAACTCGCCCAGCTACAGCACTAAGGACAGATTTAGCGGGATATAAATTTGAGGCCTAGTATTTAGGCGCTGGGTGACAGGTATGGGTTTAGTGCCAGAATTAGACTTGGAAATACACAGTAGCGGGTGTGTGTGAAGTTATTCTGAATGACCCAATGTGCACCTTGAATATTATATACCCTTTTAGGGATAGATTTCAAATAGCTCTGATATAGCAGAAACCACTAAATTATGAAATTGCTAAATTGGGAATTGTATTTCAACCCAGAACAAGAAATGTGCTTGAACGGACACTAAATAACTCGCCCAGCTACAGCACTAAGGACAGATTTAGCGGGATATAAATTTGAGGCCTAGTATTTAGGCGCTGGGTGACAGGTATGGGTTTAGTGCCAGAATTAGACTTGGAAATACACAGTAGCGGGTGTGTGTGAAGTTATTCTGAATGACCCAATGTGCACCTTGAATATTATATACCCTTTTAGGGATAGATTTCAAATAGCTCTGATATAGCAGAAACCACTAAATTATGAAATTGCTAAATTGGGAATTGTATTTCAACCCAGAACAAGAAATGTGCTTGAACGGACACTAAATAACTCGCCCAGCTACAGCACTAAGGACAGATTTAGCGGGATATAAATTTGAGGCCTAGTATTTAGGCGCTGGGTGACAGGTATGGGTTTAGTGCCAGAATTAGACTTGGAAATACACAGTAGCGGGTGTGTGTGAAGTTATTCTGAATGACCCAATGTGCACCTTGAATATTATATACCCTTTTAGGGATAGATTTCAAATAGCTCTGATATAGCAGAAACCACTAAATTATGAAATTGCTAAATTGGGAATTGTATTTCAACCCAGAACAAGAAATGTGCTTGAACGGACACTAAATAACTCGCCCAGCTACAGCACTAGGGACAGATTTAGCTGGATATAAATTTGAGGCCTAGTATTTAGGCGCTGGGTGACAGGTATGGGTTTAGTGCCAGAATTAGACTTGGAAATACACAGTAGCGGGTGTGTGTGAAGTTATTCTGAATGACCCAATGTGCACCTTGAATATTATATACCCTTTTAGGGATAGATTTCAAATAGCTCTGATATAGCAGAAACCACTAAATTATGAAATTGCTAAATTGGGAATTGTATTTCAACCCAGAACAAGAAATGTGCTTGAACGGACACTAAATAACTCGCCCAGCTACAGCACTAAGGACAGATTTAGCGGGATATAAATTGAGGCCTAGTA